>NC_090292.1:27831496-28479621 GCF_037392515.1 Haliotis asinina
GTATACAAGAAAGTAAGTATACAAGAAAGTAAGTATACAAGCAAGTAAGTATACAAGAAAGTAAGTATACAAGCAAGTAAGTATACAAGCAAGTAAGTATACAAGAAAGTAAGTATACAAGCAAGTAAGTATACAAGCAAGTAAGTATACAAGCAAGTAAGTATACAAGCAAGTAAGTATACAAGCAAGTAAGTATACAAGAAAGTAAGTATACAAGCAAGTAAGTATACAAGCAAGTAAGTATACAAGAAAGTAAGTATACAAGCAAGTAAGTATACAAGAAAGTAAGTATACAAGAAAGTAAGTATACAAGCAAGTAAGTATACAAGCAAGTAAGTATACAAGAAAGTAAGTATACAAGCAAGTAAGTATACAAGCAAGTAAGTATACAAGCAAGTAAGTATACAAGCAAGTAAGTATACAAGAAAGTAAGTATACAAGAAAGTAAGTATACAAGCAAGTAAGTATACAAGAAAGTAAGTATACAAGCAAGTAAGTATACAAGCAAGTAAGTATACAAGAAAGTAAGTATACAAGAAAGTAAGTATACAAGAAAGTAAGTATACAAGAAAGTAAGTATAAGTATTGTAAAACAGAATTGACGCAACAATAAACCGTTTGAATATATCCTATTTACTTTTCACTTCAAATACTGATTTGATGTAGACAACGTAATCACCGAGTTAATGTCGTTTATATGTTGTTTGAAGTGTGTTTAGTTGTACGGCGCTTGGTGTGGGATAAATGCCTTAAAACTGATCATACTGGGTGATAATTCCCGAACAACTAAAAACATATTTATCCTGGGATTAATTAACATTATAGAGGTGATGTGGGATTGGCGAAAACACGATTTCTAGACATCATATAGATTAGATGAATGTCAATCACTGGATTGACTGGTCCACACGGTCAGCCATCATACAGCAGGAATATTGAAGATTATGACGTTAAACAACAAACAAAAAACAAAAGTACTAATATCACGACCGGAGATAGCGAAGAATCTTTTTCACATACTGTTTCCACGTAAGGAACAGAACCAAAGCCTTCATTGAGCCGAGCGAATGGTTCCAAATCAGTTGCACTGCCTCCTCTACGGAGATAAAAACATAACGATTTCCATCGTACGTGATCACGTTTAAACACATGATTTAAAACACTCAGATAATGAACGCAGATAAAAATTAAATCCACAAAAGTTCAGAAAGAATGACACCGATGTCTCCCAACAAAACATTTGGGATCTGTTTGTACAAGATTCAGTGGAATGGATTAAGTCAATTACCGCATTTGCTTGATCCCAGGGACGTTTACCCTGTCCTCAAAACAAACAATTATAATTCCGCCATTTGCCACTCTATTATTCCATCGTCGTTCCAATCACACGGCGGCATATTTCCATGCGCCAACTGTGAGATAATAGATGGAGGAACCAGGTGTGTTGTCATCAGCGCTCGAAAACGTGATAAAAATAATAAATATTCTATAGTACTGAACCCGTGGTTGACCAGAGCCAAGACACTCATTTTAGGGAAACAACCTTTAGATACCTAACGACCAAATCAAGTAGCAGGCCATCCGTCCTCATATTAAATAAATATCTCCCGACTGTTCCAGTTTTATGCGGACTTAATTCTCCATTTATCGGTCTTGAATCTGGTCATATCGTATGCAGGAGTAATAAATGATTAAAGAAAACTGAACAACATGTTGGCAATGAAATTACGTTGCTTGTAATTTAAGGTTATCTGTTAGGCCAAAGTTCTTGATCAATCTCATCAATGATAGATGCCATCGAATCAAATTATCACATCACGGCTGCAGTCGCTGCAGAAGATAAACCGATTTCGTGTGCTATTAAAAACCATTCAAAGTGTCTGCGACGAATGTGCCTAGAACAAAAATAACATACATCAACGACCGCGGTCCTGTATTATGAAAGTGATGATGAGATGTCGAGAACAGAGCCATCTTGTCTTGACGTTTCTGGTAACCAAGCCACGGTTCACCTTTGGGGGAAACAAGTAGGTCAACCAGAAAGCTTAATAATTAATTTATTGAGAAATCTCGGGATTGAGGATACCTTGAGATTTCCCTGGTGGACCGTACAAGAGATATTCAGGCCACATGTGGGGCATAAACTACTTCATTTAGGACATCTGTGGACAATGTTATCCGCGTGGCTGACCAAGATAGTGGTAGTGACCAACGCTCAGTATTTCCAGGATATAAATCTAGTTACTGTGCTCATGTGACTCCAGTCACCGGCACGAACGTCTAGGCGTACCAGTAGTACCTGGGTCTTCTTCGCGACATGCAGTTCATATAAACAAGTTTAGATCATGTGGGTAATGTATTAGGTGAGGTGTACACTCCTTGGGAGGTTGACAAGGAAACTTCGAGGTCAGTGTCTGAGTTGGGTTTTACGCCCCTTTTAACAATATTCCAGCAATATCACTGCGGGGGCACAAGGAATTGGTATCATACATTGTACTCATGTGGGGAACCAAACCATGCAGAAATATGCCGATAAGATTGATGTAGATGTCTAAAAGGAAGGTTGAAATAATTTCCACTTTGGGACAAAGATAAACCATTTAAAGTCACCATTTTCCAACAGTTGATACAAAAGAAATAAAGCAAAAAAATAAAAACCAAAAAATATTAAAAAACAATCATTCCTGTAATTTCAGTCTTTCAAAATATTTTCTGCTGATTTGCTAAATCAGTCAAGTAAAATGTGTCTTTGATACTGTGAAATTGTTTGGGAACATCTAAGGGTATCGATGTTAATAATTTTGCCCGCAAAGTAACTTTCTGTTTAAACATAGCAGGATCAATCCGCAAAACGTAACAATATCCATCCATTTCATGGGTAGAATGATTCTACAAGGTATAAGTGAGAGAGAGTTTAGCTTTACGCCGCACTCAGCAATATTCCAGCTACATGGCGGCGGTTTATAAATAATCGAGTCTCGACCAGACAATACAGTGATGAACAACATGAACATCGATCTGCGCAATAGGGAACCGATGACATATGTCAACCAAGTCAGCACGCCTGACCACCCAATCCCGTTAGTCGCATCTTACGACAAGCATAGTCGCCTTTTATGGCAAACAAAGGTTGCTGAAGGCTTATTCTACCCCGAGACCTTCACGGGTCCTATAAGGTATAAAGATAGATTAGAATGCAACACCACGATTAACAGCTGAGGAAAGAGAAAGAGCCCCGGGGATGGTGCACATGGGGCTGGGATACAATGATGTTGCCAACGCCCTCGGATGCCACCGACTCACGGTTATAAGACTTATTCAGAGCTGCAGACGGACCTGGGTCATCGTTGACAGACCAAGAAATGGGCGTCCACTCATCACAACGAGAGCTCCGACAGGTACCTCCGTCATTATGGAAGGAGGGTAACGTGTTTTTGGGGTGTACTGCACAATTCTACACAAGTGTTTACAGTGCATACTCTGAGATGAATTTCATAGAAAATGCCAATAACACCAGCATATACACACTCGCAGGCCCATGCTTGCATTCATTATTATTGCTTCCTCTACTTTACATTTGTCTTTTCATGAGGTGGAATAATTCCAATTGTTACGAATGTCAGGGTTGATTATACAGTATTAACGTTTTCCTCACAAATTCCATGGAGTAAATTCAAAATTAAAAAAAACTGATCTAACTGAAGTCTTCTCGTTGTGACAAAAAGCACCTGGCGCGGTTGCTATGGTGACAAATCCCATCCCTGGGATAAATTGATCAGGATTTTCTCTGGAAACAAAACACCTAATGCCACGCCTTAATCATTTCATCTGAAAGCATGTATTCCTGGAAAGTCACAGCTATATGAATCAATCTGTTCTGCTTATCCCAAGGTTGGTCGAGACAGTTGCTGTAGACTTGGCAATAATTGGCTTGGGTCATTTAGGAAACTAGATTCTTGAAAAATTACATCCATTGGCGCCAATTCCATACATTACGCAGTGCTTACTTGCAGGGTACCGTATCCACTGTTTTCAAATGTAACCCGCACGTTAACCCGAAACAATTTGAAAATGGCATTGCCCTCTCATACTTTCATACCACGTATTTTCCTCGACCATGCAGATATCAGAAAACCATCCTAGATTTATCAAAAATGTCGGACAACCTGCCACAGAAAAGCCTGTCACAGAAAAGCACCCTAGATCTGTAGAAATGTAGAACAACCTGTCACATACAGACGCAATCCCCCCAAAATATTTTCATACCACGTATTTTACTCGACCATGCAGATATCAGAAAAGCATCCTAGATTTATCAAAAATGTCGGACAACCTGCCACAGAAAAGCCTGTCACAGAAAAGCACCCTAGATCTGTCCAAATGTAGAACAACCTGTCACATATAGACGCAATCCCCCCAAAAATACAAATTAAAAAAAATAAATAAAAATCTGTCTAAATATGAAACAACCAATCACAGCAAACCCAACCAAGAAGAGTGGAAAGCCCGACACAGAAAGAACAGCATAGATCATCTGTATACGAGACGAGCGAAAGATTTAACCACATACCTGCCCATCGTCAGTTGAAGAAATCCAACTGACACAAGCTGCTATCTGAATTATTTGTTTAGCAAATATTACCAGTCTGTACTTTAAAGAACGTTCTCTCCTTTCTTCAAAGTTTTACGACTTTTTTGAGAAAATCATAACGACATAGCTCACAGGACATTTGAAATTATCAATGGCGGGGCCTGTAATTGGAGGCATATCTCCATATATTGTCACCGTGTTCTCTCTGGGGTCCTCGAGACAATTTCCGGATCAATCAGCAGCTTCTTGACGTCCGAAATGACGTCTTTGTTTAGCCATGCAGCCTCAACTACGACATTTCTGGACGATTACATCACGCCTGAATGCACAGACTCCTTGAGATCCTTTTCTGGAATTGTGGACGTTAGGACGTGCACTTTTGTTGACGTTGAGAACGATGGGGACGTTGGGGATGTTGAGATTTGTACTTTACATGGAACAAAGCCATGTTGCTATGGTTCACATGAGGTCACATTAATCCAATCATCTGGTTCAATTTAGCAGAAATCACCCATTCACTGTCATTTAAGAGCCGATAATACATTCGCTACGTGACTCTTGGGCTCCTAGACGGTAATTGATCAATTTGGTCATTGATTATTAAAGACACTTGGTCATTTCATGCTGCATTTGCTGCAATACCACGTAGTAGTATCACTGGGTTCGCTGATGTCACTGTAGTCATGGACAGGCATTTCCGGTCGGTCGTTGAGACAGAGGTGACGACATATGCGTATGTTATGACGTTATTCAGGACTGGGCAGACATCATGACACAGTGAATGCCGTCATCATTGTTTTTCATGGGTAAATCTCAAGAAGCTCCGAAGACATATATCAACCAAACCTGCGAGCCTGATCTACCGATCCAATTAGCGGGCTCACATCAGGATGATAATCTCCTTTGGGTGGTAGCACTATGACTTTCATTTAAAAAAACATTTCCGCAAATAAGGATTCGACACGCGTTAAGCTGAAAATATATGTATGTCTTTTATCTCTCGACCAGGCAAACAGAGCAACCACCTAGTTTGATGAGGTGCAGGGTCCCAACGCATCATTCTAACCAATCTATGTGGTTGCTTCCTACGACCAGTATTGGCTGGTGTCCAGTTTTGACCGGGAATCTTTATCACAAATAGACGTATGGTTCCTACGTATGGAAGTGCAACATTGATTATCATTCAAATGTCAAAAAATCTTAAAGTCCCATAAATATCGGGCATCTAATATTTTCAGGATAATTGGCAGTTCCGTAGTAAGGTTGCGGTGAAAGTGTTCGCTTCTAACGTCTACGGCGCAGGTCGATTCCTACGTGGACACTGTATGAAGCTACTTTTTGGTCTTAAACCTAGCAGACGGACCTTAAAACGCCAGGCCCCGATTTCTCGGAAGAAAGTTAAGTATGAGTTTTGACTTAAGTTAAAGTGTTTACTCAGTTTGAGAAAACAGAAAAATGCATTTTCCAGAATGAACTGAAATCGATATCAAATTCAAACAGCAGTTCATGAAAGTCTGGTGGACAGACTATACGTTTGTATGGGATTTTTTATTTTTAAAAATACAGTTGGGTCCATCTGTTGACATTTGTCAAGCTCAGTTTGAAATTTGAATAAAAATGTAAGTTTGTTTCGAGAAATCAGATCCAAAAGCAAACCACAATGATCTATTTCATTGTCTGCGTCTACAGTTTCCTTGTCTTCAAATTACTCTTTTCAACACATGCGATCTTTCCTCATGCACGCAATAATTACATAATTCTTTCTTAAATATTACATTAAATATGGAATGAAATAAAATAAAAATATATTTAAAATAAAATTAAATTAAATATAAAGGTACATTGTGTTTTCTTGGTCTTCTTTTTGTTTTGTTTTTGTTGTTTTTGTTTGTTTTGTTTTTTTAAATAATTCAACCAATAACTCCTGTTTCGGAAGATCGATGTATTCTCGCTGTCAACGGAAAGCTTTTCTCGACAGTGTGACTCCCAATTCGCTCTTGTAATGACACAGGTTTTTTAAACGCCCTACAGGGTCTTGCGCCTTCGCTAGTTCCACGTGCCAATTTCAGCTAAAGTGAACAAAATTGACTTTCAATTCTCGTTGTTTTTACCCATGCTAATTTCGCACTAACGTTCCCTCAAAGGCTAATGATGCATAACCTCTGCAGTAAGAGCGTAAAAAGAAAGGCGCCTTCCCGTCAGCTCGATTGATTCACATCAACACCGAGAAAGGCCGATGCCAAGAGATAACTCTTCTTCTATCTCGTTGCGCTGTATATGTGTAACGGTAACGCACACGTACCCTTATTTGGTCACAGTTCAGTCCCGTCAAGATCCGGGTTAAAATTAGTCTCCAACATTCAATGGTTGTCGTAAGAGGCGACTAACGGGACTGGGTGGTCAGGCTTGCTGCCTATTTGCATGAACGGGTCGCTAGACTAGGCCTTCAGCAACCGATGGTGACCTGCCTATTTGCATTACCGGGTCGCAGTTCCGGTAACTAGCTCAACACCCTTGCCATGTGAGGTGTTGTTGTGACTTGAATTAATGACAGCTCTTATAGACAACTTTCTGATTATCGAGTGATAAATTATGACAATTAAAATTGTCAATGGTAGAATAATTATAAAGCCTCATGCCAAATTGGAAACGGATAGCACTTATAGTTTTAAAGTAAAGTTACCAAACACCGTCCTGAAACATTTTCTGCCAGAATATAAATATGTGTACTGTTTTGCTTGGTGTTTAACGAAGCACTCAGAAATATTCTACCAATAGTATGAACTGGACAATTTGGTGATCAAGTCAGCATGCCTTATACCAACGGGTACCCATTAAGGGTGATCAGAGGAAACTGTTAACAAAACAACTTGCTCAGGTGACACGGTATTGTGCCAGAAACTCTCAGTAGTCAGCTGCCACGGTCACCCATCTAAGTACTCTTCGTGACCAACGTCAACTTATGTATGATGAGGGCACCGTGCGCAGGATCACAAAATGCCACGAGGTGGACAGGAGCTGACAAGTCATCGTGTACGTTTGTTTACACCGTTTTGTTTACACCATTACACCAGTTAATGGATTTTAATTATTACAAACAAAAAGACAACAACAACAAAAAAAAAAAAAAGATAAAAAAACAAACAAACAACACAAACCACAAGATGAATGGCCATGTTGCATGATCCGTTTCTTCGGGAAGGTGTTTCAGTCAGGTTGTGTAAAACAACAACAAAAAACAAAACAAAAAAAATAAGATAAAAAAAAAACACAAACAAACAGCACAAACCACAAGATGAATGGCCATGTTGCATGATCCGTTCCTTCGGGAAGGTGTTTCAGTCAGGTTGTGTAAAACAACAACAAAAAACAAAACAAAAAAAATAAGATAAAAAAAACACACAAACAAACAGCACAAACCACAAGATGAATGGCCATGTTGCATGATCCGTTCCTTCGGGAAGGTGTTTCAGTCAGGTTGTGTAAAACAACAACAAAAAACAAAACAAAAAAAATAAGATAAAAAAAAAAACACAAACAAACAGCACAAACCACAAGATGAATGGCCATGTTGCATGATCCGTCCCTTCGGAACGTGTTTCAGTCAGGTTGTGTAAAACAACAACAAAAAACAAAAAAAAATAAGATAAAAAAAACACACAAACAAACAGCACAAACCACAAGATGAATGGCCATGTTGCATGATCCGTCCCTTCGGAACGTGTTTCAGTCAGGTTGTGTAAAACAACAACAAAAAACAAAAAAAAATAAGATAAAAAAAACACACAAACAAACAGCACAAACCACAAGATGAATGGCCATGTTGCATGATCCGTCCCTTCGGAACGTGTTTCAGTCAGGTTGTGTATAACCATAACCTGAGCAGTGTTATATATCACAGTGTTCTGTAGACTGGCGAGGCAGTGTCGACCAAGATGAAAAACTGGCGACACCGAGACACGCCAGGACACACAAAAAGTCCTCGTTTGTCAGTGACTTTTCGTTACTGCGGCTAATTAATCGCCAACAGCAGACGGATGGCAGTGATTAGCGACTGGTGGGTTGAATAAATAGAGTTTGAATTAGACTCCTACGTCAGCCGAAATAAAGAAGATTCCCAGCATGCTTTGATGTTTATTGGAAGCAGAGGAGACTTTTTTACCCTTGAGAAGCTTTGACGATACTTTTACCAACGACGTTTTTATTCATATAAAACATGCTCATCCCCCGGGTCTGACTCAATGAAGAAAAGCATTCCCAGCATGCTTTGATGTTTATTGGATGTACAGGAGACTTTTTTTTATCCCTGAGAGGTTTTGAGATACTTTTACCAGCGACGTTTTACTCATAAAAGACATGCTCATGTCCCGGGTGTCGCGCAACATTATCATTTAAAAAGACCCAGGAAGGTCCGGATTAGAGCTGGTCTTTAGAAACCCATACTTGTACCTTTGAAAAGTTTTGTTGATGATTATACCAACGTCGTATATTTTTACTCATAAAGCATGGCCGTCACGCGGGTCTCGCTCAACATTACCCTTTAAAACGATCGATGAAGGTCCGGATTAAAATTGGTCTTCAACAACCCAATTTTGTTGTGAGAGGCGACTAACAGCTTCAGGTGGTCAGATTCGCTGACCTAGCTGTCACATGTCATCGTATCCCAACTGCGTAAATCGATGGTCGTGAAATCGATCACTTCTTTGTTTCGGACAGTCTGAATTACTTACAGACCACCGCCATTCAACTGGTATGTTGCTGCATTCTAGCTGTAGCATGGGACTAGTTGTTACAGTTCTGTGAACACTGCATGAACTTTGGGTGTAGTCACCATTGGATCCATAAGTTTGGAGGAAGGAATCAACTTTACACGGGAGACATGCGCCGTATGTAACGTGTTTAACGCCTTAAATCACTGGATTGTCAGGTGAAGACGATCATTTACAATATCCTCCTCCCGCAGAGGGTATGGATCTCGGTGCGGTATTGAAGAACCCACTGAACATAAACGTTTTGTTTGTTTCTTTGTTTGTTTGTTTGTGTAACCTTATGATAGTTATATTCCAGCAATATGGCAGTGATCTGGAAAGAATCAAGTCTGAGCCAGTCAATCCAGTGATTGATATTCATTTAAACCTGAATCGTCACCGAACTTTGACGGTCCGGGGTAGACTAGGCCTTCAGCAACCGATGCTTACCACGAAAGGCGACGATGGTGACCTGCCTATTTGCATGACCGGGTCGCAGTTCCGAAAAGTAGCTCAACACCCTTAACATGTGAGGTGTTGTTGTGACTTGAAATAATGACAGCTCGTATAATAGACTGTAAAATTATAAAGCCTCATACCAAATTGGAAACGGATAGCACTTATAGTTTTAACGTAAAGTTACCAAACACCGTCCTGAAACATTTTCTGCCAGACTATACCAGCTGTTGTCAATACCAAACGCGTCTCCTGCCATAGAATGACGTTCTCTCGTGTTTGCCCACGACTAGCATTCTTTTATTAAAGGGTACCTATATAGCGCACATATCCATGCAACCACTGCTTGCTCCAGGCGTTGGTTTTTGTTTCCCTCAATCTTTGGACATCACTCTCAGCGTCTTATCGTATTACCAATCTCAACTCGCTGGGGAGAATACAACCCTTGCTGCCACTAGGCGCACCGTGTTTATCGTGGCTCTCTCATCCTAACGACGTACCCAATTCACAGTTGGGTGGACTGAGACACATAGTCACAGTACTTTGTCCAAGTTCACCGCAACTTTGTCCAAGTTCACTGCACGTTGCGGTACCCGCACGTAGGTGTTTGCACGTATTCATGTGACCACCATCTGGTCATATACCAACGGATTCGTAGGTTCTTTTAAGTGTACAAGATTGTGTACTGCACACTTGGGGTTGTGCCTACACGAAAAGTGCCTGCACACAAATTTGGCGCCAAGGTTTTTACATCCGGTCACAGGTGGGCTGGATCCCGACACCTCAACCTCGCTTGATGACTACTCTGGCGCTTTAGCCAGATCGCCCATCCTTACGTACTTTGCAAAATGAATTACCCATATAACCAGTGTTTCTGCGCCAACCATTAACAAACTGCACAGCGGTAGATAGTGCTGTACATTCGTAAGCTAATAATATTAATGTGAATAAAATTACCTGACAGACTTTTTTCGAAATTTGGATGTGGTTTATTTCTGGTCATAAAATATCACGTTCGATTTAAAATGGCGTAAATTTCATAATCGGAAACCTTAAATACAATAGATATTCCTTATTCGTCGATTCCCGTGAAGGTCCCGGGGTAGAAAAGGCTTCAGCAACCCATGCTTGCCCTAAACGGAAACTATTCGTGTCGTAAGATGCGACTAACGGGATCGGGTGGTCAGGTTCGCTGACTTGGTTAACACGAGTCATTGGCTCCCAGTTTCACAGATTGATGGTCATGCTGTTGATCACTGGATTGTGTGGTCCAGACTCGATTATTTACAGACCGCCTCCATATAGCTGGAATATTGCTGAGTGCGGCGTAAAACTAAACTAACTCACTCGCTCTTATTTATCGAAACTGAGATGCGTTTTAAAAAACTATTTTCGTACTTTTCATTGCTGATTTAGTGTTTTGATGCGGTCAAAAGTGGCGTGTGGTCCTGTGTATGGAGCTCAGGTAACAAGTCAGTTGAAGTTAAGCAACACTGAGCTCGGACAGTCCTTGGATCGGTGACCGTGTCCTGGCTCCTGAGAGTTTCTAGGACTTCAGTCCTGCCCCACAACGTAGCTCATGTGGTCTCACCTTAGGCAAGTGAGTGTGTTCAAAATTGCCTCTGTTCATCCAGCAGCAAATGGGTACCCGGTGGGATTAGTCACCTGACTCCCAACGGGGAACTTAGGTTATATTATGCTCATGTTATTATTATCATAAGAGGTGTTTAAATCACTTGTAATTCCATCCAGGTACCCAAAATATAATCACTCAATTTCATGTAAATTGAGGGCAACATATCGTTTTGAAAGCCGTACTGTTCAATCTGATTATGGACACGTTGTTCAATAGATGTGATAACCTTGATCAAACTCATTATCAAGGTCATTTGTCATTTTTTATTAGTTTTTTTTATGTTTTAAGGCGTAGCCTTATCGGTAAATTACTTAATGTACACGAATTTGGAACAAAATGGATCAAGAATATCTTCAAAATATTCAATGACCAGTCAAGACCAAGGAATGTGATCGTCAGTCTGTAATGTCCAGTTCCAGTTACCATCGTGGGACATTACTCCTACACTGGACAGCCCATGAGTTCGTCATATGTTCGTCAAAGGTTTAACTTAATTCAGTTTCAGCAACGGAAGTCGTCTGACTATGTGAATAAATATAGTACTTTTCCATTCGTTTGGTCATTATCACCCATTAGTTTCATTTACGTGTCTTTATTATCCGACAATTTGCTGACTGTTAGACCCGTGGTAGGAAATTGATCAAATCGTTCCTTGATTGTGTAGGACATTCGGTCGTTGAACGAGGCATTGATTATTAATTGATTCAATTAAACGCAGACACATCCACGCTCTGTGGTGTTGACTGAGTAATGGACGTGGCAGTCAACACGCGATCGAGACACGGAGGGAATACACGGACATTTGAAAACCCTTGAAGACACGGGTTAGAATTGGTCTCCTGCAACCCATGCTTGACGTATGAGGCGACTAGATGGATCGGGTGGTCGCGACTTGGTTGAGGCATATCATCGTATCCCAGCTGCATCAATCGATGCTCATGATGTCAATCACTGAATGGTCTGGTCTGATCCCAAGGTTATGCTGTACCAAAGTTGATTGTTCCAGGTGTAGAATCGCAAATTCTCTACGCTATAACTAGCACCAGTAACGTTGTCCTTGTAGAACTAAATAGTTATAACTTTCTCATTTCTCACACCTCCTTTTTGGAGCTTCATCATCATCAACTATCAATCGCCAGAAACCGTTCAGGAAAACTGATCTGAAGCGCGTCGAGAAGATGCATCTCACAAGTATCAACAATGTTCAAGGTGGGATTTCAGAGCGGTTTTAAGAAGTGGCCAAGTTATTTGCAAGTCTCAGTTCTTAATAAAATGTCGTTCCAGAGTCAAGCAGCGGCGCTGGCGACAGATCGATGTCCAAAGGTAGTGGAGCTTACGAATGGAACACTCAGCTGCCATGTCGCGATATTGTACTCCTGGAGGAGTTTATGGGGATGCACAGGGGACAGGTCTGTCCATGCTTTGAAGGTTGGCAGGGGCACATTACAAGTGATTCTCTCCGCCACCTTCAACAACGAAGTTTCTTTAACGCTTGATAAAACAGGTTCCTAGTTATTTTTTTTTTCAATAGGGGTGGGGTCTGTTTTTCTACTGTCCTGTTGCTGTCTTTGTCACAAGTCCAGCTGCACAATTATGAACGCACTGCAGCTTTGCTATTAAATGATTTGTTAGTCCATCGAGAAGAGTATTTTGGTGGACCAAGTGGTGCTCAACACAGCACTGAACAAGACTTGCTAGTCTTTAGATTTATAAATCGAAGTATTTTAGCAATGTCTCGAATTGTTTAAATATGCTTGTCTGCATAAAGAATGATAATACTTTCTATCGATAAACAATTTCTTGACGAAGATACATCAAAAGCTCGAATTCACAGAATAGAATAAAGTGCATATCCATAAAAAATGTCATCAGTCTTCATCAACCCAAGTTCTAAAATGCCTATCAAAGAAATCATGTGTGCGTTATTTTTATATAAATATATCGAACATAAAATCTCAAATCAACTGAACATTGTTCTTCAACTAGACAGATTTTCACCTCTGCCATTTGATGTTGTGTAATGTCATTTAGCCTTGTGCCATTACTGCTGCTTCGTAGCAAATTAAAAGCAGCTATCCGTAATAACACTGAAACTGAAATCCAATACCCCGCTTTTCAAAGATGTCTGGAACAAGCACTTAATTAGTAGAAGAAGCCGGGAATAGTTTGATTTTGCTAGCTACCGTGTGTCATAATTATGTCTAATGGCTTCGTTCGGAAAACAGAAAAAAGAAGTGATTGCCTCAGATAGTATTGACGAAGATAAAGGAAAAGGAATGCCGAATAACAACAAGACACCGTCATCACTGTTCACTCACCAAGTGGGTACCCGATGAAATAAGTCATGGAAACCTCTACCACCTGACAGGCAGCAAGGGTTATCCGGGGTAGTAATGATCAGACACCTGAGCAAGAGATCTAGCCTTGAAAAGGAGCGTCATAAATATTCTAATTGTTATTAGATCCCGGTCCGAATTAATCTTCAGGAACAGACGTTTTGGTAAAGGGCGATTAACAGGTGCGGGTGGTTAGGCACATCGACTTGGTTGACACGGATCATCGTATGCAAGATATATGCTTATGACGTGTGATTCAGGCTCGACTGTCTACAGACCAACGTCATAAATATTGAATATACCTGCGTGAGGCGTTAAACAACAAACACTCTTTGTATTAACGCTGCTTCAATCGATATTCATGGGCGGTGGTGTAATCTAGTGGTTATACCGTTCGTTCGTCACGCCGAAGACCTGGGCCGAGAGTCCTCCTACACGATATTGCTGGAATTTGTTCAAAGCGCGTAAAACTAAACTCACTCACTCACTCGATATTCCAGTGAAAATAGGACAATTTAACCCAGATAAGTTACATACAGAGTTGCATTACATGTTGTAACTACATACACTACGACATGATTAATTGTAACTGCAATTATAAATATTTTGATTTTGGAGAAATCTCGGAGCTATACAAATAGTAGAAATCTGGTCCTTTTACCACAGTGTGTTGTTCGATGGTGTTGTTTCTTTGATATTTGTTGTTGTTTAACGCAGCACCGTTCCAGCTGTATGGTGAAAATCAATAGATACTCGAATCAGGACCAGACAATCTAGTGATCGACATCAAGAGAATCTACTCAATTGTGATACGATGACATGTGTCAGTCATGTCAGCGAGTCTCCCCACCCGATCCCGTTAGAGCATCTTACGATACATATTGTTTACCGAAGATCAATTCCCACCCGGAACTCCACACGTAGGTTTGATCGTGGTGTAGTTCATCCCGATATCACATTTGTGTTCAACAAACCAAATTTTCAAGTAAAACAATCTTTTGTCAGTTGAGATACCGCGTTCATAAGGATTCCAAAACAGTTAAACGAGTGTTAACAACTTCCGATTGCTGCACGTTTCCATTTTATTAATTGTTTTTAAATCACCAAAATCGTCTTGAAACACGAAACAATATGATGTTGTTGACTTGTAAAGGCCCTGAATAGTGAGCATTCAGGCACGTGATAAATCACGTGTCATAACTGTGTATATGGCACCAAGGTGTGGAGGTTGAGAAGAGACAGAGTTGATTAAAGGATTTAACAAAAACCTCGTGACATGCACAATTTAAACATAATTTTTTCTAAACTGAAACTCCACAAAATAAGCAGGCGCAAATCTTCACTCTTGTGTAATAAGATTCGTTTGGAAGCTTGACCTATTTTATTTATGTTTTTAATTTTGTTTAATTTTAATGTCGTAATAGTGACGTCATACTTTGATCCTACACTTCCATGACTCACGATTCCCCGGTGAAATTTCATTATACCGATGGCCTGTAGTTCACGTACGTTTTTAAATGAGGGCTCGGTATGTGAAGATTAATCACGGTTCCTTCGTTCTGACGTCCTTTCCTTCTTTGAAACTTTCCTTGACTTAATTTGTAATACTAGTAGGTATGCTATCCGTCAACAAAAGGCGCATGAGTCGGTTTGATGGGAACAAGATACTCGGTGATCTGTCCATTAGTGAGATTATGTGTAGATGTCAATCGGAATTGTGTCCTCCACTGTCATTCAAGATGCTATCAGATGGAATTAACGTTAAACTGGAATCTATTCATCTAAGACTGGAAGCACATATTTGGTTCTTTTCGTGATTAAGTTTTTTTTTCATCTGTGTTGACAAACGAACAAGCTAAATAGTCAGCAATGGTGATGTCTTTGTTGCATTACTACCAGTTCGGGTGACACTGATAAAAAATATCGTACAAACCGCTTTACCTGAGTGAGCAGCTTACATCTTGTTTATCATGTTAAATGCACAAAATATCATTTTATTTTATTTTGAAGATAGGCTCGCTTCCGACTACAGGACACATAAACAAAATCCTCTCCTCGACCATTTTTAACATCAGCAAAACATATTCAAATGGCTTAAAACTGCAATAAAAATGGCAAGTTATATTATTTTCAAGCTGAGTGTGCAAACAATTCAATGTAGAAACTAGTTTAAACAAAGCGCTGAAAGTCGTTAAAGTAAATGTGAACTCAAAAACAGCTAATCGAACGTTTTTTCAAACTCCGTGCACTGCATGCGTCGTATTATGACGTCACACGATTGTTAGCGATACAGTTTCTTGACGGAGAATTTGAGGGTACATGGATGGCAGGGGGTAATATTGTGTTATCCAAATGCCACCCTCTTGAGAAAGTGACACGGCTATATGCCAAAGCGCCAATTGAAATTTGCCATTGAAATTTGATATTTTACAGAAAGGTTAGATAATACATTTTCAAACAGACAGTTACGCACATCACCGTGTTAACAGTTCAATTTTTGTAAAAATGCGCGATTTTCGCGGAACCATCTTAAATGTAGATGTGAAAGTTGTAAAGAGATTTCCTTACGTCTACATCATCTGAGGGCATTGAATTATATTTGCAGTGTATTCCTTTAAATGTTGTCCATGTATAGTTACCATTGAGATATGGGAAGGACAGCTGAGAAGCCAATACACCGCCGTACTATTTTCAAATCTACTTTTGCTATTAGGCACTTTGACCAGATTTAACTGGACTCAAAACAAGAAAAGTTGGTCTGAGTCGGATGACCTGGGCGGACACGTGTTGTAAAAACCCTGATAAGTCGAGACACAACAGTCACCAACTGTGGTTGACGAGTTTCCACACTGGTCCACACATATCCCCTTCGCGGCCCTCAAAACTACGATACTATCAAAAGTTGAGACTGCACGTTTAGTCCCGAGGCATATGTCAACTCTAGAGGATAATCCATTTTCTGACAGTGTTATATTTTAAGATGACTTCCCTCCAGGCAAACGAAGCTATTATCAAAACCAATAGTAAATTATTTGTATATTATGGTCTCTTTTAGGAAAACAGCAAACTATCACTGTAGTAGCTGAATAGTAGTTGTCATCAGTAGAAACGTCACTAGCAATTTGGGCTCGGTAGGAAATTACATGCACCAAAATTAAATTTAAATAGATAAATTTAATAGTCGAAGATTAGTGTGTCATTACCCAGGTGACTAAGTTTAATAGCAAATTAATAGTTTGATAGACATTGTAAATTGTAGTTTTATATTGTATACCTTATTTAAGTATTTTATTGCAGTGGCAACTTAGTCTTACATTACTGGTGTTTCTGTTTGCAGTTGTTTTGAAAGTTTGAATGCATGTGTCTCTGAATACAAACTTTGGGTTCATGATTTTTTAAATTTACAAATAAACTTGGTATCCGATGGTACGGATTAGAATCAAAGAGACAATACCTTAACCGACGCCTTACTAATACATCTGTCATATATTTGTGAATAAGTGTGTATGGCTTTATGGCGCCATTTGGCAATATTGTCGGACGATCACGACAGGGGCACTACAAAATAGGGTTCAAGCATTGTAGGCACGTGTGAAACGGTTCTTCAGCCTTATATAACCTTCTTGGAATCAGTGTACACCTTTTGGTGGTCCTATGGAAATACAAATCCCTCAGAAATTTCCGTGAACCCTATTGGAGGTGGTGCCATGTTGCTCGTGAGCTGTCCTCGTTGCTATTATATGTTCGTTTTCGGGTTCCTAATGACAATATCAAGATCAAAACCCGTCCGAATGTGTAATCGTACTGAAAATGAACGGATCCTGACGCGAGCAAGGGACAAAAGGACTTGGCCATCATTTGCTCCGGAAAGTTAATAACAAACTAGTTGAAAACATTTGAAGTCAAACAAAGCTTCAACGTGTCCACTTTCTTTGCTCGGCAGTTTATATACTACTCTACATATATTAAAACCTTGTTTATCCAGAGAAGATTGAAGTCCCGTTTTACATCGGAGGACTAAGGAGACAATTGTATGACGGCTGTAATCGAAGTCCAAGAAGTTGTATGCTACTTAACCTCTTAGAAGATCTGCTATCTTGCACACAGCCGTCAATACGTTCCACTCCGCTGTGTCACTGTAGTTCCTAATATACTTCTTGTATCTCCAGGTTAGACTCGTGCACGATATTTGGTAATTTGTTCATTAAAGAAGACGGTCTGTCTATACTCATTTCGTGCATACTGCTTGTTGACGAGGCGGCCATATAGTCATCGCTATTATTTAAGCGGTTAAATGAGAAATCAAAGAGCAATTTTGATGGGATGTACGTTGAAAGGGATGACGAACACGCGCTTTTCTTGTCTAGAAACTTCAAACAACGTAAGACATCAAACATTAATCCTGATGGGGATTTTTGTTAAAATAGAATGGGTTGTAGGCCTAAAACTCATTCCAACTTCCCACGAACCTTGATTGCTTTAGATTTTTTGTGCGTAGTTCTTATAATGGGAGTGTTCTTTTCAGTAGGCGCAGAACGAGTAGGGGCACTATTAGTTTGTTGGGCAAATTGAGGACTGAATAGAACCTTCTTTCAACCTTCCAATGACCAGTGATGATTAGTCGATTGAAGCTCGTGCAAGAGTTTCTAAACACAGATTGAGATCTGGAACTGGGTGACTGGATTTTCACGTGGATTAAGGGGAATTCAATGATCGAGAAATCATGGGAATGTGATTACTCCGGATGTAGAGTTTTGCTTCCGGTTCAAAAGATCATGGTGCCTCTTTTCAATTTTGTTCCATGATTTGGTAATTGTGTAAATGATGTTTATTTTCCATGATGATGTTCTGCTACGGTTGCGGACTTGCCAGCGAATAAAAGGGTCTGCGTAAAACAACAAAAATGTGATACCTTTGAAAATCCGGGTACGAATTGATTTTCAGGAGCTCATACTTGTCATGAGGGGCGACTAACGGGATCGAGTGGTAAGGGTCACTGAAGCGGTTGTCACGGAGATAGTTGCTGGTGATGTTGATCACCGGATTGTCTGGCCCAGACACGACATCTCAGTGCATGCTGAAGTGTATGTGCTTAACTTAGTGCTTCATTTCAGATTAATTGAATGCTTGTCGAACATTTATGCCATTTGGTCTCACTGAGTATTTTTGCTGGTCAGTGACTTGAAGGAACATTGCAGAGTGTCAGATGTGGCCTGATATTCTCGTCTACAGTTACGATAACAGTTTATCGACTGGTTGACCAACACATAACCAAACAGAAAACCAACAACAAAGCTACAAAGGATCAATGCATAATATAGAAATTATATCAGGAAACACGGGATAAGGTTTCCAATCACAAAAATTGAATTAAATGAATCAAATCTGCATCAGTAAATAAAATGCCTTATCACACGGGTATGGCATACACTGGTTTTCCTATCTCCAATTACTGCCAGTCTTTTACCTTGTTGGTGTTCGGATTGATTTCGACAGTGTAGTCAAAATTGGCATTGCAATCCAATCAGACTTACGAAACGGATATGATTCTGTGCATAATTTGCAGTAATGATCGAATCATTCGTGGATAAAATAAAATATGATTCGACATGAACACATTTTCTATCGCATGACCCTGCTTGTGTCGTCACATGTGCAGTGTGTAAACTGCATCAACGCTGAACATGACGACAATACATGTGGTCACCTGCACATTGAATCTCCTTCACCTCTCGACCCGTCAAGGTTCCGGGGTAGAATAGGCCTTCAGCAAACCCGCGCTTGCCATAAAAGGCGACTATGCTTGTCGTAAGAGCCGACTAATGGGATTGGGTGGTCAGGTTTGCTGACTTGGTTAACACATGTTATCGGTTTCCAACTGCGCAGATCAATGCTCATGTTGTTGATCACTGGATTGTCCAGACTCGATTATTTACAGATCGCCGCCATAGAGCTGGAATATTGCTGTGTGCGATGTACTATACACCTCACTCACTCACTCATTCCTTCGTAATCGAATACGGTTCAATGTTGAACCTATGTTGTTCCCTTTTATGAGTTCATTACGGGGAAGCCTGATAGGAATTATATTTTTTTCTCACGCTAACCGTACTTAATTGTTTCTGTATGGTCTTCGGTGAGTCATGACCATATCTCATGCAGCACAGTCACCGCCGTTGATGATACCATTTGTGTATCGCGGTATCAGTCAAAAAATAATAAGCATACGGTGAGAATCGAACCCACATCCACAGAACGCCCAGAACGCAAAAGTGTTAGTCTCAAAGCTCTTATGAACACAATAAACACATAAATTACGAAATGACAGACTATATCGGTTGCTACATCGTCCCGTAAAACCAAAGGCGTTGAAACATGATGCTCTCTCTCTCACTTGTTAGACTCAAAAACTCCTTTGTGGGTTTCAGGATAATTTCTAAATCTAATACGATGGATACATACGCTGTCTTGTAATCAGTATTTTAAGACAAAATAGAGAAGAACACAGAATATCAGACGAGATCAGTAGTATAGGCCATTGTCAAGTATCACGCTAACAAAACTGAACGTCCTTTTAAGTAAACCCATGTCGCCTCTACCTAGGAGATGACGCATCTGAAGAACGAGCTTTAGGCATCTCACGTTTCTATCATCTAATCTATCTAATAAGTGTCTTGGGTTTTTCATTTTTTTTTAAAAATTATATAAATCTACAACCTGTCTCAATTTTTTTTTCAAAATGACGGTAATGTTTTAAAACATTCGTGGTTAACTGGTTAACATTTGCGCACTCGGTGTGGGTCGGGGGTGTGTTGATCTTAGCTAGAATTTGAGCTAGCTTGAATTAGCTGTTTGAGACCATGTTTACCTTTAGCATGTGCGGTAAAAGGTTTAGAACAGTTGATCTGGTTTAATATTGCTGAAGGTGACAGAATAATGACATACGTATCTTGATACCGGTTCACGACTTCCAACCAACGAGGCTTCGAACTGACGTGGCATCATCATGTATACGTCTCTGAAACCATTTGGATAGCAGCTAACAAAACGTGAGTGAGTGAGTGAGTGAACGTAGTTCTGTGCGCATTTTGCAATATGTAAGGGATATCACCAGAAATGGACTTCACACTTTGAACCCATGACGCCATTTCGGCGTGACGAGAGGACGCGTCAAGCACAAGGCCACCACGCCGCCCCACATATTGCGACTAAAGGGATCGGGTGGTCAGGCTTGCTGACTTGGTTGGCAAATGTCAACGGTGCCCAATAGCGCAGATTGATGCTCATGTTTTTGATCAGTGTATTGTCTGGTTCAGACTCGATTATTTACAGACAGCAGCTGAAAAATTGCTTAGTGCGGCGTAAAACTAAACTCAATCACTCTCTAATAGCCCCAAAATCATCCTTCCTGCCATTTCAGACCATGTATTATGATTTTTATTATTATACGTAGTAAAAGTATTACTGACAACAGTAGTAGCATATATGACTGGAATATTGCTAAGTGCGGCGCAAAAATAAAATCACTCACTCACTCTTTTGAGAAGTTCAGACATTTAGGAAACAACAATTCTCTTGTTGGTATTTGTCTGTGGGTTCTGTAATAAGACACGTGTTGCTAATTATGCTGAATTGTAAAAATTAAATTGGTAATTGAATACTGTACCGTAGGTTTGTCAAGCGACGGTGTCACTGTGCTGAGACACATAAAAACAATTATGAATATTCAAGTAGCAATGTAATCAAGCCTCAAGGCCCGTGCGACCTTTTTATTTCTTTTTTCTACGTTTGACCTTATCGAAATGATTTTGGAATGTAATTTTTTCAACCGAATGGAGAATATATGTTCGCCTCTGGCCATTAAAATGAAAAGTCATGTAAAAACTTTCTGTATTTCAGAGTACAAGACGTCAAAGAATGTTTGTTTTATGATAAAGTATCGTATGCCTTTGGTATTGAAAGCCGATTGACCATGTAGTCTTCAGACGTATGGTAGCCCTCATATCTGAGGGTTTCTCAAACGTGGCAAACGTGAAATAGGTATAAGACATCTTTACAGCCATCCGAATGTTTTTTCCATCTAACCAACCAGCAACACATCTAATAAACGGATCATTACTCTGCACAATGGATCATCGTTCTGCCGAACGAATTATTGTTCTACCTTTACACCTCTACGCAACTATCGTACTATATATCCTCTAACATACCTATACTTACTCTCACTTACACTTACCCGTACACCCAACCTTCCACTGACCATCTTACTAAAACATCTCATGATCTTCAGTAACCCTTTTTTGTCGTAAGAGACGCCTTAAGGGATCTGATGCATGTCGTTGTTAGCGATTGTTAAACTTATGCTCATGGTGCATGGTTGACATTCGAGTATTATTGACACGTCAGCGTTTCACCAGACAGCGTTTCACCAGACAGCGTTTAACCAGACTGCGTTTCACCAGACAGCGTTTCACCAGACAGCGTTTAACCAGACACAAACAAACACACACCAGAAAAAGCTGTTCAAGAAGCCACCATGTAACAGTGTTCCATGTTCACGCTTCACACGGTTGTTGGAACAGCCTACCGTTTCCGGATGTGTTTGTGACTGTGGTGACTTGTACCTGAAGTTCCTGCAGGCGCTGTTCCACCAGCCGTTGTCCTCAACTATTTTCGTGATCGATCATAAAACGTCAGATTTCAGATGGGTACAGAGGTACCTATCCATCGATCTACTCCAACCCATGCCTTACAAGTCCACTGACGTGTTACACATGTAGCTTGCACTATGAGATTGACAGGATGAATGTTTACAGTTTGCAAAAAACTAAAAAACAAATTCGACGCCGATGTGCCCTGAAGATCTAAAAACTTGAAATACGAATTACTAATTATCATTTCACATATACCATTGTTTTGCATTCAAAGACACATGATACAAGAAAACATATGTCGGTTAATTATCATTCGTTTTTATTCTTTGAATTCGCTCCTTTGAAATAGCGATAAATAATTTATTTCACCCGGTTTAAAACACTTCACTGTCAATTACACAAAAAAACTGTATCCGTGCTAATTCGGTTAGGTTCGACATTCAAACAAATTCCCCTAATTTGACAAATCCGTATACATCTAACTAAAGTGGCTTTTGTCTAATACGATTTCCGTCCACATCTTACGAATATTTGCTGTACTTGGATTTCAAAGACATTTATCAATATTAAATGAAACCTGCCAATTACTGAATATCCAAATGCTTATCCAGGACTTAAAATGAAGGGCAAAGTACCATTATTTTGAGGTAACTGGCACTCCCTTAACCCGATTAGTTTTCATGCAGTCAACCCATTTGACAAGCACGTAAGGGTAAGCTGTAAGGGTAGCTGAACGTTAAACTAGATCTATGTGTTTACAGAGGTAATTGATACTCCTGAGAATAAGTTCGGGCAAAGTTTGAGAAAATCACACGAAAGACGTTTTCAGCTGCAGTATGTGAGTTAAAATTTGACGTCGCATTCGCAACGTTGCTGCCATATCATGCGGAATGTTAATAACACCTGATATTAAACCTACCCGGTGGAGATTTGCAAGCTAGTTTGGCCATATCGTGGACAGTTACACGGTTATTAAGCGGGAGTCTGCATGCATCCATTGGCCACTGTGTTATCACAAAGTCACCAAAACTGGTCTCATTGGTATCAGACACGGACCAAATACTGGTCTTAGTGGATCAGGCAGTGATCTGTAACTGGTTTTACTGGATCAGGCACTGATCTGAAACTGGTTTTACTGGATCAGGCACTGATCTGAAGCTGGTTTTAGTGGATCAGGCACTGATCTGAAGCTGGTTTTACTGGATCAGGCACTGATCTGAAGCTGGTTTTACTGGATCAGGCACTGATCTGAAGCTGGTCTTACTGGATCAGGCACTGATCTGAAGCTGGTCTTACTGGATCAGGCACTGATCTGAAACTGGTTTTACTGGATCAGGCACTGATCTGAAACTGGTTTTACTGGATCAGACACTGATCTGAAACTGGTTTTACTGAATCAGACACTGACCTGCAGCTGGTCTTACTGGATCAGGCACTGATCTGAAACTGGTTTTACTGGATCAGGCACTGATCTGAAGCTGGTTTTACTGGATCAGGCACTGATCTGAAGCTGGTTTTACTGGATCAGGCACTGACCTGCAGCTGGTCTTACTGGATCAGGCACTGATCTGAAGCTGGTCTTACTGGATCAGGCACTGATCTGAAACTGGTTTTACTGGATCAGGCACTGATCTGAAACTGGTTTTAGTGGATCAGGCACTGATCTGAAACTGGTTTTACTGGATCAGGCACTGACCTGCAGCTGGTCTTACTGGATCAGGCACTGATCTGAAGCTGGTTTTACTGGATCAGGCACTGATCTGAAACTGGTTTTACTGGATCAGGCACTGATCTGAAGCTGGTTTTACTGGATCAGGCACTGATCTGAAGCTGGTTTTACTGGATCAGGCACTGATCTGCAACTGGTCTTACTGGATCAGGCACTGATCTGAAACTGGTTTTACTGGATCAGGCACTGATCTGAAACTGGTTTTACTGGATCAGACACTAACCTGCAACTGGTCTTACTGGATCAGGCACTGATCTGAAACTGGTTTTACTGGATCAGGCACTGATCTGAAGCTGGTCTTACTGGATCTGGCACTGACCTGCAGCTGTTTTTACTGGATCAGGCACTGATCTGAAGCTGGTTTTACTGGATCAGGCACTGATCTGAAACTGGTCTTACTGGATCAGGCACTGATCTGAAGCTGGTTTTACTGGATCAGGCACTGATCTGCAACTAATCTTACGGGATCAGGCACTGATCTGAAGCTGGTTTCACTGGATCAGGCACTGATCTGAAACTGGTTTTACTGGATCAGACACTGATCTGAAGCTGGTTTTACTGGATCAGGCACTGATCTGAAGCTGGTTTTACTGGATCAAGCACTGATCTGAAACTGGTCTTACTGGATCAGGCACTGACCTGCAGCTGGTTTCACTGGATCAGGCACTGATCTGAAACTAGTTTCACTGGATCAGGCACTGATCTGAAGCTGGTTTTACTGGATCAGGCACTGATCTGAAACTGGTTTTACTGGATCAGACACTGACCTGCAGCTGGTCTTACTGGATCAGACACTGACCTGCAGCTGGTCTTACTGGATCAGGCACTGATCTGAAGCTGGTTTTACTGGATCAGGCACTGATCTGAAACTGGTTTTACTGGATCAGGCACTGATCTGAAGCTGGTTTTACTGGATCAGGCACTGATCTGAAACTGGTTTTACTGGATCAGACACTGACCTGCAGCTGGTCGTACTGGATCAGGCATTGATCTGCAACTAGTTTCACTGGATCAGACACTGATCTGCAACTGGTCTTTCTGGATGAGGCACCGATCTGCAACTCGTGTCATTGGATCATATACTGATCGGTAAATGGTGTCACTGAAATTATTGACTGATTTGCAACTGGTTTTATTGGACGTGGCACTTATCTGCAAGTGATCTTATTGGATAAGGTATTGATCTGCAAGTGGTCTCACTGGATTCACACATTGTACCCATGTGTTCAACCGAACCCAGGTCTTCGGCTGGAATGATGAATGATGACCGAACGCTTTAACTACCGCGATACACCGCCGCCCCACCAGCCTCTGAATATAAGCAAGGCTGTCACAGATCACACGTTGCACATGTTTGCTCCAAACACAAAACCTGCCACATTTGCCATCAATGCATCATTTAGGAATATCATTCGAAAGCAAATGGATCCGAAGATCCGGACCCTGATGGATCCGATTAAAATTGATCTTCAGTAACCCTTGCTTATCGTAAGAGGCAACTGCCGGGTGGGGGCCCTGAATTAGTCGATGTACGTCATCATAATCCAGTTTCGTAGAGTGATGTTCATGCTGTTTCAAGGTTGATCTTCAGCATACGCTGTTCATGAATACGTCGAAACCGGAAGTGTACAAAATATGAGGAGAGCAAAATTACCAAGAACAAGGATACTTCCCCATGCTTCCCCGTGTTACATACGACCAGTATCATTCAGATTTCAGAGATATTGAATCTTCAGTAATCATGAATATTCAGACAAAATTGAGACATCTGAAAAATTGGGAAATAAGGAATAAGCTTTGTGGGTATGGAGGCACGTAGCTACGTCTAACGTAACAAACTGACGTAACGTCACAGACACATTAATGATCCCAGCAGTACATTTGATTGGAGGGTAGCGCAATAGGGGAAAGCACTTTTTCCATCGCAAATCTCGATTACAACTTATGAACTCCAACCACTCTGTTCGTGTTTATCGCCGACGTAGCAACGTAATGCTGACTTGCGTCAGTTCCATCTGCTAGGTTTGACGTTGGCGTTGTGAAAGCTCATCCAGTCATTACATCAGGTTGTCGTGTACAGCTTGTCCATGTTGCTGGATAGATATCGATCTCAGATATAGTTCATGCATTTAAACCCGTGGAGTGAGTGAGTGAAAGAGTGAGTTTAGTTTTACGCCATACTCAGCAATATTCCAGCTATATGACGGCGGTCTAAACCCGTGGAGATCTGAGCTAAAATTCATCTTCAATAACCCATGATTGTCATTAAAGGCGACAAAGGGGATCGGGTGGACAGCCTCGCTGACACGTCATCGTATCCAAAATTACGTACATCTGTGTTTACGATCACAGTATTGTTGATCACTGGAATTATACATGAAATCTGAGCTAAAATTCATCTTCAGTAATCCATGACTGTCGTTAAAGGCGACAAACGGGGTCGGGTGGACAGTCTCGCTGACACGTCATCATATCCCCATTATGTACATCGATGCTTACGATCACAGTGTTGTTGATCACTGGAATTATACAAGAAAGTGCTCATGCTGTTGATCACTGTAACAAACCTGTCTGTGATGAGTTGCACCCGAAGGGCGTACGCTCTTGCACCAGCCGCTTGTCACCCCTCGGTGTGAAGCGTGAAAATAGGACATTTTTTTTACAATTTATTTTTATTAATATTGTTTGTGCTTTTCTCACTGTTTGGAATTATTTAATCATTCATCGTTCTCATTTGGTCCGAAACGGACAGGAATTCTTATTTAAACCTAAAACTGCCTCCATTACACAACATATCTCTCCAGTAAGGACGGAACATCAGGCCAGTATCTGTCGTTTATTGGCGACCTAGCTTCGTATATTGGCGACTTTAGCGCGTATATTGGCGCCCCACTTTCACATATTGGCGCCCTATTACTGACCCTGTCCTAACTCAGAAATCAGAACAATAATACCCCTGTTATTGAAATACAGAAACAAAAACGCAATGTTTTCATCCATTTATTACACGTCAAATGTCACTCTAGCACCGTCACGTTCCACAACAAAGTGTACAGATTTAGCAGCAGTATAACGGGGATCACAACGCATGGGCTTTACACTATGCGCAATCGAACCCGCACCGCAGGCACTATAACCACTAGGCTACCTCACTTGTTAATTACGTCCATGGGAGCTGAGGTAGCCTAGTGGTTATAGTGCCTGCGGTGCGGGTTCGATTCCCAAGTCAAAACAACCCAGTGATCTGCAGTCAAGTTGTACATACATTGCATACAAGTTGCACTGTAGCCGTCGTCATGTTTCGTTGTTTTCTGTTTGTTTGTTTTTTCGTTGTTTTTTTTTTTTTTTTTTTTGAAAAAAAAAACACGATATGAATTTCATTTTTTTTAAAATTTAAGATTTTAAGGAATCACCATATTATTTCCTCACCTAAAGGACATGTACTTTTGGTCAAGTCTGTGTGGACAACGGGCCCATTCAAATAAAAAGCGGTTTTAAGCAACACGCGAACACGACTCCAAAAATGCATTCTTCTCCTGTGGTGTGGTGACGTTAGTTGGTCTAGCCTTCTAGCGCAATAATTTCTGACCTGGTTGACACATGTCATCGGTTCCCAATTGCGCTGATCGATGTTAATGCTGTCGTTCACTGGATTGTCTGGTCGAGATTCGATTATTTACAGACCGCCGCCATATAGCTGGAATATTGTTGAATGCGGCGTAAAACTAACCTCAATTCACCCCTTTGAATCCTTACCTCTGTGACAGACTCAGCGTCCTATTCAGATCTTCAGATATACTTAATAGTTTGCTGCATGACTGGGATTCAATCCGTCCCTTTCATATTGCCAGGAATCTAAAATCCGCACTGCTCATTGGTTTTCTTTTCTGTACTTTTATCTTTTGCGAGAGTTTCCAAGCTTTGATATTCAGAAACTGAGAGGCTTGCCAAAACATTTGGTATTTTTTGGTACACTTTCTTATTCTGTCTGTTAAGAAGTAAGCATCAGTTCATCATCATCTGCTCAACTATTCATTTGGTCAAATTCCCGTTCTAGGTTTTGTTGACTCGCACAGAAAATCCTCAGCTTGCAGACTGACATAAAAACTCGAAATGCTTCCATTCAAAAGCTTCGGAAAATGTATTTTGATTGACAGACACAAGCAACCCTATTCGCCTGACATGGTTTGTTTTGTATCCCCCAATACGCTGCCTCGTGCACAGTAGAACGTGCCTATCGAGCATACCGTGTTACCCAGATATAAGACGCCAATATTGGTATTGCTGTGTTCGGGTGCAAGGGTTACGAAACTAGGGCGCCAGTATGCATGATTTTAGGTTTAAGCGCAATAAACTCCGAAGACTCGCCAATATTCGCACGGCTGGTTGAGTCCGAGGTCGTTAGGCCGAGGACCAACCCAGGCGCGCGAATATTGGCGAGTCTTCGGAGTTTATTCCTTACGTATCGTCAATTTGCGAAACCCAGGTCAGGAATTAGTATTCAGAAAACTATGTTTGTTCTCAGAGGCCACAAAAGGCATCGGGTGGTCAAGGTCGCTGACTTGGTTGACACATGTCATCGTATCTCAATTGCGTGGGTTGTCATGATATCCGGACTCGAATATTTACTGGACAGAACTGGAACATTGCAGTATGGCGTTAAACAAAATAATAGCTTCTTCACTGGATGCTGTTATCAGAATCTGGTTAATATTTCCCAGGCAGTCTTTTAGGCGATAGGAGGTTATAGTCACGTGACTTTATCCAACCGGGTACCCATTTTCTGCAATTTTGAACAAACTCTCTTGCCTGAGGTGAGATCATAAGTATCATGTCGGTTTCCTCCTAGAGTCGAGCTGCCACATACGGTCACCCATCAGAGGATTCCTAGGCCCCGACATTGCCTTACTGCAAATGGTTCGTTGCCTGAGCTCTACACACAGGGGCGCACACCGTCACAAACAGGCAAAACAAACAAACAAAAACCCACAGATACCTAACCAACAGACATAACAGTCACAAATAACAAACTCCACCACACCACACTGGAAGATTATTTCACCTCACATGAACTCAGTCTAAACCATACATATAAAGAACATCCAACAGCATGCCACATCGCTCGTATGTGCAAGGGGAGTTAGTGAAGCTTAGAAGTTAAAGCGTTGGCTCGTCCAAAGACCCCACATGGGTACAATGTCTGAAGCCCATTCCTGGTGTCCCCCACCGTGACATTGCTGGAATGCATCTATTGCTAAGCCATACTCGCTCACTCACTATTCTGAACACGAACATGCTTGGGACAGAGCAAGCAGAGTGAGAACAGCAAAGGGTTCAGCTGGTACTTGTCAGATGCACCGATACTGGTGAAAACATTTTAAAAACAATTTTATGAGCGATTCGCTGTGTCACTTTTGTCTACTTTTCAGGCAAAGTAAACACATTTTCTGTGTAACAATTCGATGTGTGCAAATACAGAAGGTAATGAGTTTACCAACGCGCGTATTTGCACTAAACACAAGTCGCACTGCTTTCAAAATATGTTGTTTTTCCCAAGATCAAATGCAGCTTCTTGAAGTGACAAAATGAGCCCCGGTGAAGAAGCAGACGTAAAATCATCCCAAATATTTCCATTGAGAGATCCTTGTCGGAATCATGAAGAACATCAGATCTGTCCGTTGCCTTGACCTTCACATAGAATGACATTAGCCCAAAAACGAGTTAAACTTGCTCTGTCTTTAGAGGCTGCTGTTTTAATGCATCGAGAAGGACAAAGAAAAGAGGAAGAAGAAAGCTGTGGAGAATAGTGCTACTACATCTCGAGTAAACATCCTGGTGGTTGAATCAATGAGTAGTTCAACGCCATCAAAGGTGCAATTCATCCATGATAATGACAAGCAATCGGCCAGGTGGCTGGTCCCGATCATCCATTCTCCTTGTCTAATCTAGGTAAACGTTAGTCAGCGCTGGGGAACATTTTGACAGAGTTCCCGAGGAGTAGTGATAGCAGTTTCAGTACAACTACTTCTATTACTAGTGATGCTGATCTGCTTCTGCTGTTACCACTACTGATAATGCAGCTACTCAACTACTACTGATGTTACTACTACTACTACTGCGACGACCAGGATGACGACCACGACGAGAAGTACTAATGCTACCACTTAGGTATCACTCCTACTGTCACAGCTGTTGCTGCTACTACTACTACTACTACTGCTGCTGCTGCTGCTGCTGCTGCTGCTGCTGCTACTACTACTACAGTTGTCACTACTACTTTTACTACCTGTAATAATAATGATAATAATGATAAATGATGATTGGCAAGATTCCGGAAAAGCATGATAAATATGCGGACCTCGCCTTTGAAATGTCTCGCTTGCATCCCAAGTACACTTTCGTAAGGCTCCCCATTGTTCTTGGTGCCCTTGGTTTGGTACCTCCTGATCTCTTGGCGCAGATCAGGAGAGTGCCCGGGTTCTCCACCGGGAGCGCAGCCCTTCTGATAATCTGGGTATTGCAAAAGATTGCAGTGTTGGGGAGCCTCCATATTCTCCGGATTTGCACGTGTATGTCGATCTTTAACGTTAGCTGCAACTGTTCTTAGCGGATCCTCCGTTCAGCTAATTAAACACCTTCACATCTCCCACTCGAAAATAAACTCTTCGTATTCTTCGTTTTTTCGAGAAACTATTTCAACGAGTGAGATATGCATAATAGGCTACGTGCAACTTCGCCAGCGCAATTAGCCCAAAAAAAGCCCAGAGCATACAGTTCTATATCCACACCGAAAGCGTCAGTTAATTGTATTCGCAAGTGACGCTCCGTTTCCGCAGAAATTTGGTTCTTGACAGTGATGGATAGTCACAGTGAGGTGTGCAACACAATGTACGGTCGATATCAGCCTCCGCATTGACATTCACGATAATTTGACTTTCTCGAAAACAATGAATACATAAGAGTTCCCCGTTCAGTTCCGAAGGGTGCGAGATGCGAGTTCGCTGCAAACGCTCGATGTCATCATTTCACTGAGACAATTAGGCTTTTTACTTCTTAACGCAGTTTCGTTGTGAAACCTCGTTACGTTAGTCAAGGGTTATCAACAGAACGAATTCCGATTCCATTCCTGAAGAAACAGCAGATCGATGATGTCATGGAAGCCATCAGTGGCTGTTGACACTGGGAACAGTTCGGGATGTCAGTGTGACTGGATGGATTCCACGGTGCAGGTGGGTGGTTTGAATCCAACGATGGCCGCATAACGAGGTTACAGGTGAACAGCCAGTTCGGGAACAGTTATAAGAATGCCATGTAGACGTTTTTGCAGAGTTTAAGGGTGTCCTCACTGTCAGTCGGGGCGGTGTGGTGGTGTAGTGGTTAAATCGTTCGCCCTGAACGCCGAAGACCCGGGTTCATGATATCAATCGTTGTCTAAGGGGAGGCCTTATGGTTAAAGCGACCGTTCGTCATATCAGAGACCCCGGTCGATACCCTGCATTGGTGTAATATATGGAAGTATCTGGTGAAATTCCTGAAGGTTGATAGGTGATTTGGCCAACGTCTCAATCTCTTCTCCATTTCGTCCAAGACGTGTTCGATTGAGGACAGATCTGGGGATTAAGTCATTCGCTGGGTGCAAACGAAATCTTGACTCGTCAGTGAAGAGAACATGTCTCCGCTCACGTGCTCTCCACCGCTGATGCTGTCTGCACCACTGATGTCAAAGTTTTTCAACTGGTAGGGCGTGTAGACTGACGCCGATGGATAGTTACGATATCCTGCTGACTGTTCGGGCTGTCAGTGTCGCTGGTTGGATTCCTCGACGCAGATGGGTGGTTGGAATACAACGAGCCTTGAATGGCGTGGTTTGAATCGGCGCAAATTGGTGGTTTGAGTCTAACGGTCGTTGAATGGCGAGGTTACAGGCGAACGGCCACGAACGGGGACAGCTGCAACAACGGTCTGTTTTCGCAGAGGCGTGTGCCCCCTTGTCTATCCTGGCGGTGTGGTGGCATCGTGGCTAAAACGTCCGCTCTGAACGTCGAAGACCCTGGTTCGATTCCCCAAAATGGGACTTACTGACGGTATGTTATGTTTTATAACACATTGTTCGCGGCGCGTTATGGGTGAAATACTTTCCATGTGATAACAAATAATAACTCGCTCACTCATATATGCGGTGAGGTAGCCAAGTGGCTCGCCAGAAAGCAATGTGGCTGGTATACTGGAATATGCGGAATCAAGGAGAATCAGCCAGAACCAAAATATTTAATAAATACGAACCACATTCGGAAGGGAATGTTAAAATAAACATTTTTTTCAAGCTTTATAACAATGCGACTCCCAAATGCTATCCGTCGTTGCAGTGACAGGTGGATAAGGTTTTGTGCGATTCGGCGGCTTTCTGATGACGTCAGGAGTCATTTGAAGAACATTCAGGACGTTCTGACTCTATTCCAGGTGCATTCGAAGCACGTTCGAGTGTCAATCGAAATATTCCGATACATTTGAAGCTTATTCCATCCTTAAGTCCAGCAGTAATCGAGATACATTCCTAGTCATTTGAGACGCATTCGAGACATTCTGACAGGTTTGGAAGTGGCTTGACGTTTCAATTCTTCCTCGAATGTATTCAGAGCGTTCAGAGTGCAGTTCGAATCCAGTAAGAACACTTAGAATGCATTTCGAATGCATCTGGGGCGGTCTAGGGGTTAAAGCGTTCGCTAGTCACGCCAAAGACCCGGGTTCGAGTCCCCACATGGGTACAATGTGTGAAGCTCATTTTCTGGTGTCCCCCGCCGTGATATTGCTGGAATATTATATAAAACGCGGCGTAAAATTACATTTACTCACTCACTCGAATGGATCTCATATGTTATTTTTCCGCTTCGTATGTACCTCGACAGTTTTGAACATGTTCAAAATACTCGGACATGTTAGCTGGAATAAATTCTGAGTGGAGAAAGAAGTTTTAGAATTCAGATCGAATTTCCATGAGTCTCCAGAAACTGTCATTCCGACAGCATTCCGACTGCTTATTCCGCCTCCGATGTGAAGGGGGTATAAAAGCCGTTTCTCATGAGAATACATGGAAAGTGCAATTGAACGTGTTGAAGTAGTAAGCTTCTCTTTCAGCCACAGGCGAAGTACCAGCTTCCTTGCAAGTGTTCTTCATAACCATCCACGCTGATCTTATAGTAAAGTAATCAAAGGGTACACGGACATGGTGAATTAGCCTGCCTGTTATACTGAAGAGTAATGGGAAAATAATACACTGAGTGAGTGAGTTTAGTTTTACCCCGCACTCAGCAATATTCCAGCTATATGGCGGCCTGTGACGTGAGCGAGTGAGTAAGTGAGTGTGTGAGTTTAGTTTTACGCCACACTCAGCAATATTCAAGCTATATGGCGGCGGTCTGTAAATAATTGAGTCTGGACCAGACTATAATGTGATCAACAACATGAATATCGATCTGCGCAATTGGGAACCGATAACATTTGTCAACCAAGTCAGCGAGCCTGACCACCCGATCTCGTTAGTCGCCTCTTACGACAAGCGTAGTCGCCTTTTATAGCAAGCATGGGTTGCTGAAGGCCTATTCTACCCCGAGAGGAAAACGTTCAAAACGATTAATACTAAACACAGAAATGTTCCAAACCAACCACGGATTATGTACGATGCAATTTCTTATTATGAAGTGTACTAGTAGGTCAGTTGCAAAACTGACCTGCCTCTCGTTATGTTTGTGCTCGGTGGTGTGATAACTATTCAACAGCCAATCCATACAATATGCTGATGATACAGTATTATGATAACTGGTAAATGCCTTTAGCAGAGGTTCTTATTGAAACGGTGTACCTTTTATTTAGCTTTCATAAAAAACATTTCCGTGTTTCTTATTGTGAAGACAACAACGACGATGACTGAGGTGACAATGGGTTGTGCAAAATACGAAAACCGTGACGTATCTAAAACACTGTGCCATAAAAAGTCATTCAGTCACTCAATATTCTAGCTTCAGAACGGACAACGTACATCGTTCTCTGATTAAAGGAAATGAGTAATGACGTGTCATACTCGATGGAATAGTAATTCTCATCAACACATACCCCAAACAAAACGTGCCAACATTGTGCTATCACGTTTACAGAGGTGAGGTAAGAAGGTGCGATCTCGTGTATTGAGATGTGTACCACAAGATATGTAATTAGACTGGACTCGCGGTGAATTACATAAACGCGCGCGGAAATACTTTCATTTACAAAATACCACATTTTGACCACACTGATTCCAGTTGGTCATAGCACAACGATGGCTATTTCAGGATACATTTTGACAATGGCCATATGATATGATACGTTTGTATGACATTGATGCAACAGATTTAAAGGTATATATAGACTAGGACCAAGAGTACGTTGTACAGTGATGACGACCATGACGATGACGATGACGAAGACGATGACAACGATGATGATGATGATGATGATGATGATGATGATGAAGATGATGATGATGATGATGAAGATGACGGTGATGATGATGATGATGATGATGATGATGATGATGATGATGATGATGAACCTGTATATTGCAAAGAGCTTCGGTGCAGTGCTTGAAGCAAGCCATTGTAGTTAATCTGGTCATAAAACTAATGCATACCAGATTCCTGCTCTCATCTCCCTAGGGAGAATACAACCCAAGCGGCTTGTGCCGATTAACAATGATGTTCTCAGTTATTATTCTAGTCATAAACTCAGAGAGCACTCGAGACTAAAGTCGCATCTCCATGGACAGTATACAACCAGGATTACCAATAACCATGACATCTGACACCATCCACTGCTGGGTGTATCTAAGTTCTGGAGATTCTCAGCAACGACACTACATAACGCAGTGACATATCCAACTCCTCTCCGCAAACGACGTTCATGGGTCTGATGTCAGCTATATGTTTTACAAAGCACCAATGACTGTTCAGAACATCTGATGGTTCATTAACACTATAGGGACCCAAGGGCTATATAGCTTCCATGCAAATACACAACAGCAAATGTGTTAATCTCATGATAAACGTTCGAAGTCCACGAGCTTTGACATGAAGCTATACGAGCAGACAGTTTCATCACTTCTCATTGACTTCATTATGTGAATCATCAATCCCCACTGCCATCTTGTTAGTTTCATGAAATTGTTTTGATAAAATGACATTACTTCAGGTCTCCACATAAGGCCCTATCGGCGTATGTACGGATTAGAAAAATATGCGCGATATGGTAGGGAAAAAATCAGAAAACGTAGCAGATATGCACCACAGCAATGGTGTACGGTCTTAGAATCATTTACGGGCGTATGTAACTGAAAAAATATTGCCTTATTGTTTATTGACCTGTTTACACAGGAGTAGCAATGTTGTGGTGCATATATGAGACGAAACACGAGATTACCTACACGACATTGCTCTCCATTCCGTACTCCAACTTTTCCCAGTACTCTTATATTGAAAAACAAATGTCGTACGTACTCATGTTGAAACATTATCTTGAGCCTTGACTGACTTCATTTCCCCTATTGCCGAGGTACATGTAGCCTCGAAATGAGATGTTCTGCTGATATCACACTCCATACTTTTCTCACTACCGCTTCTCGAGACAGCAGCCTGTGAGGTGAGCGAGTGAGTGAGTTTTTTTTTACGCCACACTCAGCAATATTCCAACTATAAGCTGCGGTTTGTAAATAATCGTGTCTGGACCAGACTATACAGTGATCAACAACATAAGCATCGACCTGCGCGACTGGGAACCGATGACATGTGTCAACCAAGTTAGCGAGCCTGACCACCCGATCTCGTTAGTCGCCTCTGACGACAAGCACAGTAGCTTTTTATAGTAAGCATGGGTTGCTGAAGGCCTATTCTACCCCGGGACCTTCAGGTCGCAGCCTGTGAGGTGAGCATGGCGCGTCGACATTATGAATGAGCCAATAAAGGCAATTACCCACAGTATGAAGTTTAGTTTGGTACATTTACTGTGTAATGACATCCATTCTGTTCACATCAACATGTGTGTGTCGGTTATCTTCCATGGCTATGTTTCTTGTGGAATTGCGACAGAGAACAATATCTGGCATCTCCATTCATAAAATTCGCCACCTCTCGTCACATAGGTAGCTTTCAGCGTATCCTATCGCCAATTCACTAAAGCGGTGTGTATTCCAACTTTACTAAATTTGTGCGTATCCTGCAGCCGTTTTCTAAATTGGTGCACATCTTATCGCCACTTTGCTAAATCGGTGCGTACATTAACGTCACTCTGCTCCACTGCCTAAAAGGTCAGTCCCCTTGAACGAGTTGAGAAAGCGAGTGACGTGTGTGTAACGTGTGTGCATCGCGTGTGAGTCCCGTGTCACACGGGTTTACAAAGCATGTGCAACGTGTTTGAATCCCGTGTCACACGCGTATGGAACGAGACGCACACGCGTGTACCATGCGTGTAACACGGGCCCAAGTTTCAGTTGATTTGATGAAAAAGCACCGATGAAACTTTAAGGCAGTAGTGTACTAAATTAGAGCGTGTGATGTTGTTATCATACTAATCAGACGTGTATTCCATCGCCAGTTTACTAACTTAATATGCTTTATATTCATTCCTGGCTATTGTCAGATAGCGGGGTATTGCTGTTGTAGCTCTAAACGCCGAAACAACAAAACAACAAGCAAAAATTGAGTGTCTTACCTGCGAACTCAGTTCCGATCTCATGACGTAGCATCTGGTTAATGTCATGAACTCTGGGTAAATAAATGTGAAAGTCGTAGATGATCCTGTGATACTTGCTGTAGTACACCAGCGCCGACGCTGCCAGGAAACAAAACCGTGGAGTGACCCTCGAGTGTCCATTTCCATCGTAAATTACTTTTATCCGGGTCCACTTGTAATGGCGGGCAATATTTATCACTGACACCGCAAGAGAATTGAACGTTCCCCCGATTCTTGTCAACGTTGAGTACTCCGCATGTAACCGGTGTTTCGGTGATCCGAAATCATGGGCAAAACCCCCGGGAGAAATGACTGGGATATTCCACACCGGCGAATAACGTGCGACCGGTGCAAGACTATAATCGCACACAGGGCCGAAAAACACATGCACATTTCTTTTACGGTAAAAATTAAATGCTTCAATTGGTGCATCTTTCGAGTTGCATTTGGAGTTTCCGTAACTCACAGAGAATTTTAAATTCTGAAACACATCTTGCCTTCTATGGAAAAGTATGTCTTTTCCAAGAACTGGATAAATATGTTTGAGAGAAAACATATACTTTTCGCTGTAAGGTAGCAAGACGGCCACTTTCACCTTGACAATCCGCTCGCTCGTTGATGACGTTAAGGCAACGAATAGCACCGTGAATAAAAGTGACGTTTCCATAGTGATGATAAACACAATTAATATAGTTTCTGTCTGTTTCAACACCACAAAGACAGATCACTGATACGAAAACAAAAATAGGTAGACTGTAGAGTGTATTTCACAGGGCGCAACAACATGTCGTTTGTATCCACGCACATTCTGGATCTTAGTGTTGTGTCCGGCTACTGATCCATCAAGCCCATTCGCACTTCTCACATCACCAAGGGGGCACTTAAAGACTGATAATCAACAGTTACATTTGATAATCGATCCATGTATCCAAAATTGGCGAAGCTGACACGGTATTAGATTTATGTTTTCTCGACGGAGAACAATCATTACATTGGCAGCTGCGCACAACGTGAACAATGTATTTATTCCCTGTTTTTCGTTCACTTTTTATGAAGCCATTTCATAGTGTAACGTGTAACGCTTCTTTGACACATGGTGTATCGGTTCCTGTCGCAGTTCAAATGACGCCGGATGATAACCAACACCGTGTCTTATGTCTACAACTCCTTGAATAGCTCTTGCTCCTTTTTCTCAAATGGCGAACGTCAACAGATAATTCGGCAGAATTGAGCTCAAATGAATGTCCAAAACTGCATGAGTGAGTATAGTAAAAACAAGATATATACAATGTATATAGATACTTAAGTAGTAGATATAACGTACTGTGTAGAATGGCAAATATTCACAAACTCCTTCTAATCGGGGTCATGTAATTGTTTACAGTTCCAAACACACAAGAAGACCAAACACTAAAAGCAAACTGTGTAAACAGACTTTCAGGTGTTATATCCACAAACCTTCGATATGATTCGAATATTCGGTTCAACAGACAGCAACTGACACGGGAACTTCATGCATAATCGCACACTCTACACACTCCAACGGAACTGTGGCGTTTAGTATTGTATGACTTCATCCATGTCGTCCAGCTTACATAGATGTCCCAACACTTCGTCCGTCTAATTATCACACATTAGACCGTTGAACAATAGCATATTACACCGTCGACGTGTTAATACACCGCGACTTGTATGACTAAATGTTAGACTTGTCGGTTCTGAAATTTATATCATCCAATGCAAGCCCAATAATAAACTCATTTTCATGTCGGATAAAACCATCAATCTTAAATATGTTCCTCCCTGCTTCTTTTACTCAGATCTTGTTTGTCTTCAAGTACCACCAGCAAGGTCCACAAGTGCGATGAAGCCCAGGAAAATTCCTGTTGCATAAACGACTTCAGTCCGACCTTGTTAACACGGAACACAATTTCAACAACAGTTAAAGGGTTTCTGCAATGGCAAACTTCCTAATAAAAATCCTTTTCATGCTGGAAGGGTAATTTAAAAATGTTCCTCTTTTTGTTGATCGAAGGATGTTCATACAAGGAACTGTCTTTACTGATAAGGTAACGAACACTCATGTCACGAACGCTCTGTCTGATCCTCGGGAGGTGTTTCTATGCAATTTGTTCGAGATATGACTTTACAAAGGAAAGCCTCTTATCAGCATCAACATGAACGTGCGTTTTTCAACACAACGTCACACGTGACGTAATGTCTACAAGGATGGTATTTGAAAACTTCATATAAATGTGAAAAAGATATTTAGCCTGATTAAAACTCGCAGTCCACTGTCAATACTAATGATGCAGACACTAAACTGAAAGGTTCCTTGTATCATATGGCATAAGTCATGTATGCAACAGTTGAGGTGAAACTGAATATGTATGGGTTTATTGAGTGTGTTTGTTTAGAAGCGTCAAAACACATGGAAACCGGGTTAGGAATTCAGCTTAAAATAATCACAAATAATGACTAGCAGACTCAAATAATTTGAGTTTTCAACTCAAGTTGAGTCGCAAAAGAACTCAGTTTTGTTTGAGAAATGCATTTTGCTGAGTTTTCTGAAATTTGAGTCAAACCTCAGATTTAACCGCTTGATTCCCTCAAGACCTGACATGAAACCTCTGTGGTATGAGAGTACGAAAGGTATACAACATCAATTACAAGCGGATGTGATAATCACCAGACGGAACAACTTTGTTATATTCCACTTTGTTCCAAGTTAGCCACTACAAAGAGTCGTCATTTACTGAACCACCAATTGTATCATGTTATATATTGCCCAAGTAACTAGTTCAGGTGACTTCTAGCCATGAAGTAATTTACCTCAATTTAATTCACGGCCTCATAACTTTCTGGTAAGTCTTCCTTCAGACAAGACATCACGTTTTATCAACAGATGCTGTACAGCAATTTGTAAAATACTAGTATTCCAGTTCAGCCCCTTGAATTCAACTTGAAAGTTAATCCAGTTTCGTCTCAAGTACAAAATGGAAACTCACTGAAGGCCAGGAATCATCACGCATAATAATGCTGCAACGTGTAAATCTCCCTCAAATGAAATGTCACGATATGCCTGTAATCTGGTCTGATCGCCTCCACAAAACATAACACAGTGACCAGATTTGTGATGCTGTTCACATCTCGCTTGTCATTGCTTTGTATTCAGCCATCTATTTGTCAGCGTTGATGAGTCAAATCAGGACACAAGTAACCGAGATTGGCAGCATTCCACAGCCTCGTAAAGAGGCACTAAGTGGGCACAGTGCTGACGGAATAATACTAGTGAGTTATATGTTATGTAAGGCACAGACCAATTTTTCTGGCTCCTTGGTTAGTCCTTGTGGGTTACTCCTTTTCACGTCCGGAAATTGTCATAGACTGACTCGATTCTGTCACAAGAGGAACAAAAGAGTCTGAAGACGAAGGTTCCTCTATCTGTCTTTAGTGTTCGACAACATAACACACTTGCGTGTCTTCTATAATCCTGTCGCAACTGGAGGCTTAACGCCCATTTTCCTTATCAGGAACCATGATAAACAGTGGAATCCTTTTCAAAAGATGTCTGGATTCTTGACAGCATTGTTAGTCAACGTTGTGAAGTATATCTATATGTTGTCTGGTTCACTGCAAGAACAGACAGTGGGTCATTGAAACATATAGGCAAGGGTATGACGTGTCCGATGCAGATCTTCATTATGTAATAAAACATTTTGTAATTAATCTGTATCACACAGACACGTTCGCCAGAAATTATAAGATGGGAGTCAGGTAGCTTCCGTTACAACATTAACCTTAAGTATCTGCACCTTTTGGTTCAGATAATATGGTTAAATCTCGAGAGATCAGCTGGTATATTTTATCTTCCACTTGCACGTCCAGGTGAGACGATGAAGTTCTAATACATAAAATGTACGTATGTCTAACATCTGAACTGACGCTGCCCTCACAATATCCATGCAAGTCTAAGATAACAGTAGAATCTTCAAAGAAAAGCTTGATGGTATAGTTTCCTTGTGTTATCCCTTGAATTGTAAGCTATCCCACCCACTCATACGTCAAGATGAGATGGTGAAGTCCTAATGCATGAAACTGACGTATGTTTCACTTCTGGACTTCTGTTCTGATGATGTTCCTAATAGTATGATTGGAAGTACAACCGAAAAGTAGAAGCTTCAAAGAACAGCTTGCGGGTGTAGATTACATGTGTTATCCTTTGAATTGCAAGCTTTCCTGTCCATTTGCACGTCTATATGAGATGCTGAAGTCCTAACGTATGAAACTGACGTATGTCTTACATCTGAACTGAGTAAGTTACCAATATCATAGTTGCTAGTCCAACACAAAGGGTAAAATCACTGTTTAGTTCACTCGTGTTGCCCCGTTGAATAGCAAGACGAAGTGACGATTTACCTCTGTGATGCGGTCTTCTTTTCCAATTTGCAAGGCCAAAATAACCGACAAAACAGTTATTCGAGGAAGTCCGATGAAGCCTTTTGGTCAATATAAACACAGCATCAGACAGAATCGAAGCTTCTGATTGTGTAGTCCAGACCTATGTCATGACCACTGTCTCAAGACAAGTGACCGAGTCCGGTAATGTACTTTCCACGTGAGTAGAGCAGAAGCGTAAAATAGAAACCTCATTTCTGAGGGCATGACTAGGAAATGAGCCACGCGGTGAAGCACACTGCAACAGGCGGGTCTGTAATGTTGGAACATCGGACTCTTCATCACATAGCTTGTCGAAACAAGGGGGCAAGCTGCAAATAACATAAAATGCTCAAGGGACACTTCGTCGAAGATAATTGTGTCCCTCGGTGCTGAAGCCCTCGTCCAGAACATACTTGGCCTCATGGCCGTGTCAAGTGTAGAGGGGACGAGATACGAAGTGGACATCAAGATCTCTCCGTCGTCAAACTGAAATCAGCCAACTTGCTACAAAGTGGGCAACACGACGGAAGCGTGATACACGTTGATAATTGGGATGAGAATATGTAAGTTATTTAATATCGATCGTGTGAGGGTGATCCTTACATCACATTTCGACATTTCGGAAAGTCAAGTGAATTGCGTCTTTACTTAGTCACTGAAAATGGATATACGCACGTACATAAACCTCCAGATGTGCACGTTAGAAACATTCATAAATTTGAAATGTGGAAATATATGAACAGACAGCAAAGTATCAACAAGCAGATTTGTATTCCTTATGGAATTTGGAGCAAATTGCCTGGGCCCATAAAGAAACCCTAAATCATTGGTTGCCATTGTTCGTGTTGTTGCTTTTTGTTTGCTTGTTTGTTTGTGTGTTTAGGGTGTTTTTCATTCATTTATTTTTTTTTCTTTTTGGTTTGTCTTGTTTTGTTTTTTTTCGAAAGATCAATACGGACGTCCCAGCATTTGTACCCTTATCATGGAATGTTGTGTTTCGGTTTAGTAGTAAGCGACGACAGACAGGAACGTGTGGGCAGACTTGCTGTTGTTGATGACGCACGTCAAAGTATCCCAACGCCAGAGATCGATGCTCATGCTGTTGATCATTTCATTATTTCCCGACCGCTACCGCATACCTCAAATGCCTCTAGGTGTGGTGTTAAACAATGAACTTCTTTCCCCTCGATTTATTGTCCGTCCCAGTTAGCTGAAAGGTCAGAAGACACTAAATGGTCCGAATGGTCATCTCTTTGGTTAAAGTCGCAGTCACATGTTACGGTCGTGGACATTATTGATCGTATATCACAGTGCCACTACGGTGAATAACATGACGTAGGGTGAAGTAGGTTTGAAGGAGTGGTAACCCGTAGTCTGGTGTGGTAACCCGTAGTCTGGTGTGGTAACCCGTAGTCTGGTGTGGTAACCCATAGTCTGGTGTGGTAACCCGTAGTCTGGTGTGGTAACCCGTAGTCTGGTGTGGTAACCCGTAGTCTGGTGTGGTAACCCGTAGTCTGGTGTGGTAACCCGTAGTCTGGTGTGGTAACCCGTAGTCTGGTCGTAGTGCCATGTTTACCAAGGTGTACTACAACACAACGGTGCAGTAGGGTTAATGACAGTCTGCTGGGAAGAACTGGGATCGACCACGTTGAAAATACAGTCAACATACCCATGTCTCGCATACACTGATAAGTCGAATGCATTACTTCGTCTCGAGCGATTCTGCTCATCAGATTTGCCTGTTTGGTAACAGTAGGGGCATTAAAGCTAACTCTAGAGATAATTTGAACATGTTGAACAATGGTCTAACCACGGCCACGGTTTGATGAAGTTCACAGTACGGTCATAACGTTCAACTGCGCTTAAATACGTTAACAACGTTTAACTAAGGACAAATGCGGGTCTACTCTGGTCATCTCCCAGTATGGTTAAAGACATGTTGTCCACATGACTAATAAGGACCTGTCACCAAGGTAAGGATGTCATCTGTGGGATGACTCCACGACCTGCTCCATATTGGTAACACTATTTCTAGGTTCACCTCCCAATATTTCACCCGATTTTCAGTGGGCGATGTTTACACGTTTACACATACCAGTATGATTTTCACAAAACCGCGTGGCCAGTAATTACCTGGATGAAAAATGAATGTAACTTTATCTAAGACCAATTTCGCATTTGTAATTGAATTTTAAGTTCAGAAGATCCCGAGTATTTTATTAACCGGAATCGCGTTCAACTGCTTTGCTTTTGCTCTTGCGATTTCATTAGCCTCGAGGTAGTATTGTTAACGCATGACGCAATTTCAATTTTAAAAAAAATATGTCAGTCTCACACCACGAACATGCTGCTTGAAAAAGTCGACAGGAACGTAGTTCTTTTCTGGGTTGAATACATTCACTTGTGGACATCCTTGTTTAAATTCAAGTGACGAGATCAAGTTTGAATCCATAGACATTTTAAATACAATGCTAAATGAAAAAAGAGTTGTTTTCCTTTCTAAATAAATAAAAAACGATTTGTGAACATTACATTACTGTTCACAAACAGAAAAGGTCATAGCACCAAATGACGAAAACAGGCAATTCACGTTATATTGTTAAAATATATATTATAGGTCAACCTCCCGCTGGCAGCTAACAATGAGTTGTCCTCTCATGCGAGGAAACAAGTCTTTCACATTTATAGAGTCATCCGTTGAAATGTCCACATAGTCAAGCAGTATGTTTGACAGCTTGATCAGTATGTTTGACAGCAAGACAAGCTGTATGAAGGGTTTTAAGTCCGGTCCATTGTTCCACAGTGTTCGGAAATAAAAACAACATATTTGGAAATCCTCAAGAAATCGATTCTAGCATCCCGCATGTATTATATCACATGAGAACGTAAACTACTAGAGTAGCTTTGAAAAGGGATTCGAACCCTGACTATCAGCTAAACGAACGCAAAATGCTGTAACAATGAAGATCATTTTTCTGCTAGGAGCTGTATATAACCTAACTCAGGAGATTGATGTGCTTGATGCTAATCCCCATACTGTCTGTCCGGAATCGATTACTTACAGATAGCTGCGAATGTAAGCCACTGGAGTAGCTTTGAAATGTGATTCGAACCCGGACACCTGGTAGATATACTTGATGCTAATCACTGGACTGTCTTGACCGGACTCGATTACTGAATACCGCTGTGTATGACCCTCATCAACAAACAGTTTATGGTCTATAACCATGAGTCAAAGAAGCCACCACCAATGAAGATCTGGGTTAGAAATGATCTTCATTAACCCATGTTTGTCGCTTGCTTAGGCTGACACATGTCATCGGTTCCCAGATCGATGCGCATGCTGTCCATCACTGAATTGTCCGGTTCAGACTCGATTATTTACAGACTGCCGCCATATAGCTGGAATATTGCTGAGTGCGGCGTAAAACTAAACTCAATCACTCAATCATTCCGCAACGCAATCACAAAACGTCGATAGCGTGAGGCCATTCCATCCGATTCCACATCACAAGGATGCGGATGAAACAGGATCCTCATCAGCCTATCATTATGCATTATGCATAACCCATCAGTGTTGACTGAACCGTGGAACGTCGGGCATCAATAGAGACGCAATTAAACATATTGCTTGTTTGGTGTCTAATGCCACACGCAGCAATGTTCTGGCTATACCCGGCGTCATTTATGAAGAGCCAAGCTATTGGTTGCGGCCGCAAAATGTCCCAGTCCCGAGCTGGGGTTCGAAACTCTGATCCGAAGTCGGACTCCTTGTCCACATGACTAATGAGACTAACCCTCTCACCACGGTAAGGATGACAAGGTAAGGATGTCATCTGTGGGATGTCTTCACGCCCTGTTATATATTGGAAACACTATTTCCTTTAGGTTGGTTTAAAATCTCGTTTGTGTTTGAAATATATACACCTGACCGTTTTACAAGCTTTCCTACCAGTATGGAAAAACTCAACAGGCCGTTGAAACGCCATTATCGTGTATTGTAGCATCCAATACATTCTGTTGCAAATGGCACATATTTGTTTTAAATTGTCAATATGGAAATCCACCTGTCATTTAATGTCAGTTATTTCCATTGCAAGTCGTTCTCTGTCCATGAAACGTGGATGACGGTACACAGGCATTGGCGAATTTCTATTTGCGTTCGCCGTTCAGGCATCTGTTTGAAATTGCAGCTTAAATTGAGCCGTTTTTTGACACTTGCCGAAATGGTTTAGGCTACATGCATGTAAAAATCTGGTGAAACTCAGCGGCAGGTTGCTGCCCGCTTTAATGAAAGACAGACTGTGCACATATTTCAAGCAAAAGGGTCCGTGGAATATGCGTGGAATATGCGTGGAATATGCCCCAGAGTCACAAGAGTCCAGTAAGATAGACACGAAAGCGTTACGTAAACGATTCCTTAGCGCAGCAGATCCTCAGACCAGAACACTTCAATCTTAATGTCACAGACTAAATCATTTCAATCTGTTTCTTTGAAACTGCATATATTCAAGCAATATATTTGATACAATATGTGTTACACTTCAGCGCACTTAAGACTAACCCTCCGAGCAAGACCAGTAATTCTCAACAGATGCCAATTAACACCCCTTTCGTCGGTCTTTCTTACATATCTACACGTACAAGGTCAATGACCTTGTACAACGCTGCATAATGGCCCTGTTTATAAAATGTGGCTGACATGGTCAACTAAGTCGAGGAGAGCAGCCACTGAGACCAACCAGGGAGACCACTCAGGGAAACGACAGAAGCGGACGAACTGTGCAGCTGGTCGGGCTGTCAGCCAAGGCCGTCGTACCACCTATCGACGATGAAGACTCGCCTTCCGACTTCTGAAAGTTTTTAAGTGGCAAAACGGGTCTCCACATCAGGAACACTGGCCAGTCGGTCCCAATGTGCATTCTGTCTCATGTTTAAAATCAAACTGTACTATTTCAACCATTACTCAGCAGCCATAATATAACATGGCTGCTGTCTCCAACTAAACCACTGACTTTTGTCTTCTCTCCTACAATCATCCTGAACTACCATCCGTGAGCAACTACGACGAACGCTCCTGGACAGATAGAATTTCGGTGCTCTTTAGACATATATAGAAACAAATTTTGATTCCAATTAGATTCATTTTGTCCTTCCTCGATGGTCGATAGAGGACTTATCGACAGCGAATCACGGATGCAACTGTCACCGTCCGATTTGGCGGGGATTCGTTTTGTATTGGACAGAGATACTCTAAGTGGACGGACTACGAGGCACCTGGTCGATGGTAATTTTACAGCGATAGCGTTATCGGCACGGGCTCCTGGCTCCTATAGCAGCATCGTTACTGCAAACTACACATGGCTTTCATGGCCAACCCTCTTTTCTGAAGACAACATCGCAAGGCATCACGTAGCCAGGATTGTCACGGTATTCATTAGGCTCCAGGGAGTAGAGCAAATGGAATAGCCAGCATGCTCTCCAGACATCGAACCAACTGAGCATGCCTACGATGAACTCGGTGGATGTGTTTACACACGTCACTCCGGCGGATCTACCAAGACACCGCTGAGTAGAGACATAGAAAGTTATTCTTCAAGCTGTCAACACATTTAAGATTATGATGGGGCGGTGGGGTAGTCTAATGGTTAAAACGTTCGCTAGTCACGCCGAAGACCCGGGGTCGATTTCCCACATGGTTACAATGTGCGAAGCCCATTTTCTGGTGTCCCCCGCCGTGATATTGCTGGAATATTGATAAAAAGCGGCATAAAAGTAAACTCACTCCCTAAGATTATGACGACACTCTTACTTATGAGGAACCGTTCTTAACGTGTTTAAATATCATTTGACCCTTTATTAATGAAGGGTAAAAAAATAATAGGATCTCCACCAGACAATCAACATCGTCTGGCCATGGGATCCCCTTAGTCGCCTTTTAGGACAACTGAAGTTCAATTCTAACCCGGATTTATACGGGTAATTACATTATTAAACGTTAAAGCGAAAATGGGAATTATGGTCTGAAATAATTGTCTCATATTCAAGATTAAATTTTCCGACATTCTTGTCACACTTTTGCCATTGAGTTCAACAGGAACCTACTTCCGCGGAACTCTGTCAGATATAACTGGCCATGAATAGAATGAAGCCTTGGATGCTATATCTGTTATCACGACTGTTACCATGTTAAATGTAGCTTTCGTATTAATCTAAGCTATATTGATTTTCTATTTGCGAAATATAATCCATATTTTTTGCATGGTAAACATGTTTTCGCACAGCTCGATATTTGCCAGTCATGTTACAGAAATATTTATGTTGTTATACTGGAGTGTTTGATGGATGTTTCACTGCTGTAATTTACCACATTTGTCATAAAGTTCAACAGGAACTACGTCTTTAGACCCTTGCGATGAAAATCATAGCACTGATAGCGACCTTTGTTCAGCAGGCTGAGTGAGTGAGTTTGGTTTTACGCTGCTTTTAGCAATAATCCAGCGATATCACGGCGGGGGACACCAGAAAATGGGCTTCACACATTATATCCATGTGGGGAATCGAACCCGGGTCTTCGGCGTGACGAGCGAACGCTTGTTCAGCAGATGGAAATACAGTTTTACAGTCCCCAACACCCTTTCAAAACACAGCGTTACCCTTGGTATCTCTCACGTTAGCTATTACACAACAACAACGGCAGAATGGGTCGCAAACGATTCGCCATGATTTTTCCTGAACGGTGAAAAAGGGAGATAACTCGTGGTGGCTTATATATTTAAGATAAACTTTCTGGAATTTGAGGTTTCTGTTAAATGGCGTGAAATGCAGATTCTGAAACATTTCATATTTGGGATATATTTATTGACCCAAACCAATACGAAATTCTGGCAAGAATTTTACCACTCTGCTTATACTCATAACCGTATACGCCAACACTAAAATTTCGAAGCGATCAGCCGTTTGGCAACCACATTCCATTTAATGTCAAGGTAAATTGTGTTACCTGTGTAGTGTACCACGTGACAGATTTCTCGGGATGTACGATTCGCACACCCTGGCTTAATTCGCCTACATGCTTTCGTGTGCTTTGGTTACTGGCCAATCATAATTTAACAAATGTATCTTAAGAGTAATTGTTTGTATAACTGTTTGTACCTGTCTTGAATAATGAATGTTCACTGGTACAATTCCTCTGAGGAGGTACATCTCATTCGGATACCCACAACCCAATGATCCCTATCGTGTGCCCTCGATGCCGATCTGGAGAGAAAGTCTGTCGGTTAGGTTGGTTGTTTGCTGTTTGACGTCGCGGCGGCGATCTGGAAATAATTTGGACAAGACAATCCAGTGATCAGTGGCATGTGTCAGCCAATGTCATGTGTCAGCCAATTCCCCTTAGTAGCCTCTTACGACAACCATGGGTTGATGGTCCCCATTCTATATCAGAAATATAAAAAAATATTGCCTTATGCGATTTTTACAGAAGCATAACACACCCTGTAATTCTATTTTTAAGAATCGGGGCAGTATGGAACCTTGTGGTTAAAGCGTTAGCGCGTCATGCCGAAGACCCGTGTGCTTCTCCCTCGGTTAGTACAACCTGACGTAACACTACAATTATGCTTCACAAAGTATTACCTGGAGAAGTGAGTGAGTGAGTTAAAATTTACCGTCTCATCGGCAATATTTCAACCATATCGTGACGAGAATGGTTAATTACAACAAAATAATTAATTAATGGCACATTGTGAAAACCTGTCAACGAAGGACAGTAAAACTAACAATTTTATCATAGAGGAGAATGTAAGACTAGTAATTTGGTCAAAAACAGTTTAACTATAGACAAAAGTACAATATGAATATGAATATTGCCAACAACTGAAGGTAGATCACCCCACTAGGCACCATGGGGACTTACGGTACATTTGCTTCCTGCATAGGTAGGCCCTAGCTGGATTACCTGGAGAGAAGCATACGGCTTGTAATACAACCCGATACATGTACACACGCAACCATACACTCACAATGTATTATAAGTTGTTCGCTGGTCACGAGAGGACCGTGGTTGATATACCCTCGATGTTTGTTCATGTTCCCTGAGCCCGAGGAACCCGTGAACAACTTATATGTCTTACCGAACACCTCAATGTTAATTTTGAACTGTTTGGCGCATGCGTATCGGATCGTATACTTCAGCCAACCTGTGTGAATCAAACGACTCGAATCTTGCATCTTTCCTTGTTTTTTTCTCGTAAGTAAAGTAAAGCCACCGCGGTTTAATTCCCCTTCCTAATATTCACATGGAATACATTTGAACGTTTCGTCAAGATATATTTATTGGAATGCTTGGCATTTTGTAGCCATTGCTAGATATGTCGGACAACACGAGAACAGATTTAGAGTTACCTCCCTTCCATCGATTTGCATGAAAACATCGGTAATTTCCATGCATCATGCGTGATGCAATGTTATTCGACATACCTACCACGAAGTACCGCATGCGTTCCTCCTGGCAGCGGGATGTATTGCAATGTTCCTGGCTTGTACACTGGCTGCCTTGAAAATAATAGAACGTTAACACTCACCCAATCTGACAGCGACATTTACGTGTGAGGTAAGATAAGTATACATACTGTAGGGCATTTACTGTGCTACATAGTTATAGCCATTTTGTACCTGTGACGACGAGATTCTCAATAACATGTAGATGAGTTTAACTTTACGCCGCTTTTAGCAATATTATGGTAATGCGGACCACCTTCAGAATTCAGCACCACAATTTCTCGTGAGGACGTTCACAGCCATAGGCCACATGTCAGTGAGACAGGCAACCAATTTGCGAGAACCCGTCGGACGCGAACCCGCGACCTTCGGATTGTTAGCCCGACAACTAACCGACTGAGCTACGTCCACATTGTTGCGCGATGTGCAAATTTAGCTAGTCATTCCTGTGAAGTTAAATGAACGGAAAGAGTCGAACTGGTTGCGGACAATTACGAAGGTTACGGGTAGACTTGGTGCCTCCATTCGTAACTACTCGTGTCATTCCGCCAAGCCGGATGGCGTTGTAGGTCACGGAAAGAGACGAGTAGTTACGAATGTTGGTGCCTCGTGCTTTCAATCTACTGATGGTTTCCGAATGGTCCCGATATCATTTGGCACGATCGTCCTATTCCGTAATCTACAAGATACCATGCTGTGTTGAATGAGCCGATATGGTTCGAACTGAAAACGGTTGTTGACGTCAGGCGCCAGACATTGATTTCACGGTGTATGCATGAATGGCGTGATTGTATAAAAATCATTGTGTGCTTTCGTGACAGAAAAGTGTTGTAGGCAACACAGTAAGGATAATGTGGATCGCGCTGAGGAATGTGTGAGACATTTGCATATTTGGTGACGGCACGAGGGTGAATTAGACTTTGAATCATTATTGAAAATATGTAGATCTAGAGGTGAAAGTTGCTGGAAGCCGATTTCCATCATCCAAATTTTGATATTAAACCATTTCATAGTTTATTTAACTTTTGACGTTTTTGGTCTCCCGTTTTTCTTTGTGAACAAAGTATTGAAAATGGAAAAGGAAACAATTGGTACTCATGCATTTACCTACTATATTGGATTAGGTCCCTTACCCTAACCCTAACCCTGAACCCTAACCCTAAACCTAAACCTAACCCTAACCCTTGTGAATAATTCTAATAAATAGAATACGCTCACCGAACCGGCACGAAAATGACTGACGTATCCAGTGTAATGAATTCTTACACCTTCGAAAAATAAATATTTCCTTGTAATGGTGCAAATTACTGAATGACAAAGATATGTATGTATATTAGTTTACATTTATAATTCCTTTGATCCAAATGGTTACGTCTGAAGCCGAAATATAGAATATATTTAGATTATTTTACATTGACCAAAACTGCGAATAATAAAAGATGGCGCAATGTGACCAATGTAAGTCATTCTTACTAAATTTAGAAATACAAAATATATAAATACACAAAATATAACACCTCATCACCTCTTAATACAAAGAAATATGAGCATATTAGGCAAAAAAGGAAAAATATTTAAACTGAGTGTTTGCAAAAAATTGCGCAACCGCCATGAACCACTACTGGAAACCCGCAACATCGTTGGGTTTCAGTAATGGCATGCTGGTAGAGATGAAACATCAGTGAGAGGAGCTGATACGCACTCGATGAGCTTGACGACCTTGTTGCTATGCCAACGTCGTGGGGCATTGTTTCAAGAACGTGCTTTTGAACAAAATCAATTGCAATTACGTAAAATAGTATTATGACGTGTCTTTAAAGTTTGTGGTGCTGTATTCTAAAGGTAGGCCTGGCAATGCCATCTTGGGAATAGAACTCGGTTCTTAGGCGTGATGTACAAACGCTTTAACCACAAACCTACCCCGCCGCTCCTGAGGACCTCAGTAACCTATGTCTGTGGTAGGACACGGCCGAATGGACTAATAAAAATTCCTGGACTATGACATCAGTGGGATAGAAGCTAAATGGCATTAACTGACATACTTAACCCCCTGGATGCCGAGTTTTTTTCAGGCGCACATTATCGTAAGGTTTGAAAAGTGAACGTTGTGCGAGATTTGCGCTCGCGTGGTCCTGGATCTGCGTACGGTTATAAAATTGCTGAAATGTAGAATGTTTAATTTCCTATCCGTTGGTATAAATATAATCTGCGGCTACCTCAAGGGGTTTGAGAGATAGACACTGATAAAAGTTGTCCAAAACTTTTGTGTGTGTTGAAAAACAGTAAATTCTCCGTTATTTTATCGTGCACCAATAAAAGTACACTGCTACGATTTTTTTTTAATTTGGCATCTTTACGGAAAGTGTGAGTGAAGAAAATACAGCTTGATATGTGAACGACATAAGTGTATATGAAATGGATGTATGTGTTATTTTCTTCCTTGACGTCAAACGTCGACAGAGAGGTCATGCACGTATAAAGATAAGGAGGCGTAACTCCGCAATGGGTTACATTAGGTCAATGTATCTAAGATCACACGGAGAGAATTTGCTGTGGATACGGACAGTATATTTTCGTGATGTTTTCTTCACATTGAACCAAACTATTCCAATACAAAGTTCTCCAATGTGAAAGGATGCCTTTTGGTAGTTTCACAATTTGACAGAAAAGATGCCAGTGCACTACATCAGAAAGCAGGTAATAGCGATGTGGATGTCCCTATCCGATACATAATTTAGTTCTGAGATTCTTATATTCTCCTGTTTGTGTACATGTATTTTGATTAATCTTGCATCATTATTAACGGAGTAACAGACACATCTTCAAATGTAATGAAATAACTGAAAATAATGCGACATATTAGTTGACGTCATGGCATGTTTTGTGCATTTTGTGACGTCGGAAAAAGACGACACCGGTTTGCTGATTAGGATATATCTAACCTAATTCCCACTGAATGTGTAAAAGGTGTCGGCTTCTGTGACAGAATTCAACACTTTTTAGACAAAACATAAAATGAATGGTTTTACCACTGAAATACTGTCCTGAATATGCCTACAATTAGACGGTTTTACTACCGTAACGTATCTTATTGTGAGCAACACGCGTACCTGTCTGGCGTCAATTTAGCGTAGATGAACATTTCTTAACATTCATTGAATATTCATTTAGGATATAAACTTTTCTTCTTATGATTGCGTAAATATTTCACTTCATAATTATGCAATGAAAGGTACAAAGAGGCCGCTATTAGAAATTGACGTAAAGATTGTCCACATTAAAACAATGGCCTGCTTTATATATTTTTAAACAATTTTCGTGTAAATATTGTTTGAGTTAGATATTCTGCCATCAAATATGTTTTAATCGAATCTGAATTGGCTTTATTGATAATGAATCATAAAACGTTTTTGACAAACTCGCACCTGGTCAATCAATTTTCATAATTGTTTTGTCTATGAAAACGACACAAATCAATGCAATGAAAATGACAATTCCATTAAATATGTGTGCCTATACATTTGATAAAATGTACAAATCATTTTCATTAATATTATCAGTTTTACTTATAAGGTTGAATTAAATCGCTGTTTATTAACCTGTTCACATGAAACTGCAATATTTGTCCCAACGTATTGAATACTGTACATCACAGGAACTAAAGCACATGTTGCAGTAACGGCTACGTGTGATCATGATCTTCTAACACTTGTGTAGAGGCTTAAAATGTGGTATAGCACACTGAGTCAATTTCCCATGTAAATATTATTCAAACAATCAAAGCTTTCAAAGAATAACAACACATACCTTATATCCACATATGATATGATGTTGAACATGGATATATGCAGAATCTGAAGTCAAATTCATGAAAAAATATCTGAACGATACAAAATATAAATCACAATGCTGAAAGGGCCATTGTGTTTACTCTTGTTCGACCGACCTTCACCTCAAAGAAATTGACGTGTGACATCACTACCTATGACCGAAGTCTTTCAAAATGGCGGCTTACCTGACAAGAGTATACAGGATTTTGCGAGGATACTTTCGTTGATTCAGGGATCTTTTGTACATAAATGTGAGATGTAAGTAATTGTTATATGGTTTTATCATTTACATTGTAAAAGACGGAAGACGCCAAAAATGCCGATAAGTACCGTTGTCGTTCTGCTTGATTTTCAGTCATGGCGTCACGCTGCACTAGAAGTTTGACAGTTTCTTAATAACTATCAAATGATTGCATTTTAGTTTGATATTTCTTGCTACGATACTCTTACCCTGAATATTTTAAGGGTATTGAGCTATTGTAAGCAATGATTCCACATTTGGATTTTGGAAAAATTCCGAAAATGCTACGCAGTGTAAAATCGGAATTGTTCTTTGTTTACATTTCATACAAGCACAGTCTTTCTAGCACAGCATTCGTTTTCATACCCAACATCTATCGTTTCGTTTTAGCTAGACAGTTGGTATTGGTGACAAAGACCTCTTGTAATTTGATTCTAAGATGTGTGGGGAATTTAATTATGCATTTGTCGCAGCTGATTATGAAATATAGGCGATGTAATAGGCATCTCAATATCGGCCTTCTCGAAACGTGATTTTGTAAACACTATCCAATATGGCGGAAAGCGCACTTTGGCGTTAGAGTAAGTGTATTTTCGAAAACATCCCAACCGATTCTGGGTTCATCGGCGACGTTTCAGAATTATCAGTCCTGGTTACATGAAAACTTGATACCAGTGATCACTGATATGTTTTTTTTTAAATTCAGTAGATCTACACACAGTATTTTTCCGATTTTCACATTTCAAAACATACAGCAAATAGAGCTTTGAATCGCAATTTTGGATAAGGTGAAAAATGGCGACATTTACGATGAAGCCTATTTTGAAAGGCAATTTTAAGCACTTTAACTTGGTCTGAGATAATAGTGGATGGGAGGGTCCACTCCCGCTGCCTTGGTTGACACATGTCCAACGTATCCAATCTACTTAGATAGATGTTCATGCTGTTGATCACTGGATTATCTGGTCCAGACTCGATAACATGTAGATCGCCACCCTATTAAACTGACGGACATCAGACAATTATGATATCTGCATCAAGCATGATTGTGATATCAGTATCCAGGCGAAAACAATAGACAATGTCAGCCCCTTATGTATCATTATGTATCAATGGCCTGAGGACATTGTGTGTCGGGACTATGTGCCAAGGTATCGTCAAAATGAACAGAAACAGCAACAATACAGAGAAAACAGCTATTAACAAAATGGATCTGTACGCACTAACTCTTTTATCTGTGATGGTTGCGCTAAGTGTGTTGACCTGGAATGTGCGCGGTGTTTTGCACCAGACACACAAAATCAACTCTGTTTTGCCGGATTATGTCGACATCATTGCTATACAAGAACACTGGTTGAAGACAAGCAATATTCAATGTCTGAATGATTTGAAATGCTATAAACTTCTGTCCTACATATGTGATGATGCAACTACCAGCACACGAGGGTCTGGTGGTATTGCTCTATTGCAGAACACTCATTCCAGTTGGAAAGCACAGTGTGTAAGTTCGTCTGGGAACAGTTGTGTTGCTGTTAAGTTAACTCACCCATGTTCCGCTGACATATACGTAATTGCATGTCGCCTTCCATCCACCAATGCCCTTCATTCTACGTACAGCACGGCCCTTGACGAACTTTGTGACCTATATGATGAGCTGTGTGTCAAGGGCGAGACAATTATCCTTGGTGATCTCAACTCGGATATATGTAAGCGATCTATGTCATCACGCGACAAACTTCTGTCTCACTTTGTTAGTACTCGTTACTTAGTCAATGTTATTAATTATACTAGTTCACATACCTTCAGAAGCAAGGACAACGTGAACAAATCTCTCATTGATTACATTCTGATTCCCTCTTATTTACATAATAATGTCACATCAAGTGAAGTGTTTTTCACTCATTATGATATATCTGATCACTTTCCATGTATAGCTACCATTCAAATAAGTGATAATACAAAGGCAAAGGTTAAAGAAGCTCATTTTATTAAATGGGACAAAGCCTCCAGTATTGAGATCTCTTCATACAGGAACTGTCTCGATAATCTGCTTAACAATGCAGAGATTTGTTCACCAATTTGTTCACCAATTCATACACGGGATGCTATTGAATCATTTAGTACAGTGATAAGCGAATGTATGATCCATGCCAGTAGTGAGTGTCTACCAGTTGGTAGCTTTAAAGCGCATTTAAAACCTTACTGGAAGCAGGATGGGCTGCATAAAGATCATTTTAACATGCGCGTTGCTAGGAGGCGATGGTTGTACGAGGATAAGCCAAGGGGAGATAATTTCGATTCGTATAAAACGTATAAGCAGGCCAAGCGAGAATTCCGACGACGCCATAGACAGTCAAAGCGGGCCTATACTAAGAATCTGTACTCAGACCTAGAAAATACCTGTGAGACCGATGTGAATACATTCTATAAGTCTGTGCGGAAGCTACGTAAGCACAAAATCGGGGTTGATAAACTAACATATGATAACTCCAGCGCAACATCTCCCACTGACATCTGTCAGCTATGGGGTAAATACTATGCAGATTTAGCCAAACCGTACCATTCCGATACATTTGACCAAAATTTCAAACATCGAATTGACTGCGAAATTGACAAGATAGCCTCTAGCAATGAAACCAATTCATGTGTTGATAGTGCACTATGTGCAGACATATCCGTCCATGACATCACAAGATATGTACAGAAACTGGGTAGAAACAAATCGCCTGGCCCTGACAAAATTAATAATGAACATGTGATGTTTGGTGGTGAGCTTTTGGTAAAGAAATTAGCACTACTATTCAGTGCTATTCTTAGACTGCAGTACACACCCACTGCGTATAGACACGGTATGATTATACCCATCTACAAGGGTAAAAAGGATAAATCAAACCCTGCCAATTATAGAGGTATTACGCTGACATCTTGTTTAAGTAAACTTTTTGAGAAAATTCTTTTAGAAAGACTAGAAAAGTGGACCTCCCAAAATACTTGTAATTTTCCCGATGTGCTACAATTCGGATTTAGGAAAGAACATGGCGCAGTCATGGCGCTATTTACCCTTATTGAATGTGTGCAAACCTATCTTAATAGGGGGTCGTGTATCTACACCGCATTCCTAGATAATGAGAAGGCCTTTGACCGAATATGGCAATCAGGTCTCTTTGTTAAACTCTATCACCTAGGTATAAGAGGTAAAATGTGGTCTCTGTTACGTCACTGCTATACTTCCATGTATGCGTGCGTTCAGTATAAGGGTGAACAGTCAAACACTTTTGCTGTTAGACAAGGCATCGGTCAGGGTAGAGTCACTTCAGCTTGGTTATTTCTTGTGTATTTAAATGACCTCATAACTGAACTCCGGCAGCTAGACACTGGAATATGCTTATATAATATCAGGTTGCCATGTGTATTACTTGCTGATGATACTACACTTATTAGTTACAGTCCTAAAAGTCTACAATTAGCTCTAAACACAGTTGCTAATTATGCATCCAAATGGCGACTAACCTATAATGCATCAAAAAGTAACATTGTGGTGTTTCATAAAAAGAAGCAACTAATCCGTACGCATGCTTATCACCTTGGAGATCATGACATACCTATGTCTGATCGTGTAAAATACGCGGGTGTCCTTCTCCAAAGTAATCTTTCTTTTAAGCTTTATATTGAGGACAGCTGTACTAAAGCAAGGCGCACTGTTAGTTCCCTAATCTCTGTTGGTCTAAACAGCAGGGATCTACATCAGTATGCAAGTGTTAAGATATGGAAAAGAATGATATTAACAACGAGTTTCTATGGCTGTGAATTATTACCCACTCTTTATGGTAAAGATCTTGAACTAACTGAAAGTATACAGCGCTACTTTGCCAGAATTGTACAAGGTTTTGATAAACGCTCTCCCACTGATGCCACTATTGCTGATCTAGGACTCTGGACAATGGTTGGCTACATCGATAAATGCAGACTACAGCTGCTTGGGCGTCTTTGTAATATATCATGTGTCCCAATCTGTAAAACAATATTTTGTGCATCTACCTCACTCTATTACTCTCATTCTAAGAACTTAGACAGTTTATGTGGCGTGTTGCTATCAACAGCTAAGAAATATAACCTAATGCACCATGTATTTCACTATATCTGCACCGGACAATTCCCGACGAAAAATAACTGGAGAAAGATTGTAGTAAATGAAATAAGTATCCACGAGTAAAAAGCATGGAAATACAAACTATCATGCAGAGCTGACCTGTCTCGATATTTTAAAATACACACAGCACTTTCACCTCATATGTTATACAGCATGACATTGTTATATCCAGAACTGAGAGAAGAACTGCAGTATGTAATAAGAATTGGATCCGGAACCAAAATATCAAAAGAATGTAAAAACTGTAACACTTTTGCTAATGATTACTATCTCCATGTTATCCTAAACTGTGGATGCTTGCTTTCAGAGAGGGATGTATTCTTCTCAACTCTAATAGATAATCTTGATGTTGAAATGTATGTCAAAATAGAGATGATGGAAGAGAATGACATGCTAGCATTCTTTCTAGGGGCCAATAACAGTGATATTGATGAAACAACACGGCATTTTACTATTATAGAGTTCTCAAAATATTTGTATAAACTAAAAGATATCCTCAATCACTTGTGGTAATAATCTAGCCAAGACCTGACGGTTGGTGACCTGTATATATTTGGAAAAATATTCCCATATCCTATGCTTGTACATATATGTATATATATATGCGTGTGTGTGTGTATGTACGCTTGTTGAATACTCTGTTACCTAGTTATATAATTGCATGACCATGTTTTCTGGATCTTCGGACCTATCTGGAGGAAATAAAGACATTCATTCATTCATTCATTCATTCATTCATCAAGCATGATTGTGATATCAGTATCCAGGCGAAAACAATAGACAATGTCAGCCCCCTTATGTATCATTTTAGCCACTATAAAATATGCAAAGTAAGAAAATGTCGAACCCCCTCAATGACCCTCTGTATGGATGATGATAACCATTCTCCTAGGGTTTGGTGTCATTGTGTACTCGTTGGGAAAATGATCTAAAACGTGTCCACCCACAGGTGAATATCACACTCCAAGTCTTTTTTTGAAAATGCAGTATCTTCATGTGATGAATATATACTGTTTTTATGGTCGTGAAACCCACTGTAACGTAGAACACCCGATGTAAGAACAGATGAAGCGATTAAGTGGCGGATTATTTGTGTCCATGGTATTTCCCTCAAAGAGACTGGCAGAAGAACCTGATGTAATTACTCCACAATAATGACATAAAGACCTTCAGGCAGACGCTGTAAAACCACAGTCAGGGATATCAGAGCATTTCTAAGGCTGGTAAGGAGGCATCAATTTGCTTCAAGTGCAAACCTGAAAAAGCGAATGACTTTCTCATTGTCAGATCGGCCACCAAACAATGTGATGTGAAATCGACTCCAGGCCTTTGGGTTGAGGTCCGGAAGAGTCATCGAGCGACCCAAAATCACATACAACCACAAGCGGTTACGTCTAGTCTGGTGTAGACAGAGACAAGGATGGAACTTGTGATCTTGAGGAAGAGTCAACGGGTCGGACGAGAGCAGATTTCTTCTGGACTTTGTGGATGGCAGTCAGTGTTTGAATGTGCCTGGGTACAGCGTATGCACCCAGGAACATCATCCCACAGGCACTTGACTGCACTTGACACTAAAATGGCGACCCGGCCCGCCTCGGCTCGTTTTCGGTCTGACAAACGCTTCTGTAGCTTTGATCGTTGAAAGAACTGCTGCACAATTTATACTCCGTTGACCTCTGTAAAGTACCTTGCGAACCACTTGCCTGCTGATTTTATTTCCATCGAAAGCTTTCAAAAATTTTACCGTCCATTCTGGGACGAAGTTAGGACATATGCCCGGAAGTAAACAAATCTTAGAGTGCTCCTAGAGCGATTTCGACTTCTGATGGTACGTCGCGAGAAGAAGACATGACTGTCTGCGTTTGTCCCTTCTCCTTGTGTCACTTTCAACGTAAAACGTTTTGTTTCAACATTATATTTTCATTTTGACCATACTTAACACTGTCTCATTTTCCCTAATTTTGAACGCAGTACTTAAACACAAGGCTCGTACATACCTGAGGTCAGGGGACAGCCCACGCCAGTTCATTTTATAGGCACAAGACGGGTGTTTTTGGTGTATGCATCATACAGATTCTAATTCTCATTCCGTTATCGTTTTATCGTTCATTTACGCCTAAAACAAAATACACTGGGAAAAAAGGACCAACATTTGTTTTCACTGTGTGTATGGCCGGTGACGATCCGGTTTAGAAATGATCTTTAGTAACCCCTGCTTGTCACAGGAGGCGAATAACAGGACCGGGGGCTCATTCATGGGTCCCCAATTGCGCGTATCGATGCCCATTTTGTTGATCATATGATTGTCTGTTCCAGACACGATTATTTACAAGCCACCGCCATATCTGACACATGACGTAATTTCCTTATACTTGCCTATTAATTTAGTATAGCATAAATACGTTTCAGGAATTTCATTTCCGTAAGATCCAAGTCTAATTTTGCACATTTGTGCGGAATCGTTTTACTGCAATCATATAGTTTCTGATGCATACTTATCGAATGGTAACAATTTAATCAACATTTGTACAGCGCCGTTAACTCATTTAACATGGCTGTCTATGACTTTATGCATTAGGAAACCATACGTAAGTTGATAAATGTAATGCCATAAGTTAAATTGTGGTTCGAAAACTGAACTGAAATTATGTGTGCAGAGCAGAGAATATTTCAAAATTGCCTGTCATTTTTTGTTAAAGATCAATCTTAAACTACCTTTATGAAAATTACTTATACTACACTGAAATGACAGTTAGGTGTATGGAAACGACGTCAAGTGTCCGAATACTTTTTGCACTATAGCTTGAATGTTGTGACACTAACCTCACTCACTGTGTGTATGCTTATTTTGCCATACAGTGTTATTAAAATGATTAGGTTCAGAGATTTTTTTCTTCTACTATCTGTAGACAAAAATTGTACAGTAGACGTAAAACAACCACACTGCATCAATACTAACACAAAGACGTACACAGGGAGAGAACTCCTGTCCTCAAAAGTCAATACCAGATTGAAGCACTCATACAATATTTTTGCAGCAGTTGTAAGGATGTTATAAACTCACAGTGGGCGTATCTACTTTTATCCTAAAGGTTAATTTACGTGGCAGATATTGTAATTCATTTTAAAAAACCCAAACAAACAAAGCCACGTATAATCGGATATCATATTTTTTATTCAAGTAAAGTGTGAATTTACTGAATTTAAAAATGAAATCAATGTTATTTCATGAGTGAGTCAGTAAGTTTACAATTAGCGTCACAGCGGCAATATTGCAGCCACATCGTGACGAGAAAATTTTAGTTTTAATCAATATTAAGTTATTTCATGAGAAAAATAAGGAGTTTGAATTAGGGTTTTAACGATACACCAAACTATCGATGGATTGCAATTGTTGAGTTACCAATAGCATTTAGTCGATGGTAGAACGTATGAAACGATAGAGTTATCGCAATCGCAAAAGTTGTCTCCCATTCAGTAGTCACGCAAACTAGTGTCCAAATAAAAAAGTAAAGTATTTTCCAAAATCCAAGTACTTCATTCCCTTTGGACCCGTGAAGGTCCCGGGGTAGAACAGGCCTTAAGCAAACCATGCTTGCCATAAAATGCGGCTTTGCTTGTCGTAAGAGGCGACTAACGCGATCGTGTGGTCAGGCTCGCTGACTTGGTTAACACATGTCAACACAGAATCCCAATTGTGCAGATTGATACTCATGTTGTTGATCACTGGATTGTCTGGTCCAGTCTCGATTGTTTACATATATATCAGGAATATTGCTGAGTGCGGCGTAAAACTAAACTCACTCACTCACTCATCCCCCTTCAGAGGTAGACATGGCATAACTCACCAACACTCCCATACCCGTCGTACTGGTCTGGCCAAGGTTTTGCACTGTGGTATTTCGTCAGGAAATCACTTATTCCAAAGCGGGGACCCGTGAAGGTCCCGGGGTAGAATAGGCCTTCAGCAACCCATGCTTGCCATAAACGGCGCCTATGCTTGTCGTAAGAGGCGACTAACGGGATAGGGCAGTCAGGCTCGAAAACAATAGGTAGCAATCGGCATTTGTCTGTTTAAAGTTTGATCAATGAACAGAAGCTGCGAGGGTATGTGAATGTAGTTGATGAACATCGATATTCAGCGTTCAAAAGACATTCCCGATGCGTAGTATGTCTCGTGAGAAAGTGTGTGTGGCCGTTGAACAGTAGTAAGTGAGTGAGTTGGGTTTTAATGCCGTATTTAGCAATATTTCAGCCAAATATCAGGGCGCGGGACACCAGAAATGGGCTTCAAGCACTGTCCCCATTTGGAAAATTGAACCCGAATTTTTATCGGAAGGGACGATTTAACCAGTAGGAGACTCTCACGCGTGCGAAGACAGCTGCCAGAATGTTAATGAGATGATGTAAAGGCTGTGGTATATATCTGTTATCTCATTACAACGTGTCAGGTTCTCGAGTGTTAAAGGTTCGAAGTGACCAGATTGATTTACAAGATTTGAGACAAGCGAGTACTGTTTGAATTAGACAGGTTAAGGTCAAGTTCAATAAATTGACAGCTGTGCGCGTCGGGAAAATCGATGTTCAGTCACTTTTATCACACGCCCTCGCAGCTTGTGTTCATGCTTTATAATTGAAACAGAGAAATGATGATTGCTACCTGTTTTTTTTTTTTTTCGTTTAAAGCCCCACTGCATTCCAGCTATATGGGGCGACTGGACAGCTTAATAGCTACAGCGTTTGCTCATCACGCTGAAAACCAGGGTTCGACTACAGTCTATGGTTAAGTTCGTGAGGCCGATGTCTGATGTTCCACGTCCGTAATAACCTGGAATACATTCAAACCCAAAGCAAAAAAAGAAAACACCACATTTTAATAATGTGTATTGGATTTTCATTTGCTTGGCACTCTGTCCACATCCCCGCCTTGAAACAAGTGATGTCCTGTCAAAATACCACAGTTCAAAACCTTGAACAGATCATAAGGACAAGTATAGGAGTGTATGGTGAGTTGTGCTATGGCTGCTGCAGAAGGAGTCAAATACTCGACTTTTGGAAAATACTTTACTTTTGGAAATTACATTACTTTGGGAAATTACCCAAGGGAATGTTGAAGAGGAGGTTCCTTCGAAGCGTTCCTCAGAAAGCGTGTTCTTCTTCTGCTTTGTGAAGTGCATCGATTTATTCACTTCCTCATGCCGACTCTAGTCCACGGATACCCACTAACACTTATTTTATATGAGGGAGGTACTTGCAGAACTTCTGCAAACGTTAAGTCGGAAATAATGAAGGTTTGGCGTTTATCACTTTGACGTACACCATACGTGAAGGTACTGTGGCGGATAAACCTTGAAATGTAATCACGGTTAATACTGTAATGGGATAGTAACAACAATAGTAATAATAACAATAACCCGAGCCCTCTATGCTGCATATCAATATTAATCTGTAAAATCATCATGTTATAATAAATCACTGTCCAGGGCGTCCTGGAAAATGATAGTTTTACACTCCTATTGAATAGGCCAATTTACAGTCTCAGAAACAATCCCTGCCAACAAACCTGATCTTGTCCTTTTTGATAAAGCCAATGAATTAATGCATGTGATTGAATTTTCTGTCCCTTTTGACAGCAGCGTGATTGGCAAAACTCTTGAAAAGCATGGTAAATATGCGGACCTCGCCTTTGAAATGTCTCGCTTTCATCCCAAGTACACTGTCGTCCGCCATTGTCCTCGGTGCCCTTGGTTTGGTACCTCCTGAACTCCTGGCGCAGATCAGGAGACTGCCCGGGTTCTCCACCGAGAGCACAGGCCTTCTGACAATCTGGGTAATGCAGAAGGCTGCAGTGTTGGGGAACCCACATATTCTGCGGAAAGTTCTTGGTGGGTTCCACTAAGCAGTGTTTCCTGGGAAAAGTCCCATTCGTTGCCTGGGCTGCGTGTAGAATGCGAGGGCCCTGAGCTGATGATGAGCCTTACCAGCCTGACTGTGCCAGGATGAAGCCAACTCTCTCTGCTGCATTTTCATCATTAATCTGTAAAACATATTAATGAATTGGAACCCGCAAACATAACTTTCACCCACATCTTAATCTCAAGCAACCCTCCTCTGTTCCTTGCTTCTATATTTACACACAGGAAGATATTATAGATTCAGCTTCGCATTTCAAAATAACTATTCGAATCTAAGTCGTCATTCGGAGAACTCAATGAGCGGCCTCTACAACTGAAAGGTAAACATGTAAATTGTAGGTTACTAAATGCCAACAACAATTCTGCAAACGTCCAGGGAAATAAGAAGTTTGCGTGTTGACCACATGGATGAACCCCAAAAGTTAGGGTATGGTGCGGGCAAAGTTTGAAACGTGTAAGGAGGAATGTCGTATTCGAACCCGCAGTCACAGGATGCTGTCAATTATATGCTCTAAACTGACGTTTAAATATTTGCCACTTTTGTACCCAGACGCCTAGGTATTTCTCAACAGGCAATTCCATTTTCGGGTGTGTGTGTGTGCGTGTGTGTGTGTGTGTGTGTGTGTGTGTGTGTGTGTGTGTGTGTGTGTGTGTGTTTTATTTTTCCGTCAACATTTAGACAATTATGGGTTATTTAATGCAGATTGGATTGCAAAGAACAGCAGATAAAATACCATGTTTGCGTGTACGGCAAACAGTCATGTGCATCAACATGTGTCATCACGTCGATTGCATCAAAATATCAAATATGACGCCATAAAACTGATGTGTGTTACAACTGAGCGTTAGCGCTGACAGTAACATTTTTATACACCCTATGGCTGGCGTCCAGTTATTTATGCTCACATTAACATTAGCAGAATTAGTCCGTTGTTCATCTACGTCGAGAAATGTCAGAGGCGTTGCACATTCCGTTCTTCAACATATATTTTATCAAAATCCATGTGTTAACCTGCCGTGTGTGTAAGACTTTTCACTCTCACTGAGAGAAGACTGGCCATATCATCGTTTGATGAAAGACATACAAGTCTATGATAAGTTTCATTGATACTCCCTTAATCCATGGGAAATTTTAACACTCAAGACACATTACAAGGCTCAGAAGACTTGTTTGTACAAGGAGGTGTTCCTATGAGTTTTTTCAAAAGTGACATTTCTTTTTATGTGGGTTTTTGTGCGATGCCACTATCTGTAACAGTAACCCGGTGTTAAGGGATTTCGACGATGTAAGACAAAAACATAATTTTTACATTTAATATTACTTAAAGTTTTGATTTTGCTAACCTTGAGTGATAAAGATATATTCTCCTATGTCACACAAAAATATCATGTATTTCCGACAAAAATGGCGTTGATGAAATCGTATCTGTTTGAGACAAAGAGCTGTACATTTTCCCTCCGCACTGCGAGAGAGTGTTTTGATCAATAGGCTTCCTGTTTATTACATAACCTGTCACTAGCAGACGACAGATCGTGCTGAATTTCACTCGCTATTTTGTGTTCTACAGGCAACTGATTTTTCACCTGAAGTGACCTGAAGTGGTATTAACGATCCCGGAGAACTAATTTTGATGGTTATTTGCTGTTTACATAACTTAACTTCCGGTTTTCAGTTGTCAATAAAACGTCTCACGACAGGAACTGGACACCCGCCCTACCGATGAAACTGTCTGTGCACTCCAATCGCGCACGTACTTCCACGATAAAGCGCTAGCAGTGTAAATCACCTGAACGTCGAATTGAACTCGCACTTTGGGATACCAATAAAAAGGTAGGACATTCGGTAATCATTCAGTTATTGAACAAATGTAACATCGTTAATTTTAGGTGGGATTTCGTGAAAACAAATCACTTAGGCCAGAAGACACAGATTAATTTTAGCGTTACTTACCCATATACTGCAGTATCAACACAAAGTCAAAGTAAGACTCCATAAAAAAAACGTTGAAATAAACACGTCTCAAGATTCGGCAATTATCACGATTTCTCAAACATCCCTCCATTACAGGGGATTTGCAGAGCAAGAAATTTTGAAATTACCGGTTGTATTTCAATTACCTTGAAATACTCCTCCCTACGTCTTTAAAGGTGATGTCATGAAGTGAACACCCATACGTTCTCATAAGCGTTATGTCAAAACTTTCTTCACTTTTCTATCGTATCAAATCACAACGTTTCAAGGTTCTGTGATGTATAGTTTGACCGGAAATTACTGATAATTTTAGGAATATGTTTAATTTGATTTCTAGCATAAACAACCTCAACCAGCTATCAAGTGATTTCATTCAAGAGAGGAAGCTCCATCGATACTTTTTCATTAGTTTGTGAATAGTAATGCCCTTTGTTCACTTACTTGCAGACATTTTCAATAATCGTCGGTTGTGGATGATTTAGAGAAGAGGAAGTTGATCATATCAACTAGGGTGATTTCAAGTAGACAGTGTACAGGCAGTGTTACAAACGAAAAGTAGAGCTAATGTCAAAAGTAGAGTTGGTTACACATATAAAGGACTGACATATTTATTGTGACACCATTTTCAAAATAATCATGATTAAAGATACTTTATTAATATAGCAAGTTGTAGGCATGTTCCAAATAATATCAGATGAATTCACACTGCAATTACATTTTCTAAAAATGGATCATTTTGAAAATTGAAAATATTTCAGATTTCTTTCAGGTATAATATTGCCTGCATGGAACCGGAAGATGTTACAATTCAAAGTTACTATTGAAATTAGAGAAATAAACTTTCAGCTAGTGTTTAATTCTCAAAAACAGAAAAAAGGTGTGGGTGGTTTGTCACTCAAGATGTGATGTCTACTGTCGACATAACTGTATATCTGTGTTTGAGAATTAAACCATGAAGGTCTGTATAATATTTTTGGGTTCTTTTCAACTGTTGTAGAATGTTTTGCAGATTACTGAAAAGCGCTGTGCAGAATTTGCTTACGTTTGCCGCGGAATTCTGAAAACAAATTGCCGCGGAATCCTGGCGGGACTGAACTGGTGCTTACAGCATAGAAATTTTAACTGGTACAATGTGATTTTCTCAGATGAAAGGTCTGTTTGGTTGTTTCCTAAAACACTGAAAATCTGGACCAAACAGATTAAAAAAGCCTTTGTATCAGCACCCAAAGTATAGCCCAAAATTTAACGTGTGCGGTGGCACATCTGTGTTTGGAGAGAATATGAACAATGCCTGGCACACAAATATTCTCGAGGGATATTTACTTCCATGTGCTCACGTGCTCTATACAATTTTTTTTAATTTTCCATGCAGGACAACGAGTCACAACATCGTTCAAAGCATTCACGGGCATTCTATCCAAAACATTACATTATTAAATTAGCCAAGCTATAGCCCTGAACTAAATCCAACAGAAAATGTTTAGGGACGGTTTAAGAGATGGTCCGATATTGGGACAGCATGGAAGCCATATTGAAGCCTGCGTTGCTGTCCATGGTGACTTGACAAGATACAGACTGTTCATATGTCTTCGCATCTGTTCTGCTAATATTCACATTTAATACGTGTGTAATGAGTGAAAATAATAATAATTACAATGTTTAAATTCTCAATTGTTTCTGGTCATACTATATTGTCAAACTTAAAACAGATAAAAAAAACCCAAAACTTGCTCTTCTCGTTCTGATGCAAAGAATGACGCTTCTCAAGCATATAACGGACATTGTCTAAGACCGGCCATAGATAAGTCCAACTCCAATGATTGTCAGTTGATCCCCTTTAATGCCTGTCCTGTCCGATCAATACCCTGCCAAAGGATCGCTCCGTCGAGGCCAGGTACTTTCCATCGTTATTTAATTCTGACTCCTCAACAGGAATTTATCAAGAAGAAATTGAAGATCTTAAAACACGAATATGACACTCAGAGCGGACGCTAGCATTTTTATTAGAAATCACCGATGTGAGCCTGAAACTAAAGACTTGTCCCATCATCCGCAATCTCAAGACTGAATCATCTGAATCATATGGACCAAAATTGTGCCTTCAACTTTGGTTAGGATGGAACGTTTTCCCTTTCACGTCTTTATCATCTCTTGGCGATTCTATCAGCGTTGGAAAACTTGAAGATGAGGATGATGAAGCGATCTTGAATTAAATTCATCAATACTTCCCTCCTTTCTGTTCCTTTATGAGATGCCACGGAACCATACCACTCTTTTAACCCACACTTAATCTCCTCAAACTCTCGATTTTATCAGATGAGTTTAAAAATGTTGTAAATATTTTTGTCATCTTAGAAGCCACTGTGATTGTTTTGAAAAAGACAGAGTTGACAGGAGGATTCCGACTTTGGATGAGTAGTCAGTCAAATACGCCAGTATTTTATTAAGAACAATTCCAGCAGAACACAGTAGTCGTTATCACTGTTCTTGTCAGCTGTTCGTTTAATCGTAGAAAGGCTGTATCGGACGATCGTGGTGATAATATGTTAACCGTTTATGACTCGCTGTGCAACGGGCAAAGAAATACAACCGCCTGATGTGTTACAAATGTCACAGCGTATTACCGTTCATGTACATCCGAAACACCAACCTGGGCTTTCCCAAGAGACTTGTATCTGAAATGCCCCGCTTTGAGCGATTGCACAACTACCGTTTTTAGATAAATGGGTTACTTCTCTTAAACAACAGTTGAGTAGGTGATCTCCTGTAAGTGGGCTTCAGAATAGCTCATCCCATTTATTCAACTGCTGTTTACCCTGGAAGGTCCCATTCTTGCCATAAAAGGCGGCTATGCTTGTCGTAAGAGGCAACTAACGGGATCGGGTGGTCAGGCTCGCTGACACATGTCATCGGTTCCCAATTGCGCAGATCGACGCTCATTTTGTTGATCACTGGATTGTCTGGTCCAGACTCGATTATATACAGACCGCCGCCATATAGCCGGAATATTGCTGAGTGCAGCGTAAAACAAAACTCACTCACTCACTTAACACAGCCAAATCTTTAACTAAACAGATGCCACCGCGCATGCGTTCCCAAATGTGTTCACCAATCAATCAGTTTGAGTCGCAACATTAGGCGAAATATACACGATCTCTGTATACTAAAATCGTCGAGGCAGTTCGAATTAATCATTATTTGTACATATTAGCCTAAGGAAACAGAGTCTCTGAAAGGAAATTGAGATCAAATCCACCAAAAGCACGTCTGAATGATCCACTCGACGATAACAGATTAGCCCCTAAATACTAGATATAGCGGAATTGGCTGTTATATGGGGCGCCGTCGTAAGGAAATCCATTACTTACAAGCAACGAGGATTTGGGGATCAGCTGTTTATCTCATTTCGGATAATTTCCGTTCATTCCATGATTTGTAATTTGTTTTCTCAGAAATCGTTGTAACTTATTAATGACTTCACAGGGAACACCTGCAATTACCTTTAAACATCTCTGTTTAATATGAAGATGAGTACTTTCATGGATATACAAGTTCTTTATTGAAGTGGGTGAGATGTTTAGGTGTAGATTCTCACACTGTTTTCAAGCTTGATATATCCATAAAAGTCTTCATCCTCATCACACCAACTTCTAAAATGTCATTTGAAGAAACTGTGTTTAATATGTCGTTTTTGACGTAGATACATATTGATCGACATCGTAACGGAAAGATGATTTGTGGCAGGCTCGTGGGAAGGTCCTCTCCCTGTAAAACCGTCGTAAACAGATCTAAATATGAAACGACGAAGCGACCAATTTTAGCTGACATTTTACATGCGACACAATTTCGTCTGTGTCACATACAGATTACTTTAACTGATTGTTTCACCCATAACATGAGCTGATTTAAAGTTTAAACTGATCAAAGCTGAAATTGAGTAAATGAATGGAGACACGAAAGAGTGAGTGAATAGGATTTTATGCTGCATTCGTCAGTATATCAGAACACCTTTATGCTGGATCTTCATGGATACCTGGCAATTCTTTATAGCTCTTAACAAGCACTGTAATCACCGTGGCATTATTACTATTATTAAACATACTTTCTTACGTCCAGACGCCTGATTTATGGCCTATTGGCGTGCCGAGCACCAATGAATAAAACTTTTGTAATGAAGAAGGTAGTAAAACTAGCGAACAACTCCAACAATCTATATTCGCAAGTTTAGGAACCGTATTTTCTCAAATAGACGTCGACGTTCAAAACAAGGACGCCGACAGAAAATAAACGCTGGATACGACATAGGGCAAATGAGAAATATATTTTGTAACAAATTTAATAATTAGCTTTGTAATTTAAGCAGTACATTGCACATGTATTCCCGCATTAGAACGGTAGGGGCATGACACATGGTGTTTGCATATTATCAACATCTAGTATTGATGTTTTAGATGAAATACGGTATGTCGATCAGACCTGACCATAATAACGAGGCGATGGTGTAATCTATCATGGAAACCACTCACGTTCGTCTGCATGTTCCTTGGTAATTTAGGTTTTTACAACGACCACCTGCATTATCTGGCAATCAGTTGGTTTAGACAGGGATGGGCTTACATCAGCAATGAAACTGATCATCATAGTGAGGCGGACTCGGGTCTTGGGTGTGTGCCTGCTTCTGCCATCTGGTTTGTTTGGTGTTTAACGTCGCCCAAGAGCATGTTTACACTAATATGGCGCTGATCTGTTAAAAAACGGGTGTCGACCTGACGCTCTAGTGATCAATATCATGAGCATCGAATTATTCAGTTTAATCTGACCACCACTTGGTAATTCAGTTCCAGGAGATATACACTAAAGAGGTTATTTTTCAGTCGTGCTCACTTTCCAATGGAAAAGTAGCATTCCACATTGTTCTTAATTGTACTTGATGTTTGTTTTATAACGCCCTATCCATCTATTATGACGGCAGTTTGAGAACAGTGAGTGGGGTTTTACGCTGCTTTAACCTACATTCCAGCACTAACGGTGAGGCAATACAAATCGGTGGTCGATAGTGTGAGCATCAATCTATGACTGCACGTGGACGCAGGTTCAGACTAGTCTTGGAACATTTCATTCCATATGCATCTATTTTGGTTGTCTTTAACGACAGGTATAGGTCATTGATGATCTAACCACCACAGGAACATAATCAGCTACAATGCATGTGCGTGCGTGCGTATGCGTATGCGTGTGCGTGTGCGTGTGCGTGTGTCTATGAGAGTGAATCTATATGCGCCACCCGTAAAGGTCCGGGTTAGAATCGATCTTGATTAAACCATGCTTGTCGCAATGTTCATGCAGTTGACCACTCGGTTGTCTCGTCAAGATTCGATTATTTACAGACCGCCGTCATATAGCTGGAATGTAGCTGAGTGGGGCGTAAAACTAAACTCACTAACTATATACATGCGCTTGAGAGTGAATTTCTTAATCACAGCAGTGTGACAGCACTCACTACACATTACTCTGGATCCTGGTAAAGTATCTTTATGCCCGGTGTCAGTCAGGGCAACAAAAAGTATCATCTGCCGAAATGTGTCTGATCGGGGATGAACCAAGGATCTATAACGTTCAATGCAAACAGGACTCGTGTTATTGAAAAATCTCCACTCTTGGACAGAAAACTGCACAATTAAGTACCGGATGAAACAAATGGATGGAGCACATCATATTTCAGACTCAAAGTGCAGCGTCCTTGACATAATTGTGACTTTGATAGACAAGTTCGCAAAGCACTAAGCCCATGTGGAATATACACCGGCAGCAATGAACGTGTCTTGATGAGTGCTAAGAGCCTCTCTCAAATGTTCACCGGTTGGAATAAATGGTGATTCATTTTGCAACAGTACGGCTAGCAACCTCTGTTGCCTCACAACGTTCCTGTTGTCATGGAGTTCTAGAACGTGATGAGTCTACTGGGGATGAACCCAGACACTCATGTTATTTTTTAAGCTAGTGGTTCCATTGTCCGAGGTTACAAACAACTTTGAGCCTGTGCCGTCCGATTTTATCAAGGGAAATATATTACTGTTCCTTGCGTATGTTAGAAAGGATTTTTCTTCCTTCTTTCAACATACATACATACATACATACATACATACATACATACATACATACATACATACATACATACATACATACATACATACATACATACATACATACATACACACATTTCCTGCAACGTCAAGGCTGCGACACCTGAAATGTTCTTTAGACTCTGTACCATTGTGGGGAATAGAACCCCGGCCTTCAGTGTGACGAGCGAACGCTTCAACCATTCAACCATCAACCAGGCTAACTAGGAACCGTTTGAAATACAGTGATGTGTGTAAGGAATATATTCACTAATGTTATGTATCAATCAAGGAAGATGTTCATCCGTTATAAAATCACAAAGGCTCTGTTCATTCTGTAACACGGTTAAGAATGAATTTCACTTTTTATTTATCTGTCCTGTATATAATGATTTAAAGCAGATGTATTTCCCGCCATGGTTACGATCATACAAGAATGCTACAAAACTTTATTCAATACTTTCAAGTAAAGCATTCCCATTACAACATGAGACAGCTCTATTTACTCATCATGCGCTCAGATTGAGAAGAGATTCACTGTAACATGTGTCATATGTTGTATATGTTGTACATACTATACATATATATTTTGTATATGGGCCACTGGCCTTCATGCAATAACCTGATTGACTGATTGATTGATTGATTGTAAGGGATATAATCAGTAATGTTCTTTGGTTAAAGGAACATTCGAAAAGGTGTGAAAGTGCACATGTCTGTCTGCATGTTATCGAGGTGTATGTGATTTCAAAGCAGACATCATACCGAGTGAGTGAGTGAATATTGCGTTTACTCCGCATCAGGAGTTTAGCAGCTATTCGCAGACGGACATCGATACCATAACAAATGACACATGGTGTTCAAGGTCATTAACGATTTGCTGAGGTTACTTTTTCAACTGAATGACTCAAATAAAATGTGGAACGTGATGTCGCCACTCCTTCAGGACAAATATGTATCCTAGTGGAAATACTACTAAATCAGTGAGTGAGTGAGTTAAGTTGGACCAGAAAATCCGGTGACCAATAACATGAGCATCGAGATGCGCAATTGGGAACCGACGACATGTACCAACCAAGTCAGCGAGCCTGACCACCCGATCCCGTTAGTCGTCTCTTACGACAAGCACAGTCGCCTTTTTTGTGAAGCATGGGTTGCTGAAGGCCCATGCTACCCCGGGACCTTCACAGGTCACTAGTAAATGAAGGTAATGGATAATACTGTTTGAAGAGAAAATGAACAGTGTGAATATATTCCACGTAACTAAATAAAAATAAAGCCAACAGCATAATTATAAGGTCATCTGTAATACCAACTGTGTTACTGATTCGCCAACTGACAGCCAAATGCTTCGGATATAATTTGATGTTTGTATCAGTGGTAATTTGGCTCCTTTGACGCATGGATGTATTATGTTGTTTCTACATGTAACGAGGATATGCTATACTTGGGTTCACGCTTTCTTAATAAAGTAGAGACTGTAGTACTTTTGGGGGTCCGTCGGGGACTCGAACTCACGCCCTCAGTCAGTCATCTAATCGCCAGCACCCACTGTCAACCGCCTAACCTCTTCAGGCACCGTGGGTGCGCTATCCGCCTTTAAAACAGCTAAGATTCTTTCAAGAAGCATGTTATGAGCTCGAAACATTCCAAAAGAAACAACGACTGCATCCCTTCTTCCTCATTCCCACCGAGTGTGATCGATATACTATATGCTGCAAGACAATAACTCCACTCCAGTCAACTCACAAACATTAACGTTCAAGAAGATGACAAAGACCGTTATGACAATGCTTAAAAGATAACATAAGACCTTAAACTTCTATTTCAATGAAGCAGGGTAAAAATTATCTGGAAGTTGCTCTTGTCGCGTAGTTTGTTTCGGTTCATCACACATACATATCGCCATCTTCATCCCCTGGTTATTCTGTTCCTAAATATTCATCCTCTGGTTATTCTTTTCGTAAATATGGAATAATTGATCATCTCGCTTTCCCCAAATTTAACAGATGAGTGGAGGCTTTTATTACTTCTGTATTGAGTCATAAATCATTCATGTTTCAAACGTTACACTGAATGAATTGGAATCTGTCGTCGATTAAATGTTGTTTATCGGGAGCAAGTTTATGGCTTTTCTATTAGATACTATGTGTTGAAGGGAATTTTGTCTGCAATATGAAAACAAATGAGACATGGGAACATTTGTCCGGTTATTGAGTTTGATGCACAAGGGGAATGCTAGGGACATAGTTACTGCAAGATACATTGTCACTTCAAGAATTTGGATTAGTCGTAGAATGAAGTGTCGTGTTCTTGGGAACCACATCGTGGCTTTTCAAATAAATTTGAACTCATTCGGACAAAATGAAAAGAATTGAAACATGGATACATTTTCAGGGCACTCATTCAAATATTGGTGCAATGGGATTTATCTTCGCTTTTACATGACATCGTGGATGCAGTATCTATGACCTGTAGGTTGAATACTGTACCAAATGTTTATTAAACTCCTTCTCGTTGCAACACCATGTCACAGTGTCAACACTGTCATTCCAAGACGATCCCTTCATCATTTATACCCTTCAATTAGGAGATAAATATCATGTGTTGGCCAATTTCCGGGTGTTATCGATTATTTGAAGCACGGGAATATTTCAAATGAAATAATGATGTTTATCGACATTGTAAACAAAAAGTCTTGTGCTGCTCATTTATGACGTCATTCTGACTACGCCATAATATGATTTGAATGACGTCACCACTGTTGATGACCCAACAAAACAATGGTTTGCGATGTTTCTACGTGTCAATACGCAGAGAATAGTCATGCCGTTTCCAGGAATCAAATACCATTTGCTCATGTTTTTCATCCAATCAGATTACAGACCACAGTGACTTTTGGTTCACAATGAACTGTAATATATATCAATTGTGCTTAGACATTTTAGATTATGTGGCTTAACATGACTTTTACAGAAAGAAACTTTGAGAGGGACATTCCAAACTTTTATAAAGTACGACTTGATGCACCTATGGATGACTTCATGTGCTTGTGTGATTACTGATACGTCTAGCATTGAATGGGTGAGTATGGCGCATACTAGCAAGTAGTGAACGCATTACCATCCGGGTTACCAAACACGCTTACACGCAGAGCATAAAAACGCCAATCCCATGCTCGTTTGGTTACAGTTCATCACACTAGAGATTAAATTATGGTGTCATACATCTAAAAATTGTGAATGCCAAGGTATTGATAAAACTGTTCACAAGCAGCAGAAAATCTTAAAAATATCCAAGATCCAATTCCATTTGACAAAGTTTTTTAACTGTCATATTATACATAGTCTTTAATGTTCGAAAAGATTCGACTGACATTAAACTACTTAACTGCAAGAGGGTCTTGCTGGGAAGCCCAGATCATTCACGACAGAGCATGAAATTGTGCCCTGAATAAATTTGCTTCCTTCTTCAAAACTTTCAGTACTTGGAAAATACCTCACCCATCTGTTCAAATTACGACGTCGTCAAGCGAATCTCCATACGTTATAATATACGATGGGGTCACCTAATTCAATCGTAATGCATCCAGTTTTCGCATGATGTATATGGTTCAAATGCAAAAGAAAACCTACATTATACTCTGGTTCTTTGTTCTGCCAATGTATTGTGGAACTCCTTTGGCTATGAAACCAGCAGCTGACTTTACCCCATTCAAATGCTTGCTAAAGACCCATCTGTTTTCCTTTCATTCCAACTGACTATATTTCCCTCACTATACACTTGTGAAACGCTGTAACATGTCAGCGTTTTCGGCATGCCCCTTGTACATGGAAAAGGCGCGTTACAAACGTACATTTATAACTAATATGTATTATCTGTATGCAACCAAACACCAGAAAGAGGCTTTGTTGAAAGCCGCTTTAGGAGAGTCCGATTTTCGTATGTTCACAGTCATTACTTATCCCACTATGAATACCTGCAGGTTCGGTGGGCGCGAGGGGCAGCGCCATGCCCCTCTGGTTGCTGCGGTGTGCTTTCCTCTTTTATAATTGGTAATGATGTTGACTTCCAGCAAGTATACTTTAAACCAAACCCGTTGCCAGAAATGAACACACCATGACTAGAGACCACACGTATAAAAGATTAAGGGCTGATATTATCATTTTGTCTAAAACCCGGAGGCGAACCGTGACACGAAAGCCTTGCTCCTTAATCCGCAATCTGAAAGTTGAACCTTTTGCATAAAAAGGACCAAACTTGTTCAAACTTGTACTTTGATATATTTTGATATTTTCCACACACATGTTTATCATCTCATCAGTGTCGAAATCCTTGAAAATGAGGGTGATCAAGGATCTCTATTTTGATTCATCAATACTCCCCTCCTCTCAGTTCTTGTGGGATCCTGCTGAGGCGTGAAGCTTATTTCACCCTCACCGTCCTCAAACTGTCACCTGTAAGATATGCTTTTGAAGAAACTGAAGTATAAATAACGTTTGTCATTTAAGCAGAGTTGACTGAAGGAATTCAACTTTGTTATTTCAATGGATGATTCGTTAAAGAGTTTTATCAATAACACTTACATCTACCCTCAGTTGCCCTTAGCAATGTTCTTGTGGGCTGTTTCTTTAATCGTAGGAAGTCTGTGATAGAATTATCATCATGATGATATGTGAAAGGTTTGCTAGTCCATGCGAAAGAGCATCACTGGCCCCACAGGGAATTAATCCCTTTGATGTGTTTTCTGACACAAATGTCACTGCGTATTCTCGTCCTTGTAGATCCGACACGCTAACTTAAGACAATGAGGTGTTCCTAACGAATCTTCTACTTGCAATGACTCGTTCTACGTATTTGTCGAACTGTGTCCTTCAGGCTAACTGTTCATAAAAACAAAATTTGACATTATTCGTTGATTTGTAGAACTTTCTGAATTCAGACTGTGAGAATGAGTATGTGAATGAGTTGGACGAGGGCGCGTGACAAAAGTGACTGAACATCGATTTTCCAGACGCGCACAGCTGTCAGTTTACTGAACTTGACCTTAACCTGTCTAATTCAAACAGTACTCGCTTGTCTCAAATCTTGTAAATCAATCTGGTCAATGCGAACCTTTAACACTCGAGAAGCTGACATGTTGTAATGAGATAACAGATATATACCACAACGTTTATCTCGTCTCATTAACATTCTGGCAGCTGTCTTCGCACGCTTGAGAGTCTCCTACTGGTTAAATCGTCCCTTCCGATAAAAATTCGGGTTCAATTTTCCAAATGGGGACAGTGCTTGAAGCCCATTTCTGGTGTCCCGCGCCCTGATATTTGGCTGAAATATTGCTAAATACGGCATTAAAACCCAACTCACTCACTTACTACTGTTCAACGGCCACACACACTTTCTCACGAGACATACTACGCATCGGGAATGTCTTTTGAACGCTGAATATCGATGTTCATCAACTACATTCACATACCCTCGCAGCTTCTGTTCATTGATCAAACTTTAAACAGACAAATGCCGATTGCTACCTATAAGTTATAATGCACTAGTTATATGGGCCGAGGGGTTAGTTTAGTGGTTATAGCGTTTGCTCATCGCGCCGAAAACCTGGCTTCGATTCCAGTCTTGGGTTAAATGCGTGAGACCCATTTCTGGTGTCCCCCATAATAAGAAAGCTGGAAAATATTCAAAGCCCTAGCAAAAACCACAAACATCTGCTGGATAATGCGATTATGATTTTTGTTTGCCTACCACTGTGTCCATATCCCCGCTTTGAAATTGTGAGTGCGTTTAGTTTTACCCCGCGCTCAGCAATATTCTAGCCATATGGTGTCGTTATGTAATTATAACTAATCGAGTCTGGACCAGACAATCCAGTGATCAATAGCATAACCGTCGATCTGCCCAATAGGGAACTGATGACATGTGTCAACCGATTCATCGAGCCTGACCACCCGTTAGCCGCCTCAAGGATTACGGAAGGACAACATTCAAACCCGGACCTTCACGGGTGGATTGTGAGAGAAATCATATTTCTTTAGCTTGTCACTTCAAAGAAGAATGTTACAGATGGAATTCCGCTGTCGGGGGCTCTTGTATTAAGGTGAACTTTGCGAAAAAGTGATTTAGTGATACCTTTCTTCTTTGTCATTGATGTAACGCGCTAATTTTTGGTTTACAGAAAGAGAGTTGGTTTATTAAATAATAAAAACATATGTGTTAAATATCAAAACGGAGGTAATCCTATTCTTCTGTCAGAGAGGATGGTCCATATAATATGTTAATCTTTCAAATAATGATATTTTATTAAAATAACAAAAGAAAAAAAAATATTTCTCTTTATTGAAGAAAGGATCACAACAACATGACTTAATTCATGGGCGGATCCACGAATTTTGAAAAGTAGGGATGGGGCCGGGGCACAAACCCTCTGAAACCTCCTTGGCCTCGCCTATGCAGACAAAAATGTTCAATGAGGTCATCCCCACCCCAACCCCCGGATCCGCCAATGTTGTTTCCTAATACGTCACATGATGAGCAGGGGTATATTTCCCCCAACTTTCAACTTCATTTGTAATCTTGATCGGTACGTAGGACCTGATTTCAATTCCGAAACTCATTCTAATAGCCAGGGCCTAGAATTTCGAAATGCACATCTGTTACCGATATTATTTACTGATTAATCTGATTGGGTCGAAAAGTGAGACAAGATGGACATGATCTTTCTTATACTAACGAGAAAGTTCAAATTAATCATAATATGTACATTAGCCCAAGGAAACAGAGTCACTCAAAGGAAATTGTGTTCAGCTAAAGCACGTCTAGCGACCTAAACGCCGATAACTGATTACTCCCTAAATAGCTACAAGGGAAGTGGTTGTTATTTGGGACGCCGGCAGAAACGAGGATTAAGGGATCAACTGTTTATCTCATTTCGGATAATTTCTGTTCATTCCAGTTGTAAATTGTTTTATCAGAAGTCTTAAGAACGTATTAATGCACTCATAGAGAAGCTCTGCAGTTATGTTTAAACGACCAAATACTGTTCGACGTCGTGAAGGGAAGATAATTTGTAAAGACTGCATGATGTCTGTTGTCGGCACTCGTGTATGCGAGATTTTCTCTCAGTAAAATCATTAAACACAGATGTATATTGAAACTAATGAGGTGACGTATTTTTATGTTTATCTAGTATCGTGCATTTGGCACTATTCCAAATATTCTCCAAGGTCATTAGTTTTGGGTAAGTGAATTATGTCATGTCAAGTGGGAAACATAGTTTCGCACTCGAGACTATTTCAGTTATATATGCCAGCTTCATGTGAGGAAAGCCCGAACCAGCACGCCTCAGGCAACTCCCACAATGGTGGAACGCAAGAGCACGTATGGACAAACACGAGATCACAGTCTGGGAGAACGGGACTTCCAACCGAAGATCATTTCTGATGACGTTATGACATTATGACATTAATGGTTTTTTGAAGACCAATTCTATCTTCGCTAGTCCCTAAAACAGGACTCTGCAGCCCTTGATCAGAGACACATAAATCATCTTGTCACTCCTACGGAAAGTACATACACTCTAACGTTCAGGTGCTTGGTGTGCTTTGAACCCATGAATGAATCTTTTGTAACGAATAACATAATACAACTGACGAACTAATCTGAATACTAACAATAGGTCATATGCAAAGAAAAACATAAAAAACATAACTTATCTTTCGGTATGCACTTACGGAAACAAATCATCAAAAAATCCAATTCAACCAAAAGAGCTCGCGAAATCGGAGTTCAAACGATTCACTAGTTTTCCCACAGGGCTGGGGGAAAAGTTATGTCAGTAGCTATGCCGCGCTGCGCGCATAACGCATGCGCAGTGAGTAGGTTCGCGGAGCATGAAACGGTATCCATGCCCCTTAGAGTGAGGTCGTTAGCAGTAGTCTAATCTTGGTTGTGTACACAACAAGTAAATAACCAACTCGTTACATAAAAAAAAACAACAACAAAAAACAAAAAAAACAAACATGTTCATTGTGATAAGCAAACCCTGTCACAGAGAAAACTCAATGTCTGGTTTATTGACACGTATATGTCTGACTGCCTGTCTGCTAATGACAATATGCAATGCACAAATTCAATTACTGACCATTTGCAATTTGAAATTAAGACCTATTGGGCTAGTAAACCATAAACAAAGAGCCGGCTAAGCGTTTCGGCAAATGAACCAGTGGTCAATGACAAGGCGTCGTTACACATGAGTGCACGCCCAGCGTCCCTGACTGGGTTCGGTATCGCGGCTGCTTCGTTTCGAGGAAGGTAAAACCAATATATTGCACTTTTGATCTGCGATTATACGCTTATAAGTTTGTTTATTTGGGGGTTCTTTTCACACCTGTGCTTTTTATATATCATGAAACAGTGATAACTCTGTAGTTACGTTTGATTTTTTGCTTGCATGTGACCTATAACAGATGCTGAAAACCAGCATAAACATAGAGGACTGACTCCGACTACGATAAAGATTAAACGAGAGATATCTTGCCTGAGCAATTTAATGATAACCAGTCAGGTGTTAGTCAGTAACATTCAGCATTGTCATACCTCACACATGTGGCTGAGCGCTCTTCTGTTATTTTGAATGCACCCCGTGTAAAAGTGAGGTGCATTGCAATACACCCCGCTGCCAGTAGCGGCTCATTCGGTTTGCTCAATTACTTTTTTTATCTCAAATAACATTGAATGACGGATGATGCACGGAAATTACAGATGTTTTGCAAATGGAAGGGAGATAACTCTAAATCTTTTCTTCTTGTGTCGTCTGCAAAGTCTAGTGATGTCCACGATAACATTTGACTCTCCTTTCAATAAATAAAATTTGCCAAATCATTCAGATGTAGCCCCTTTGAACATAAAGAAGGGGAATTACAACGCGGCGACTTTACTAAGACAAAACGTACGAGAAGAAACAAAAAACAAAAACAAAAAACAAACGAAATACATCAAGATGCAAGATTCGAATCGTTTGATTCACACATGTACAGGTTGGCTGAAGTGTACGATCCGATACCCATGCTTTAAACAGTTCAGAATTAACATTGAGGTGTTTCGTAAGAAAAATATGTTGTTCACTGGTCCCCGCGTGATCAGTGAACAACTTATATTATCCCCTGAATATCTCACTAGTGCTTACGCGTGGCGAAGTACTGTCTTAAGATGAAGTCCGAAGGAACATTATTCGCAACAGTCGAAACAATTCTGATATGATGACATGTTTCAACCACGTCACAGAGCCTGACCACCAATCCTTTTTGTCGTCGGTTACGACAATGATTTGTTGCTGAAGGTAACCTCACCTGTATACTCATTAGTCCGAACTGAAGCCTGTTTTATAATGCCAGTCCACTATAAATTCGTGAAGACCATTGACGTCATCTCTCCTGCACCAAATTCAGGGCTCCTCGCACACCTATTTCTACTTTGTCCTATTAATGCCGCGCACCAAGCAAGGAGAACTAATGACTCTTCTTGAAGTATGTTTTTCGTGTATCCATGTAGGGATCAAACCCGGCTTCCGGCATTATGAAGGAATACTTTAACCACGAGGCTACCCGATACCCCTTGAAGTCTTTAAAGTCTTAGCGAACGGGAATAGAATCGTGCCGACAATCGTCTACTTTTCCGATAGTTCTGTCCGTCAATCCACATGTCTGGATATGAACACCATGCTTCGGTACAGACTGTAACTGATTAACTGTCTGTTGCAACTCGATGAGGCATTGGCTACTGGGATACATCAGGTTTATAGGGAGGAAGATGTTATTGATGAAGCAAACTGCTGTGATGGGTAATGTAGTGATATTGTGCTCACAACGTACCCACGGCAGTTAAACGAGTTCTCAAGACGTATTGTTGACTAATCACTTCAAAAAGGGATACCTGGAAAAATGTCTTGCTTCACTTTACAATGAATGTACGCTCTCCTACAAAAGAAACATTTAAGCAAAGAATAGAGAAATGTATTAAACGTATTTAAGCATATAAAAGCCCATTAACCTTGAACACAGAAGGATGAAATTTCGACAATAAGTGGCACGGATGCATTGTTGCCATTGCCAGCATTGATTCACTAGTACTGCATATGTGTGGACTGAAGAGGAAGTTCAGGTCAATACTTGGTGCAACCCACACTTGAAGCCGCCAGTGCTCGACCTCGACCTGTCTGAAGACGATTGTGAAGCTAGGGGACGCGTCAATGAAGTTCCGGACTTCTTCATAAATAGACAGGTGTCTGTCCTGTGCAGTGTCAGTTACCGCAACAGATTGGTAACATAGGTGAAATTTCGGAAAGAATAATAGTCACCCATGGCCTTCCACTTATATGTGGTGAACGTGGGTCGAAATGAAACAGGCACATCGATGTCATAATCACGATATAGCGCCCCGGTGGACTTTGAAGTGTATTGCAACGGCAGATAGGGACTCTCCTATGTCAGAAAATGTTCAATGACGGTATTTCGGCCAGCAGCATTCAATCTTGGCACTTTTTAAAAATATTTTTACCGTCTTAAATTTCCTAATAATAATGAATTTAATTAGACTTCTTAGAGTCGATACCTCCTCTCATGTTTCCGACACACTGCATTACTTGGACAACATTCCTGCTGGCACTTTTCATCTATCATCTTTATTTTGTACCACACTGATTTACAAAACATTTTGAAACGTGGCTGCTCGCAATACACAACGACCACGAGTCAACAAGGGAATTGTCTTAATGACGACTGCAGTCCGAGTGTATGGAAATAAACTGCTGAAAACGTCTGTGCGCTTCGTATTGAAAAGTACGTGTCTCCCCTTGAGTATAGAAAACTGCGGACGAACTCACTGCATGCAGTAGATCGATGGAAACACATCATATTGCTGACTCGACGGGCAGCAGAGCTGACAAGATTTTGGCATTAATTGACACAAATACCATTGGTAACAGAATCTACACTGGTAGCAATAAACGTGTCTTGATCCTCTCCTAATTGTTCAACAGTTGACGTAAGTGGTGAGTCACTTAGCAGAACTCCTGTCACCCTCTGTCACATGCTAGCGTTCCTGTTATGGATTTTTAGGACGTGCCGATTCTCTGAGGATCAGCTAAGGCACTCAAGCTTAAATAAACGGCTCCATTGGTCCCAAGGTACAAACAACTTAACATATATATGTCACGGCACTTTTCACCTGTGCCAGACTTTAATGTCTTTCAAGAAAGAATAACTTAAATGTGATCCTAAGTTCCTGTAAATTCGGAACCATTTTTTTTTTCGAAATAACACCCTCGGTATGCTGGGGGAGTTTCTTTCTCTGATAGAAACAAAAGAAGAATGAACGTACTAAGTACTGACTGTAAAGGGGGCATAATCTGTGTCTAGCATTTTCTCGTGTCTGCGTCTGAAGAAAGGACCGTCTCAGTTTCAGTTTTTTTGTTTTTTTTGTTTTTTAAAAAAGGGGCAAAGCCTTCTGCCTCCTGTCAGAAACCAAACGCAGCATTAAACAAATCATGGTGAAGTTCTGGAATGGGTGTGATATGCGTCAAGCATTAGTTTTTAAATTTGTCGCGTGTAGATCTGAGAATAATGTAAATCCATCTGCTTCCTTTCAGAAAAAATACATCATACAGGAAAGCACAAACAACAGATCTGTCTACAAATATAATCCCTAATGCTTTTCGTCTAGGTAAACTAAAAAATGAAACTGCAGGTCGCCATTGTATCTATGCTTTCAAGACAGACAGCATAACAAAATGTCACATGGGGATCAAGATCATTAACGATTTGGAGGATCGAATGACTCTCGTCAAATGAAATGTAGAACATGATGCCAATGCTATTTGCAAATGGAATTAGACAGTGAGAATATATTTCACGTAACCTGATTTCACGACAACCAAATAAAACCAACAGTGAAAATGAAATGTGGTTACAGGGCCAAATTTATGTTCTTTTTAAATCTGTAACTCGTAAGCTCACTGAGGGAAATGAAAATAAGTCAGAGATTTCGACGGAACATTACCTATATTTCAATCACCTACCGCTTGGAATGCATTTCGTAATTTGTATCAATCGGATTGTAGCTCACGGGTTGCATGGGATATATACTCAAGTGTAAAATTTAGTGTAATCATCACATTTGTTTATGTAAATGAGGAAAAGTTAATAGCATATTTCAATATTCTTTGTCATACACTTAATCCATAATCCAAATAGGGCACAATGTATAGATATGTTTTGCATGAGTTTTTCTTGCTCAAAAAGGCAAAATCGTGCCTTGGAAAAGTGCGGTGGTCAACCTTGAACTATTGCCATCGACATCATTGTTTAGACGTCACCAAACCCGAGCAAATACATATCTGGAAGAATTAGCTTGCATTTCTCTGAAAGGCTAAATGAAAATGAAAGACGGTGAACCATTAGTATGCCATTCTCTTCCCACAGAGGTTTCACCTGTCATATCTTCCTACATAATCTCTGTTCTAATACGGCCATATTTCCCGCTCATCGAGAAATCCCCTTGCGACAAAAAATCGCAACAGGAATTATCTCTCCCTTGTTACTATCCAATCAGAACACGCGTTAAAAAGACTTATCTCCAATATATCGGCCCCCATGGAGTTGGTTCATCAACGTGCGAAGGAAAGATTCGGTATTTCACGTTTAACTGAAAATCAGAAACTGGCAATAGAGAGTGCAGGGATCAATCGCCAGGATGTGTTTGTAGAAACAAAAACTGGTAGAGGCAAGTTTTCCCGATGCATTCGGAAATCATCGAGATCTTGCGAATGATCACTCTAGAAACAACGTCTCTGATTGCACAACTAAATCTGAACGCCTCCAATCGCGAGTCTTGAACACTCGCACCACGAGGGGGCCGTATTAGAACAGAGGTTACGTAGGAAGATATGACAGGAGTAACATCTGTGGAAAGAGAATTTGGTATGCTTGAAGCCGGAACACCCAACTACGACGTTGCACTGCAGTTTAACACCATATGCCACGTGTGGAAACGTTATCAACATAACGTCGTCGTTGACGACTGTCTTCGAAGTGACGTCGTACCGGTAACCACGCCGCGCAACGATCGTATGATTCGAACCAGTGATCTGCGCCAAAGAATCCAACCAGCCACACTGACGTCATTAGAATGTCACCACCAGAAAAGTTCAATATGAGCAAACAGCAATCCTATCGTGGAATAATTTTCGTGTTATATATTAAAGATATATGAGTTGTTAATTCACATATGTATCTTCAGAATCACAATAGCTTTTGCCTTTAAGGATATTAGGTGAACTGGCTGGGGCAACACCGACATATCAGCTTAACTGGTGCCTAGTTAGTGATTTCTTGGCCTACCTCACCTGGTGCATGGATATTATTTTCAAGGATTCGATGGTTGCATCAGTGAAACCTACACAGACACGTTGAAAGCAATGTATGTCAGTGGGTGTATCCGTGTTAATTTAGCTAATTTGGAGCATGAAATTATTCGAGTGATATGGCGGTAAGATCAGTAATATTGCCAATCACCCATCACACTGTGTCCTTTCATAAGGATTAAGTGCTTTTAGTAGAATTCAAAACAAATTGCATTTGCAATTCTATATTTTACTACTTGTTTCGGTTCAACACATAGACATATCACCATCTTCATCATCTGGTTATTGTGTTCTTAAATGTGGAATAATTCATCATCTCGCTTTCTCCTACAGTAACTGTAACGGACGAGTGGAGGCTGTTGTTGCTGCTTTAATGGATCATAAATCATTCATTTTTGAATGAATTGGAATGTGTTGTCGATTAAATGTTGTATTTTACTTCGGGTGGGGGGGGGGGGGGGGGGGGGGTGGAGCAAGTTTATGGCTTTTCTATTAAATACTGTGTGTTGAACGAAGTTTTTTCTGAAATATGAAAAATATGGGGCATGAGAATATTTTTCCGGTTTCTGAATTAGGATTTGATGCAAAAAGGGATATGCTACGTGTTTAGTTACTGTATGATACATTCAGAATGAGTAGGTTCTGGGGTGACCATTACACACTAGACATATTTATTTCAGCTCGATCTCGCTGTGATATCATGATTCAAAAAAATGTAACAACCGGAAACAGTCAACTGACGCACAGACAAACACTGTTATATGTATCCCCTCCCCACTTCCCCCTTCTTCCCACACACACCACCCCCACGTGATCGCCAGGCAGGGTAAAAACAAGTATTAAGGTTTAACATCTTTCGCTGTGACGCTCGGAATCAGAGGTCTTTCGTCCACGGATGTCATTGTACCCGAACATAAACCGGCTGTGGTTTCAGAAGTTTTCAAAGTGGCGTCATACTAAAAGTCTCTTATGTACACTTTGGAATCAAGAACTTTAGCATGAGGTTTCCAATGATTGAGAGTGTTGATCAGATGTGTCGGCAAATTTCAAGATATATTTAGTTCTTTTTCATGGAACAATATAAATCCTCCTGTTTATGTCTGAGGACGCTGGTGTTGAGTGAGCGAGTATGCATTGTATTCGAGAAGAAAGGTGGACACAAGAAACTGACATGATGAACGAACATTGTAACGTCTTATACTCAGAGAGAAAAACACGTAAGTAATCCCACGCTGGTTTCATTACTGTTTATCTAACTTACTATTAACACGTCACAATTCAATTATGGGCTCATAAAAGTCCAGAAACTCTCCGCACTGTGGCCACTCTCACAAATATAGACAAACATAAACATGCAGCTATTATGAATAGGTGCTAAGGATTTAAAAATGAAAAAACAAATCTTTTAGAAACCTCAAAATTAAATCGTTTCGATACGCAACCTAAACATCCATATAGCAAGTTGCATCATGTTTAGAATTGACAAATAGTAAGATGATACAGAAACTGTTCATATGTTTCAAATGTTTCCCTGCCCCGTTCCACCCAATACCAAACTTTGAATAATTTGTAACCTTGCATCAAGATCCAATGATATTTAAAATGTATGTTTCACAACCTACCTATAAATGTTTACCACTGCGTGTGTTTGAACATTACATGTCATGTACCACTACGTATTGATAGACCATGACATTTACATTCAAGGAACGCATCCAATGATATACCAATACCAAAGTGAATATACCCACTGGACATGCTATTTCTCAAGAAACTCATTACGCAACCCAAAACCAAATCAGCGTATTGGAAAGCCGACCTTAGTTATGACGGGGCCCGATGATCGTAAAATTCGTATTCAATGACTACCCCATTTTGATACTTTACACTTCAGCACCACTGCTTGGTTGTAGGTCTGAGACTTTATGGCATTTCATCTCAAGTAAAGCAATATCATTGTCGTCAAACTGAAAAACTTTTTTCAGGATTAAACAGACCTCTCCGTTGAAAACACTAAATTCCCCTCGACGTTTCAATCTACCGCCTCCACATAAACGAATTAACAACAAAACTATGACAGGGATACCAGCTTCTTGAGAAATTCCCTTAGGTGAACCTGAAACTAAAGCCGTGTTTCTTAATCCGCAATCTAAAAACCGAACCGTATGAATAATAAGGACCCAAATTGTTCCATCAACTTTGATCAGGATGAAATGTTCTTCATGCACATCTTCATCATCTCTTTAGTGTGCTATCAGTGTCATAAACCTTGGAGATGAGAAGGATTAAGCGACCACCATTTCAATTCATCAATACTTGTCTCCTCTCAGTTCCTACATGAGATTCTGCTGAACCGTAATTCATATTTCAAACGGGTTTAACGTTCTCAACCTCTCGTTTATAAGAGATGAGTTTAAAGATGTGTTCAAAGAAACTGCAGTGTAAATACATTTGGCCATTTTAGAAGCCACGTTAATTGTATCGATGAAGATAGATTTGACAGAAGGATTTCAACTTTGTTTTTCCAGAGGATGATTCGTTAAGATAGTTATCAGTAACACACGTCAACTCCCAGTTGTCTTTCGCAATGCTCCTGTCAGCTGTTTGTTCAATCGTAGAAAGCTGTTAGGAAATGGTCACGGTGATGAAATGTTAAAGGTTTATAACCCGGTGTGGTAAAAGCATCATCGGTTCCACTTGAAACAAATCCTTCACATGTCGTTTGTGCTGCAAATGTCACTACGTATTCCGGTGTACATCCGGCACGCTAACTGAAGACGATATGGTGTTTCAACCTGCAATAAAGTTTTGAGTATTTCTCAGACTGTCTCCGTTATGCTGACTACTTTTTTTAAACAAAAAAAACCCCAAAAAAACCAAAACAAAAAAAACAACAAAAACAGTTGCCCTGTTCCTTTGGATTTGTAGAACGTTCTGAATTCGGATTTGAGCACAATAAAGTTTCTTTTAGAACCGTTGATATTATTTGTTTGCAAATAAATTCGAACTGTGAGAATAAGGAAGATTATATTTGTATTGTCGCTTCAGAGACACGGGCGTGATTAACATTCTTACTTGTGATAGATGAAATGTGTCAGATTGGGCATACATGTATATAAATTTAGAATAATACTTTTCTGTTGAAAGCACAGGGATGACACTCCTATAAACGGAAGAAATGAGTAATCTGTGGTCAGGTCTTAAATAATAATTCCGTGAAATAACGAAAGTTATGCTATTCTTCCCACAGCAGAAATCACATGTCAGGATAACACAAATTATGTTAACCTTTCAAATGGTGATACTTTCTTAAAATAACAAAATGCTTGTTATAGAAACAACTGCGATAAAAAACATACGAAAAACAATAAGCATAATACATTTCCAATACTTGTTCACTTTGCCCTGATCGCTACCCCACGATATCCACGTGTCACATCCTTAAATCCAACAAAATCACATCAAACGAATTGCGCATGCGGAACCAAAAATTGTCATTAATTAATAATTCCAGTCGCAAGATGAGGGAAAATGTTCAAACTCTTAGCAAAATCGTCGAGGCGGTTCGAATGAATCATCATATTGCTCAAGGAGTCGAGTTAAGAAAATAGTGACTAATTCCATCAAAGACGCGCCTAAATGTTCCATACGCCGATAACACATTGCCCCCTAAATATTTACGTGGGCGCCGTCGTAATGAAATCCATTTCTTACGAGCAACGATAATTTCTGGATCAAGTGTTTGTCAGTTCATATCATTTCCTCTTTGTAGTTTGCAGTTTCGTTTGTCAGGAGTTTGTGGAACTTATGAGTGACTTCATTGAAAGCACAATACCATGCACCTCTGTTAAAACAAATGATTTTGATCACTGGTGATGTAACTGAATATCGCCCGACGTCAAAACATGAAGGTGAAGGTGACGTTCGGGAAGTTCAAGGCCTGATGTTGACTCTAGTAACGTACTCTAGTGTATAGTTTCTCACTGTGAAATGTATGTGCTAAGATCTAAATACTAAACAGACGATGCGATTTATTTTTGTTTATAATTGATATCTTACACGAGGCAATATTGAATCTGTGTCACATGTTATTGAAATTCATGGTTTGATCTTCTCAAGTTGATCAAAGTCGACATTCTCCAGAGTGATCCACAGGTTGATAGGATATAGGTAGGCATTAACTGGGAGAGGGAGCATGTGAGTGAGAAGGTACATTGTGTTTTACGGTTAGGTTTTGTCATTAGGAATATTAAGCATTGCACATTATTTCACAAAGGGTAGGAAATTTCTGAAGTAATGCATTCCATCAACACTACCCTCATTGGAATTCAAGACCACATATACTAACTTTGTGAAAACGTAAATTCGTAATCAAGGTGAGCATTGATTGGAACCAACGATCTCTTACAACTAGGATAAGTTACGGAATAGTATTTTTGTTCTCGATATTTACAGGTCCCTATAAGGAAGTTCTTAGCTCTTGTTCACAAATATCAGTTGTCATGTCTTTCAGCAAAGACGCCCAAATACTTGGTTATGTCGATCGGTGTGCCTTGCACCCATGAATGAATCTTTTGCACTGGGTAATATGGTTAAACAGACATACAGATGTGAAAACTGACAAATACATATTCATGGGTTTTGAAACAGTATTTCCTTTTATATGAAACTGGTTTCAAAATAATGTTGACAGCCAAATATATACCAGATACAGAAACGAGTTTTGGGGGTTTTTTTGAAAAAAAATAAATGATGAGCGGTGATATGTCATACCGCTGTCAGCGATATTCCTGCAATACCACATTCATACGCACCATTTTGCCATTGTTGGACTTGAAGCAAAACCTTCTTCCAGTTTCAGACCCGTGAAGGTCCCGGGGTAGAATAGGCTTCAGCAACCCATGCTTGCCATAAAAGACGACTATGCTTGTCGTAAGTGGTGACTAACGGGATCGGGTGGTCAGGCTCGCTGACTTGGTTAGTACATGTCATCGGTTCCTCATTGAGCAGATCGATGCTCATGTTGTTGATCACTGGATTGTCTGGTCCAGACTCGATTATTTACAGACCGCCGCCATATAACAGAAATATTGCTGAGTGCGGCGTGAAACTAAACTCACTCACTCACTCACTCTTCCAGTTTTTAATATAAACCGGCAAAAATATACGTGTCCACATAACTGCCAAGAGACTCTCTTAAATGTTCAATGGTTGCAGTAAGTGGTGATTCACTCTACAAATGAACGACTGTCACCCTCTGTCGCCTGCAAACATTCTTGTTGTCATGGGGTTTTAGGAGGTGGTGAGTCTACTGATGATGAACCCGGACACTCATGTTAATTCTAAGCCAACGGTTTCATTGGTCCGTAAACAATAACTCAACGTATAATTGTCACGGAATAAGTCATGTAACTATAACCCTCTAGCGCCTGACAGACAGCTTGGGTTATCCCAATAATATGCCTGCTTTGACTGCTAGCGCTATGAGTATTCACCTCGTGAATGGAGTTGGCGCAATATAAATGCACATATTATTATTTTTTAAAAATTAATTCAATATGGTGTTCAAAATCGTTAACAATTTGATGAATTTATTTATGACAGCTGAATGAATGAATGACTATTATAAACCTATATTACCAACTATATAGCTCAAGTGATGTCAACACTCCTTTTGTGAAATAACAGTAAATGTTGTTTTACGTCGCTTTTAATAATATCTCAGCAACATCATGTCAGAGAATGCAAGAAATAGGCTTGAATCTTTATACCCATGTGGGGAAATCAAACCTGGAACACACGCTTGCATTTACAAGATCGTACATGATCGCGTTGAACTTATATGTACACCAGTTATGCTGTGAAAATTTGGGCTATGCGACTGTGGGTTAGATGATCCTTCTTTACACTTTAAAACCGAGAGATTTTGGATGACGTTTCAATTGTTTAAATAGTACTGAAAGCTTGAGGGCACATGGCGTCGAAAAGTGTGACGTCATGGACAAACTGATGACGTCCCATTTATCCTTGATAAATGAACACGTATGGTGTTGAATGAGTGAGTATCCATTTCCATTCCAGCAGGTGAAGGGCACCAGAAACGGGGCAATAAACTAACGTTTTACCATCACGGCTATCCAGCACGCTTAATAAAAGAGTATAAAAACTCACCCAATCCAACGCTGGTTTGATTACTATTCATCACACTTCATATTAAGTTGTCGTGATATCCATCTCGAAAATCAGAATGACACGATGACATCAACTTAAGAGTCGCCATTAAAAAAAGGATTCGTATGGAGTGTATTACTCGCAGGATTTTCTAGATCCAATTCCATTTAACAACGGTTTTAACGGTCAAATTTTTAACAGTTTTTCACGAGGTTTTAGGTTTCGACTGACGTTAACTACTTGATTGGAAGTGGATCTAGAATATTAACCTGTATGCTGAATAGATTTGATCGTTCTGAGGTCACCGTGGCGCACTGGATGGGACTACATGTAACTCATGGGCATAAATGTGCAATTAAATATTGGAGTACTAACAACTTCTGGAAATTGGACTTCGATGAGAATGCCTTTCAAACTGCCCTGATGACTGTGAGTCATTTTATACACAACTACGATGTTCGTACTACTTTACACCCTGATATCCCACTTCATGTGACATAAACAATGTTTAGTATGAAATATAAATTATGTTTGTATCATTGTCAACATGGCCACATTTCACGCAATATTTAACCAAATACCCAATAATTATAGCGTGTGTTTCACAGCTTATGTATACAAATCATTACAATTATGCCGCGTGTTTCACCATGTACCTAACGATCATGACAATTGCAATGCATGCTTTACCATGTAAATTTGGGCCATGAAAATTAAAGTGCATGCGTACCATGGGCACAGTAATCCGTGCTTTACAATGTACCTAACGACATTGGGCCATGGGGATTACAACGCCTGTTTTACCATGTACATTTGGGCCATGAAAATTAAAGTGCATGCTTACCATGGGCACAGTAATCCGTACTTCACAATGTACCTAACGACATTGAGCCATGGGGATTACAACGCCTGTTTTACCATGTACATTTGGGCCATGAAAATTAAAGTGCATGCTTACCATGGGCACAGTAATCCGTGCTTCACAATGTACCTAACGACATTGGGCCATGGGGATTACAACGCACTTGCTTTACCATGTATATTTGGGTCATGGCAACTAAGTAGCGTGTACTTAATCGTGTACTTTATGACCATGAAAATTACAATGCGTGCTTCAATATTTACATACCGTCCAGGAGAATTACAGTGCGTGCTTCAGTGTGTACCTAGCGAATATGACAATTACAGTGCGTGGTTTAGTGTGTACCTAGCGACTATGACAATTACAGTGAGTCCCCAGCGACTATGCCATTTATGATGTCTGCTTCACCATTCATTTTCAGATCATGACAATTGCAATATAGGATTCTCCGTGTACCTTTAGGTGATAAAAACTTCAATGTATGCTTCAGGATTTCCCTTCAGTTCATGACAATTGTAATGTGTACTTAAACATATATCTACTATGAAAATTGCAATATGTATTTAAGCATGTACCAAATGGCCATGGAATTTACAACCATGTACCTACAGGTCATGTAAGTTACACAACATATTAATGCGTGACTTTCCTCAATGCTTGACTCACAGTTTTGTCGAATGGCTATCTGGTAACATGATCCTCCTTCGGGAAGATAATTAGGAGTGTTGCCGCAAATATTAGCTCAATAAACAGATAATCAACCACGCGATGTTTCTGTAAACTGTTTGTGGAGGTTATGGTAATATTGTCAGCTGTTCTTGTCAACAAGATTACCAATATACCGTTAATGTATTTACTTTAACAGCAACTGTCCTCTGTCGTAGCTAATTTGACACTACTTAGTCCCCAGCTTTGCATGTAAAATAATCATCTGCGAGTCAACGTCGTGGGTGGAAACATTTTTTTTCAGAGAACACACATAGGGTCGGTGGGGTAGCATAGTGGTTAAAGTGTCACTCCAAGCACCCGGGTTCAATTCCCTACAAGGGTACAATATGTTAAACCTTTTTCTGGTGTCTCCTGCCATAATGATGCTGGAATATTGCTAAAAGCGCCGTAAAACTAAACTCACTCACTCCAACACACACAAATACAGATACTAGTACATTCCAGAGGAGCGTCCTGCTATCCGACTACGTAACCCCAATCTCAGATGGTAAGGTGGCTAGCAAACAGTCTCACCCTGTCCGTCGGATACGACGACAGCAAGCCCAACAACACAATCCTGTTAGTCACCTCTAACAGCAAGCACAGGTTGCTGAAGACCATTTCTACAGGGGATGTTCAATGGTAAGTAGATTTTTGTGCACCCTTCTGACAAATTCAAATGTCACTGTTCCCTGGGGTGGAATTCAACGCCCAAAGTGCCAAATCTGAATCTACAGTCTCCAGGGTAACGTGTGTGGAATGCTAACACACATTAACGTGTTTGGCGGCCATTTTGGATCGGTCTTATGGATACTCAATAATGTGGTGTCGTCATGGCTATGTCACGTCTCAGGCTCTGATGGGCCCGTGAAGGCCCGGGGTAGAATTATAGGTCTTCAGCAACCCATGTTGCTTACTGTCCGTAGCCATACAGCTGGAGCATTGTTGAGTGCGGCGTATACCTAACTCACTCACTCACTCACTCACTCACTCACTCACTCACTCACTCACTCACTCACTCACTCACTCACTCACTCACTCACTCACTCACTCACTCACTCACTCACTCACTCACTCACTCACTCACTCACTCACTCTTTGATGTCATTATTTTTGTCATACTGACGTCTCTCTGCTACCCTGGCTACATGCCAGCCGTGTGTCACCAGTCCTTCATCATCCCGTGGGACAAGGAAATCTGGTATGGATGAAACACCATGACTGTCAGTTGGGCGGCTCATACGATCATATCATCCGTTTACACAGTTATTAGAGGATCAGCCTCTTGTCATCCGTGGATCGATGGTTTGTAATTATAAAGCAACGTAGTCTATTTATCACGTTTATTACTTCTCAGCATGCTGAAAGAGGTATGCGCCTGTAATAACACACATGGCCAGGCAACTATTTCATGATCAAAACGCTGGTATGGTATGTCGTTATCATCTTTCTTTGAATAAGGAGAGGGACACCTGCTTCCTTGTGCCTTTTCGTGTGTTTAAGAAGAATTTCAGGAACATATACAAAGCGTGCTAATGTTGGAGTGGACGAATAAATACTGAAGAGCGAAGGAAAGGGTACTGTTCTTTTTATATAACTTATAAATCATATAGAAATCATATTTGAAATATGTCTTCTTTACACGATATATTCACTGCACATGTTTGTGAAAGGTTGCCTGTGACCGGGTATTTTGTGAAAGAATCCTTGGTTTGATGACGACTGTTGTTAGAAATGACGTTTTTACCACAAACAAAAACAAAAAACATAAAAACAACATTTATTGTTGCTTTTGTAAATATGGGTGTCTGAGATATGCAACAGCATTGTATTATGCATTATCAAACGAACGTATGTGTTAAAAATTAAAGACATGCATAACCTGTTTTAGTATTACTTAACATGTATTCAGACTGAAAGACATTTTAGCTAAACTTTTAAAGCATTTTGCATGATATCTGTACCTTTGGTATTTTCAACAAAAAATTAACAGACTGGTATACTTTCGTTTTTATAGTTATTCGACCATTCAAGTTGTATTTCGCTGTATGATGATACTGACAAGCAATTTCTATGCTTCAAAATGGATTGTTGGACGAAATGTCCACACAGTTATTCATATTTCAGAGACAGCCTACGTGGTTTAGTGGTTACAGCGCTTGCCATGGGCGCGGAATGTCGTGGGTTCGATGCCCGGCTGCTTCATGCCACACAACGTTAAAATATGGTACTTGTTCATCCCTTCCTCGCGATCGGTGTACACAGAAAGAACAAGGACTGGTCCGCTCGGAGTCATTATAATATATTTCAGTGAGCTAGCACTATAAAACCAGTCTAAATCTGTGCCATTCGTGACTACTCGCAACGTTCCGTGACAAGAAGATAGATGACATTCGGTTTGCCGTGATGACACGAGTAGTTACGAATGTGCTAGTGCTACCAGTCAAGCATAAACATGCATGCAAGTCGTCATAAGAGCGGCATATGTTCAGGTATGAAGTCAAACCCCATTTCATCTCGCAATACAGATGATACGATATGAACAATGGTTACTTTGACCTCACTTAAAACACTCACTATGTTATGTATATAAACATATACAGATGGGCCTAGATTTCCGAAGCTCTCTTAGCGCTAACATAGTGTCATACATTAACATTAACTTACGACTGTTGTAGCACTAAGAGAGCTTCTAGCACTAGGAGAGCTTGTAGCACTAAGAGAGCTTGTAGCACCAAGAGAGCTTGTAGCACTAAGAGAGCTTGTAGCACTAAGAGAGCTTGTAGCACTAAGAGAGCTTGTAGCAATAGGAGAGCTTGTAGCACTAAGAGAGCTTGTAGCACTAAGAGAGCTTGTAGCACCAAGAGAGCTTGTAGCACTAAGAGAGTTTGTAGCACTAAGAGAGCTTGTAGCACCAAGAGAGCTTGTAGCACCAAGAGAGCTTGTAGCACTAGGAGAGCTTGTAGCACCAAGAGAGCTTGCAGCACTAGGAGAGCTTGTAGCACCAAGAGAGCTTGTAGCACTAAGAGAGCTTGTAGCACTAAGAGAGCTTGTAGCACCAAGAGAGCTTGTAGCACCAGGAGAGCTTGTAGCACCAAGAGAGCTTGTAGCACCAAGAGAGCTTGTAGCACTAAGAGAGCTTGTAGCACTAAGAGAGCTTGTAGCACTAAGAGAGCTTGTAGCACCAAGAGAGCTTGTAGCACAAGGAGAGCTTGTAGCACTAAGAGAGCTTGTAGCACCAAGAGAGCTTGTAGCACCAAGAGAGCTTGTAGCAGTAAGAGAGCTTGTAGCACCAAGAGAGATTGTAGCACCAAGAGAGCTTGTAGCACTAAGAGAGCTTGTAGCAGTAAGAGAGCTTGTAGCACTAAGAGAGTTTCGAAAATCTAGGGACTGGTTACATTGAACTGCATACTTTATTGCCTGAAAGCACGTGCAAATATCGTGCATGTGAACATATGCGTTTTAGCGTATCATTTTGTTAAGAATTCCAAAATTTCACTGTTTTGGCTTTGTTTTTGTTTTTTTTCCTTTTTGTCTTTCTGTGAACTCATGACAATAATCTTTTCAACGTTACAAATTTATTTTGCAATTCATCAGTACATGTCCAGACAGTGCCTTTAAACAGAATGGAATATTTTGCAAATTCTACTTTTGAACATTTGACAATGTAATTGGTTACATTTACACTAGTCAGGAGTAACTATTAGTGGGTAGTATATACATAGAAAACATGCTAGCTCATATCACCAATGAGGTTCCCTAGCACAGCATCACAATTTGAATCATCTGTAACGTCTTGTTAAATGCCGTCTGGGACTACATTGATTTGGATTTAACTGTTCCTTTTTAAAAAAAAGAAAAAAGAAAATCTCTTTGGCTGCTCTACAACGTGCGTCTGAGACCTTAACGAAAATAAAGAAGAAAAAGGATTGTTTATTTCCATGGCTTTGTTGCAGCCAAATCAATCAGATACATTTTGGTATCTGCTTATTGTACTACAAGTCCTCTAGGTAAGCTGGCTTTCAGAGTTCACCCTCCATGCTACAACTTTAAATCACTTCGGATGAAAATTGGTCATCAATATTCGTTAGAAATTGGCTTCTACAGTCTCTGCAGTTTACTCGGCTTAAAGTCTTTTAAAGACCTCACAAACCTAGACTCTATCGACCGTTTAGGTTAAGTTACATGGCTGCCGTGCTGACTTCGATGTACGGAATACTGTACGGGGCAGTCTCGACACTTGAAAACAGGATAAATATGTTAAATATTCTAAACGAACACGAGACATACATACATGTGGTAGACTTGCATTTTTCGCAAATTTATCTTTTTCCCAAACGTCAGCGTCGAAGGCAAGATCAAATGACCCGCACAATATTCCATCGTTGCATGAGCGTGATGCGGAAGGTGTTTCAGCTTCAAACCAACAATGGTCTCGAGACGAAATATAGTGCTTTGGGAGCGTCTCGGCACTGGGTGATCACAATGGCTCCCTTGAGGGAAATATCCATGACATATGCTGTTGTATGCCCCAATAAGAAATTTATCTTTCCATCTCAGAAGCGAACGATTCATTTGAGAACGAATGATTCATCTCATGTTGCGTAGAATCCTCTCGTGGCCATTCTTTTCATTTACGTATATTTCCAAATGTCACAGATTTGACTGTATTTGGAGTATATATACATGGTGTACTGTAAAATGAATTACTCTTCATAACAGGTTATTTTTGTCTTTTTAAGTTTGTCTTTTTCTTTGTCGTATGTTTACACCAGGCCCTCACCATCTGGAGACGCTTCTTATTGGACCAGACAGTCTAGTGACCGATAGCATGAGCATTGATCCGTACAATTGGGAAACGAGGACATGTGTGAACTCAGACAGAAAGCCTGACCATCAGATCACGTTAGTCGCCCCTTAAGACAAGCAGAGAGTACTGAAGTACTAAACCGGATCTTCGGATTAGTACCCATGTTTATCTTAAGAGGCGATGAGTGGTCAGCTTCGATGACACATTCCAAAGTATCTCAGAACAAAACTGGTTTTGCACCGATGCCTGCTTAAGAACATAACAATTCAAATCACGTGGTAGTTTACTTAAAATCAACAAGATTTCACTTGTTCATGCGATATGTTTCATATCCTTTAATGAGTGGGTGAGTGAGTTTGGTTTTGCTCCGCTTTTAGCAATATTCCAGCGATATCACGGCGGGGGACGCCAGAAAATGGGCTTCACACATTGTACCCATGTTAGGAATCGAACCCGGGTCTTCGGCGTGACCGCCCCCATATCCTTTATTCTTTCTGTCGATTGATTCCCACAAAAAAGCTAACTACCATAGGTGCATACAAATGTATTCATACCTTGCACCTTGTAACAGCCGGGAAATAAGCCACAAGTTGACACTGTAGCCTGCAAAGACCTCCGCTAACCTGGTGCGGTGCTGGTGTGCAAAGGGGAAGAACCATACCGATTTTTTAATCAAATTGAAAACTGACAGGAAAAATGTTCTTAAATGTGATTATGTCTATAAACCCATCACTCATTCCTGCAGCATCTTTTTGTAAACTAACCTGTAGTCAGATAATTTTGGTGACAAAAAATGCGCCAGTGGAATTGAATCCTCGATTCCTACCATGATGAAAAAAAGGAAACTTATTGATTCTTAAATGTAAGAAACACGACACTCGTCAGCAATGCGTATTTAACTATTTTTGTATTTATTTCATGATTTAAATAAAAATATATTTGAAACATATTAAACATGTACAACCACCTGCGAATATTGTTTTTGATATTGACAAGTGCAAGTGCAATGTGTATTTTGGACTTGATCTTGCCAACCTGGGATATCTCCAAATCTAGCCCGGATCTTCACGGATCCATTCTGACTTATTATGGTGCATTTTTCAATCGTTGTTTACCAGCGTTATGATACGAGCTGCAGGACTGTACTCTAAATATAAGTACTTGTGAATTTCAGTGATGATCTATAGTCGAACATAGTTGCGTTTCCCGGACTCGTCTTGCAGGCATAAGAGTTAAAAGTAAGTTTGTGATATAGCACTGAGAATTTTATGTATGACAGCATCGTTATTATGTGGTGTAGTAATATAAAGGAGATGTTACATGCAACAAAATTCACTTACCGACTCGAACATCACCCCCCTCCCCAACTTCTCCAAGCCCAGCCCACGCACGATCGCGCGCACGCACACACACACACACTTACACACACTTACACACACACTTACACACACACTTACACACACACACACACACATTACAAATCCTATAAACCTAAAATGTTGACTGACCAATATTAAGAACTAGCGGCATTTCTCTAAAGGATGTGATTAGGTGGCTTGGTGGTTATGGCGTCCGCTCAACTCGCCGAAGACCTGAGTTCGATTCCCCACATGGGTACAATGTGTGAAGCCCAGTTATGGAGTCCCTCGATGTGATGATGCTGAAATATAGCTAAATGTGGCGTAAAACCAAACTCACTCACTCGTTTCTCCGAAAACCCGCGACGAATCATCAAGAACATCCTACTCTATCCGCCATTGTTCTCTATCAATGGTGATTGGAAGATAATGACTCAGAACACATATAGTAACACACGGAACGGTATTTACGCCGTGTACACGCATAGATGTAAATGGTCTTGTCCGACGTTCACCCTGCTACTCTCCATTAAATGAAGTTACAACATATTCACTAAAATCAAGGAAATTCAGACTATTCAAAAAAGATCATCAAGATTCCAGGATCTGTAAAATGAGTGTTTCAACATGGAATACCAGATGACATGAAATCAATAGAAAATTGTTAATACATACCCGTCGTTGTACACATCGACGATCAGCAAGTCGCGATTAACGTAAACGTCGCCGAAAATAGGAATTGTGACCCTTCAAGAGGAAAACGTGTCCAATTTAAGCTGACGTTTCTCAAAGTTAAATGATTGTAATTGACATGTCACAAGTCGAGGATTACATTTAGAAAACATACAGAATTTGAACCCAGTTTCTTAACCACTAGTATCTGTAATGATCGTTGCAGACATACATTGTAGTCAAGTAATAAATTTCTAGTGTTGAATACAGAACGTCAAGGTGGTCAAATGTAGCATATGCAATATTTGTAATTACAGTTTCCCAGTAAAGTAAGGCTACTGTATTGTGCTTTTGAGAGGCATGTAAGTCCCCAAACTTTCAAAGTCAGTTTAGCTCTACCAAGCTTTTTAGTCGTAGGTATTTGGTGTTATAAATCATTGCTACTTTCAGTACAATCGCCATCGGCTGAAGGAATGGTGTATATGGAGCTAAGGTCCATGCTACTGATTCCAGATGGTTCTTGGTATGGTGATCAGTCTTCAGTTGTTGGTCCCTAACTGTGATATACTAGCTGTTTTACTGTCCATATTCTAGTATACTCTAAAGTATTTATGAATTAACTGTTTTAGCTGCGATGTGGCTGGCTCATTTTAAGTCACCCACTCTCAGTAAACGACAGAATATAGTACGCAGGTTAGGATGATTCCGGCTGGGGATGGTCAAACTACTATCAGTTGTTCGACTTCCATTTATGTGGAAGTCACCGTGACAGAGTCTGTTTGATCACTGACTTTGTGTACTGATGATTAGTGGCTTCCGTCTAGAAGTAGCCCGTGAACATCCGGGCTAGAACTAATCCGCAGTACCCGTAGATGCGACTAACGGGATCCAGTGGTCAGGCTCGCTCACCTGGTTGACAGATGTCATTGGTTCCCAGTTGCGCAGATACTGTAGATGTTCATGCTCTTTGATCATTGGATTGTCTGGTCCAGGCTCGATAATCTACATACCGCTGCTATATAGCTGGGTTATTGCTGAGTGCGGCGTAAAACTAAACTCACTCACCCACTTCTAAATATCATTTAAGACCCGTTTTGAATTAATTAGTTATGGACGTTTCGACTGAAACGTTCAGAAAGTAACCGCTACAAGACACAACCAACAGTTCAGTTTGTAAGAGTGCGTTCATTAGAAACGTTGTTTAATGTACATCAGTCCCTAACGACAATCTGAAATTATTCTCCTCAACCGAAGGCAGAGATATAAAATAATGACATGGCAAGATATATGCGAACAACATTGTTTCAATATTTCATGGAATATTACTGCCCATAGCGTTCCCATGTCTATAACATATGAACTTAGATAAGACTTATTTTCGCCTATGCGTCTACCATATTATTAGCCACATGTAGTTCTGTCCTTGGAAACTTTGAGAAAATTGCCTCCGAAGACCTTCCGTTTGAACCCAAAAAATGAGATTGGTTTTCTGCTGATCAACCAAGCGGTTGTTGATAACAACAGCAGGACGCCTACAATATTACTTGTGCTTTGTCGCGCACGGGCTACCCATCTGCTTCGATTAGGTGCAAGACACATTTCTGTACACATCGCTGCGCAGCTTCATTCGTGCTGTCGACTTTATTTCTTTCCTGACCCAGTCATCAAAGACATTCATGTCATCATGACAACATGCTCAATATCTCAGTGACTGGTTACTTGGCATGTTTGCGAGTGCGTCTGTACGCAATCAAGGACTGAGCATACTCACTATGCCTTTACGTATATCCGCGAAGTAAAACGCTCGTCATCTGCCAACATGAAATCCAACGACTTCTGATAGGGACATATCATTGAAAATACGGTGTTAGATTGATATCCAATAAGGGAGGGAAATTCAAAGCGCCTTTGAGCAGATGAGCTGGAAATTGCGCAATACAAATATTATATGCAGCACACATGAATATACCCTCTTGGGATTTTCTTGGGATGAAAAGTGAAACTTACATGCAGAAATCATATGCATTAAAGACAATATCCTGACATTCTGCTCCGGTTTTTGCAGCTCCCCAACCACTTGAGGGAGTTCTAAATTCACTACGAGAATATGTCAGTCATGTCGGGACAAAAAAAGTGAAGACTCTTGATAATCACAATTAACCATAAAAAATTGTATTAATGCGTTTGAAAACATAATATAATAATAAACAAATATTGAATAAAACAAACTGCTATTTGTAGAGGAAATAGATGCTAATGGAAAGATTTTACAAAAGCACAAAAACTCATAGTGTTACAAATATATGGTTCGATCTTTATCACGAGACTTGCCCTTCTTCATGCCAACATCGCACTATAATTACAAATAAAATAGAAATCTAAAATAGTCTTTCTTTTTCACACACGAGTATGGTTTTGCGCTACTGTAGCGCTACAGAACGTACGGCGAAAGTTCATTCCTTGTCTGAGCATTCATTCAAGCCATGGAGCGGAATACTTCACTGATTACGTAAAGTTTAAAACGGAAATTGGAACCCAAAGTGTCCTTAGAAGTACTTTCAAAACTCATTAAAATCAAGCAGGAAGACCATGTAGGAAAATTGCGTTGTTTGATGTCAAACTAACTTCCTTTCAAACCTAACCCAGGCCTTCAGCCTTTCGTTAATGTTAGACATTTGAAAGTTCAAAGATCTTAGAAGACCCAACACTGAAGCAGGGATAATTAAAAAGTAACCAGGAAGATCAATATTACCGTACATGTACATATGATTTACGAAATGAAAAGACCCCGCGGTCCCAAAATAATTGAAAAAATATTTATGAACGTTCACACAGTGTGCTGCTCTGGCTCTGGTTTATAGCCATGAATTTGATGTTCTTATGGGTAAAAGTGAGCATACCAATAGGAACATGAATTTAACCAGTGTAAAATGTATACTCTTTAAAAAAGAGTATTGGAACCTGAACTTTGACGTCTGTTAGAAAGAAAACCAACCGAGGAAGGTTACAATGACATTCATCTTGTGTATGCAGCATCATTTCACGTTATCACCACACAATGCATGGGAATCACGTGCACAACGTGGGGGCCTCCTACACGTGCATGGGGTGTCATTAAATCACTGTAGGCCGTTTGATTGTGATAATTTTCTTGCATCTGTGCATGGTCGGGTTTTTCAGGTTGAAATCACACACTACTGACTGAAAATTGTAAACCTGAAATTTCATGTAATACTCAAGTCACCTAACAAGGGGGATAACCGAGGGAACATCTCTGCTTTGGACGAAATCCGTGTGGTGATGCATTCTCTCTCTCTCTCTCTCTCTCTCTCTCTCTGTGTGTGTGTGTGTATATATATATATGTATGTATGTATGTATGTATGTATGTATGTATGTATGTATGTATGTATGTATGCATGCATGCATGCATGCATGCATGCATGCATGCATGTATGGATGGATGGATGTATATTCTCTTTGAACTGAGAAACGTGTGGTGTTCATTGGCCATTAGTCCTATGAACTCATTGCAGCAAAGTATTCCAGATAAAGAAATTAGACATGCATGTATGTCAAACACTCATCAAAAGTTTAGACTCACTTAAAGCACTCACACAAATATATGGTTACATCGAAAATTAAACTCTTCACTGGCTGTAGTCACTAAAACCAGTGCCTACATTTACACTAATGAGTCTAAGCTTGTGATGGGTACTATATGTTTAACAAGAGATGCTCTACAATGCCCGTGGTTTCATCACAGAATACAATCCAACCATATCAGTGATGTCGGATAAGTAGCTTCTGCTAAAAGTTCCATCCGTGAACTGTGACTGCAGATCTTTTCCTTCTAATGCATCAATAAGATTCAACAATACACCCTCATATCTTAGACAGTCTCCCACTTTCGAGGTCTTCGACATCAAGCATTATTTTTCAAGCCGCCTTTCAAGAATGACTTGTTATTGGAACTACTATGTGCGTTTTGAACATGCATTCTCTTTACAGGTGAACTAGTATTGCATAAACCTTAAAGAAACTAGATACATCATATATGTTATTTTTTTTCAGTTACAAGACGGCGGTATGTAAAGATCGAATGGGCGAGAGGCAATCCTTTGATGTTAATCACTGGATTGTCTGCTTCACTTGCAAATAGCTGGAATATGATCATGACTGGTGGACAAAAATTGTATGAATGCATTTTGTATTGAGTCAGAACAGTCACGGTGATGGTCAACTATAGGTTATACTTTATCCATAGTATTTATGTTGTCAGTTTTGCCGGATACCGTCCTGAGTTTTACTGTTGCCATCACGGTGTCAAGAGCTATTACTTTACTTATTGTCAAGACACTGGAATAGTTTGTTCTGACAGGTACTACGTCCGTTGTTCTAGTTTGGGTTAGCCACAGCATCAATTACATCATATAGCATGGAACAAATAACCACTAAGTACAGCCACAAATATCGGTTGACAAGCAGTTTCGATAGGGGGTTATGTGGCTATTTATAAGATAATAACCCCTAAAAGCACAGTTGTATAATGGATTAACTTTCCCGATTGAGAGTTTCTGGCATCGGAGAACAATTTCTTGAATAATTCACAAGAGAAAGTTATTCACGAAAATATTTTTGTCAGAAGTATCTTCTGTGCGATACTGAAGCCGTTTTGTTGCATAATGTAGAAACGTTGCATCATCTAAGCTCAGTTGGAGATATCAACTGCTCTATTGTTGTACTATATCCATGCAAAATCGCCATCACGTCACAAGAAAGATGGCGTCATCATCAATTGTTAGCGATAACGCATTCACACTGCAACAAATTGGTGATTCGTGAACAATAATAAGGTGGAGCAACTGTAATGAAGAATAATTGAAAAACTGTGTTCCAAGTATCCGGGAAATATCTGTGTCTTTGTGATGGAGATAACAGTCATCTGATCACTAATCTGTCTGGACACACTCCAGACATCCTGTATACACTGTACACAATACGCAGTTAGACGTTGTCAAACTTACCTGGAAATAAGCTGGTGACAAGAAAGCATAACATCAAGGTTGTCTCTAAAGATAATTACTTTGACGTAATATTAAAACAGATTTGAGCACCCGTGGCATTATATACCTGCAAAACAAGTTGTCTCCAAAATAAGCGTGTAACAAATCATTCGTGAAATATACACACATAACTTTGCACTACTAAACATACGTCTACAGTGTCATATATAGCTTTGTACTTAGTAAAATGGGTTTGTAGTGTTTGGGATGTGTTAATAAGACGTTGCCTCGATTTCTTTATCAAGGGACAAAAAATCTTTCTGACGTCAGCGACGTACGTTCCGGTCGATCTGAAAAACAACATCGGGGCAATATTGCACAAGTTTATAAACTAAACTGACAACACTTAATAAAAATCACTTACTTCCGTAGCTGTTGCCAAGTTCGTAGTCCAGGTTTTCCAAGATGTCGTTTTTTCGGTGAAACTTCCTGTACTTGTGATGAAATGTTCCCATCTTGGTTTCAGTTCTAAGGCCGTGGTGAATACCATCGGTCACTATATGACAAAACCGGTCAACAATGTGCGCCTGACCATCCGGGTTGTATATAAGCTTGACCTTTGTCCAATGAAACCTGTTGAGGATTGTCATGACCATATCCACAAGTGAATCAAAGGTCGTTCCTACACGGGTCATCATCGGGAACATCCTTTTCTTGACCAGTCCGAAGTCTCTGGCCATTGCACCAGCTGTCACCATTGGTTTGTCCCAGTAGCGTGTCTGGTGATGCATGAAACATAAATAGACACGGTGAGTTGAGTTGAGTTGAGGTGAGGTGGGGTGATTCGAGGTAGTTATTGCACTTATGTGGCGACGTGAACTGAGAATGTTTAAAGTTGAGTTAAGCTGAGGTGTTATATGGCAATGTGAACTAAGAGTGTGTGTGTGTGAGAGAGAGAGAGAGCGAGAGAGAGAGAGAGAGAGAGAGAGTGTGTGTGTGTGTGTGTGTGTGTGTGTGTGAGGTCAGGTCAGGTCAGGTCAGGTGGTTATTGCAATTATGTGGTAATGTGAACTAAGCGCTTCAACTGGTTGGGTCTGTTGTTGTGTAGGGGTGCACCTTTGTCAACATATTCGAACAGCCAAGACAAGGTCGCCGTTTAACATCTCTGTGTAGAGAAATTGTCAGAAGTATATTTTTTTAAAAAAAAAGAAAGAAGAAGCTACATGTCGTTTAATATTTCCGATTCGCGATTAGGGTCAATGAGCAACAGCGGCAGTTGGTGTTTCTTAGGCCGAGTAGAACAAGAAAGCAAAATTCTCCCCTATAGAATGAAGTTAAAACTCGACTTGACGTTTGAGCCATTTGACCTTCCTGGTTCTGCATATGCAGAGTAGCCCAGGTCAAGCTGAACAAGCCGTGAGAGTTAGGAACGTGTGCAAAGAGTGTGGAGTTGAGATGAGTTGAGTTGAGTTAAAGTGAGGTCGTTATTGAAGTTACATGGCAGTGTGAACTAATTGCGAGGTAAGGAGAGGTAGTGTGTGTGTGTTTGTATGTGTGTGCGTGTTTATGTGTGTGTTTTTGTATGTCTGTCTCTGTGCGTATTTGTGTTTATATCTGTGTGCGTGTTTTGTGTGTGTTCGTGTTTGTGTTTTCTCTCTCTCTCTGTGTGTGTATGAGTGTTTATGTGTGTGTTTGTGTGTGTGTATGAGTGTTTATGTGTCTGTTTGTGTATGTGCGTATTTCTGTTTGTTTCTTGTGTGTGTGTGCGTGCGTGCGTGCGCCTGTTTTTGTGTGTATGCGTGTTTACGTGTGTGTTTTGTGTTTGTTTTAGGCAAAGTGAACTAAGTGTCTGCGTTTAGTGACTCAAGTTTCCCCTAACAAATACTTTAGAGTACTATCCCATTTAAGGAACATAATGCAGTTCAAAACTGACATCCCACTTTGACACAAACTCCAGACTTAATCCGACAGTCATTCTTTCATCCCCTTGCTGCCAAGATTACAGGCTAACAACGTGCACCATTTTAAACGTATTTTTTTATGACCCAAGTTTGGATTCGATCCAGCTTGTTTCTCATCGACAGACACACCATCTACTAGAACACATAAGCTGAAAAGTTGAAACGTGAATGTTGTTTTACAGTTAAATGGATTTTTTTAAAATCACTGAAAACTCACTCTGACAAGCTTGAAACATGAAAAACTGGCTGATTGTGTTTGAGATGAGTGTGCAAATGATTCAGTGTATAAGATAATTTAAATATACATAGTGAACGATCGATTGGTGTCTGAACTCCGAGCGCTACATGCTACATAATGCGATCGTTACCGATACAGCTTCAGAGTTTAGTGATTATGTTGGCAGCTGGTAATATTTTACCAGTTGTCACACCTAAACTTGTTTATGCGAACTGACCACTGACCAGTGAAATTAAAGTATTCTACATGAAGGTAAGATGAATGTTGATCAGACAGAGTATATCCAAGAAAAAGTCTAAGAAATCTCATGCAAGTCTAGAATATGTGTTTCCACAGTTTCAAAGTCTCAGGGATCTTTTCCAGACACCGGTGAAGGTTCGGGGTAGAATAGACTTTCGGCAACCCATATTTGTCATAAAAGGCGACTATGCTTGTCGTAAAAGGCGACTAACGGGATCGGGTTGTCAGGCTCGCTGACTAAGTTGCCACGTGTCACCGGTTCCCAATTGCGCAGACCGATGCTCATGCTGTTGATCACTGGATTGTCTGGTCCAGACTCGATTGTTTACAGATTGCCGCCATATAGCTGGAATATTGCTGAGTGCTAAACTCACTCACTCACACACTCACTCACTCTTTTCCATGGTGACAAGTATAAAATAGTGCCCCAGTATGCATGACCTGTTATTGTTACGTTATGTAAGTTTAACTCCCGTTTCTGGATCTGTATTCTAATCACTGTGTTTAAATCACAAGTGTCAATTGCAACTTTTGCATGTTGAATCAGTATATCAGCATCCGTTCATAAGAGCGTAATAAAGGACGAACTGTGTGAAGAATTCTTTTATCTTTTTTTTGGACGGGGAGGAGACAGTGTGGGAGCGGCTGCTGGTTTCCCCTGGGAAGTTACCTGGAAGGATGAGGGGCTTCAATCAGAATCAGATTTCAGGACTGAAGGCAGTGCCAGAAGACCACATACTGGCGAAAACAGATTCCTCTTCCATGCCGCCGAAGGTATTCCACTGTGTCTGCTTATTTGGGGGAAGAAAACCCGCAGTAACGCAGGTTACATACCTGAACAACAGTCTAGTCCCTGCGAGCACGGTTGTTTAATCCCATAAGAACTTCGTTCCATTTGAACTACATCCCAAATTAACTACAGGGATTAATTAGGGATTAATTATCTAAAATGAGAAACAACTATGGCATTTAATGAGCATAGCCCATCAGGACACCCTGAAAAATTACAGGCTTAAAATCACAACTGTGGAGTAACTTGATACAATCTAACTGACCAGTGTGTTGCTGCAAAGAACTTCAGAGAAAAGAGTATTTGTAGTTAGTGAATGTACCTGTATTCATATGATAGAGAAAACAATAACCCAAATTTTCTAGATTGGAGCATAGGGAAAGGTATATTGGCGTGCAATATAAACGAATGAGTTAACTTAAAATAGTACAGTACCTGTTTTCCTCTTACATAGAAGGTACAATTCAGTGGTCAAATTTAATACCGACATGGCTGGACTCAAGAAAGTTCACTTTGCCCTTAGTCAGATAGTTAAACCTCTTGATTGTTCCCGTAACTTGAAGTATGTTCTAGAGGCGAATCAGTCCATTGGATGTGTATACTTCAGACATGCCTTGACAAGTGCACGACTGTTGGAGATAACCTGAGGAATACAGTCGAGCACTGTCATCCCCCATCAGATGAAGCATGAGTAAAGTTTGTTAGCAATTTGGGTCCGAGAGTTCGCAAGGAAACAACTCCTGCCTAAATAAATTTAGTCATATGCAATGAAGAGACGGGGCAACTTCCACTGGATCAAGTTCAGCACGGACGTGGAACTGACAAACAGGGGACACAGTTTGGAACAGATCTATAACGCGTCACTGTTTAGGAGCGGCTGTCGTAAATCAGAGGCCAATGATTACACGTCACGTCCCTGACGGCGATGTAAACACTATAACCACTGGATTTCCCAAACAACCGCCGTATACGTGTAGCTGGCAAGTGGTTGTTTAGTTAATGGCCGGGCATATTAGATTTAACGGGTGTGCAAGCAGGACTTGATTAATGACTGTGATACTGGTGAAATGTTCCCTTCTCAGAAAAGGTCAATGATTGATTGATCAAAAGCCATAAACAGCAACGCACTGCTTTTCATTCATAATAGCGGCGGTGGAGGTAGCCTAATAGTTAAAGTGTCCGCTCGTAACTCCGAAAGACCGGTTTCGATTCCTAATATGGTTAGAATGTGAGGAGCTCATTTCTGTTTCCCCGCCTTTATATTACTGGAATATTGCTAAATGCCTTGTCAAGCCACACTCATTCATCCACTCATTCATAATATACTGCCCTTTGAAGATATATCATGGTGAACTGGCATGCAATTTATAAATACTGGCGATCAGTTAGTGCCTATATTGATAAGAATTCTCTCAACTGTATTTCAGAGTCAGCTATACGAATAGTTAAGACAACATGTGCTAACGAAACGCAGAGTGTATCCTTTCCAACCTGTGGTACCTGACACAAGCACATGCACAGGCATGTCAATGTTAACAGAGGGGGACAATGCATTGCTTTTCATTCGTAATAGCGGCGGTAGCCTAATGGTTAAAGTCTCCACTCTTTACGCCGAAACACCCTAGTTCGATTTCCGAAATGGTTATAGGCAATGAACATCATTTTGGTAACTGACGCACCTACCTTAACGCACATAGAAAGTTCTCTTGAGGACGTGATCGTGTAAACTGGAGACATGAGCGCATGAATGAGTGGAAATAACTCTTCACATGTCTGCGTCTCATTAACTGTTAGTGTTGTTGGAGTGAAGAAGTCATTTAAATGATCATCATTACAAGTGTGTCTGAAAGAAAAGGGTTTTACTCCAGTACCCCTAGATCGGATCCACTTGTGTGTGTCTTGTATTTGTTTTCATAGCATTTCCGTCATAATAAGTATCTGGCGAATACGAAAACAAAGTTACACGATGGTATCTTACACAGTTTCAGCCGAAGATAACCCAGGTACATTGCTGAGATGATTGTGTTCATGAACTTGGATACGTCATGAATATTTCTGAGTTGACATTCATTTTAGCAAACAAACATACTGAATTAGAAAATATTCAAACGATTAGAAAGACTATCAGTAATGACTAGTCCGTGTAGTTCCCCAGGCATTGTATCAATAATTACCAACTTTTCTAGACTGGACATGGCCAATGATTAACCCAAGGATATGCTTTCAGACAAGGATCTGCAACCCCGATGTAATACTGCCAAATATTTGATATTTATTTGTTTGTTTTTTATTTATTTTTTAAAATTTATTTTCGTATCTCAAAAATATCTCCATGGTGTCAGGAATTTGAACTCTGAAGTTATACTGTGAAAAAGATGGGGAACCTGAACTTTCAATACGGATAGGAAGTATAAGCATTAATAAACTTTTCGAAAGGTGACGTCTTATGACCGCTCAGTCATTGCTCAATATCACCACCCCTTAACACAGCGCCCATGTACAACGCTGTTGTCTTATGCACGTGCATGGGGGTCACTCTTTAATCTGACGGTTTTAAGGTCGATAAATCACTTTTAACCAATTATTTTGACAATCATCTTGCATCACACACATAGTGTATGTTTCTAGTCTGTTGGTTTTTTTCTATTTATTTAAAAATGAAATGCAAATTTCACATCATGTAACAAACATCTTTTAGGAGTAATTACTGTACAAACAACTATGGTTGTAAGGAAGTGCAAGTGGCCATGCACTCTCAAAACATTCATTATTATAATATCAACATTGATTAACACCGATATACCTCCGAATATTTTTCAATCGTAAATTAAAAATGAAGTTTCCCTACTTTTTAAGAGTATACTATTGTCATGAAAATGGTAGAGTTGTTTTTAAAGTTTAAATAATCCTTTCTTTAAAGGGACTGAAGATGATGAAAACAGGACAAGTGTATATATAAATATAGAATTTCGGCCAGTTACCGTCTAACGACAACGCATCATCATGTATCAGAAAAACATATGTTACATTACCTTCTGTCCATTACGTAATTCGTTTTCGCTGGTAGATTCATTAATCCGAATTCCCAAATTTCGTGAACCGATGCATCACTTTGATGGCACGTTCATCACATCCTGGCTTATCAAGTAAAGGATATTACTTTAGTTGAATGATTGATTATTAAATATATTTGATACTAATGATGTTTTAATAGCATTTACAGAAAAAATGAGAATATCCAGGGATTGCGAGATTTTAATAGAGTTTTGATTACGGGAGATCGAGGATTCGTGTCTGGAACTGAAAATGAAAAAATGTGATGTTTAACGTTAAAGCAGCTGTCGTTGTATTCATATTACTGTGGTTCAGAGAACAGTGCAAAGGCAGCTCGGAACATTTGTGGCCTCATTGGGGTCAAGGTTTAACTGCAGTGGTTTAACCGTTAACTTTGCTTGTCGAACCTGAGATTCCCGTTCTATTGTCTGTATACGTGCAATTTATGAAAAACATTTTCTTTTTTGTCACAGTTGTTGACATTGATGAAAGTGATATAAGCTCATCTTCACTCAACAACACTCGTAAACCTAAACTCACTCACCAATATTCCAGCTATATGGCGGCGGTCTGTAAATAATACAGTCTGGACCAGACAAGCAAGTGATCAACAGCATGAGCATCCATCTGCACTATTGGGAACCGATGACATGTGTCAACCAAGTCAGCAAGCCTGACCACCCGATCCCGTTAGTCGCCTCTTACGGCAAACTTAGTCGCCTTTTGTGACAAGACTGGTTTGCTGAAGACCTATTCTACCCCGGACCTTCACGTGTCTTAGAGATAGATATGACATCTCAGTGCAAAGGGATAGTCCATGTTAGCTCGATATAATTTGGTTGAAAATTTCAGTTAGCTGTGGAAATTTCATTAATTATCCACTGATTGTTAGTAATGACAGGGTCTTGTCCAGCATTTTGTTTGTTTGGCTGTTGTTCAACTCCGCACTCAGCACAAGTCCAGCATATGGACGCGGTCAGTATATAAAACAAACCAGACAATCCAGTGACCAACTGGGATACGATGACTAAGCGCTCGACTCTGACCACCTGATCCCATCAGCAGAATTTTCCAAGCATTGCAATTGGTTACTGAAAATCAGTTCTACGCGAAGACCTGTTCTATGCTGGATATTCACGTGTTCTACCCTAATGTAACACGTTTGATTCACATAAAAAAACAATTTTGAACATAACCCTCGCACATGGCCAATTTCATCCTGGACATTTTGTTCGGAATCCTTTCAAAGTCACATTCTGCAGACGCAGATTACTCCATGTATACCTTTTGCACTTGCCATTTGGCCGAATGCTTCGCCACTAATGATGGAGATTGTTCTCACAGCTCACGTTGTTCTATGATTGAGTGATTGAGTGAGTGATTGAGTGAGTGAGTGAGTGATTGATTGATTGATTGATTGATTGATTGATTGATTGATTGATTGATTGATTGATTGAGTGAGTGATTGAGTGAGTGAGTGAGTGAGTGAGTGAGTGAGTGAGTGAGTGAGTAAGTGAGTGAGTGAATGATTTTGGTTTTACCCAGCTTTTTGGAATATTTCAGTAGTATCTAGGCAAAAAAAAACACATATGGCTTTGCATATGGTACCCATGCGTGGGACCCAACCCGGATCTTCGCCTCCGGGTTGTTGTTTCATGACACTATAATGGAGAGTATTGCACACTGACACCCTGACCCTTAGAAACCTCGTAGTCATTTGTGATTATGCCATTACAAGCGCCCTGACATAAGCCACTGACATCATCCGATTGTATATAAGCAGTAATGGTAAAGGGCATGAGAACAAACGTGTCTAAATTTCGTTCTCTCTTTTTCCTTCCGAAGATAATGGTGCAATTGCTAGAGAATGAATGAAAATTGATTTGGAATTTTCTGCTTAATCTTGGAGATGAGGTGGGGTGGTGAAATGGGCTTTGATTTCATGATTGTATTCCTAGCGACGTGCATTCACGTGTGTGTGTGGCTGTCTCGAATTGTTCTTAACTTAATCATCAACACATCTTTGTTACCCATGAATACCGCAGGCTCATATATACCTTTTAATGTGTATGTGCCAAACAGGCGTGAAGGCGTTAACGAAATCAGTAAAGAATTTCTTAAAAAGAAACATTATACCTGCATGTATATAACAGTACACATACGATAAATTCAGATGCACGGGTAACGCATGAATGTTCGCAGAATATGGAAAAATGTAACTTCAAAAGATGGAGATAAAAAGTGTATACCATACATACATACATACATACATACATACATACATACATACATACATACATACATACATACATACATACATACATACATACATACATACATACATACATATAGAGAGATAGACAAAGAGAGCGAGAGAGCTTGAATTCGTAGTATTTTAAATCATTACTTTTTTAGTTTTCTAACTATATTCAAATTTCCTATGGATATTTACATTAGCAAGTTACTCTGTTATATCGTCAGGGGTTGCAAATATTTATACATTTATCCCGAAGTCGTCTGTAAGGCGCTAGATAACACGTCTGGGCGCTTTTAACGGCAAGCCGGCAACATAACATGCCTCGTTTTGTCAGTGATTCGTACCATGCACATCATGCCGACACCATGCCGACACCATGCCGACCGTTTGTTATTTATCCGCTTAATATCCAGAGGAAGGGAAACAACAAGCAACATCTTTCATGTTGATATGACGTAGCCAAGGAATCGAACCAGTTAACTTCCGCATTTACCATTTCAGTACTCTCCGGTGTGGTTTTTAACCAAGTTAACCTTTACAGTGCTCAGATCCACACACGTTTCCCAAACTAGCTTCGGCTTGTCAAGAATGTATCACTCACACAACGTCGTGCAGTGTATGCCCCTTTTGGGGGTTGTTTACATACAAAAATGGCGAACAAAGAGACTCTACTATTCTTGGATAGGATGTAGACTGATATCCAACGAAGAGAGAGCTTATACTGGCATTTTGATATTCATGTATACTACCTTCTAACATATTCTCTTCTGGGTCAAACAGGGATATCTTATTATGTTTTCTCAGAAATATGTATTTAGTTTTAACGACACACTGTCAAACAAGCATCATTGAGTTATTAGATCAATATGTCAATCTGCTCTTGCACGTGCCAATCTAGTGCTTTAAGAGTTCGCTCGTCACGCTGAAGACCCGGGGTGGATTTCCTATTTCCAGTGTTCCCCGCTGTGATATTGCTGGGAGTATTACTAAAAGGAAAGCAAAACTTCACTTACACAAAGCACACATGTAGAGGGGAAAGGGGACCCTGAGGGAAAAAAACAACAACGAAAACAACCCCATAAAAACAAGGCACTATTGTGAACCATCACTGCATTTGACAACAGTTAAATTAACTTTTCATAAAAAAAACTCAATTCGAAGTCTCAGGTATCTGATGTTTTTTCAATTCTGTTCTCTACAGTTTTTCAAATGTGTCATTAATATACGAAGAAATTATCATCAAAAGGAAAATGAACGCTTCGAAGTAGTAGCTCCGCAATCCGGTTATTATGCATACAATGGTTTGTGGTTTTTAACGTATAGGGGCATTAGATGACTGAAGTTAGTGACTGCCACGAGGTTACAATCCACAGTGCAGGTGACGGCATAGTTTTACTCACAACCTTCAGCCTTCAAGAACGAATAAACTCAATTTTTGGTACTTTTTGTACCACTGCATATGAAAGACGTCTGCTTAGTCATAAATGGAACACCATTTGTTTAAAAAAAACAAACAAACTTGTGGTTAATTAATACCAAGCGCTTAAAAGTTGCTAAAAGCCGTCTACTTCTCTCTTGCCCACAAATGAAACCACGTAACTCTGTTGCCAGAGCCCTGCTTTGACGTCTTTCAGTTAGTTGTATAGAAAATGTGTAGGAATCTCGTCATTTTGGTGATTTCTCGACGTCACCAAAGACATGCCAAATTGTTGTGTCGCCGTCAATTGCTCCTTGGGGTCAGGTGATAGTGTCACTATGCACAGATGTCCACCGGACCCCGTAGTTTGTGCTTAAATTGGTTGTTTGTGTGTGCGAAGCAAGCGTTGTGGAAGCCTGTGGTATTTTCATCAAGTTAGAAAATCAAAACTTCATTTTACTACTGGTTATATATGCATATGAATCATGGCCAAAAGGATTTTGCATGACCCAACTTGCAACAAACGACTTCTACCACGGAAGGAAGGTGGGGTCAAAGTGACATTAATATTGCAAGCAGTATTATGTTGACCTCCACCTCGCTTCTAAGAGTGAAATTGTTATGTTATAAGCAATGTCATGCAAACTCCTATTGTCCATCAATAAAATACATATTTTACTACAAGTGAAAAGTAATTTTGCTTTTTCAAGTCAGTGAAAACAAACTTCAATAGCATTCATCCTTAGACAGGGCGCCGCCATTTTTGAAAATCGTGAAGTCACGGAGTCCATTTTAATTAATGAGATTATGGTTTGTTTTCATCAAGTTAGAAAATCAAAACTACTTTTTATTAATAGTTTAGTATGTATTTGAATCATGATCAAAAGGAGTTTGCATGGCACAACCTGTAACACAAAATAAGCGAGGTCGGGGTCAAAGTGAAAATACTGAGCGATACATTTCTTCACTTGCTAAATTTACTTGGTTTGTAAACGTTCACTCACCAGTATGTAGACACTTGGCAATATACGTCTTTATATTTGGTCTTATAATCCTAATTACATCCTGTTATAAATTCATTAACTGGGCATCAAGTGAATGATAACAAATAACGTGTAGGTGTATACCACCTAACATGGATTACAACCCAGCGACACCAAGTGATTTTGACAGAATCGTCTATGAAAACAAGGGTTGCAACTCGGAAACTAGGCAAAGCAGGAGACCAAACTAAGTAATAGTGGATTGCGAGAACATATAGCTTTCATTTTTCACTACAGCTGTCGCGATTTCAGGTTTGTACAAACCTGTAAACGAAATAGTTAATCCCCTGAATAGGGCTCTGACGGGCACTCGAGTACCTGGCGACGGGTCGGGTACGGCAGGACTCGAGTCCGATTTCAAGGACACGAGTACCCGATAAAGGGAGATAACTCTAAACTAAACGTGGCTATTCGCGCAGTCATGAATGAAAAAAGATCGAACATGTGGGCGCATTTTGATCTTGACAGTTCCAAACGAAAAACCAAGTGTCGCCTTTGTGGCATTATGTTGAGCTACGCTGGGAGCTCAACCAGTTCAATGAGCAAACACCTTAACGTGAAACACAAGTCCGTCAGTGTGGACGTTTCTTCCCAAACTCCGGTCAAAAAGCAGGCCATGCTGACGCAAGGATATTTTGGTGGTTACAACCGAAAAAAGCTCGACTCAAAAACATACGAAACTTTCACACGCAAGGCCATGCTGATGTGCGTTAGAGACCTCAGACCTCTGAGCCTTGTTAAAGGTAATGGTTTTCGTGATTTTTGTCACTCACTGAATCCCATTTATATCGTGCCATGTCCAAAGACCCTCCATAATTACCTTATGAAAGAATATGCCGACACAAAAACCCAGCTTAAGGATATTCTAAAGCAGTCCTCTGGCGTATCTTTGACAACAGATATGTGGACCAGTTGTGCTACCCATGGCTACAATAACCGTGACAGGGCACTACATCACAGACGAGTGGGATTTAAAATCATGCATTCTTGCCACTAGACGCGTGGAGGATCGCCATACAGGCGAGAACATCGCTGATGCCTTGGTATCCATCAAAACGGAGTTTGAAATTGAGTATGTTTGTGGTCTCACAACCGAAACGCAAGCAATATGACTGTGGCAGCGAGGGCAACTGGCTTCCCACACGTCAGATGTTTCGCACATACCCTGCAGTTAGCTGTCCACGATGCACTGAAATTGAATGCCATTGACAACGTGATTATTCACGCACGAAAACTGGTGAGTTATTTTTCGAAATCTGTGCTAGCTACGCAGGAGCTTGAAGATGTACAGAAGAATTTTGGCAAAACGGTGAAGCACGTAGTCACTGATGTTCCAACGAGATGGAATTCTGTTTATTTCATGTTTGAGAGGCTAAATGAGTTGCACACGTCCATTGTAGCAGTTCTCCATGATGACAAATTGAAGAAACAAAAACATCTCAACCTCAAAGACAACCAATGGCTTCTTGTGGAACAGTTGATAGTTGCCCTCAAACCACTCGTTTCTGCAACAGAGGTGTTTACAGCGAGGAGTTCCCCACTGCTGCTGGAGTGTACCCACTGGTGTTTGCCTTAGTCACAAAACACCTCGTTCCGTCCGATTTGGACACTCGCATTGTGGCTGACATGAAAACAACTATAGCAGATGGACTTAAATCCCGCCTTATGACAGCTGACTTCTGGCTATCCCCAACCATGACAGCCTCAGCACTGGATCCGTGTTTCAAAAATCTTCGTTTTCTTGATGAAGAACAGCGGAGAGGAACACAAGAACATGTAGTGACATTGTTAAGGGAAACATCTGGAGAGGGTCAAGAACCCACACTTTCCACTACACCAGCCACCGAACAAGTAACTGTCAAGCTGGAACCAGTATTACCAATGAAAAAAACCAAGTACTGTGAAACGGAAAAGATAATTGAGATTGCCGATGACCAAAACGCTGACTTGTCTTCAAGAAATGCACAACAAGAATACGAGGATTTCCTTACTTCTGCTTCAAAGGTTTCTAATTTGCAAACAGGCAAATCATTCAGTTTAAGCTGGTGGAAAGAAAACAAACACTGTTTGCAACATTGCAACCCTTGCACAACGTTTCCTCTCTATTCCGGGCACTAGTGTACCATCAGTACATTTTCTGCAGCCGGGCTTACAATCACACAACAAAAAGCTTCACTCCACCCCGACACGGCTGATGCTATAATATTTCTGAACAAAAACATGCGTACTTCTTCCGCAAAGCCAGAATCCACAATTGCCCCAATGCCGGATTCTACAGCTTCTGAAACTGAGCGCGCTCCTACAGTCACAAGAACATTACAGGACTTTCCCCCAGTGAAAAGTGAGCCAGAACAAAAACAACAGAACCCGTCTCTTCCCGATCTGCCAGAAGATATGCTTAACAATTAAAGATGACTCATTTGTGATGCGTGGATTTCCAAGTTGTTTTCCAGTTCGTTGTGTTCAAGTTAAATAACAGTAATATAATTTTTAATAATATTTGTATACCAATTGCCATAGGGAGATAAATTTACTTAAATTAAGTTCTGATTCAATCAGCGTTGACGCATATTGAAATGTCTAACATACTCAGTTGTCAAGTATAATGACACATTTTCGGGACATAAGATACAAAAAGTAAGAGAGATTGTACTCCTGACCTACGAAGTGCATATATTATTTTTTATTACTACCTAATTATTTGCTGTTACTTCAGGGATATGACGTTTTCATTTAAATCGTTTCATTCTTCGACAATTTAACCAAATTTGACTATGATGATTCATGATTGATACAATGTGTTATCTTCAGTTTATTGAATTTCTAGTTTTCAAATTACGTGCTTTTATCAACACGTACAAATGTGTTAAATGTTGGCAACTGCTGGTGTGGAAAATTCATTTTGTTACAATGCGCAATCTTTTCAAAAAATTCGTTTGGTTTTAATGTGCTTTAATAAATGTTTTTGATAATGGCTTGTTTTGTTCTCTGTATGGTTGGTTAAAACTCAATGTTATCCCAGTTTTTCAAACTCTCGATTGTGTGTGATAATAACAACGTGTTGCGAAATGTGACCGTATGCTTCACATAAACTGATTTCTGCCATGGGCTATTTGTGCCATTGAGTCAGCTGAATAATGTGGCTCTGCACAGACCCATGCTAGTCAAATAAGTAAAATGATATTAGGTTTGTGTTTCGTCAAATTTGATAACCACGCGTTTTAAGGAAAGATTTCATGTAAGTACAGACGTTATAACATAAATGAGTCATTCTTGTTTCAGCTACTTACGACACACGCACATAGCTCTCACTAAAAGTGGTGCTATAATTTCCTGGTACTCGAGTCCTGGTCGGGTTTTATCCCTCGGATACTCGAGTCCGATTTGTGCTACCCGTCAGAGCCCTACCCCTGAAATGTAGATGAATTCTGCATAGACCCTCATATCTATACCTACTATTACGTCACGGAGACGCGCCGCTCTGATTGGGTTGATATTTAGTTCAAGGTTGAGAATTGTGCACTGTTGTCAAAAAGGTCGATTTAAGATAATTAAAGATCGAAATGAGAAGTTTTTAATAATGGGGTTTCATTCATAACGATGTCAATGAGTGATTTATGCATTTGCACCCCCTAGAGTATATGCGATCTTTACAAACGTGCGTGAAGAAAATTGTATTCTACATATGAGTGAGTGAGTTAGTTTTACGCCGCACTCAGCAATATTCCAGCTACATGGCTGCGCTCTGTAAATAATCGAGTCTGGACCAGACAGTCCAGTGGTCAACAGCATAAGCATCGATCTGCGCAACTGGGAACCGATGACATGTGTCAACCAAGTCAACGAGTCTGACCCGTTAGTCGTCTCTTAAAACAAGCATGGGCTACTAAAAATCAGTTCTAGACCCAGATTTTCACAGGTCTAATGACTAAGTACTGAAATTTGCTCAGTAAAAGAAAAAGAGATGTCTGTAAGATTCATTTTCCCTAGAGTGTGCATATCGTTACGTAGCGTCAGTTTGGTTCTTCTCCATACATTGTTCACTACAGACCAGTGATATTCCTTCCTTTATGGAATGGCGTATCTCTTCAAGAATAAGAAATAAGAAAAATAAATAGAAATAAACACAAAATAGGTTTGCCCCCCCCCCCCCCCCCCCTCCAACACACACACACACAAAAACAAAACAAAACAAAACAAAACAAAACAAAACAAACACACACAATAAAAACAAAACAAACAAACAAACAGAACAAATAATACAAATAATAATTATTGGTTAATAATGTAAAGAACATGTTTAAAAACGTTTTTGGCCCCATATACACTTCGTAAATTTAAAAAAAATCTTAGTATTTAGATGAAATATTACTTTGATCAGCGCAGTTGTCCCTCCTGGGTTCAGGTTTTCTGAGGATAAGAAATCGCCAAACGATATAGAAAATTGGAGCGGCCTTAGTAATTTTTTGTAGATATGCCGACGTTTTGCAGAAATTCGAAGTATGTGTGTTGGTCCCGTCAACTTTAATACAACGATATATGGTAAAGTTGATGTGTCAGACTTGTATTTCTTACCAAGGGGGTGGTTATGGCGTTCACTCGTAAGGCCGAAGACCGGTTTCAGTTCTTCACATGGGTTCAGTATGTGAAGTCCATTTCTGGTGTGCCCGAAGTGATATTGCTGCAATATTGCTCTCGGTATTGCTTAAACCCTACTGTCTCACTCACTCCGACTTTCGTACGCATACTCTTCAAAACAAGTAGGGGAACCTGAACTTTGAAGTCTGGTAGAAAGAAAACCCATTGAGGAACGTTACAATGACATTCATCTTGTGTATGCAGCATCATTTCACGTTATCACCACTCGCAAACACAATGCATGGGAAGCACGTGCACAACGTGGGCGCCTCCTACACGTGCATGGGGTGTCATTATGAATCTTGACGTTTTTCAGGTAGGTCGGTAAATCACTGTAGACCATTTTTCCTATAATTTTCTCGCATCTGTGCATGGTCAGGGTTTTCAGGGTCAAATCACACACCACTGACTGAAAACTGTAAACTTGAAATTGTCATGTCATACTCCAGTCACCTGACAAGCGGGACAACTGAACGAACAGCGTTGCTTTGAATGAAATCCATGTGATGATCCATTTTCAAAACATCCATTATTATTGTATCAACATTGATTCAGTGCCATCCCACATATCTCCCAATTTCGACAATTCTACATTGAAAGTAAGTTCCCCTACTCTTTTTTAATAGTATATTATCAAAGAGAAGTGACGTTGCTCAATGGTTATATCCTTTGCTCGTAACGCCGAACGGACGAGTTCGATTCCTCAAATGGGTACAAAAGAAAGCCAATATATGGTGTCCCTCGACCATGACATTAATGGCATATTGATAAGAGCGGAAAAGTAAACTCACGCACCCTGTCGCAACTGAAATGAACGATTGAGCGATGAACGTCTCACGTCATTTTAGCAATATTTTCACGGCGGGGGGTACCAGAAATGGGCTTCACACCTTGTACCAATGTGAGGGATCGATTCCGGGCCTTCGGTTTGACGAGCGAACTCAAAAGAGGCAATCAACCATGATCTCTGTGGATCCCAGGTAGGACGAATAGGTTCAAATGAAACACTATCTAATCATCCGTATCTCTCCATGCTCCCTGACTGATGACATTTCCAAGTTCAAATATTTCTCTACACTCGGATCATCTGCCCATATTCCAACTAACTGATTCCCTTGAAGCACTGCATCAAAGGATGTCGAAGTTTCTTAATTCAAATCTTGTTGAAAAGGTTATCACGTGTAAGATGATCAGCTGTTGTGAAGATAATTCGAGACGACGGCTATTGTTAGCGTCGGGTCATTCGAAAGGAGATCAAAGCAGTCCTGTGCAGGCGAAAGGGTTCGGGTTATGTTTAATAAACAGAATACAGCTGTAGTACAATGTATAAAGAAACATGATTCTTTGTTGGAACTTCGTCTTGATTGCTTTTTGTCAACATGACACGATTAATACGATTGGAAGAGCGGATGTTTCTGGAATACCTAAGATTTTTCACGATTCCATATATTAACATTGGCGACAAAGAGATCGAATAAATAATTACATTGTTATCAAAACCCGCAAGTTATTCTCTCCATTCGTCTGAACAGATCGTGCATCGGGTTAGAACCGATCCCCAGTAAGCAATGCTTATGGAAAGAGACTATTGACACATGTAATCGTATCCCCGTCGGGCAGATTGATGCTCATGCTGTTGATCACTGGAATGTTTTGTCTACACTCGATTTCTTACAGACTATATGCCTCTAACATTGCTGAATGCAAGCATTTAACAAGACACAAAACTTTTGAGAGATGTGAATGTTCGATATGTCTCATGAAGTACATTCAAAGTAACACCTACAGTAATCATTCATTTCGCATTTGAAAAATCTGCTATACTGCGCCATATGGTTTTGTCATAAATTCTATAACAAAATAAATTCTATATCCTTAATAACATAATCTGTATGTAAAAAAGATTTTCTTTTGCACATTCATCATGTGCTTACATCCGTGGTTGAACGATTCCATGTTCCGACAATTAATTTTCATACATGATATTGTCTCCCGATTGGGTAGATTGATGATCATGCTGTTGATCAATGGATTGTGTGGCCCATATTCGATTATTTACCGACCACTGTTACTGAATATTCCGGAGTCCGACATAAAACTAAACTCAGTCACTAACACATTGTTTATTACCATTCAAGGATGTGATGCGACATGCTACCGGTTTCATATTCTCGGGGATGACCGAGGTAGTCTACTTTGAAGTGTTGATTTGCCTTTGCATGTGTTTGTGATAAATGATACTGGTACATTGGTACCTGGTTCATAAACACATACTCATAATATAGCAGGAATTGTACAATGGTGTTTCCTTTTAGTCTAGAGGGGTTGCAATGTGTGAAGTCATTTCCAGTGCCATCGGTCGTGATATTGCTGGAATAATGGTAAACACTGTGTCACACCTCACTCATTCACACAATTGATTGGAGATGTATTTTGGATATGGAGATATTGTCGCTTTTATTGTTTGAGTGAGTGAGTGAATTTAGTTTAATGCCGGTTTTAAACAATATTCCAACAATATGGGTTGCGAACATTGTACACATATGGGCAATTGAACCCGGATTTTCGACGTTTCGTGCGAACGCTTTATATAATTAACCACTAGACTAACCCATTGTCCCATTATTGTTTGACATATTTCCATGATGGATAATGTAGCAGTATTGATTACTTTCTCAGTCTTTATCGAGTGTCATTTGACCTGTTTGAAAAACAAAAAAAAAATGATTAAGAACAGTATGAACAGATGAAGTTAATGGATTCTCAAGGTCACACAACTGATCCTGACGTGATGAACATTTTTTTTCAAAATTGCAGATAACAAAATGCGTTTGATAAATATTTGGATCCTTGGAAGTATATATCCAAGGCGGCCCAGAATCATTTCTATGTGACTGTACTAACATATAATTAAAAATGTACCCATGAAGTGAGTGAGTGAGTTTGGTTTTACGCCGCTATTAGCAATATCCCAGCGATATCACGGCGGGGGACACCAGAAAATGGGCCTCCCACATTGTACCCATGTGGGGAATCGAACCCGGGTCTTCGGCGTGACAAGCGAACGCTTTAACCACTAGGCTACCCCACCGTTCCTGTACCCATGAAAAACAAGTAAAGTTGTATATATTTATATTAACTTTCAGGGCGAATGAAACCCTGAAACCAACTGAAACATCTCATTACCTGTCTTCCAACTGGCGCGGCAGCGTAGTCGCAGCATGGGCCGAAGAAAACGTCGACGTCTTTCTTGGCGTAAAATCCAATGGCTTCGTTCATCCCATCTGCTATCGAACACTTCGAATCTCCAAACTTCAGGCTTAGGTTGTAAGAGGGCAAAAGAGTATCACTGATAACACGCTCCATGCCAAGCTCCAGGGCAGGGTAGACTCGCTGTATGGAAAACAACCGACTCGCATTTGACGGAAGTAGCACCACCATTTTGATAATCCGGGTACTTTCCTGGCATTGAGAAGGTGTGCAACACAGAACCACAGCACCATAAAAGATTCCTAGAAAAACATACTCCATACTGAAATATTAGTAATCACAAAATGGAACGCTTGCAATAATTCGAAACGCATCCAATAATCGGAAATTGCTGTGGTAACGTAATCCTTGACGCGTGCGACTCTGAACAGAGGGTTGGAGCGAACTGGCACCTAGTCCTTCCGGTGAGTAACGGTAATGACAGAAGTCATGAAAACACACTTTTGTCCTGTAGGTCCGCATTCATATGTCCATTTGGACACCAGGCACATATCCCATGGCACTATGTTAGAAGTTGCATTCCGTCAAAACGCCGTTACATGGGAATACTAGAGGTTGAATAATCACACAAGGCAAACCATCTTGGCACCGTTTAACCCGACGTATTTCATTGGTCTTGCGATGCTTTTCTTCTGTGGCGCCGAAGCGCTAACAGTCACAAGGCACATGCTGTATGGGGATGGATGATTCCAAGGGTGAAAGGGAGGTTTGGTTTTTGGAGTTCTTGAAGCAACCTGCAACAGATATGTTCATCTGTATTGTAATGGCTACGTTCGTTCTGCCAGTCCCACCACTGTCCGTGCCATCTCATTTCGTTCTTTGGTCGTATTTACAACATCCAAGCACTCAGTAAAGCTTTCTGAATTGAACTTTATTTACAACCCGGTCGCGTTCTGCGGCGTCAGAGGTACCAGTTTATATCATAGTGTACAACTTAAATTCAAGTGTGAGTGAGTAAGTTTAGTTTTATGCCACACTCAGCAATATTCCAGCTATATGGCGGCGGTCTGTAAATAATCAAGTCTGGACCAGACAATCCGGTGATCAACAACATTACCATTGATCTGCGCAATTGGGAACCGTAAATAGCGCCTCTTGTGGATTTGTCTTAGGTTTTGTCCAGGTCTTGAAATTTAATTTTTAGTTTGTTTACTACAAGCGTCTTAAGACTATTTCAAACCATTTTATGAAAGGCGCGTTAAGGGTTTACCAAATCAAGATCAAACAAGATGATTGAAACAATTCCCTGTCTTAACGTGCAATTTACTTGGACCCACATTTAGCCGATGCAGCTGATTTGACTTCGCGTGTTTCTGACGTTTGCCACCTGTGAAGGGTACGCACGGCATTTCGTGAGAGTCTGATGTTAACTGAATTTAAAGCTCTCAATTTAAGTAACCATTTTGGTTTTCGAGAGAGGCAGCGATATAGTATCTAAGACACTTTCGTTGTGACTAGCGCTGTAGTAATACTCCTCCATGTTTTTTTTTTCTCTTTCAGTATAATTTGATTTAAAAACGGTTTGCAAAATGCACATGAGCTGACTGGCATCTTAGACTCATCTTTGAACATCAATACATTTGTTTTTTGTCAACGTAAAAAAGTACGTCTCAATTATGCAAAGATTTACACACTTGCAAGTTAATTTCTTACCGCCTTCGCAAATGCACAAACAACTGCAAGGAAACCCATCTTTGAACATCAATACACTTTCTTCTTTCGACGCAAAATAACATGTCAATTATGCAAAGGTTTACAAAGCTGCAAGTTCACTTCTCTCCGATCCTAATTGCACAAATATATTTTCACCAAAATAATTAACAAATGGTTATCTTGTTGCAAGAAATAATCCTGGTTTAAACTGACCTGATCACATTCAACTGTTACAACTTTCTTTCAACGTTAGGTAACATGAGGTTATTTGAAAACGTACAAGGGACAAAGAACAGTCGTTTGTATAATGGAAATGAGTTTATCGATTTTAGTCCAATAGATATAGATAGGTATTTTAAGTGAGTGAGTGAGTGAGTGAGTTTGGTTTTACGCCGCTTTTAGCAATATTCCAGCTATATCACGGCGGGGGACACCAGAAAATGGGCCTCACACATTGTACCCATGGGTATTTTAAGACAACATTCAGTGTAATATCATTATGTTTAAGGGGGCAAAATCTCGAAACCTCAGTTTCACTTTCCAATATTTATGTATAAGGAGTATTAGTCTTAAGAGGGACCGTATGCGTTTTTGTGCCTTACGTTTACTTTAAACAAATTTTTAAAAATCGCAGTTCAATCTCACCTATTTTGTCTGCGTTTCATGTGGATGTTTTGTACACGAACTACTGTAAAACATCTATTATTGTCATTTCATGATGAGAGAGTTCGCACCAGATTGAGATTCAGAGCCTGGCTATTGTGAGATATCCCGCAGATGTTTGACCTGAATTCGCCTAAACACCACACTAATCCATTGTAATTTGTCTTGCGAGTAGTTTGTCGTGTTCCTACAAAAGCTGATCAATCGGTAGTGTTATATGTTCCTGCTGTATTAATCATTATTATTTTCTAACGTAAAAACCTGTTTATTCACAATTACTGCTGCCTTTAAGCATTTTGAATCATATATTGTTTAATATGTAGAAAAAAAACATTGGCCCAACGAAAATATATCAAAATATAACACATTTGGTATCAACAATGGTTAAGGTTGAAGAACAGCTTTTCGACTGGTATCCCCTTGACACTTCTGTGTTTTAAATATTCATGTCTTATGTCATTCATAATAGTCAGACCAACATCTCAAGGGGGATACTCTGGTATACGAGCATATTTAATCTCATTTTGTTAGAGATTCGTTGGGCTAGAATGAATAAGAGTGTCCCGCAGTGACGTTAAGTTGAAAGGAGAATAATACTTTAGGGAACGTTTCACTAGAAAGGTGAGTAGGAATGAGTGAGTTTGGGTTTACTTCGCTTTTACTATCATTCCATATAAAGACAGGGACACCAGAAATGGGCTTCACACATTCTATCCATGTGGGGAATCGAACCAGGGTTTTCGGATTGACGAGCTAACGCTTTACATACTGCTCTTGGTTAGTAGGACATCTATTCAGTAGAGAACACTAACTTCACTCGTAAATCACGTAATGATTACTGATCACGAAGTTATTTAACTCCGCCCTGACCAACAATGTCTCTACAAAACAGTGATCTGCAGAAAGTCTGGGGTGAGTGCGTGTGTTTAGTTTTCGCAACAAGCAATATTCCAGCGATATGGCGATGGCCTGTAAATAATCGAGTCGGGACTAGACAACCCAGTGATCAACAGCAGGAGCATCGATCTGCTCAACTGGGAACCGATGCCATGTGTCAACCAAGTCAGCGAGCCTGACCACCCGATCCCGTTAGTAGCCTATTACGACAAGCATAGTCTGCTTTTATAGCAAGCAGGGTTGCTGAAGGCCTACTGTACCCGGGAACTTCATGGGTCACAGAAAGTCTGGACAGCAAAGAGAGTGATTGTAGTGACAATATCACTGAAGGGGACACCAGAAATGGACTTCATACACGAGTGAATGCTTTAGCCATAAGGCTTCCCCACCTGGACATTCCAATAAACGAGTTGCACACCACCCAGACGGGGATATTTTACCCCTGATAACAGAGACAAACCATCCGATCGATTGAAAACCCTAGTTTTACGAGGAAAGTTCATTCGCGGATTAGAATAACACAGAATAATTCCCCAGAATGATGGTTTCTGATACACCCAAAGCAAGAGTTCTTGACTTATTGCAGTTTCTAAAGATACTTATATCAGACGCATCTTACAACTCATGCAATGCCAATATTACACTCCGTGAAAGAGAAAGGTAATTTACTATCCAGGACACTATCACACTAACCGTTCTTATGAAGAGCTGTCACATGCATAATCATTGCTGACCGAATTTTAATCTGAACATTCGCCGTTCTTATAAAGACTTTATATGTGCATAAGTATTGCTGGCACATTTTACAATTCATTCTAGGCCAAAATTAACTCCTCATGAAAGAAGATAAATGTACAAGGAAACTATCTCACTGGCCGTTTTTATGAAGAGTTGATGTGCTTGTAATCACTGCCAACATAAATTACAATTCATGAAGTGCCAAATATTACAACTTGTAGGAGAGGACGGCAATGTTTCAAGACAAATATCTCACTGGCCGATTTTATGAAGAGTTGATGTGCTTGTAATCACTGCCAACATATCTTACAATTCATGAAGTGCCAAATATTACAACTTGTAGGAGAGGACGGAAATGTTTCAAAAAAAATATCTCACTGACCGTGCTTATGAAGAGCTGATACATATACAACTATTGCTGGCAAATCTTACAATTCACGCTATATTTCTTGTGCAAGAGAAAGGTGAATTCGCAAGCATAATTCCGTTCAAAAAAAGACTTGATTTGTGTATAAACATTGCTGGCACATTTTACAATTCATACTTACTCAAATGTTACTCCTTGAGGGAGAGAACGTAGAAGCTTCAGGGAAGGTATCTCACTTACCTTTCTGGCAGAGACAAGGAATGAAATTCATCCTTTGGTGCCCACTCACCGGCACATGGACTCTTTATGGTGAGGATCACAACATCAACTTGACACTATAAGTCTCCATGACGTAAACAGGATGAAGCGGCTTTGCATGGGTTCTGTCGAAGAATGAAGGCACTGAGGTAATGGCCTTCAGTGGAAGCACCGCCTGTTTCACTGCTGTCTGGTACCTGCAGAAAAACAATAAAATAAAATAATAATAAAAAAATGAATAATTATTCAATTAGTTCAAACAGAAAGATTAAACTCTTCATGTTTCAAAGTATTTTCATTGAATTGGCAACATAATACTAACGTTTCCACGGCTCAGGACAAGCACGACGGACAGAGATAAAGTTTACAGGATCAAAATATGACATCCTCATTCATAGGGCGGAAAGACAAGCGGCTCTTAGGTTGTAACACACACTGTTATTATCCAATCCGAGGAAGTAAACACACGTCGGAAAGCTATACCGCAAATCACCGTTTAATTCCGTCTCCCCCGCTCCACCGGTCATTGTTACTTCATTTCCCCGAAACTGTCAACTCTCTGACACGGACTTCCAGCGAAATCAATTTCCCACAATAAATTTTCCTCTAGTGCTTCGCTCCTCCGACGATAAAGTTTCTGTTGGCGGAGCGCAGCAACAGGAGGGGAAGTCGTAGAAGACGCGGGCCAGTGTTTAAGTGTTCCTTGAATGCCGTCTCTGTCAGCAACGCAAGAGATGCTGATGATGAAGTAGGCTTCATTTGTTCTAGACAGGCTTCGGTGGAGACGCTGAGACAAGTTGATGGTCCCTCGATATACATGTGATGTACAATTGTTAAGACATGGGCGCCGAGGGTCGCCTGCAGCGAGAACTGAGTGGAACAAATTTGTATGATACAGGTAATGCACAATATATGTTAGAACAAGTTTCAGAAAGTAGGTGTGATCGATAATTATTTTCTTTTATGTGTGAGGCTTAGTCGATGGAGAAACGGAGACAAGTTTCATGGTATTTAAATACACGTGTGATGTACAAAGGTAGAGACCGGCATGGGCGCCGAGGGTCGCCTGCAGCAAGTACTGGGTGGAACAAATTTGTATAATACAGGTAATGCACAGTATATGTTAGAACAATTTTCAGAAAGTAGGTGTGATCGATAATTATTTTCCTTTATGTGTGAGGTTTAGTCGATGGAGGAACGGAGACAAGTTCATGGTATTTAAATACACATGTAATGTACAAAGGCAGAGACCGACACGAGCGCCCAGGGTCGCCTGCACCGTGTACTAGGTGGAACAAATTTGTGTCAAACAGGTAATGTTCAACAAAGATGAAGAGACATTTGAAGAAAGTAGGGGTGATCAATAATTGTTTCCTTCTATGTGTAAGGTATATTCTGTTGGAACAAGACAAGTTGATGGTAAAGGTAGACACAGGTGACCAGGATCGCCTACAGTGAGTACTGGGTATAACACAATTTTTCCAGTGAGTTTTTTTTCAGAGTTCTCGGCACGTCGACGGTATTTCAGCCATACTGTGATGAAAGGAAGTTCTACATTCATGATACATAAAGTTATCAATAAACCCTTAACGGGGCACAACAGAAACTGAATTGTCACACACACACAGATGTAGAACGAAATGGTAACTCACATACATTTCAACTGTTGATAATACAGCATTAAAACATACTAGAGATCACCAAGAACTGAAGGTAGATTACCATACTGAGGACAAAGGGGACTTACATCCATCTGGACGTACAGCAACACTTCAGCCGCGAGAGACAGTGCTATTTGTATATTGACAAAATATATTGATCAAAACTTTTTAAATCCTTTTTTAAAAAAAACATTATGAAACTTCAGTTGATCTATTCTTCTGACGACTTCAGCGGTCAGTAAATAATCAAGTCTGGACCAGACAGTCCAGTCATCAACCGCATGAGCATCGATCTGCGCAATTGGGAACCGATGACATGTGTCAACCAAGTCAGCGAGCCTGACCACCCGATCCCGATAGTCTCGTCTTACGACAAGCATAGTCGCCTCTTCTGGCAAGCATGGTTTCTGTTCGTCAAGGGTCTACTTTTCAAAGAGACCTTAAGAAATGTGACCAATCACTGCACAGACGACGGCAGATTTTTTTCTCTCAAACTTACTCATTGTAAAAATGCACAGAGAATTAGCATTACTTCCATTTGTTCGATTTGTGTTATAATTGTTGTCGGTACAGTGCATGCCATGGTGCGCCATTTCGATCCGTAGCACTCTGAAATCTATTGCCAATTAGGCAGATAAACATCATGTGTTGGCCAATTTCCGGGTGTTATTAAGTAGTTTAAGCACAGGAATACATTTGGAACCATGCGGGTACAGCATTGAAGTGTCATCAGCTGGTCGTTTCAGCTGGTTCTCAAGGTAGCATCTGGAGTTGCTCATTTGTGACGTCATTCTAACTTTACATCACGATATGATTTGAATGACGTCACCACTGTTGATGACACAACAAAACAGTTGTTTATGACGTTTCTACATGCCAATACGCAGTGAATAGTCTTGAAGTTTCCGGTAATCTAATACCATTTGGTCATGTTTTTCAACCAATCAGATTACAGAACACAGTGACTTTTAATTAGCAATAGTCCCTAACGACAAGACCCGTGTACATCGGAGTTAGAAATGATCTTCAGCTAACCACTTTTTTTAAGCGACTAAGTGGGACGAGTGGTCAGACACGCTGAATTGGCTGACACAAGTACTAGTATCCCAACTGCGTAGATTTAATGGCCATGCTGTTGATCACTGGATTGTCTGGTCCAGAGACGATTATTTACAAACCGCCGGCATAAAGCTGGAATATTGCTGAGTGCGGCGTTAAACATCACACCAACCGAACTTAAAGGCCCTCTGTAACCGTGGTTACTACGTTATACGGTTGTTCATGTGATTGATCACTGGTTTATTACCGCGGGATTGAATCCAGTGCTACAACATTCACAGTATATTGCCGTCAGTTAATCACCCCACCGTGACCAGACTGGCATTAATGCGAGAAAAAAATGTTTCCTCTTTTGACGTGTACAACTCTCCTTAATCCCATCAATTGGTTTCCTAATGGACACAACTTCCGAATGTATTCAAGCAATAAACCCATGATTACAGACAAGTGCTCCTTCCTTATTGCATGCATAGAAGATTCGTTCTTCCTTCCCCAACAGCAGACTCGGATACATTGAGACACACACTGAGATGAGACATCAACCATCTCAAACATTCCTCTCAGACGGCCCCGGAGACAGTTGAGTGACACTGCTTGCATCTAGAGCCCCGTTTATCGACTAATCGTTCTGTCAGTCGCGACACAGATACTCTGTGAGACGCGACATAAATGCTCTTAAGAACACAGCTGGGTTTGTTAAGATTGTTGGCAAACTTTCTTGCCGGTACACACTTGAGAAGGATCCCGCGCTGCCTGCAAGTGTGAGCTCATCCGATTGAACTGACGATGTAGGACAGTAGGACAGAGGCACTGGGGAACTGGAGCGCACGCTGTTGTCATGACTTCGACAAGTTCACGGCCGCCGTGTATTAACCTCGTTCTCAACAACTATGGATTATAGTGTCTATACGAGTCTTTAAACTCTAAATAGGTCTCGTGGGACATGCCAGTCTTCTTTCTATGTTATAAAACTACATTTCAGTACCGAACTGTCATTAAGAACCGGAAACGAGGTTGTGGTCGAAGTGACAATATCATCGTAAGTAATATTGTATTGACCCCTTATATCGACAGCTTCCAAGAGTGAAACTGTTATGTTATAAGCAAGGTCATGTAAAATCCTAATGTCCATCAATAAGATACATATTTTACTACCAGTGAAAAGTAATTTTGCTTTTGTAAGTCGGTGAAAACAAACTTAAGTAGCATTCATCCTAAGACAGGGCGCCGCCATTTTTGAAAATCGTGAATTCACGGACTAAAGTCCGTTAGAATTATTGAGATTATGATTTGTTCTCATCAAGTTAGAAAATCAAAACTACTTTTTACTAGTAGATAACTATGCATTTGAATCATTGCCAAAAAGATTTTGCTTGACACAACTTTTAACATAAGGACTTCTTCCAAGGATGCAAGGTGGGGTTCGAAGTGACATTTATATTGCAAGCAATATTATATTGACCTCCACCTCACTTCCAAGAGTGAAATTGTTATGTTATAAGCAATGTAATGCAAAATCCTATTGTCCATCAATAAAATACACATTTTAGTACCAACCGAAGGTAATTCTGTTTTTGTAAGTTGGTGAAAAAAACCTTAAATAGCATTCATCCTAAGACAGGGCGCCGCCATTTTTGAAAATCGTGAAGTCAAATCCATTTAAATTAATGAGATTATGGTTTGTTTTCATCAAGTTAGAAAATCAAAACTACTTTCTACTAGTAGTTAAATATGTATTTGGATCATGACCAAAAGGAGTTTGCATGACACAACCTGCAACATAACCTAAGCGAGGTCGGTGTCAAAGTGAAAATAATAAATTTTACTCACTTGCTAAATTTACTTGGTTTGTAACGTTCACTCACCAGTATGTAGACACTTGTCAATATACGTCTTTATACTTGGTCTCATACTCCTATTTACTTTATGATCATACTTGTATGCATTTTAAAACTTAATAAAAAGAAGCAATCTGTATAACAGGAATGTAATATGTAGACATTTTATAGTTTGCCTATATGAATCATAATTCGCACGCACGCCCTAGTGTATGTTGTCTGCATCAATACACTTCACGAAGAAAACAATGATTCTGTTGAAAGCTACGACAACTTAATAAAAACAAAAATTCAAGTATTAAAATTAAAGTTACAGGAACAGTGTCAGGCTATTACCTTGTTCGAGGAACGTATCCATCAATATCCACTAAAACGAGTGATATATTATTCATTTGCAGATTTCCCAAGTGATGTGTCTTCTAACAGTCTAATATACGAAAACGTGATGCATCGTTTCAGGTTTTTCACATTGTTGTATAGTTTCATTGGTTACCCAAGATATCACACTTGGCAACTAATTGCATAATGTGCGTCATTCTTTTAAAAAGGTTATTCAGTAAGCCAATAATGAGCAATCAATCAATGTATTGGCGGTTAATCCTTTGAAAAAAGGGTGTTGTTTTTACATAGACACAGACACGACAGACTATATTCAGTATAGATTAGTAAATGTACATACATAAACACTGCCTTTTGACAAATCCCCCATTTCAATCCGCATAAAACTTATTAATCAATCAGCGTGTTATCGGTTAATCCTTTGATCGATCCACATACAAGAAATGCCAAATGGGGGTCTTCGTCGAGTAATCTAAGTGGCGTTACCTCTAATTATACCTGTTATAAATTCATCAAGCATCAAGGGAATGATGACAAATAACGTGTAGGTTTATACCACCTCACACGGATTACAACCTAGCGAAACCAAGTGATTTTGACAGAATCGTCCATAAAAATAAGGGTTGCAACTCGAAAACTAGGCAAAGCAGTAGACAACACTAGGTGATAGCAGATTGTGTGAACATATAGCTTTCATTTTTCACAACAGTTTTCGCAATTTCAGGTTTGTACAAACCCGCAAACGAAATAGTTTGACTTGTGAAATGTAGATGAATACTGCACAGACCCTCATTTCTATACCTACAATTATGTCACGGAGACGCGCCGCTCTGATTGGTTGAAATTTCGTTTGCGTCTGAGAATTGTGCACTGTTGACAAAACGGTCGATTTAAGTAAATTAAAGGTCGAAATGAATAGTTGTAATGACGGGGTTTCATTTGTAGCGATGTCAGCAAGTGATTTTGTATTTGTACTCTACTAGAGCATATGTGATCTTTAAAATTAAAATTTATTCGTAAATATCATTTTTTTAAAAACAACAACAAAGAATTGGAATTCAGTGAAACCAAAGCTGTTTACGATGACTTTTTTTCACTTTCAGAGGAGAAAATTTAGTTCGGTTTTAAAGTTGGTCATTGTCTGAATAGGTTACATGTTTCGGCATGATGATTGATGGCTGCAATGGCATGTGCCAACCAAGTCTCACTTTATATTTTATTCTTGTTACCATTGTTACGGACTTGATAACGTTATGATTACACGATGTCATTTACATGGCATTTAGATAACTTTAGTATTTCCTGACTGTAGGCTCTAATGTTTCGACTTACACATGCTGCCTATAAACAGTGACCACTGACAATCGCTCACCAGGACAATGGTTATGTAGCTCTTTTCGGGCAAAAAACCCAACATAATTACGAGATTACTTGGTCGACATTAACAAATTGCACACACACATATACACACACACACACACATTCACACACACGCACACGCACACGCACACGCACACGCACACGCACACGCACACACAGAGGCACACACAAAAAAACAACATAAAAAGCCCGAAGACATCATGATGTATGTTTTATGTCAGATGGCAGACGAGACTACACAGTTACTAAGATAAACATAGATTAAATACATAAATTCTATAGATTAATGACAGTATACAACTTACTATTCACTGCAATCCTCGTCAATGCAAGGCCATCATCTAATAACGATAGCAAGCAAACTCATACTTTAATGTATGTCGGTGAACACTGACGGGGTTCAAACCATTAACCATCCACCTACCAGATATACACCCGTTCCATTCCACCACGTACGCGGTCCTGGGTTAGTGAGAAGACATTTGCTGCCGAAATAGTGATAAACAATAACTGCGATTGGCTTCACACAGTTAATGGACCCACTTTGACCCACGTCTGCATTGGTAGTACTTAATGCACGATCTCATGTCAGACCATAGACACAAATTTGAGAGAATAGTAACGTGCAAGGAACACGTCTTACAAAAAGGCATGCTTCATATAGAAGACGTGACTGTAGCATCTTATTCCGTACGTCCACAAGTATAATCGTTTCATCTTCGTTCAAGCAGCATGCACATCGTGTTTCCACGCCGAGAACATGTGGGTATGGAAATCCTTAGAATGGCAGATTACACATTAGGAAGATTAGATGTTCCATCAAATTCATCTTCTGGATTTCAGATGGCGATTTAATAAGCAGAATGGTCAAAGGTACCCTTAGCATTGTTGTGTAAAGATCAGCAAACGCGATGACCGGAGCTCTGGAATTTCCTACGCCAGCAGACGTGTTATTAGAATGAATGTACATGATGGAAATATCAATATTAAAACTATAATAATTTCAAAAATGTTGTCCCTGCTGTTTGTTGGGAATAAAGGAAAATGTTTCCTCTATATATTACAGCATCTATGTTCAGAGGGCAGCATCTGTGCTCATACCTCAGTCCTAATACTTAATAAGATGGGATGATTTTAGAACTTTTCCAGCAATGTCAAGACTGGGGGACACCAGAGACGGGTCTCACATATTGCACTGGATGTGGGGAAATTGGCGTGACGAGTAAATGCTCTATCTATGTCAATAATGAGAAAGATGGGCTGATTTTAGAACTTTTCCAACAATGGCAAGGCTACACCAGAGACGGGCTTTACACATTGCACTGGATGTGGGGAAATTGGCGTGACGAGTAAATGCTCTATCTATGTCAATAATGAGAAAGATGGGCTGATTTTAGAACTTTTCCAACAATGGCAAGGCTACACCAGAGACGGGCTTCACACATTGTACTGGATGTGGGGAAATTGGCGTGACGAGTAAATGCTCTATCTATGTCAATAATGAGAAAGATGGGCTGATTTTAGAACTTTTCCAACAATGGCAAGACTACACCAGAGACGGGCTTTACACATTGTACTGGATGTGGGGAAATTGGCGTGACGAGTAAATGCTCTATCTATGTCAATAATGAGAAAGATGGGCTGATTTTAGAACTTTTCCAACAATGGCAAGACTACACCAGAGACGGGCCTCACACATTGCACCGGATGTGTGGAAATCGGCGTTGAACTCTACCCACCGAGTGATCTCAGTCACAAGATGAAAGGGGAGTCTAAGTCGTCGCGGTGACCTAGAGGTATTTCATGCTTAATGTGTTGTGCATGAGTTTGTGTTTCTGATTTTCTAAAGCAATGTCTGTCAGCACCACGAGGAAACTATTTGATAAGGGAAAGACATGTCAAATGCCCAGTTTAAGAAATTCAAACGTTTTTGTCCAGGCTTGCATTTCAGGGAAGCAGGTCACATGTGACTGAACGATTTGTTAACACGAATCAAAAGAATATACAGTAGTTACGATAAACTGGAATATCTGTATACCTGCTCACATTCACCAGAATGTTTGGAAAAGGGAGAAAGGGGGAGATAAAAAAAAAAGTGATCGACTGCATGAGCGTCGATCTACGCATTTCGGATTCGGTGACGCATGACAACCAAGTCAACGTATCCGACCACCCGATCCATTTAGTCGCCTCTTACGACAAACATGGCTTGCTGGAGACTAATTGTCACCCGAATCCTGACGGGTACCACATTCAAGTATACATATTGTGATTTGAAACAATCGATTTCAATAATTACTCTTTTTTGTCAGGTTAAAGCCAATGCACTCATCTATCATCGTTCATGCTGTTACAAAAACAACAATTCTGTTCAAATCAGTGTAAAACATTATTACTAGTTTATTTACTCTTGACCCAAGCTGTCCTGTACATTGTATTCGTCTAATCCAACATTTTACACAGGTAGGTAAATTTAGACATTAATGATTGCTACTGAATTCACTTTGGACCATGATGTGGTATCGCCAGAAAAGGTGAACTATGATTTACAGAACTACTGAGAAGGAACAGGAATGCTTCTGAGGACATTTCTGATGTGATTAGTTGAATTTGGTGAATCTCAGTATTGGTATCTAATCTCATAAAACAACAGTAAGATTCACTCATTGTTTACGAATCACAGTGACCAGTGTTCCCGCGTCCACATAAAAGCGTTTAGTCCAATGAATGGCCCGTGTAGCTCCGGGTTAGAATACTGATCTTGTAACCCAAGCGAATAACAGAATCGGGTGGGGAGGCTCGGTGACTTGGTTGACACATATCTTCGGTTCCCATTTGAGCTAATGGTCACTGGGTTGTCTGGTCCAGACTCGATTATTTACAGACCACCACCATTTGGCTGGAATATTGCTGAGAGAAGCGTAAAACTAAACTCACTCACTCACTCAATATCTGACTGCATTAACAAGGATATTTTACGCGGCTTTTATCAATATTCCAGTCCAGCAATATCACGACAGGGGGCAGCAAAATGTTCTTCATACATTATCTTACCTCACACATGAATGTCGCTTTCTGACTGGCTAAGCGCTATTCTATTATTATCAATGTACCCCGCTTACAGGCGACGTATTATTTTCAATGTACACCGCTGGGAATTCCGAACGCTCCTGGTGCTTCATGATAGTACTTCTTTTCTTTGCCTCGAATACCATTGAATCACGCACGCATGAAGCACGGAAATTACCGATGTTTTGCGATTGAAAATCGATGGAAGGGAGATAACTCTAAATCTGTTTACCTTGTGTCGTCTGCAAAATGGCATTCAACAGAAGTGCTTCAAACAGATCGTAATTAAAACTCGGGTGTTCGGTAAGATAAATACGTTGTTCACTGCGATTCGGGGAACATAAACAAACCTCGAGGGTACACGAGCTCGTGGACCCCTCGTGACAGTGAACAACTTTTATTGAAACTGGGTCTTAGTGATAACCAGCAAACGTTTTAATCCCTTGGCCACTGAAACCTAAAGTTAATCCTTACATACAGTCACGCAGCACGGCTGTAACATACATAACACGTTAAATCTGTTCGTGTTTTCATTCGTTTTGTTCTCTTTATTTCACTTTGTCATGTTCATATCGAAAAGGATTTGTTTTGCAGCAGTCTAGATTATTTTATGAGGAAATGAGAAGCTCCCTGTGTGCAGATTTGTAACAGCAATCATTCACAACGAGTAGAAACAAGTCGTCAATTATCTGGGGATTCACCCCGTCTTTATCCGATTAACCTTGCCATCGTGTTTCTTAGAGTAAGATACAGGCCACATAAAGACAAGACCTGCACTTTATCCAAGAGAAACGAGCACCATGATTAATGAAAGTGAAAGAAAATATCCCTGCAAGGAGAATGCTCCTTCTAATTACAGCTAGTTTGTTCCTTAAGTCTGTTATTCACAACATTTAGATGGAAGAGATTCCTCTTGGTATGTTCACAATGAGGCATGGCATTCAGCTGTGGCAAGAACTTTTGCCGAATTTCGTTATATTTTGTGCATTACATTAAAATCATGGCATTTGTCTTCGATCGTTCAAAAATTACAAGCAGTTAAGCCATCGCCAGTAGTTCTCCTGTAAGTAACAGTTCTAATATTATGCAGATATATTCTAAATATACAAACTACTCTAATCATCCACCTGTGAAATATAACAACTCTGACACACCTATATTTTGAAGTAACAAGCACAACTGCCATTCTTCTCTGACAATGCTGATACGGATGCTATAACTGCCCTTGCCTTAATTCCCGGACACTAGAACTATTCCCTTGCACTTTCACGTTCATCCTGTTTAATACTCCTTATATTTATTGAGGGGTATGTCCATGACATGATCAAACAGCTCTGGGAGATAGACATCCAGGTGTATTGTTCACCTGTCGTGGAAACATTTAGTCCCTTTAGCATGAATATCAGTTGAAATCTTCAAAAGCTCATTGCTCTTTGATGATGACTGATTGATATGTCAATGGTTGGTCAAGTGTTCTTGCACAATATCAGTTCTGACTGAAAATACATGACAAGATAGACACTCACATTTTACTGAAACTGAAAAAAGGTTTGAACACTTCAAGCAGTCATTATGATTGATAAGTCACGAAGTTATTTCAAAGCAAATTGTGAAACCATTCCACACTAATCAACTCCAGCAGAATCATCAGGGTTATAAACATGAATGGAATGTTGAATTGATGTGGGATTTCTTTTACAAATATTCTGGATGAAAATCCACAATGGCATGTTATGTGACTTTTATACAGTTCTAACGAGGGAAAGGAATGGAAAACTATGATATTTTCATGCCAACGAATTGTAAGGATTGACAATTTCTTCAATATTCACAACATGACGTTCTTGCCCCTTCATCAGGTGGCTGATAGTGGAGTTGAGGTTCATGTGTCGAGCATGCTGATGACGGATCCGATGCTTCATTCCATTTAGATGTTGGAAGGCAACACGACCTGAAGAAGGGACAAGCTGTAGCCCAGAAACTTCGTGTTGCAAATGTTAAAGAAGTTGCAAATCCATACGATTTGTTGGCACGTTAACGTCAGACTTTTAAATCTCAATCACGTTTCTGTGTTATTTTCATATAATATAATACACTCATATACTGTAGACAGTAGCCCGTAAAGATGCCAATCTTCAGCATCCCATGCTTGCCATAACAGGTATGTGGTCAGGTTCGCTGGATTGTTTTTGGTTTATACATGTCATCGTATTTCAATAACTCATGCTTTTCATCAGAGAGGTGTCTGGTCTAGTTTCGATTATCTAAAGACATACAGCTGGAATACTGATGCTAAAAAAACAAAAACAAAAACAAAACAAAACAAAACAAAAAAACATAAGATATCTAAAATATCCTAAAAGGTATTCCCAAATCTCATACACGTATAAATGTAGTGGGGAGGGATACCCCTAGGGTATTTTCGACTGGACGTAGCATTGTCTTTCCAGATGAGATCCCAGAGGGTACAAATCCGTAACTATAGGGCAATATTTATTATTATAACTCACTGATCTGAATAGTTGCCTTGAACCACCAGATGCTTCCTCTTGGTGATGTAATGTTATTTCTTTCACAATTCATTTTCATCCATTATTCATTCCTCTGTACCAGACTGACAATGATACGATGAGGAAAAAAATGTTTCCTCCCTTGACGTGTACAACTCTCCTTAATGCCATCAATTTGTTTCCTAATGGCCACAACTTCCGAATGTATTCAAGCAATAAATCCATGATAACAGACAAGTGCTCCTTCCCTAGTGCTCATACAGCAGACACAGCCAGATCTCTCCATTATCAAACACTAGTAGACTGGGGGAAGACATCAAACTCGCTTGGTGACTGTGCTTGCATCACCACCACCACCGTCCGTCGACTGATGATCACTTTCCAGTGAGTGAGTGCGTGCGTCCGTGCATGCGTGAGTGAGTGAGTGGGTTTTGCGTTACACCTCTTTTTGCAACATTCCAGCAATATCACGGCGGAGGAGACCAGAAATGGTCTTCAAACAATGTACCAATGTGGGACACGTTTTTTTAAGCAGCACAGCTGGAAATGTTAAAATTGTTGATAAACCAAAGGCGGATCCGGCAACGTCTGCTTAGCAACTGATATGTCGTAACAACGATGCATACTATGCATCAGCATTGCGGAAACACAGGACAAGAGTAATTCGGAATTATGACTGAAGGTGTTGTGACGAAATCTACTATGGCGCAGACGGATGGAACCATTTGGTCTTTTTTCTAATGGATAATTCATTCCAAATTGAAATCAGCACAGGTTAAACAAGGACAATGTCAGAAAAAACGGATTCATTTCTCCGGCTGATAATAGTCATGACTCCAACATTTTGGAAGTGCGCCGAGCGAACAAAACAATGCTTATCAGCTTGTAAATTTTAGTACTTAGCACAGAACATATCATCGTACCTCGGAAAGAAAGTATCTCTGTTCTTTCATAATATATGTCACAAGATTGTCTGACTACTTGTCTGGTTGATCATAGTCGTATATGCGCTGTGGGCCAGCGAGCTAAGGTGCCAGGGTAGTGACACAGTAAGCTTAAGTGAGTGAGTGAGTGAGTTTAGTTTTACGCCGCACTCATCAATATTACAGCTATATGGCGGCGGTCTGTAAATAATCGAGTCTGGACCAGACAATCCAGTGATCAACAACATGAGCATCGATCTGCGCAATTGGGAACCGATGACATGCGTCAACCAAGTCAGCGAGCCTGACCACCCGATCCCGTTAGTCGCCTCTTACGACAAGCTGAGTCGCCTTTTATGGCAAGCATGGGTTGCTGAAGGCCTATTCTACCCCGGGACCTTCACGGGTCAGTAAGCTTAAGGCTTAAGGTGAAGTGATCGAGTCCACAAGTGACCGGGTGGAAAAACCTGCCACTGTTGTCACAACACCTCGTGTACAATACACAGTCCCTGCGCATTTATACGAAGCCATGAATCCGTTGGCATATGACCAGATGGTGGCCACATGAATACGTGCAAACAGTTTGAAAACAAACTTTGGCATCAGGGCATAAAATGTTTATTGAACGTGACGGACATTTTCTCCTCCGCATGCATAGGAATACTTCATAATATAACACCACTAAGTATTTTTTAAATAAAAATATTGCCCCATTTGGAGAGCTTAGCAAACCTCGTTTCATCTAGGCGTTGCTCCAAGTGAAACATGTCCAGGCAGTGTGCAAAATACACTGGTCCGCAATCCCGTGACTAGTAAAACTCCGCTCGGTAAGTTAATCTCCATTGCCACTGGTCCCACCTACGACTGAATTTTCATGAGGTTCTTTTGTGTTTATATGACTCTCTCCGACTTGTTAAGTAATAGTTTTCTTCGCTGTTAAATCATGCAAGATTACGGCCTGATGGAAATGTTCATCATATTAACAGCTTAATCGCGAGTTTTAAAAAGTTATTTTACCATAAATAAAATATTTCAGAAATTCAAACACGTGTTTAAATGTTTATTTGTTTTTGATGGCATTTCACCTTTTATTTACGGCAAACCTTTGCTTAATTTCTTTTTTCATTTTTGACTTATGGATTATGTTGTGGGCTAGTAGCTTTCAAGCATAGTTAGCCCGAATGGCAAACAAAATTTGGAAACTATTTCGCACACTGTGTCCAGGTAAGAACTTTTGGTCAGGAATATAACATTCCATGCTGCCACGTATGACCATTATCTGGACTAAGGTGATAATGATATGTAGGAATGTCCTAATCGCCAGTTATAGTCTAATAATAACTGTGTGGCTTCACGACCCGGACCTCCTAATCCCCTGTTCTAAATATCCGGAGGCTCCGATTAAAATTTTTGTAGATTTAAAAAAAATAAAAACCTACTTCCAGACAGTATCATTTTATCATTCCATACCATTTGCCCTCAAACTCACCCTTCCACATGACCTTCTACCATTATTCAAATGTTCTATTTCAAGGAAGGGTATTTCTTGCGTGTCAAAATTCACACCACTCGCAAATTAAGTCACAAAATTGAATTGAGGACGTTTAAGGAATTTAATTCAGTCACAGTAGAGAAAATGCACTTGAAAACATTCTCTGCGTCATGGATCATGCGTCTCCATGTTACGTACCGTGGAAGGCGCAGAAAACAGAGACTTTTTGTTTAAAAAAAATCTCTTCACAAATATTTGTTAGCAAAAGTTGTGATCTCAGTAGTCTCCTTTAGATAGTTTCTTTGAAATGCCGCTATCCAATGTAGGTGGAATGAAGAAAATACTCGAACGAAACGTAACTGGGCATGCGTGGTCACAGTCTAATTATCCAGATGATGATTTTTAGCACGTGGATGGTTTAACGCAACACGTTGCTACTAGTTGCTAGGTTACAAAATGGCGGACACAGACTGCGAACCTGTACCAAATAAAAACGTCAAAGCCGATATATGGCAGAATTCTGGACTCGAAAGGAGAAAAATAAATGGTGGAGGTGGAGGTGGAGGCAAAATCTTGGTGCAGCTGAAATATTACTGAAATCTTAGTGGTAACCAACCCTACGTCCCAGACGTATTATTCAAATGCAATACAGTACTTCAGTTGCTCCAACACAAACATATTTGAAAGATTCGCAAGTCCATGAATAACTTGCTTAAATATTACATTAATCAAAAGCGTATCTGACAAAATAACCACTCTAGTAAAGTAATGACGGTTTGTTGATATGAATAATCACACGATATTAGCGTAAATCGGCAGAGCTGGGAATACGACGTCCGGTCACGTGACGTTCTTCATATGCGGAAATTGACAGACAGTTGACAGAGTGTATTTCATACGTGAGGAAAGGCGCATGCACCTTGTGTACTGCTCTTACAACGGAGGCATCAATAGTGAGTGGGTTTAGTTATACCCCGCTTTTTGCAATATTCCAGTAATATTCCAGCAATATTCCAGCAATATCACTGCGATGGACGCCAGAAAAGGGCTTCACAGATTGTGTCTATGCGGGGAAGCAAACCCGGGTATTCGGCGTGACGAGCGAAAGCTTTAATTACTTGGTCACCCCACCGTCCGTGATGGAGCGCACCTACTGAGTTCTGTTTGTTTGTTTGTTTGTTGTATAACACTGCATATTCCATGTCTTCCCTCCCTCCCTCTCTCTCCCTCTCTCTCTCTCTCCCTCTCTCTCTCCTCTCTCTCCCTCTCTCTCTCTCCCTCTCTCTCTCTCTCTGTGTGTGTATACATATGTATATGATTCTGATTATTTACTCCCAAAGGAGCTGAGATTGATAATACGATGTCCCGTTGAGACTGACATCCACAGATCGAGAGACAATATACCATCGCCTTAAACAAGCACAAGTTGCGTGTATTTGTGCTACATAAATATCATATTACATGATATAATGTACAGTGCCAAATTCCCACAGGTGAATATCCTGGTGTGACATCCCTTTTGAGTTATTGCTTTGCAATAGCGTTTGCAAGGTTATGGACCTTGGGAAAAAGTTCTCATGGAATACAAGGAATTGTTGATAGGTTACACATGACGCTACAGGGGGATTACTTTTTATTACTCGCCCGTTGAAGATACTGCAGTGTAATATTTTTACGGCAATATTGCACTAGTGTAATACCGCTTGACCTATGACGTCAAAATGGTTCAAAGTTGTGAGGTCACAATGCTAATGCCGATGTCGCAATTTGATTAGACCTTGCCTGACTCGCGGAAAGCTGAGAGTCCTCACACTGTAGGGAATTTCGCGGCAGTTTCTGTCAATTTATGTTGGCGAGTAATAAAACAAAATACTAAACTCGCTACCATGAAATATCATTTTTATTAAGCTCGTTAAAGATTTAGTATCAGGCTCGCTTTCACTCGTTTGATACCAAATCATTAACTCGTTTAATAAAAAAGGTATTACACGGAAGGTCGTTTAGTATCCTCAATATATATAATGTCAAAGGCGTGCGTGCGTGTGTGTGTGTTGGGTGGGGTGTGTGTGTGTGTGTGTGTGGGGGGGGGGTGATACAAGATACGGTACACGAATTATTGACTAATAGGACGGTGATCAACAGCATGAGCAGTGCAAATGCAACTAAAGGGATCGTGTTTTCAGGCTCGCTACGTTCACACCATGTCATGTCATCGGTCCCCAATAGCGCATATCGATGTTCATGTTTCTGATCACTGGATTGTCTAGTCCAGGGTCGAGTATTTACAGCCCGCCGCCACATGGACGGTATATCGCCGAATGCGGCGTCAAACTAAACTCACTCATAAGCATGGGTTCATGTTCATGGGCACTCCTGGTAGTTGACGTGGGATGTTTAAGAAGAAGTAGAGCTTTCTTCATATTTGAGTCAAGTCTCAGTGACGAGTTTCCAGAAACCAATCACATCAATATACACTAAAAGCTACAACTATACAAGACAGAACAGCGTTCCCACTCAGACAATGACGAGTGCAGCTCCCATTGCCATTCATTTAGATGTTCCATGGGCTTGACCAATTTAGAATGTCTTGATTGTCTGGCGCTAATGGATTGGTTTAATTAAGCCGCCTATAAACAGTGATCACCGATATCCACTCAACATGGTTTACATACTGTAGTCATTTTTTCTCTGACTCAGGCAATGATCACAAGAAAACAATTACCAGATTACCTTGCTGTGGGTATCTGGGCCATTGCGGTATAATGGCTTGCTGTGTCTGGTTTGCTCTAGTTAATTTGACCATACTCTAAATTAAAAACACATGCTGTCAGATAAACTATGTGGAGATTGGATTTGTTTTTTTTATTCCAAACGAATGCACATAGTAGGTGTTTGGAACTTTGCGATACAATTTGTGAAACTAAAGCTAATAAAAATCACTTGTCCACGATCTGACCTCCATTTTAACAGTATTACCGTAGGGGACATCAGGAACGGGCTCCCCACATTCTACTACTGTTGTGAGGACTCTTGAACGACGTCGTGGTGGCGGTCATGAGTTTGACGATCAAGTCCAGTTTTCGCTTGTGGTCATAGCGAATATGTGATTACTTGTAAAGTAACAATCATTTTTTTGGCGCACAGGAAATTAAACATGCAGGAGTACATGAGCGTTACCATGTTACTAACCTTTGTTTTCATCACATATAGCACAATGTACTCCCATTGTTTCCCAACGATATCCATATGATATGAAGCTTAGTAAAATGGAAAATCATATGCATGGTCAGTTAGATTTGGCTTTTCGCACATACGGACGATTAGTCCTTTCAGAACTACATAGAATATCAACTATAGTTTGTTTAATAACAAGCGGTTTGGTAGTAATTTGGTACTGTACATTATATCATATAATATGATATTTATATAGCACAAATACACGCAACTTGTGCTTGTTTAAGGCGATGGTATATTGTCTCTCGATCTGTGGATGCCAGTGTCAACGGGACATCGTATTATCAATCTCAGCTCCTTTGGGAGTAATTGGTTCTAGCAGTTGTAGCATCAGGAAAGTATCTGCACGCAAAGGTGACTGCAACGTTTTTATACCCAGCTCGACCCCGACACCATAACCTCGCTGGATCACTAGCCTGGCGCTCCCATTTAAATCTTCCAACACCATTTTATTAATGTTTGGTCGTACCTCAAGTGAGATTATGAAGCATGATATATTCATGATATATTCAAGTGTTCAAAGTCATTGTTCTGGTTCAAGAAAATGGCATGTTTCAGATAGTTCGTTGTGTGCACCTAAAGCTTGGGTGCACCTTCAGATAGGACAGAAACTCTAGTCTGAGTTTTGACTTGAAGTTTTCAGTGTGTTTTCTTTTAATTAACACAATCATTTTTTAAGCAAAACGTAAATGAATTGGTCAGTGTTAAAGGGAACAACAGTATCAGTAATCTATATTCATTAAAGTTTATGAAAACATCTGACAGTGTGTCTGGCGAGTTCATTGCATGTTTCACTGGGAAATCAATTCATCCAACACAACACCTCGGTGCCTTTTCTTGTGGTTTTCTTCTTAACAAAAAACCTTTTTTTCAAGATTACGAGACTGGATATGGATTTAATGTTTCCGTCCAGAGGATTTTAGTTTTTTCTTCAAATCCCGTTTTTCGTTCAAACTGGTAATTACGAGTGTAAATGTTGTTTTACTCAGTCAGTAGTGTTTCAGGAAATTTTACAATGATCTTTACAAGGACCAAGGACATTGGTGGTTAGTAGATGCGATTACAATACGAATATAGATTTAGGACCCATGGAGCTGAATTACGATGATATGTAACCTGCAAACGCATACATGTTGTAAAAAACAACACAACACAACACAACTATACGGTTAGTGGGCGCTTGACACACACTCCTCAATATTACAGCTATATGGTGGCATTCTGTAAATGATCAACTCTGGACCAAACAATCCAATGATCACAGTATGAACATCGATCTACAGAATCAGAAACACATTTGGAAGGTCACTTGTCGACCCAACACACACACACACACACACACACACACACACACACACACACACACACACACACACACACACACACACACACACACACACACACACACACACACACACACACACACACACACACACAAAACAAAACAAACAAAAAACAAAACAAAACAAAACAAAAAACAAAAAAAAACAAAAAAATGGAACGAAATGGAACCACCAATAGGATGATCCAATAAGCTGGTTGTGAGAAGTGGAAGGCATTACTGTCGTCTAAAACGTACAGATCTTCATCAAGGGAAAACGAACTTCACAGTGAATGGATTTCAATTGAATATAACCGTCAAAGTGCGAGATGTACATTTTTCCTCCGTTGTACAAACATTTTCAGAGTCTATGGCAAAAATTCCATAAATTATTATTTCTTCGTAATTTAATTTCAGGACAACCCCTCTTACAAAATTCGAATTATACAGGATTCCAGACTGCAACATATATTGCAATTTCTATTTTCCCCCTTTTTATCAATTAGAATGACCATAAAATAAATATAATTAAAGATAGTGGGGTGTATTTTTAAACACGATTTTAACCGTACGTGTATAAGTTACGCCAAATGTCAATAGTAAAAACTTGCTTCCCTCAAGCAATCACTGCTATGAGTAATATTAACTGTTATTAAAAACATGGTATTTGTTTTATCCACCCACTATATGGATAAGTATACCAAAGCCGTTTACCGAAATACTCTTCAGTTACTTTTTCATCGTCGGAGGGCGATGGAGTAGGCAAGAGGGTAAAGCGTTCGCCGTGACGGCGGAGACCTGGGATAGCTTCCCCACAGGGTTACAATGTGTGAAGCCCATTTCTGGTCTCCCCGTCTTGATATTGCTAGTTTATTACCCAGAGCGGCGTAAGACAACATTCAGTCAGTCAGTCAATCGTCGTTGGTGACAACAACTTCCTTCAACGGAAAATACGATAAGTGTTTTTCGCCGAGGTTTGCCCCAGAATACGCCCCCTAAGTGTACATGCTTCCTCAAACAACTGCATGTTACCATTCTGGCACCGAAGGCCTTTGCACACAAGTTCTTTAACCAGGCTGACAGCACTTCAAGATTTACGTGAACCTATTACAGTTGGTGGCAAAGGTCATTTTAAATGACCGGCATATACAGCTAGAGGTTATCCTGATAAATTTCGGACGTTCGACGAGGCTTGGCGATCAACAATTCAGCGTTAGATCAGACTGTGAAGGATAACAGTGATTGGTTCGTTACAGATATGAATGGAATTGTCAATAGTAGCAAACACATTCACCAGTCAAACAATCGAATGGGTTGGGAGAAGATAGTGAGAAACAACACCAAACCTACTTTCGAGATAATTGCTTTTGAAATTTTGATTGTTCATGAAAAAACATTAGTGTGCCTTTTTGAAATATAATACAATATGTCGTACTCATTTATACTTCTGGTAGCGTGCAAAAACTGACGCAGTATCATTTGTTCACAGGGAATTGTGTCTTTATGTGCTCGAAGATACTTACTGTAACCATTTTGTGTTGGCTGTCACTTTCATGCCAAAACGAGTTAGTCACACTCTTGCACAGGGGTCGATGTTTGTATTTATGTTAAACCACATACGATCCACACTAACAGGGGAATTAATGACTGTGTCATTCTGAAGGAAATGAACATACTGCTGGGTGAAAGTAACAATGCATTAGTGCATGTTATGCAATATGAAGATAATAGGTTATGAAGGATAATAATATGGTTTGTGGTGTGTTCCTTGATCAATCTTTAACTGTTGACAGGATAATATCGAAATCTATTACATTTGACACTCGGCATCGTGACACTCCCTTGATGATGTCTGGTGTCAAGAAGTCGGTTCACAAATTCAGTGGTAGTGTATGTCCACTAATGGCCTTGATGCAGAATTGATAACGACGGTGCAGAGACGACACTACGCGATTGAAAAAAGCTTGGGAATGTTGTTCTATGTTTGTACTCGCTGATTCTAGGCCTGACGTAAACGTCGTTCCATTTCATCTTTCGATGGGGGACAGGTCCCGAGAAACAGATGGTCAGGGAAGAACGGCATAGTTTTGCTGTCCCAGTGAGTGAGTGGGTTTAGTTTTACGCCGCACTCAGCAATATTGTGGCGGCGGCCTGTAAATAATCGAGTCTGGACCAGACAATCCAGTGATCAAGAACATGACCATCGATCAGATGGGAACCGATGACATGTGTCAACCAAGTTAGCGAGCCTGACCACCCGATCTCGTTAGCCGCCTCTTACGACAAGCATAGTCGCCGTTTATGGCAAGCATGGGTTGCTGAAGACCTATTCTATCCCGGACCTTCATGGGTCTCCGCTGTCTCAGGAGATATGTAACAACATGAGCGACGCGTTGGACGGGCATTATCGTGTTGAAGCATGAAGTTAAGTTTCTGTCCTTGAATGAACGGCTGCACCTGAGGCCCACTAATCTCATTCAAGTGTCACAGACCTGTGGGATTGGTATTGACAATGCCAAGGTGTGGTAGAGCATCAGATGTGCTTCCCCCTGCCACAACACTTTCTCCATTAAACTACCGACGTTGAACAACGCACTCATCAGCATACCGTTCACCTCGCCGTCTGTACATACTTGCACTGCCCTCTGAGCTGTCCCGAAGAAACCTCGACTCGTCTGTGAACAAAACACCATCTCAGTCTTGTCTGTTGTCTGCACCAGTGAAGATGTGCTTGCCGGTGATGTTGGAGCAACATTGGGACGTGCTGTAAGCCTTCGGGTCGGGGTGCTGTACTGATTGGACGTAAGCAAGGAATGGTCCAGCCAAACCTATTTCTGAGATGGGTCAGTGGAGTGTTGTTGTCTTGCTGACTTGACGTGATGTGTGAATGGCCGGTTCTCCAGTTCCTCCACATTCCCATCAAGTTAAAAACGTTTCCCCAGAGATGGGATCGTATTTCAAAAGACACCAATATGCCTAGCCGCTTCATTTTGGGTCATTTCATTCTCTAGTGTACCCATATTCAGGAGGCGCTGATTTTCTGTAAGCCGTGGTATGACGTTGGCACAATTCAGATTGAAGTTGACATATTATCCACCAAATTCAGAGCCTCGGGAATAACCAACCTTCTCGAGTTTTCAAGATCCGGTGTCAAAATGCATGCAAAAAGAATACGTTCACTGTACACAAATGCGTAAGATCACATTTCACGCATAGTGCTTAACTACATGCTTATTTAGGGTCAATTAGTTTTTATAAAGTGACATTCCTCAAAATGTGGTATTGCATTTGTTTCAAAAATATGATAACCCATATTTTGTTGTATATTTAAGTTTTAGTACTATCCAGATCATATAAACTTTTAAGTAACGTGTTTCTTAGCGTATATGGTCTTCAAAGTCATAATACAGTGAAAGCTTTCGAAATTGCGGAATATCAAATTTCATCAACTGTTTGGCCAGTACACGATAATCCATTCGGCATAATAAAAGAGAGCAAAAGTGACATTTTGAAGAAATGTTAAAGTCAGATACTTGAAAAGTATTTTGTTTCATATTTGGGAACATGGGCCCATTCATCAACTCTGCACTGGGCGGAGATACTCTCAAAACGTCTTCATCAAACAGATCATGTCCTGCCATGATGCTGTGGCTTGTCATGGTCTTGCAAAAAGGGAACCCAATGCGTGTGCCTTATCCTTAGTTAGGACACGATACAGCTCTGCACGCTGCCAAATTAGGGGAGATAACTCATGCTCATACAGACCTTGGAGACCACTAAATATAAGTATCTGGAAAAAGAAACATGATGCTTGGTATGTCACTATTTTACCCCGAACCGTTCAATTAACTGAGGTCATTTTTTCCACCTTGTAAGTAGACACAACCATTTCATCGTTATGTATTTGTTCTTCTTTTGAGGCTTAATATCAAGGTTTGGACAGTGACATCTTGTACACCCTTTTGGAAAACGGGGCAGGAATTTAAAGAGGAGAACGCTATAATGTTAAAGGTACTAGGGCGCCCAAATTGAAAGCAGTTGGCTCTGTGAGCATTTCAAGTGAGGATATATGGTTGCCTAAATTGCTGTTATGCAGTGTACATGTAAGCTATTGATATACAATTTTGTAATTGTAATATTCCATTGGTTCAGTACAATTCAGTAGATGTCCATAACACGTGTTTTAGCACGGTATATTGGTAAATAATTGTTTGCTAAAGAACTAATCCCTTTGTTTTGTTTACCAAACATCCAAGAAATTGTCTCCAAATTATCGTAACTAATATAAGATGTTGTCAAATTACAACAACCAATTGCAGCTTAGAAGTTGCGTCACTATTAGTCATTGATTCGTCATTGATATACAACAATTATACACCCGGGAAATTCTAGCTAAGAAATAGTCTTTACTAACCCATGTTTTAAGAGGGTCAACTAACTTCAAGGTGATCTGCTGCTCAGGCTCACTGACTTGTTTAGCATATGAAATTCTTATCCAAGTTGCGTTCATCGATGCTCATGCTGTTCATCCCAGGGCTGCCTGGACCAGACTCTATAATTTACAGACCGCTGGAGTTTTGCCGAGTGTTGTGTTAAACAACAAACAAGCCACAAATGTCACCATGAGTAATCAGAATCGAAATTTAGAGGAATTTGCTTTGGTTCGTGAATAGTGTCGACATGCAACAATTTCACTTTCCTTTGAGAGTTTCCTATGATGGTAAGACAGGATATGTAGATTATTGTAAAAATGTGAATGGGGAGTTGGCATGGATAGCATATGATCTTTTAGTGATCTTTTTTATATGATCTTTTATGATCTTTTTACTCTAAAAACGCACGGGATCATTCAGTGAGTGAGTGAATATTGCTTAACGCGGCATCAGCAATGCTGCAGCTATTCGCGTCGAGAATCAATCAGATAAACTTCAGTAACAAGAAACCAAGCTGCTTACTATATATGACCTAATGTATATATCTTCACTCTGTCAAAGCTTGCAGAAAAGGACTCGGTTCAACAATACACCAAAGTAGATTAAATCATTTGAGAAATTGATAAGATTCAACCAATCACTACACGGACGAAATAGGCTCCTACCATCAGATCTTCGCAATAAATCTCCATGGACAGTAATGAAAATTCTGTATTACCTTGATATACTGACTTCCTTTGTCTCGATGGTTGTCACCGACACCAACAGTATTCCATGTCCAGCTCCACAAACAACCTATCAGGTAATCCAACGATTTTCCGAGAAGCACTCACCGCCGTCCAAGACACGACTGAGCAGCTGCTGCCGACGCTATCGCTGGTTCAACTGCTTTACGGAGGATATGTGATCAGGACATCCAGATGGGAGGAACCAGAATTGTTCTTCCTCGAAAAAGTCTTCCTCTTCATTTATCACTTACATTATCTTCACGATACCATTCTTGCTGATACAATATACTTGAATTATTGTATTATATCCATAAACCTAAATTCAGTTTCTAGCAATCACTTGTGTGTCTCTTCCGATTTGCTGCCACTAATGAACATACCGTGCATTTTTAGTCAAAACTGATACAAGTCGGTGAGTGTGTGGGTTTTTATTTTATTTTATTTTTATTTTATTTTCTTTGATTATCGATGTTACCTTAAGTAAAGTGTGAAAGTAACTCAACAGAGGATAACAGTATCATTTATCTTTAATGTGTAAACTTTATGAAAACACATCATGTGCTGCATGTTGAACTTATCGATTTTCCCAGCACATTGTTCCGTACATGTTGCTCACTGTAAAATATCTTTTTTTTCAAAACGTTTGAGACTAGATATGGACTAAATACAGATGGTGGAAGAAAGTTGAGATTTTCTTCCTGCCCTGTCGATCATTCAGACTGATAGCTTCGGGTGCAGATCTGGGTGCCCCAGGAATATGTCCAGCAGCCTTTGGTCACCAGGAAGTGGCAGTGCGCACCAAATATTTCTCAAGGTCCATGTTGATTGCTGCGATCATTCGCTATCTATAAACACTCATACTATTATCAGCTGCTCCACAGCAGCCTAACCTGTGATGAAGCTCATACGTCAAAACACATTACAGTTTTTAACCAATATTACTTTAACATCTACCCCAAAAAGAGATTTCGTCAGTGTCCTGAGCTAACTAACTTATAGGTGTGGTCAAGCGCCATCTATAAGCTCTCGCACTGTGGCCTACCAATTCGTATTATGCAGTGTGTCGATCCTAAGCCCAGAGTTATAAAATGTTTAGATAAAGTGTCGTCATACACATGCAAGTGAAAACACGACGTAATGTTTAACCAATGTAACTTGTAATGTAACCTTGTAACAATGTCAAAAGCCGGTTCAAACAGTGTCTTGGGTTGAACTTATATTACCAAAATCCCAAACGCCATTTGTGTTAGTATACGTTCCTGATAACTAACATGTAAACTCATTATTGGGCGCGTATTCAGGGGCAGCAATGTAGATAGTTCCATAGCAGCGTATACCATGAGCTTTGCACCCTTTTCGTTCCAGATACGTTATTAAAACCTGCCGCCATAAAAAATCCCGAAAATCGTTGTATGTTAATGAAGTATGTCATATGAAACCTACAGTTGTTTTTGCTTTAAATGTTATACTGGTTCTAACAGCTCGACAAATATCCACAAGAACTATTAAAGGCTTGCGTTCTGTAGATCATGTATTAACTAAATAATTATGAAAGTGTGTGCCATTTCAGATGTGTCCCAACGTATCTCATTAAATTACATTTTCATTCAAATTGAGGATTGTGGGAAGCGGTTTTTGCCATTACAATATGTTAAATCTGTAACGGTAACTGATCAGAGTTAATTTAACTGGGAGCATGAAGTAGCATGAAGTGAAGCCACTTAAATTTCAGGGGACATTTCAATATTATAAGGTACACATTTATCAGATCTGAATATTAACTAAATTATCGCCAAAAAGTGAGATAATTAGGGGCATTTGCAATGATATAAAACACTGGAAGTCTGTATTTTGAACTTTAATGTACATGTATACAGATTGTGTAAAATCATACTCACGTACTCACTCAAAAAAGACAGATGGTAGTTTTTTCAAATACTTTCTGTCAACATTAAAATTTCGGTATTTACTTGACGTTTTATATTTGTTAAAATACAAAATAACCCGTCGTTTCGGTGACTTATAACCACATTGCTTCCATTAAGAGTAAACAGGGTAAAAGATATATCCTAAAGCAGCATCACGAAATCCCCGAGACGTGCCTTTTAACATACTCCCTAAGTGAATCTGTGTCCCCCGTGCAGACCTGCAAGGACATGATGCCGCTGACCTGCTGGACGTTCACTGAGACACACGGCTACATCAGACTATGGCAACGTTGTAAGATTTAAAACTTAGTATGCAAACAGGCATATGTGAAAACAATTTAGCCTTATAATTTCCGTAAGATCAAATAAGCCCGGCTGATCGATAGTTCCACATTAGAACTGCCTGTGCTGGGTTCTGTCGAGGGCGTCAAGTGATTAGCTAGTGATGTACAAGACTGGAATAATATACAGGAATAGCACAAACATGATTCAAGCAACGTACGATCTTCATTAAAGTCAATTCACAGGAGTTGGAGCATTGCGCCATCAATCAGCCAAAATTGTTTTACTCGAAGTAACGGAGACCAACGTAAAACACAGACTTTCGCAAGCTTCGACCTAAACACAATCAGTTGACAACAGATCGGGTACGAACAGGTTTTAATTCGAGAAAACTGTAAGTTCGAAATAGCCAAGTTCGACACAACGGTATTTGTCTGAACTTAGTTTGTTATGGCTTTTCACGACAAATTGCATTATCACTGTGTATATTCTTCACTAACTGTATGATCTTGCGAAAAGCTGACCAGGTGTTTAAGCAAGCCAAGTGAAACGATGATGCCTTAAACTACACTGTAGGCCCTCCTAAACGAAGCTGGATCCTTGGCGATTACATGTAAGACTGCAGGATAACAGTAATATGAGACGCCTAAGCAGACCTGGGATCAGCATCTGTCACTTTTTTGTCTACATGTTATTAGTGAGTGAGTGAGTGAGTTTAGTTTTACGCCGCTTTTAGCAATATTCCAGCAATATCACGGCGGGGGACACCAGAAAATGGGCTTCACACATTGTACCCATGTGGGGAATCGAACCCGGGTCTTCGGCGTGACGAGCGAACGCTTTAACCACTAGGCTACCCCACCGCCCCTACATGTTATTATATATCAGTTGAGTGTGCTGATGTTCATGATGTCATCTACTGGTTTTGCTCGTTCACTTGGTTGTCTTTTCGACCAACTACTTGCGTTTGTTCTTTTCTGTAAGACCCGTGAAGGTCCGGGGTGGAATAGGCCTTCAGCAAACCAGCCTTTCTATAAAAGGCAACTAGGCTTTTCGTAAGAGGCGACTGACGAGACCGGGGGGTCAGGCTCACTGACTTCGTTGACACATGTCATCGGTTCCCAATTGCGCAGATCGATGCTCATGTTGTTGATCACTGGATTATCTGGTCCAGACATGATTATTTACAGACCGCCGTCATATAGCTGGAATATTGCTGCATGCGGCGTAAAAATCAACTCACTCACTCACTCACTCTTTTCTGTAAGTGTTCTCTTTACCCATTTGAGGCGGTATCCATCGCAAGTGATACAATGCTCAACGGCAGACTGTGCAACTTTAACTGGCAGTGCCTTATTAGCGGCATGTCTGGGTGTTTTTTGTTTAATTATCGTGGTTATTTTGAAGAGAGAAATGAAAAAGTCCATTGCAAGAAATCAAACCTATAGGGAAAAGTAGCATCCGTTATCAATTGAAACTTTCTGAAAACGACCGACAGCGCCTCTGATTCGTGTGCTGCGTCCTTCAAAGAGACTCATCGATTTATCCAACACACCACCTTGTGTTCCTTTTTAAGTAATATAAAATGGGGTCGAGATTTTGAGTCTGGAAATTAAATAGATGAAACCAATCGGAGGAGAGTTAAGGTTTTGTTTCATCTTGTTTTTATTTAGAACTTATAGATTGGTGGTTGACTGCAGCTTTTCGCCGTTAACAGTTTACTGGCTGTTAGCTTTCTTCAGTTTTCAATCTGCTGATCAAGAGAGCCAATGGACAGTTTTTTCCGTCAACAGAGCAAAAGATCCAAGGTCCACAGACAGCAGACTCGGACGTCCTTAAAGACCATGTTAAGTACACTGGGTGGACAGGACAGGCAGTCTAGACAGACATGAGGGACCAGGTGTGTTACTGTCGACTGTAACATGATCTTCAAACCAACCTTACAAACCTTGAGATAGGATATATTTTGGGATAATGATAAAGTTCAGCAGAGCTATAAACCTGTAGGAGATAGAAAAAAAAACGTGTTTTTTGTATGTATATTAGTGTGTATAGATATGTCACGAAGAATACAGGATAATATAACAAAACTTCAGAAATTGCAAAATAACCCGTCGTGGTGCAATCATTGTGACTGAGTTTAGTTTTACGCCGCTTTTAGCAAAGTTCTTGCAATATCACGGGAGGAGACAAAAGGAATAAATTTCACACATTGTACACAAGTTAGAGACACTTGAACATGGATCTTCGATGTGAAGAACGAACGCTTTAACCTCTAAACTACCCCAGTTCCGCCACAGTCATCATATGAAACTGCAGTACAAAAGGTTTGTATTCACTAATGAGCCTTTAAGACACATCCATTTTTAGTCTCCGAAACCCATCTCTGAATATCAAATGGTTACTCCCTGAAGAATCTCCATCGCTGACTGAAAAGTCACATCACAGGTATAACTGATAAAGGCTCTGATCTGTGATGAGAAGTCATGCAAAAAGGGGCAGCTTTTAAAATGGCAGGGGAATCCAAAGGTGCAAATAAAAACATGATCACAGATTCCGTTCTGTATTTGTAATCCCAAGTTACAGCATGTCAGGTGATCAGAGTTGCTGACATGGAGACATTCTTGGAGAGACATTGTGTCCAGATCAGTGCGTCATATTAGTCGATGGCATCTGAACAACACTGTGTTAACGTGTTCACCAAAGCTTCATCTGTCTAAGTGTCCAATATTTAGAAGAGCAACCTAAAGTTTAGTGGGTAGTAAGCTTTAGTGATTATTTTATTCAATTACTTTCATGAAAACCATTCTTCAAGCATATGATCAGGTTTTCAGACGGCTGTGTTGTGTAATTATGCTTACAGTAGACGCCATAGTGCATCAATGGGCATTTTTTCATTAGTAGCTGTGGTTTTAAATTCAATAAATTTGGTTATTTGGTTATTTGGTTATAACTATATATGCACACCATAAACTCACAACCAGTGGAAATTGTATACCCGTGTACACAAGCGAGTTTCATATGCCTTTAGCTTTTTGTCACTCCAAAAATATCTCCCCGAAACAATGACCCCGGAACGTTGTGTTAAGAATGACAAAAATGTAAAAAGAAGGTTTATCCATAAAGATCTTGGTTATATATATAACTTCTAAATGAGGCTAAAGGACATCAACAATATCTTGTTGAAAATACTCTCCTGAAATACTCTTACTCTATCCCAGAATGGAATCGAACCCAGGTTTTCTGAAGCAATAAGTTTACAGTACATTCAGTCCAAAATGTTGCCATAGCTTTTGGAATGTTTTCATTCATAAATCCTGACACGAGTTTGTCTTTTTTACACCATTTTATAATGAAAGTTGGGTGTAGATTCCAATGGATCTATCTCTGACTACAAATATCAAGCATTACCTATATCAATTATTACATTACTTATCTGATGGTGTAAGTCTACTGACAAAAAGTTAAAGCGGTTGATAAACAGGACTGTGCTAAGTGTATGGTTTGACAACATGTCATTGTTGGGCTTTCAAAATGTTGAGACATGGAGATCAATAACATATTTGATGAATCCGCAAAACAAATATTCCCAATGCCATTCCGTATTTTCAATTCACCATATGCTCAAGGATCCTGTGCATTGCATGTGTTTGTGACGGAACCACCCTCAGGATACGATAACAGTTTCACTACTTCATCATTTCCATCACCAGAGCACTTTCATCTCATGCGTAACTGGCTTCGACGAGTATACTAAAGTAAGTGATGACCATTCATCGCCGAAGATGATCCTTGTCGGTGTGTACAGGGTGCTCTGAAATCTCAAATTGTCATCTTAAAGTCAACCATTTCTCTTCAAACGAGGAAACATATTTGTCAAGTGACAATAAGTTCACAGTCCACGATGACAAATCAGTTTGGAAGTCGGGTAATATAGCACCATATAATGGCCCTGACTCAAACCATCAATAAAGATATTTCAGACATGTCATGATACGCTTTAATAAGTTGTTTCATAAACGAGAATTTCTCCCAACAAAGGCGCATAGGTGTCTAAAGTGAAGCTTCAAAATAATGGTTCGTTTGCAATAGCCCAAAAGCGTTTATTGCCAGAATAATTTGATTAGATCTAATTTCTCCCGCGTGATATGATATGAGACGTTTTTCGGTGATATTCTGTCGAAATTCTAGATGTACAATGCGATACCATAATGCAATTCTACTCTTTTTTCTATAATTACAATCTAACTATGAGTGTAATGAGTTGGCATATCGTATTGAAGCAAAATAATGAAGTTTTCTATTTATTCAAGTGTGTTGTAAACTGATCGCACTGTCATTGGACTTGAAATGTTAAAAGGTAGAATGAAACGACTTTAACTAAGTTTAGGACGTTCCTATCCAAGTCGAACTGTCACATTGTATATCGCAGTGTGTGGTAATATATATCCTCCATGAACTCATTTTAATGACAGACACTGGCAACATCTACACTAGCTTCCCTTTCCACAGGGTGACATTCTGACAATATGACCAACACGAGGTCGTCCAACTCAGGTGCACAGGGGCTTGTAACGCTAAAAAACGTATTAGTACTAGACCCGTGAAGGTCCGGGGGTAGAATAGGCCTTCAGCAACCCATGCTTGCCATAAAAGGCGACTATGCTTGTCCTAAGAGGCGAGTAACGGGATCGGCTGGTCAGGCTTGCTGACTTGGTTGACACATGTCATTGGTTCCCAAATGTGGAGATCGGTGCTCATGTTGTTGATCACTTGCTTGTCTGGTCCAGACTCGATTATTTACAGACTCGATTGCTGGAATATTGCTGTGTGCGGCGTAAAACTAAGCTCACTCACTCACTATTAGTACTGCAAAAAGGAGTATTATTACCCCATGAGAGACAATATATACCTTGATGGCAGTTTTTAGCGTTACAAGCCGCTGTGCTCGGGAGGACATCCATATGGCCAATAACAAGTTGATTGGCATCAATCCATACAATCAGGGATAGGATGACATGTGATTCCGTCATTTGTGGATAATAGGAATGGGTATGTTGGAACTCTTGAAAGGAATCATCCCTATCAATAAAAATACAACATATCTTGGATATATGTCTACTTACACTTAAAGCACTACAGCTGCACTTATCTTACCTCACACATGAATGTCGCTTTCTGATTGTCTAAGCGTCCTTGTATTTTTTTTCAGTGTACCACGCTTACAGACGATATATTGTTTTCAATGTACCGTGCTGGGAATTCCGAACTCATTTGGTTCTTCATGGTAGTACTTCTATATCCCGAATAGCATTGATGCACGGAAATTACCGATGTTTTGCGAATGAAAGTAAATGGAAGGGAGATAACTCTAAATTTGTTTTCCTTGTGTCGTCTGCACAATGGCGACGAAACGATTAGTCATACTACGAGGCTGCACCGGTGCTTCAAACAGTCCAAAATTAAAATTCAGGTGTTCGGTTAGATAAACACGTTGTTCACTGGTCCCTTGGAGTCCATGGGCTCATGTACCCTCATGTACTCCCTGTGGACTCGGGGAACATAAACAAACCTTGAGGGTGCATGAGCCCATGGACCCCTCGTGACCATGAACAACTAATACTGTACCATGCCAATATGCACCGTATGCATGAACGACAGATAATTTGGCATGTTCAATTAATCGCTGCTTCGATCCAGACAAGGATATTCCTTTCTGAAATGTTCTGAAAGGTATGCACACTTTCGTAGTTGTTTTTTTTAAATATGATACAAGAGGTGGGTGGAATGCAATGTAATCAGACCTCCAAAATATAGTACAGCCGAACCCGCGTACATGCTCGAAAGGATAACTTACCACTATCACGCTATTGTAATGTCATTACTTTCACGCTCTTAAATAGTTATTTATTCCCCTGTACTAGAATGACAAAAATACTATTAGAGCAAAGAAAATGTTTCCTTCCTCGACGTTTGCAACACTCTTTAATCCCATCAGTTGACTTCCTAATGGACACAGCTCCGGAATGTATTCAAGCAAAGGATGCATAATTACAAACTGCTCTTTTTCAGTTGCTTGTACTGAAGGCACTGCCAACATCGTCTATCATCAAATTCTGGTAGACTAGGGCGCACGTTGAGATGAAACATCAACTATTACTAACGGTCTTCTCAGAGGACCGAAGAGGCCTTTGATGAAACATCAACTACTACCAACGGTCTCCTCAGACCGGACCTAGGAGGCCTGTAATGAAACATCATTTACTACTAACGGTCTACTCACAGGACCTAAGAGGCCTTTGATGAAACATCAACTACTACCAACGACCTTCTCAGAGGACCTAAGAGGCCTTTGATGAAACATCAACAATTACTAACGGCCTTCTCAGAGGACCTAAGAGGCCCTTGGTGAAACATCAACTACTACTAACGGTCTCCTCAGAGGACCTAAGAGGCCTTTGATGAAACATCAACTATTACTAACGGCGGTCTTCTCACAGGACCTAAGAGGCCTTTGATGAAACATCAACTATTACTAACGGCCTTCTCAGAGGACCTAAGAGGCCTTTGATGAAACATCAACTACTACTAGCGGCCTTCTCAGAGGACCTAAGAGGCCCTTGGTGAAACATCAACTACTACTAACGGTCTACTCAGAGGACCTAAGAGGCCTTTGATGAAACACCAACTATTACTAACGGCCTTCTCAGAGAACCGAAGAGGCCTTTGATGAAACATCAACTATTACTAACGGTCTTCTAAGAGGACCTAAGGGGCCTTTGATGAAACACCAACAATTACTAACGGTGGTCTTCTCAGAGGACCTAAGAGGCCTTTGATGAAGCATCAACTATTACTACCGGTCTTCTCAGAGGACCTAGGTGGCCTTTGATGAAACATCAACTATTACTAACGGCCTTCTCAGAGGACCTAAAAGGCCTTTGATGAAACATCAACTGTTACTAACAGTCTTCTCAGAGGACCTAGGAGGCCTTTGATGAAACATCAACTATTACTAACGGTCTTCTCAGAGGACCTAGGAGGACTTTGATGAAGCATCAACTATTACTAACAGTCTTCTCAGAGGACCTAAGAGGCCTTTGATGAAACATCAACTGTTACTAACAGTCTTCTCAGAGGACCTAGGAGGCCTTTGATGAAACATCAACTATTACTAACGGCCTTCTCAGAGGACCTAAAAGGCCTTTGAAGAAACATCAAATATTACTAACGGCGGTCTTCTCAGAGGACCAAAGAGGCCTTTGATGAAACATCAACTATTACTAACGGTCTTCTCAGAGGACCTAGGAGGACTTTGATGAAACATCAACTATTACTAACGGACTTCTCAGAGGACCGAAGAGGCCTTTGATGAAACATCAACTATTACTAACGGTCTTCTCACAGGACCTAAGAGGCCTTTGATGAAACATCAACTATTACTAAGGGCGGTCTTCTCACAGGACCTAAGAGGCCTTTGATGAAACATCAACTATTACTAACGGTCTTCTCAGAGGACCTAAGAGGCCTTTGATGAAACATCAACTGTTACTAACGGTCTTCTCAGAGGACCTAAAAGGCCTTTGATGAAACATCAACTACTACAAACGGTCTTCTCAGAGGACCTAGGAGGCCTTTGATGAAACATCAACTACTACTAAAGGCCTTCTCAGAGGACCTAAGAGGCCTTTGATGAAACATCAACTACTACTAAAGGCCTTCTCAGAGGACCTAAGAGGCCTTTGATGAAACATCAACTATTACTAACGGTCTTCTCAGAGGACCTAAGAGGCCTTTGATGAAACATCAACTATTACTAGCGGTCTCCTCAGAGGACCTAAGAGGCCTTTGATGAAACATCAACTATTACTAACGGCGGTCTTCTCAGAGGACCTAAGAGGCCTTTGATGAAACATCAACTATTACTAACGGTCTTGTCAGAGGACCTAAGAGGCCTTTGATGAAACATCAACTGTTACTAACGGTCTTCTCAGAGGACCTAAGAGGCCTTTGATGAAACATCAACTATTACTAACGGTCTTCTCAGAGGACCTAAGAGGCCTTTGATGAAACATCAACTGTTACTAACGGTCTTCTCAGAGGACCTAAGAGGCCTTTGATGAAACATCAACTACTACTAACGGTCTTCTCAGAGGACCGAAGAGGCCTTTGATGAAACATCAACTACTACTAACGGCCTTCTCAGAGGACCGAAGAGGTCTTTGATGAAACATCAACTATTACTAACGGTCTTCTCAGAGGACCGAAGAGGCCTTTGATGAAACATCAACTATTACTAACGGCGGTCTTCTCACAGGACCTAAGAGGCCTTTGATGAAACATCAACTATTACTAACGGTCTTCTCAGAGGACCTAAGAGGCCTTTGATGAAACATCAACTGTTACTAACGGTCTTCTCAGAGGACCTAAGACGCCTTTGATGAAACATCAACTACTACTAACGGTCTTCTCAGAGGACCTAGGAGGCCTTTGATGAAACATCAACTACTACTAACGGCCTACTCAGAGGACCTAAGAGGCCTTTGATGAAACATCAACTGTTACTAACGGTCTTCTCAGAGGACCGAAGAGGCCTTTGATGAAACATCAACTATTACTAACGGCCTTCTCAGAGGACCGAAGAGGCCTTTGATGAAACATCAACTATTACTAACGGTCTTCTGAGAGGACTGATGAGGCCTTTGATGAAACATCAACTATTACTAACGGTCTTCTCAGAGGACCTAAGAGGCCTTTGATGAAACATCAACTATTACTAACGGTCTTCTCAGAGGACTGATGAGGCCTTTGATGAAACATCAACTATTACTAGCGGTCTTCTCAGAGGACCTAAGAGGCCTTTGATGAAACATCAACTATTACTAACGGTTGTCTTCTCAGAGGACCTAAGAGGCCTTTGATGAAACATCAACTATTACTAACGGTCTTGTCAGAGGACCTAAGAGGCCTTTGATGAAACATCAACTGTTACTAACGGTCTTCTCAGAGGACCTAAGAGGCCTTTGATGAAACATTAACTACTACTAACGGTCTTCTCAGAGGACCTAAGAGGCCTTTGATGAAACATCAACTGTTACTAACGGTCTTCTCAGAGGACCAAAGAGGTCTTTGATGAAACATCAACTATTACTAACGGTCTTCTCAGAGGACCTAAGAGGCCTTTGATGAAACATCAACTATTACTAACGGCGGTCTTCTCACAGGACCTAAGAGGCCTTTGATGAAACATCAACTATTACTAACGGTCTTCTCACAGGACCTAAGAGGCCTTTGATGAAACATCAACTGTTACTAACGGTCTTCTCAGAGGACCTAAGAGGCCTTTGATGAAACATCAACTACTACTAACGGCCTTCTCAGAGGACCTAAGAAGCCTTTGATGAAACATCAACTACTACTAACGGCCTTCTCAGAGGACCTAAGAGGCCTTTGATGAAACATCAACTGTTACTAACGGTCTTCTCAGAGGACCTAAGAGGCCTTTGATGAAACATCAACTATTACTAACGGTCTTCTCAGAGGACCGAAGAGGCCTTTGATGAAACATCAACTATTACTAACGGTCTTCTGAGAGGACTGATGAGGCCTTTGATGAAACATCAACTATTACTAACGGTCTTCTCACAGGACCTAAGAGGCCTTTGATGAAACATCAACTATTACTAGCGGTCTTCTCAGAGGACCTAAGAGGCCTTTGATGAAACATCAACTATTACTAACGGTTGTCTTCTCAGAGGACCTAAGAGGCCTTTGATGAAACATCAACTATTACTAACGGTCTTGTCAGAGGACCTAAGAGGCCTTTGATGAAACATCAACTGTTACTAGCGGTCTTCTCAGAGGACCGAAGAGGCCTTTGATGAAACATTAACTACTACTAACGGTCTTCTCACAGGACCTAAGAGGCCTTTGATGAAACATCAACTTTTACTTACGACCTTTTCAGAGTACCTAAGAGGCCTTTGATGAAACATCAACTATTACTAACGGTTGTCTTCTCAGAGGACCTAAGAGGCCTTTGATGAAACATCAACTATTACGAAAGGTCTTCTCAGAGGACTCAAGAGGCCTTTGATGAAACATCAACTATTACTAACGGTCTTCTCAGAGGACCTAAGAGGCCTTTGATGAAACATCAACTGTTACTAGCAGTCTCCTCAGAGGACCTAAGAGGCCTCTGAGTGGCAGTAGCTGTATCTGGACTTACCATCGACTGTGTAATCACTGTGTCAGTGGCGACTCAAGTATTTTATTAGCCCAGTTGGATCTGTTCAGATTGTTGTCAAATTGTATTGTGCCCACAGACGTGAGACGGATTCAGAAACATCTACTTATGTCTTTGAGTATCTAGCGATCGTAACGACGATGCAGACGTTGTAAGCATCAGCATTGTGGCGGGGCGGGGGTCAATACTGAATTATGGTGGAAGGTGTTGGGACACAGTCCATTTCAGAGCAGACGTTGAGAAATCTCCAGCCGTGTATCTACTTTTTAATTTCTAAGTTACTAATCTTTCATCCCAACCTCAATTCAGCGTAGACGAGAAAACATTCATTAATCATAAATATCGGCAGGAACTGCTAACCAAGAAACAAGGCTTGTCGTAATAGGCGAGTTGTCAGGCTTTGTTACTTGGAAAATGGATCGTTGTTTACACATAACATGCATCATCACATTGGCATTAGACTCCCGGTCTGATTAATGTGACAAATCACATGCCATTATCATATTGCTAAATAACTGACAGATTATGGGTAAGCAATATGGAACGTGCAACCACAAATAAACACAAATGATGATTATGTGAAAGGGTTGGGTTAACGTTCCTTGTTCATGTGTCAGGTCCCTATATGTTACGTGATTTGGAAACAAATTGAAATGAATCATAATCAATGGTATTTCCTCAATGGGTGGTGAAAAATGTTATCACCAGTGCCCGAAGTGCAAAGTAGGGATAAAGAAGAGCAGACAAACTAGCGATTCCTGCTGCTGTTTCTGTTGCTGCTGCTGCTGCTGCTACTGTTGCAGCAGTTCATTTACAATCTCTACCATCTATTATCTATACTGAGTGTTCTCGTAACGATATGGCTGACATATTGCTGATGTGACGGTGAGTATTAATCTCACACACTATCTCACTCACTCACGACCTTCACATTTGAATATCCTCTAAATTGTCCCCATTTTCTTCTCGGTCCAAAAAATCTACAAACTCGTTTAAAGCCTCCGTGTTTTTCTGGTTTAAAATGATATGCGTTGGCACATAATATAATTATGATATTATGAGATGAAGAAACGGAATTGCATATACTGCCTCATATAAACCCGGGCCATGTCTGGTACATGCGACTGATATAATTATTCAGATCATGCTGGTATGTAGGAACGCTCTAATCACTAAATACAACAGTCACGACATTAATTGTCTGACTTAATGGAATTTGGAGGTTTCGGTCCACATCAGTGTTTCATTCGTCGTTTACATTTCCTAGGGCATTGGCTAAAGTATCCTTAGTGTTACCATATTACACTTGGCAACGTCTATGCAAGATATAGTACAATTTCATCATTCTGTACCAAATGCCTTCAACCTGCAATCTCTCATGGGCATAACGTATAACCTGCAATCTCTTATACAACTGTTTGGTTCGTTTGAAATATCTGCAAGCTAAGAGCTTTCTTGCGTGTCATTATTCACACCATTTGCAAATGTCTTCACCCCGAGCTCCATGAGGATTTTTATGCAATTCATTTCAATCACTGAAACCAGAATGCACCTGAACACCCTTTTCGCGTCATGACAACCTACGGTTTTCTCGAAATCAATAATGTTTTACTCACTCCAGACGTAAGATTCAAATGCAATAGTCTAATTCAATGATATAATTCAATAATTCAATAATTCTAATGCGAAAATATCCATGCAAGATTTGCAAACATACGAATTAATAGTCGAAGTATTACAATAATCAATACATTCACTGGCAAAATAATCACACTAGGAAAGTAATGATGGTTTATCAGTATACATAACCACACGATAAATCGTCGTACATCGACCCAGCTGGGAAGCAGAGGCCAGCTGAGGCCAGTTGAGGCTCTCAAAATGACGAAATTGGGAGGCATTTGACACGGTGTATTTCATACGTGACGAACAGTCCTATTCGCGTGGAGTTCCATCATTGTCACTGATGGCCTAATGGATCGTTGATTGTGAATACTGATTGTGAAGATATATTAGTGTTACATGATGCCGCATAATAAGACAAAGAGGGATTATGCAGTAACTTGACATGGCGTAATTCGTCACATGACCAGACCGTTTTGACGCTCTTGGACAATATTATATCAAACGTGTTATGAACATATACAGTGAATATTTTGACGCTCTTGGAGAATATTTATTATATCAAATGTGTTATGAACATATACAGTGAATATTTTGACGCTCTTAGAAAATATTTGTTATATCAAATGTGTTATGAACATATACAACGAATATTGTGACGCTCTTGGAGAATATTTATCATATCAAATGTGTTATGAACATATACAGTGAATATGTGACACGTACGTGCTGACGTATCTGCAGCTTTGATTGGAATCCGGTTCTGATGCTTCAAAATTTCATTTGAGAGCTGAAGCTATCACGTATATTAATTTGCCTCTCATGTACTCTCACATCTCTCATTTTACTTTGAAATAAGCCCTTTTGGTGGGAGATTAATAAGCTATTCACACACACACACACACAAGACACAGACACTTTGAACGTTTCTTTCTTTGTTCTTTGTTTGACGTTTATTCCAGTCTCGGAGGCGGTCTGTTAATAACCGAGTCTGGTCCAGACAATCTAGTGACTGATATCATGACCATCGACCTAGCAGTTGGGATACGAAGGAATGTTTCAACCACCCGATCCTGATAGTCACATCTTACGACAAGCCTGGTGTGCTGAGGACCAACTGTTTCCGGATGTTTACGGGAAGTAATGGATGTAAGAAGGGCATAAAGATAGAGTGGAGGTAGTATTTGCAGAGTTATATTGAGTAAACTCAGAGTGACGTGTGTCCAGGCGTTCTAATGCGCTGTTACAGATGGTCACGAGAAGCCAGAAGCTCAGCAATAATCATGATAATAATAAATATGCGGACCTCGCCTTGGAAATGTCTCGCTTGCATCCCAAGTACACTGTCGCCAGGCTCCCCATTGTTCTCGGTGCCTTTGGTTTGGTACCTCCTGATCTCTTGGCGCAGATGAGGAGAGTGCACGGGTTCTCCACCGGGAGCACAGCCCTTCTGACACTCTGGGTAATGCAGAAGGCTGCAGTGTTGGGAAGCCTCCATATTCTCCGAAAAGTTCTTGGTGGGTTCGACTAGGCAGTGTTTCCTGGGAGAAGTCCCATTCGCTGTCTGGGCTGCGTGTAGAGGGGGCGAGGGCCCTGAGCTGATGATGAGCTTTACCAGCCTGACTGTGCCAGGATCACCCGAACCCTCTCTGCTGCATTTCAATTTTTAATCTGTAAAACATAATCATAATCCACTCAGGAAAAAGAGTGTTCTCCAACGCCAATTGTCTTTTATCTTGATGTGTCAAGGACTTACCTAATTGAGAATGTCCTGATTGTCTGGCGCTAATGGATTCGCTTGATTATGCTTCCCATAAACAGTGTCCACCAATATCCGCACAAGAAAGGAATACATTCTGTTGCCATTTTATCTGTGACGCAGGCATTAATTACAACAAACCACTACCAGATTAGATTATCTCGGTATAATTGGTTGGTGTATGTATGTGTTTTGCTTATGCTGTATACAGACATTGTATTTTGATTTTCGACCCCCAACGAACAGTCAGGAAGTAAAGTTTGGCATGACACTGGTAAGATACTGAAACTATCGAAAATGAAGTGAGCACGATTTGACGCTGGTGTTAACTATATCAGAGCAATGGACTCCGGAAAAGGGCTTCACGCATCCTGCTCATATTGTGAATCGACTCGAGACTTGCGAACGCGTTAAGCGCCGTTATACCTCAACATACTTGAACTTCAAGCAAATCAGTTCCTGCGATGTGACACTGCAGTACTATGGAGAAACAGTGATATGAACGTGAGGGAGTGTTTAGTTTTACGCCGCACTCAGCAGTATTCCAGCCATATGGCGGTGGTCTGTAAACTTTCGAGTCTGGAACAGACAATCCAGTGATCAGCAGCATGAACATCGAGCTGCGCAATTGGGAACCGATGATACGTGCCAACCAGGTCAACAAGCCTGACCACCCGATCCCGTTAATCGTCTCTTACGACAAGCATAGTCGCCTCTTACAGCAAGCATGGGTTGCTGAAGACCTATTCTTCCCCGGGCCTTCACGGGTTTAGTGACATGAGACCGTCAAAGAACCTTACAAGAACTGCTGGGTGAAATCGTGTTTGTTTAACCACTGATCAACCTCATGGGCATCGGTCTACTGAATTGCAATACAGTAGCATGTGAGTCACGTCAGCGAGTCTGATCACCCGAGATACAACCGAAATACAAAGTAATGACTCCAAGTCAGGTATTCACTGTCATTTTAGTGCTGTGTACCATACAACGAGGGAATATAATATTATAATAACTATTATAATAAAATAGAATACTTCCGTTTATCATTTATGCGCGACTCAGATCGATTACACAGCATCCAACTTGAGTGTTCCTCGTAGTACCGAACACCAGGCAAGCAAACAAAAAGTATTCACCAAATTTATTTATTTATTTATTTATTTATTTATTTATTTATTTATTTATTTATTTATTTATTTATTTTATTTTATTTTATTTTATTTTATTCTATTTTATTTATTTATTTATTTATTTATTTATTTATTTATTTATTTTTGAAAAGACTAAACCAACTACAGGTTGTCCACCTTGACCTGATCACGTGACTACTGATGAATTGCGTGACCGTGTCACATCTAGCGTGGTCAATTATCGTGAAGGAGTGCGCCTTTGTCAGGTGATTGTTAACATGACTGAACAGCCGAGACAAGGTCGGCGTATGACATCTAAGTGTCGAGACATCGTCAGCAATGTGTTAACGTTTTTTAAAAAATTAACTGCAAATGGATTAATGTTTACTATTAAGGCTTTTAGGCAGCGAGCTCGCCCATTTCGCACAGGCGCTTGTGCCGTTTGACCTCCCGGGTCATGCATATATAGAGCAGATCATGTCAAGCTGAACATCCTGTACCTTCCATTTTTAAGGGAGACACTATTTCTAATCCACTTGGGTCCATCGTGGGTAGTGATGGACCCGTGATTGCAGTATTGAACACATGGAATTCGGACCAGTGATCAACAAACGCGGGCGTGATCGTGACATGTTTTCAGGCACATTGAACAACCTGGAAATGCGTAACGCAGCAACAATAGTTGTTTTTTCTGCTCCCATGAACAGTTAAAAAGTCAAAAGATGCATACCGTCTCAGCATCATTAAATCTGACTGGCTTGACTCATAATACAAGTACAATACAAAACAATATACAGCACAACACGAGAAGAATTGTTTTGACATGCAGACCTGCTGACGTTGACAGAAAAGGCAGCTGAAAGAAAGCTAACCGCCTGAACACATTACAGAGGCAAGGATCAGTTGAAATGACAAGAGGTCAGGTCTAATGTTGTCCGAAGTCAGTCGGTCAGTAGGTCAGGATTAGATCAGACCGTGCTACTTTCTGTTGAACCAATGATAAGTTGGGGACAGACATGACATGAATATCCAAAGCTGCACCCACGCAGACATCTCCATAATGTCCCGAATGAATTCAAGGCGATTCTCAGAAGACTGTAAGCAGCTTATTGGGCATTATGTCGATATATTTATTCCCTTAATGTTCATCTCTTGGCTGAGTTGGAGATTCTTCACAAAACCTACAGGAAAAACCAAGTTACACTGTTGGTTGGGTAGTGAGTATGGAGTGTATGCAATACAGGTCCCCATAAATTCTCTAAAAGGCGCGTGAATCGGTCTAATGATGAAACTCATCAGATAACAACATACCATTGCACATACATGTAGGACACTTGCAAAGATTGATCACTGAAATCAGTGACGCCAATAACACCAAATGTATTTTCTGTTAATTCATATTTGTCCCTTGAGATTCTTTATCCCCAGATACATGATTACAAATCTGGATCGGCTGATGAGGGTTGAGAATAAGCAAGATGACGTGTCCTGATAGCCTTCATCACTACACATGCATGCCTGTCACTGGTTTGTTTGTCACGACTCGATAAATGATAGATGACATCATGCATTCCACGAAACGGCATTCACACCTCATTCACATTAACATCTGTATCAAGTCCAATCTCTAGAACAAGACTACGTATTGGTCTCAGACCTTGACCTAGCTAATGTCCGAGTGAGTTTTAGTTTTTTAAATATTCCACTAATATTACCACGGGGAACCGCAGAAGTGTGCTTCACGCTTGACCTATGTAACCGCTGTCTGACCGCTCGCCGTGTTACATTCTGTATAACTGTTTCTCACTTGACAGTATATTTGTGACCCATTACTTTAGATTTGACTCAGTTGCATTGTACATGAAACCTGTATTCTGAACCTTTGTTTTTGCTCAATACAAAATACTATAGCATTTAGTCTTCTCAGTGCTATATTTCGCCGGCTCTGTGGGGATTTCTTTTACCTTTTGTCACGCCAAATGTTTATACGTAACAAGTGTTACGTATCGTTACGTATACGTGTCGTATCATTCCTTATAACAGTAGTACGGCCTGATTGTTCACTAATCATTTCTAAACACAGTCATCTCAAGAGAGTTACCTTCAGCACCGCACTTACGTTGTGCGTCAGCAAATAGCAAATATCATTATTTTGTTAAAATGCTGAAATAACTTTTGTGAATGGTTTTACATGTGGATATGATGATCGAGAGAAGTACTTCGATGAATATACAAACGTAGTTAGTACAAAAGAGGCTGACATTGTTATACCACTCTCTTGATAATGTTGTTAGCATCTACAACAAAACGAAGCATAACAGTGTCTGTAATCCATTATCTGTAACGTTTATGAAACACCTGGCAGTGTGTCTGGTTCTCACAGCATGTTTCACAGGGACTTCGATTCATCTAACACAACACCTTTGGTCCTGTCATTATTAAGACTTGGAGCCTGGATATGGATTTAATGCATCCGTTTGGAGGAAATTAAAGTTTTCGTCTAAAACTTGTTAGTCTTCCAAACTGATAATTGAGAGTGCAGATGATGTTTTGCACACTCTACAATGTTTCGGGAAATCGTACAATGATCACATTGTTAATCACGGAGGAAATCAGCGACCAATGACTGTATGAACATGCTCGACGACCCATGGGGCTTATGGAAGATATGAAGTCAGCAAACTCACACTTCATCATGACCAACAAATCCTTATGATGAAGTTAGCGGGGTCTTGACATAAGAGACAGACAACCTAAACAAATGCTTCTTTGTTTCTTAATGCTCCACACACCAATATTCCAGCTCTATGTAGGCTTTCTCTAAACAATCGAGTCGGATCAGATAATCAGGTATTAAATGCAACGAACTTCCATCAACATAGTTGGGATACGATGACATTTGTCAACCATGTCAGAGAGCCTACACCAATATCTATATCTTTGATCAGTGTAGAAGGATTATCATAGCTTGGGTATTTTCAAAACAATCAATCTGTATTTTAAATTGTCAAAGTACCTTAGTTTGGGTTGTAGAGGAGTGATCTCCAAACTGGGAATAATCAGCTACACGGGTACAGTACATTATTAAGTGCAGGGATGGTCCATTATATGTGTATTTTAATTAGTAGTCAAAATGGGAGTAGTCATAATGGGAAGATACCCTACACCACACAAATCCCGTTAGTCGACTCTAAGGCCAAATCTAATCAGCCTCTTTACTAGTTTCGACAGCCTAAAGAATCTGGGAGCAAGGTGATGTGCCATCCCAAATCACATAGGCATGTTTAACCGAAATAACATGAACTTCTGTGAGAAGTCCATTGATGCCACAATCTAAAGCATGGCTCCAATATCGGTCATGCTACGATACAATATTTTTTCATAAATACGTCTGAGGAAAATTTCTCTCATAGCATTCAGCATTGTATTTCAGGCTGTAAGATAATTGCAGTTTTTCATTTCCGAAGGTAATACCATTTTTGGATGAAGTATAGTGCATTCAAAGGAGAACAGGAAAGATAATTAATAATATTGCGGATCATTACAAATTGTATTGTTTAAAGTTTGAATCAAAATAGCCTTAATCGCAACATAAAGTGAAGATAAGTTTCATCATCAAATACAATTTTCCCCGTCATACATGTGGGTGGTCACCCCAGATGGTACTGTTTATGTCAACAGTGCAACGTATTTACTACTCCCAGGGAGTACTTTTGTTTCCTTCGGTTAGAAATAACAACTTACAATAAACACATTCGAACTTATATCTTCATCGTATAAAACCACAATAAATGATAAGCCTTGGTAAATCACTTTACATCCTCATTGCTAGTGATCACTACTTCTATTGTAAATACTTCAACTAATTAACACAGTAACAATATCAGTAATTCTACCATGGCTTCAGTACATACTGGATTGTGATTGGTTAATCAAAGTCATCCAGAGGTATATAATCACGTTATATACCTCTGATTTTCCAGGACGTTAAGTATTTGTTTAAAATCTGAATGACTAGGCAATGGTAGAATGGAGATAAACGTATTTGTGTTGGAAAATCAGCGGTATATAACAAATTATAATAGCTCTAAATTTTGTATTTTGCTATTATAATTTCGTTATATACCTCTGATTTCCCAACACGGTATGTTTATCTCCTAAATACCCAAGGCTTCATCACAACACGCTCCCACACTGTACATGCTTCCTCATGTAGTCTAACCACGGCAGGTTACCACTTTGTCACTGGAGGCCATTAACTGTAAACCTGTTGCTCAACCACATTGACAGCTCTTCATGATTTACGTGAACCTATTACAGTTGGCGGCAAAGATCAGTACAAATGACAGGCTTCTATAACAAGAGATTACCCTAACAATTTCTGTCCGTTCAACTTAGCTTGCCAATCAATAGTTCAGCATTAGATCAGACCGATCTGGGTTCTGCGGAGAATAACAGTGATTTGTTAGTGACAAATATGAAAGGAATGGTGAACAGTAGCACACACATTCATCTGCCAAATAATGCCCGGTGTTAATTGAGGTCGATTATCTTGGTCTTGTGTAAGTTGACTTCAATATTTCCATGTTATTATATTCTTTTGCGGCTGGGTTCAAATGTGATGTTGAACTGGATTGGCATCGGCTATATTTAGGGCTTTTGGGGTTTCATGTGTGGCCCAGAATCTCATAGAAAAGCATAGATCATTCCGGCATAGTGTAAAGAGCTCTGGGATGTGTTATAACTATATAAGGGAAAAGCGCATTTATCTCTCATCACGCTTGACATTGCAAGTCATGCAGTTGTCTGGTAATGCTTCTTTCCACCTCGCACTAGGAGCCCAGGCTTAATAATAATAATGAGGGTACTTATACTGTGCAATGCTTCATGTCACTTAGGGGCATGCTCAACGAGAACACAAATATAAATAAAAATAACAACATATCAAAAGTCACATGAGAAAAGAGTCGTAAACGAAAAAGAAAGTTTACGGTTTGTATCGGCTGAAAAGGTGTGTTTTCAGGTTACGCTTGAAAGCTTGAAGAGATGGAGCTGCACGTAGTTTAAGTGGAAGTGAGTTCCATAGTGCAGCTGCAACAGAAGCAAAAGAGCGAGCACCAAATGTCTTGAGGCTGAATGGTGGAGGATCCAGCAGGTGTTTGTTACTGGGTCTGAGGACACGAGCAGGAGTGTATGGTGTGAGAAGATCACATAGGTAAGAGGGCGCCATGGAGTTAACACACTTAGTTTGTTAGTGTTAGGTGCATGTTACTGGCACTGCTCCTATTAAAACATTTGTAGGTATAAACACTTGCTGATTACAGGTCCGTAGGTAGACCAGTGGGTTAGGGAGAGGCAGCTGTCCCCGTAGCATATTTCGCAGATTACTTTTCTGGTTCCAGTTACTGACAAAACACTCTTTTAAAGTTGACAGTGCCGGCCTTACTACGTAAAGGTCACTACGGCCCTGGATTATATATTTCATACAGTGAATGTCGTGTCTTTCAATTTTGCATTGACACCCTAATGTACAATGCCTTTTCAGATGCCTTATTTTGTGAGTTGACTATCTATTTTTGTTAGTCTGCCCCAGATATGCGCAGATAGGAATAACATGTCTACAAAATCAATTATTCATTTATCCTACTGAGCGCAAATGTAAGAACATGTCTGCAAATGATTGTAAATTAACTATATTATCAGATTACACTGTACATCTACAAGTTTGCAATCTACATCTACCAGTTTGCGATCTACATCTACCAGTTTGCAATCGACATCTACCAGTTTGCAATCGACATCTACCAGTTTGCAATCTAGATCTACCAGTTTGCAATCGACATCTACCAGTTTGCGATCTACATCTACCAGTTTGCAATCGACATCTACCAGTTTGCAATCGACATCTACCAGTTTGCAATCTACATCTACCAGGTTGCGATGTACATCGTCACGTTCTGTATTGTCATCATGGCGTTATTGAGAGTATTGCCACGACTGTACACCCATGAAGAAGAAAACAAGAAAACACACTGCTCACCAACCATTTACTGATCAATGCCAGTTCAGTATATTTATGTACCTTTAATCCTATAGCAAATCTTATAGAAAAAGCCACGGGCAAACAGCACATGGTAGTAAACAGAATCTCTTGCGAAAAGAATATGACCAAACTAAGCACTACACGAACCAAAGTTGTACTGGTTCTACACCAACAAGTAGTTGTTGAAATTCCTCTTAGATACCAATGAAATGTATGTGTTTTACCTTCATATTCTGAACTCCTTTGTCAAAATGGTTGTATTCCCTCTGCAGCTTCACACACAGCTGATCCACTGATTCACTTAGATTCACTCGTCACCGTTCATGCAATTACTGCTGACGGTTTCACTGGGCGGTTGGTACTAGGAGTATATCACACCAGCTCCTCCAGATGGGAGGCAGGAGTATATCACACCAACTTCTCCAGATGGGAGGCAGGAGTATATCACACCAACTTCTCCAGATAGGAGGCAGGAGTATATCACACCAGCTCCTCCAGATGGGAGGCAGGAGTATATCACACCAGCTTCTCCAGATGGGAGGCAGGAGTATATCACACCAACTTCTCCAGATGGGAGGCAGGAGTATATCACACCAGCTCCTCCAGATGGGAGGCAGGAGTATATCACACCAACTTCTCCAGATGGGAGGCAGGAGTATATCACACCAGCTCCTCCAGATGGGAGGCAGGAGTATATCACACCAAATTCTCCAGATGGGAGGCAGGAGTATATCACACCAACTTCTCCAGATGGGAGGCAGGAGTATATCACTCCAACTTCTCCAGATGGGAGGCAGGAGTATATCACACCAGCTCCTCCAGATGGGAGGCAGGAGTATATCACACCAACTTCTCCAGATGGGAGGCAGGAGTATATCACACCAACTTCTCCAGATGGGAGGCAGGAGTATATCACACCAGCTCCTCCAGATGGGAGGCAGGAGTATATCACACCAGCTCCTCCAGATGGGAGGCAGGAGTATATCACACCAACTTCTCCAGATAGGAGGCAGGAGTATATCACACTAGCTCCTCCAGATGGGAGGCAGGAGTATATCACACCAACTTCTCCAGATGGGAGGCAGGAGTATATCACACCAGCTCCTCCAGATGGGAGGCAGGAGTATATCACACCAACTTCTCCAGATAGGAGGCAGGAGTATATCACACTAGCTCATCCAGATGGGAGGCAGGAGTATATCACACCAACTTCTCCAGATGGGAGGCAGGAGTATATCACACCAGCTCCTCCAGATGGGAGGCAGGAGTATATCACACCAACTTCTCCAGATAGGAGGCAGGAGTATATCACACTAGCTAATCCAGATGAGAGGCAGGAGTATATCACACCAACTTCTCCAGATGGGAGGCAGGAGTATATCACTCCAACTTCTCCAGATGGGAGGCAGGAGTATATCACACCAGCTCCTCCAGATGGGAGGCAGGAGTATATCACACCAACTTCTCCAGATGGGAGGCAGGAGTATATCACACCAACTTCTCCAGATGGGAGGCAGGAGTATATCACACCAACTTCTCCAGATGGGAGGCAGGAGTATATCACACCAGCTCCTCCAGATGGGAGGCAGGAGTATATCACACCAACTTCTCCAGATAGGAGGCAGGAGTATATCACACTAGCTCATCCAGATGGGAGGCAGGAGTATATCACACCAACTTCTCCAGATGGGAGGCAGGAGTATATCACACTAGCTCCTCCAGATGGGAGGCAGGAGTATATCACACCAACTTCTCCAGATAGGAGGCAGGAGTATATCACACCAACTTCTCCAGATGGGAGGCAGGAGTATATCATACTAGCTCCTCCAGATGGGAGGCAGGAGTATATCACACCAACTTCTCCAGATGGGAGGCAGGAGTATATCACACCAACTTCTCCAGATAGGAGGCAGGAGTATATCACACCAACTTCTCCAGATGGGAGGCAGGAGTATATCATACTAGCTCCTCCAGATGGGAGGCAGGAGTATATCACACTAGCTCCTCCAGATGGGAGGCAGGAGTATATCACACTAGCTCCTCCAGATGGGAGGCAGGAGTATATCACACTAGCTCCTCCAGATAGGAGGCAGGAGTATATCACACTAGCTCCTCCAGATAGGAGGCAGGAGTATATCACACTAGCTCCTCCAGATGGGAGGCAGGAGTATATCACACTAGCTCCTCCAGATAGGAGGCAGGAGTATATCACACCAACTTCTCCAGATGGGAGGCAGGAGTATATCACACTAGCTCCTCCAGATGGGAGGCAGGAGTATATCACACTAGCTCCTCCAGATAGGAGGCAGGAGTATATCACACCAACTTCTCCAGATGGGAGGCAGGAGTATATCACACTAGCTCCTCCAGATGGGAGGCAGGAGTATATCACACTAGCTCCTCCAGATGGGAGGCAGGAGTATATCACACTAGCTCCTCCAGATGGGAGGCAGGAGTATATCACACCAACTTCTCCAGATAGGAGGCAGGAGTATATCACACCAACTTCTCCAGATGGGAGGCAGGAGTATATCACACTAGCTCCTCCAGATGGGAGGCAGGAGTATATCACACTAGCTCCTCCAGATGGGAGGCAGGAGTATATCACACTAGCTCCTCCAGATGGGAGGCAGGAGTATATCACACTAGCTCATCCAGATGGGAGGCAGGAGTATATCACACTAGCTCCTCCAGATGGGAGGCAGGAGTATATCACACTAGCTCATCCAGATGGGAGGCAGGAGTATATCACACTAGCTCCTCCAGATGGGAGGCAGGAGTATATCACACTAGCTCCTCCAGATGGGAGGCAGGAGTATATCACACTAGCTCCTCCAGATGGGAGGCAGGAGTATATCACACCAGCTCCTCCAGATGGGAGGCAGGAGTATATCACACCAGCTCCTCCAGATGGGAGGCAGGAGTATATCACACCAACTTCTCCAGATGGGAGGCAGGAGTATATCACACTAGCTCCTCCAGATGGGAGGCAGGAGTATATCACACTAGCTCCTCCAGATGGGAGGCAGGAGTATATCATACTAGCTCCTCCAGATGGGAGGCAGGAGTATATCACACTAGCTCCTCCAGATGGGAGGCAGGAGTATATCACACCAACTTCTCCAGATGGGAGGCTGGAGTATATCACACCAGCTCCTCCAGATGGGAGGCAGGAGTATATCACACCAACTCCTCCAGATGGGAGGCAGGAGTATATCACACCAACTTCTCCAGATAGGAGGCAGGAGTATATCACACCAACTTCTCCAGATGGGAGGCAGGAGTATATCACACTAGCTCCTCCAGATGGGAGGCAGGAGTATATCACACTAGCTCATCCAGATGGGAGGCAGGAGTATATCACACCAGCTCCTCCAGATGGGAGGCAGGAGTATATCACACTAGCTCATCCAGATGGGAGGCAGGAGTATATCACACTAGCTCCTCCAGATGGGAGGCAGGAGTATATCACACTAGCTCATCCAGATGGGAGGCAGGAGTATATCACACTAGCTCCTCCAGATGGGAGGCAGGAGTATATCACACTAGCTCCTCCAGATGGGAGGCAGGAGTATATCACACTAGCTCCTCCAGATGGGAGGCAGGAGTATATCACACCAGCTCCTCCAGATGGGAGGCAGGAGTATATCACACCAACTTCTCCAGATGGGAGGCAGGAGTATATCACACCAGCTCCTCCAGATGGGAGGCAGGAGTATATCACACCAACTCCTCCAGATGGGAGGCAGGAGTATATCACACCAACTTCTCCAGATGGGAGGCAGGAGTATATCACACTAGCTCCTCCAGATGGGAGGCAGGAGTATATCACACTAGCTCCTCCAGATGGGAGGCAGGAGTATATCATACTAGCTCCTCCAGATGGGAGGCAGGAGTATATCACACTAGCTCCTCCAGATGGGAGGCAGGAGTATATCACACCAACTTCTCCAGATGGGAGGCAGGAGTATGTCACACCAGCTCCTCCAGATGGGAGGCAGGAGTATATCACACCAACTCCTCCAGATGGGAGGCAGGAGTATATCACACCAACTTCTCCAGATGGGAGGCAGGAGTATATCACACTAGCTCCTCCAGATGGGAGGCAGGAGTATATCACACCAGCTCCTCCAGATGGGAGGCAGGAGTATATCACACTAGCTCATCCAGATGGGAGGCAGGAGTATATCACACCAGCTCCTCCAGATGGGAGGCAGGAGTATATCACACCAGCTCCTCCAGATGGGAGGCAGGAGTATATCACACCAGCTCCTCCAGATGGGAGGCAGGAGTATATCACACTAGCTCCTCCAGATGGGAGGCAGGAGTATATCACACCAGCTCCTCCAGATAGGAGGCAGGAGTATATCACACTAGCTCCTCCAGATGGGAGGCAGGAGTATATCACACTAGCTCCTCCAGATGGGAGGCAGGAGTATATCACACTAGCTCCTCCAGATGGGAGGCAGGAGTATATCACACCAGCTCCTCCAGATGGGAGGCAGGAGTATATCACACTAGCTCCTCCAGATGGGAGGCAGGAGTATATCACACCAGCTCCTCCAGATAGGAGGCAGGAGTATATCATACTAGCTCCTCCAGATGGGAGGCAGGAGTATATCACACCAACTCCTCCAGATGGGAGGCAGGAGTATATCACACTAGCTCCTCCAGATGGGAGGCAGGAGTATATCACACTAGCTCCTCCAGATGGGAGGCAGGAGTATATCACACTAGCTCCTCCAGATGGGAGGCAGGAGTATATCACACTAGCTCCTCCAGATGGGAGGCAGGAGTATATCACACTAGCTCCTCCAGATGGGAGGCAGGAGTATATCACACTAGCTCCTCCAGATGGGAGGCAGGAGTATATCACACTAGCTCCTCCAGATGGGAGGCAGGAGTATATCACACTAGCTCCTCCAGATGGGAGGCAGGAGTATATCACACTAGCTCCTCCAGATGGGAGGCAGGAGTATATCACACTAGCTCCTCCAGATGGGAGGCAGGAGTATATCACACTAGCTCCTCCAGATGGGAGGCAGGAGTATATCACACTAGCTCCTCCAGATGGGAGGCAGGAGTATATCACACTAGCTCCTCCAGATGGGAGGCAGGAGTATATCACACTAGCTCCTCCAGATGGGAGGCAGGAGTATATCACACTAGCTCCTCCAGATGGGAGGCAGGAGTATATCACACTAGCTCCTCCAGATGGGAGGCAGGAGTATATCACACTAGCTCCTCCAGATGGGAGGCAGGAGTATATCACACTAGCTCCTCCAGATGGGAGGCAGGAGTATATCACACCAGCTCCTCCAGATGGGAGGCAGGAGTGTATCACACCAGCTCCTCCAGATGGGAGGCAGGAGTATATCACACTAGCTCCTCCAGATGGGAGGCAGGAGTATATCACACTAGCTCCTCCAGATGGGAGGCAGGAGTATATCACACTAGCTCATCCAGATGGGAGGCAGGAGTATATCACACTAGCTCCTCCAGATGGGAGGCAGGAGTATATCACACTAGCTCATCCAGATGGGAGGCAGGAGTATATCACACTAGCTCCTCCAGATGGGAGGCAGGAGTATATCACACTAGCTCCTCCAGATGGGAGGCAGGAGTATATCACACTAGCTCCTCCAGATGGGAGGCAGGAGTATATCACACCAGCTCCTCCAGATGGGAGGCAGGAGTATATCACACCAACTTCTCCAGATGGGAGGCAGGAGTATATCACACCAGCTCCTCCAGATGGGAGGCAGGAGTATATCACACCAACTCCTCCAGATGGGAGGCAGGAGTATATCACACCAACTTCTCCAGATGGGAGGCAGGAGTATATCACACTAGCTCCTCCAGATGGGAGGCAGGAGTATATCACACTAGCTCCTCCAGATGGGAGGCAGGAGTATATCATACTAGCTCCTCCAGATGGGAGGCAGGAGTATATCACACTAGCTCCTCCAGATGGGAGGCAGGAGTATATCACACCAACTTCTCCAGATGGGAGGCAGGAGTATGTCACACCAGCTCCTCCAGATGGGAGGCAGGAGTATATCACACCAACTCCTCCAGATGGGAGGCAGGAGTATATCACACCAACTTCTCCAGATGGGAGGCAGGAGTATATCACACTAGCTCCTCCAGATGGGAGGCAGGAGTATATCACACCAGCTCCTCCAGATAGGAGGCAGGAGTATATCACACTAGCTCATCCAGATGGGAGGCAGGAGTATATCACACCAGCTCCTCCAGATGGGAGGCAGGAGTATATCACACCAGCTCCTCCAGATGGGAGGCAGGAGTATATCACACCAGCTCCTCCAGATGGGAGGCAGGAGTATATCACACTAGCTCCTCCAGATGGGAGGCAGGAGTATATCACACCAGCTCCTCCAGATAGGAGGCAGGAGTATATCACACTAGCTCCTCCAGATGGGAGGCAGGAGTATATCACACTAGCTCCTCCAGATGGGAGGCAGGAGTATATCACACTAGCTCCTCCAGATGGGAGGCAGGAGTATATCACACCAGCTCCTCCAGATGGGAGGCAGGAGTATATCACACTAGCTCCTCCAGATGGGAGGCAGGAGTATATCACACCAGCTCCTCCAGATAGGAGGCAGGAGTATATCATACTAGCTCCTCCAGATGGGAGGCAGGAGTATATCACACCAACTCCTCCAGATGGGAGGCAGGAGTATATCACACTAGCTCCTCCAGATGGGAGGCAGGAGTATATCACACTAGCTCCTCCAGATGGGAGGCAGGAGTATATCACACTAGCTCCTCCAGATGGGAGGCAGGAGTATATCACACTAGCTCCTCCAGATGGGAGGCAGGAGTATATCACACTAGCTCCTCCAGATGGGAGGCAGGAGTATATCACACTAGCTCCTCCAGATGGGAGGCAGGAGTATATCACACTAGCTCCTCCAGATGGGAGGCAGGAGTATATCACACTAGCTCCTCCAGATGGGAGGCAGGAGTATATCACACTAACTCCTCCAGATGGGAGGCAGGAGTATATCACACTAGCTCCTCCAGATGGGAGGCAGGAGTATATCACACTAGCTCCTCCAGATGGGAGGCAGGAGTATATCACACTAGCTCCTCCAGATGGGAGGCAGGAGTATATCACACTAGCTCCTCCAGATGGGAGGCAGGAGTATATCACACTAGCTCCTCCAGATGGGAGGCAGGAGTATATCACACTAGCTCCTCCAGATGGGAGGCAGGAGTATATCACACTAGCTCCTCCAGATGGGAGGCAGGAGTATATCACACTAGCTCCTCCAGATGGGAGGCAGGAGTATATCACACTAGCTCCTCCAGATGGGAGGCAGGAGTATATCACACTAGCTCCTCCAGATGGGAGGCAGGAGTATATCACACCAGCTCCTCCAGATGGGAGGCAGGAGTATATCACACCAGCTCCTCCAGATGGGAGGCAGGAGTATATCACACTAGCTCCTCCAGATGGGAGGCAGGAGTATATCACACTAGCTCCTCCAGATGGGAGGCAGGAGTATATCATACTAGCTCCTCCAGATGGGAGGCAGGAGTATATCACACCAACTTCTCCAGATGGGAGGCAGGAGTATATCACACTAGCTCCTCCAGATGGGAGGCAGGAGTATATCACACTAGCTCCTCCAGATGGGAGGCAGGAGTATATCACACTAGCTCCTCCAGATGGGAGGCAGGAGTATATCACACTAGCTCCTCCAGATGGGAGGCAGGAGTATATCACACTAGCTCCTCCAGATGGGAGGCAGGAGTATATCACACTAGCTCCTCCAGATGGGAGGCAGGAGTATATCACACCAACTCCTCCAGATGGGAGGCAGGAGTATATCACACTAGCTCCTCCAGATGGGAGGCAGGAGTATATCACACTAGCTCCTCCAGATGGGAGGCAGGAGTATATCACACCAGCTCCTCCAGATGGGAGGCAGGAGTATATCACACTAGCTCCTCCAGATGGGAGGCAGGAGTATATCACACTAGCTCCTCCAGATGGGAGGCAGGAGTATATCATACTAGCTCCTCCAGATGGGAGGCAGGAGTATATCACACTAGCTCCTCCAGATGGGAGGCAGGAGTATATCACACCAGCTCCTCCAGATGGGAGGCAGGAGTATATCACACTAGCTCCTCCAGATGGGAGGCAGGAGTATATCACACTAGCTCCTCCAGAAGGGAGGCAGGAGTATATCATACTAGCTCCTCCAGATGGGAGGCAGGAGTATATCACACTAGCTCCTCCAGATGGGAGGCAGGAGTATATCACACTAGCTCCTCCAGATGGGAGGCAGGAGTATATCATACTAGCTCCTCCAGATGGGAGGCAGGAGTATATCATACTAGCTCCTCCAGATGGGAGGCAGGAGTATATCACACTAGCTCCTCCAGATGGGAGGCAGGAGTATATCACACTAGCTCCTCCAGATGGGAGGCAGGAGTATATCACACTAGCTCCTCCAGATGGGAGGCAGGAGTATATCATACTAGCTCCTCCAGATGGGAGGCAGGAGTATATCATACTAGCTCCTCCAGATGGGAGGCAGGAGTATATCACACTAGCTCCTCCAGATAGGAGGCAGGAGTATATCACACTAGCTCCTCCAGATGGGAGGCAGGAGTATATCACACTAGCTCCTCCAGATGGGAGGCAGGAGTACATCACACTAGCTCCTCCAGATGGGAGGCAGGAGTATATCACACCAACTTCTCCAGATGGGAGGCAGGAGTATATCACACTAGCTCCTCCAGATGGGAGGCAGGAGTATATCACACTAACTCCTCCAGATGGGAGGCAGGAGTATATCACACTAACTCCTCCAGATGGGAGGCAGGAGTATATCATACTAGCTCCTCCAGATGGGAGGCAGGAGTATATCACACTAACTCCTCCAGATGGGAGGCAGGAGTATATCACACTAGCTCCTCCAGATGGGAGGCAGGAGTATATCATACTAGCTCCTCCAGATGGGAGGCAGGAGTATATCACACTAACTCCTCCAGATGGGAGGCAGGAGTATATCACACTAGCTCCTCCAGATGGGAGGCAGGAGTATATCACACTAGCTCCTCCAGATAGGAGGCAGGAGTATATCACACTAGCTCCTCCAGATGGGAGGCAGGAGTATATCACACTAGCTCCTCCAGATGGGAGGCAGGAGTATATCACACTAGCTCCTCCAGATAGGAGGCAGGAGTATATCACACTAGCTCCTCCAGATAGGAGGCAGGAGTATATCACACTAGCTCCTCCAGATGGGAGGCAGGAGTATATCACACCAGCTCCTCCAGATAGGAGGCAGGAGTATATCACACTAGCTCATCCAGATGGGAGGCAGGAGTATATCACACTAGCTCCTCCAGATGGGAGGCAGGAGTATATCACACCAGCTCCTCCAGATGGGAGGCAGGAGTATATCACACTAGCTCCTCCAGATAGGAGGCAGGAGTATATCACACTAGCTCCTCCAGATGGGAGGCAGGAGTATATCACACCAGCTCCTCCAGATAGGAGGCAGGAGTATATCACACTAGCTCCTCCAGATGGGAGGCAGGAGTATATCACACTAGCTCCTCCAGATGGGAGGCAGGAGTATATCACACCAGCTCCTCCAGATGGGAGGCAGGAGTATATCACACTAGCTCCTCCAGATAGGAGGCAGGAGTATATCACACTAGCTCCTCCAGATGGGAGGCAGGAGTATATCATACTAGCTCCTCCAGATGGGAGGCAGGAGTATATCACACTAGCTCCTCCAGATAGGAGGCAGGAGTATATCACACTAGCTCCTCCAGATAGGAGGCAGGAGTATATCACACTAGCTCCTCCAGATGGGAGGCAGGAGTATATCACACTAGCTCCTCCAGATAGGAGGCAGGAGTATATCACACTAGCTCCTCCAGATAGGAGGCAGGAGTATATCACACTAGCTCCTCCAGATGGGAGGCAGGAGTATATCACACTAGCTCCTCCAGATGGGAGGCAGGAGTATATCATACTAGCTCCTCCAGATGGGAGGCAGGAGTATATCACACTAGCTCCTCCAGATAGGAGGCAGGAGTATATCACACTAGCTCCTCCAGATAGGAGGCAGGAGTATATCACACTAGCTCCTCCAGATGGGAGGCAGGAGTATATCACACTAGCTCCTCCAGATGGGAGGCAGGAGTATATCATACTAGCTCCTCCAGATGGGAGGCAGGAGTATATCACACTAGCTCCTCCAGATGGGAGGCAGGAGTATATCACACCAACTTCTCCAGATGGGAGGCAGGAGTATATCACACTAGCTCCTCCAGATAGGAGGCAGGAGTATATCACACTAGCTCCTCCAGATGGGAGGCAGGAGTATATCACACTAGCTCCTCCAGATGGGAGGCAGGAGTATATCACACTAGCTCCTCCAGATGGGAGGCAGGAGTATATCATACTAGCTCCTCCAGATGGGAGGCAGGAGTATATCACACTAGCTCCTCCAGATAGGAGGCAGGAGTATATCACACTAGCTCCTCCAGATGGGAGGCAGGAGTATATCACACTAGCTCCTCCAGATGGGAGGCAGGAGTATATCACACTAGCTCCTCCAGATGGGAGGCAGGAGTATATCATACTAGCTCCTCCAGATGGGAGGCAGGAGTATATCACACTAGCTCCTCCAGATGGGAGGCAGGAGTATATCACACTAGCTCCTCCAGATGGGAGGCAGGAGTATATCACACTAGCTCCTCCAGATGGGAGGCAGGAGTATATCACACTAGCTCCTCCAGATGGGAGGCAGGAGTATATCACACCAACTTCTCCAGATGGGAGGCAGGAGTATATCACACTAGCTCCTCCAGATGGGAGGCAGGAGTATATCACACCAGCTCCTCCAGATGGGAGGCAGGAGTATATCACACTAGCTCCTCCAGATGGGAGGCAGGAGTATATCACACTAGCTCCTCCAGATGGGAGGCAGGAGTATATCACACCAACTTCTCCAGATGGGAGGCTTGAGTATATCACACCAGCTCCTCCAGATGGGAGGCAGGAGTATATCACACCAGCTCCTCCAGATGGGAGGCAGGAGTATATCATACTAGCTCCTCCAGATGGGAGGCAGGAGTATATCACACTAGCTCCTCCAGATGGGAGGCAGGAGTATATCACACTAGCTCCTCCAGATGGGAGGCAGGAGTATATCACACTAGCTCCTCCAGATGGGAGGCAGGAGTATATCACACTAGCTCCTCCAGATGGGAGGCAGGAGTATATCACACTAGCTCCTCCAGATGAAAGGCAGGAGTATATCACACTAGCTCCTCCAGATGGGAGGCAGGAGTATATCACACTAACTCCTCCAGATGGGAGGCAGGAGTATATCACACTAACTCCTCCAGATGGGAGGCAGGAGTATATCACACTAACTCCTCCAGATGGGAGGCAGGAGTATATCACACTAGCTCCTCCAGATGGGAGGCAGGAGTATATCACACTAGCTCCTCCAGATGGGAGGCAGGAGTATATCACACTAGCTCCTCCAGATGGGAGGCAGGAGTATATCACACTAGCTCCTCCAGATGGGAGGCAGGAGTATATCACACTAGCTCCTCCAGATGGGAGGCAGGAGTATATCACACTAGCTCCTCCAGATGGGAGGCAGGAGTATATCACACTAGCTCCTCCAGATGGGAGGCAGGAGTATATCACACCAGCTCCTCCAGATGGGAGGCAGGAGTATATCACACTAGCTCCTCCAGATGGGAGGCAGGAGTATATCACACTAGCTCCTCCAGATGGGAGGCAGGAGTATATCACACTAGCTCCTCCAGATGGGAGGCAGGAGTATATCACACTAGCTCCTCCAGATGGGAGGCAGGAGTATATCACACTAGCTCCTCCAGATGGGAGGCAGGAGTATATCACACTAGCTCCTCCAGATGGGAGGCAGGAGTATATCACACTAGCTCCTCCAGATGGGAGGCAGGAGTATATCACACTAGCTCCTCCAGATGGGAGGCAGGAGTATATCACACTAGCTCCTCCAGATGGGAGGCAGGAGTATATCACACTAGCTCCTCCAGATGGGAGGCAGGAGTATATCACACTAGCTCCTCCAGATGGGAGGCAGGAGTATATCACACTAGCTCCTCCAGATGGGAGGCAGGAGTATATCACACTAGCTCCTCCAGATAGGAGGCAGGAGTATATCACACTAGCTCCTCCAGATGGGAGGCAGGAGTATATCACACTAGCTCCTCCAGATGGGAGGCAGGAGTATATCACACTAGCTCCTCCAGATGGGAGGCAGGAGTATATCACACTAACTCCTCCAGATGGGAGGCAGGAGTATATCACACTAGCTCCTCCAGATGGGAGGCAGGAGTATATCATACTAGCTCCTCCAGATGGGAGGCAGGAGTATATCACACTAGCTCCTCCAGATGGGAGGCAGGAGTATATCACACTAGCTCCTCCAGATGGGAGGCAGGAGTATATCACACTAGCTCCTCCAGATGGGAGGCAGGAGTATATCACACTAGCTCCTCCAGATGGGAGGCAGGAGTATATCACACTAGCTCCTCCAGATGGGAGGCAGGAGTATATCACACTAGCTCCTCCAGATGGGAGGCAGGAGTATATCACACTAGCTCCTCCAGATGGGAGGCAGGAGTATATCACACTAGCTCCTCCAGATGGGAGGCAGGAGTATATCACACTAGCTCCTCCAGATAGGAGGCAGGAGTATATCACACTAGCTCCTCCAGATGGGAGGCAGGAGTATATCACACTAGCTCCTCCAGATGGGAGGCAGGAGTATATCACACTAGCTCCTCCAGATGGGAGGCAGGAGTATATCACACTAACTCCTCCAGATGGGAGGCAGGAGTATATCACACTAGCTCCTCCAGATGGGAGGCAGGAGTATATCACACTAGCTCCTCCAGATGGGAGGCAGGAGTATATCACACCAGCTCCTCCAGATGGGAGGCAGGAGTATATCACACTAGCTCCTCCAGATAGGAGGCAGGAGTATATCACACTAGCTCCTCCAGATAGGAGGCAGGAGTATATCACACTAGCTCCTCCAGATGGGAGGCAGGAGTATATCACACTAGCTCCTCCAGATGGGAGGCAGGAGTATATCATACTAGCTCCTCCAGATGGGAGGCAGGAGTATATCACACTAGCTCCTCCAGATGGGAGGCAGGAGTATATCACACCAACTTCTCCAGATGGGAGGCAGGAGTATATCACACTAGCTCCTCCAGATAGGAGGCAGGAGTATATCACACTAGCTCCTCCAGATGGGAGGCAGGAGTATATCACACTAGCTCCTCCAGATGGGAGGCAGGAGTATATCACACTAGCTCCTCCAGATGGGAGGCAGGAGTATATCATACTAGCTCCTCCAGATGGGAGGCAGGAGTATATCACACTAGCTCCTCCAGATAGGAGGCAGGAGTATATCACACTAGCTCCTCCAGATGGGAGGCAGGAGTATATCACACTAGCTCCTCCAGATGGGAGGCAGGAGTATATCACACTAGCTCCTCCAGATGGGAGGCAGGAGTATATCATACTAGCTCCTCCAGATGGGAGGCAGGAGTATATCACACTAGCTCCTCCAGATGGGAGGCAGGAGTATATCACACTAGCTCCTCCAGATGGGAGGCAGGAGTATATCACACTAGCTCCTCCAGATGGGAGGCAGGAGTATATCACACTAGCTCCTCCAGATGGGAGGCAGGAGTATATCACACCAACTTCTCCAGATGGGAGGCAGGAGTATATCACACTAGCTCCTCCAGATGGGAGGCAGGAGTATATCACACCAGCTCCTCCAGATGGGAGGCAGGAGTATATCACACTAGCTCCTCCAGATGGGAGGCAGGAGTATATCACACTAGCTCCTCCAGATGGGAGGCAGGAGTATATCACACCAACTTCTCCAGATGGGAGGCTTGAGTATATCACACCAGCTCCTCCAGATGGGAGGCAGGAGTATATCACACCAGCTCCTCCAGATGGGAGGCAGGAGTATATCATACTAGCTCCTCCAGATGGGAGGCAGGAGTATATCACACTAGCTCCTCCAGATGGGAGGCAGGAGTATATCACACTAGCTCCTCCAGATGGGAGGCAGGAGTATATCACACTAGCTCCTCCAGATGGGAGGCAGGAGTATATCACACTAGCTCCTCCAGATGGGAGGCAGGAGTATATCACACTAGCTCCTCCAGATGAAAGGCAGGAGTATATCACACTAGCTCCTCCAGATGGGAGGCAGGAGTATATCACACTAACTCCTCCAGATGGGAGGCAGGAGTATATCACACTAACTCCTCCAGATGGGAGGCAGGAGTATATCACACTAACTCCTCCAGATGGGAGGCAGGAGTATATCACACTAGCTCCTCCAGATGGGAGGCAGGAGTATATCACACTAGCTCCTCCAGATGGGAGGCAGGAGTATATCACACTAGCTCCTCCAGATGGGAGGCAGGAGTATATCACACTAGCTCCTCCAGATGGGAGGCAGGAGTATATCACACTAGCTCCTCCAGATGGGAGGCAGGAGTATATCACACTAGCTCCTCCAGATGGGAGGCAGGAGTATATCACACTAGCTCCTCCAGATGGGAGGCAGGAGTATATCACACCAGCTCCTCCAGATGGGAGGCAGGAGTATATCACACTAGCTCCTCCAGATGGGAGGCAGGAGTATATCACACTAGCTCCTCCAGATGGGAGGCAGGAGTATATCACACTAGCTCCTCCAGATGGGAGGCAGGAGTATATCACACTAGCTCCTCCAGATGGGAGGCAGGAGTATATCACACTAGCTCCTCCAGATGGGAGGCAGGAGTATATCACACTAGCTCCTCCAGATGGGAGGCAGGAGTATATCACACTAGCTCCTCCAGATGGGAGGCAGGAGTATATCACACTAGCTCCTCCAGATGGGAGGCAGGAGTATATCACACTAGCTCCTCCAGATGGGAGGCAGGAGTATATCACACTAGCTCCTCCAGATGGGAGGCAGGAGTATATCACACTAGCTCCTCCAGATGGGAGGCAGGAGTATATCACACTAGCTCCTCCAGATGGGAGGCAGGAGTATATCACACTAGCTCCTCCAGATGGGAGGCAGGAGTATATCACACTAGCTCCTCCAGATAGGAGGCAGGAGTATATCACACTAGCTCCTCCAGATGGGAGGCAGGAGTATATCACACTAGCTCCTCCAGATGGGAGGCAGGAGTATATCACACTAGCTCCTCCAGATGGGAGGCAGGAGTATATCACACTAACTCCTCCAGATGGGAGGCAGGAGTATATCACACTAGCTCCTCCAGATGGGAGGCAGGAGTATATCATACTAGCTCCTCCAGATGGGAGGCAGGAGTATATCACACTAGCTCCTCCAGATGGGAGGCAGGAGTATATCACACTAGCTCCTCCAGATGGGAGGCAGGAGTATATCACACTAGCTCCTCCAGATGGGAGGCAGGAGTATATCACACTAGCTCCTCCAGATGGGAGGCAGGAGTATATCACACTAGCTCCTCCAGATGGGAGGCAGGAGTATATCACACTAGCTCCTCCAGATGGGAGGCAGGAGTATATCACACTAGCTCCTCCAGATGGGAGGCAGGAGTATATCACACTAGCTCCTCCAGATGGGAGGCAGGAGTATATCACACTAGCTCCTCCAGATAGGAGGCAGGAGTATATCACACTAGCTCCTCCAGATGGGAGGCAGGAGTATATCACACTAGCTCCTCCAGATGGGAGGCAGGAGTATATCACACTAGCTCCTCCAGATGGGAGGCAGGAGTATATCACACTAACTCCTCCAGATGGGAGGCAGGAGTATATCACACTAGCTCCTCCAGATGGGAGGCAGGAGTATATCACACTAGCTCCTCCAGATGGGAGGCAGGAGTATATCATACTAGCTCCTCCAGATGGGAGGCAGGAGTATATCACACTAGCTCCTCCAGATGGGAGGCAGGAGTATATCACACTAGCTCCTCCAGATGGGAGGCAGGAGTATATCACACTAGCTCCTCCAGATGGGAGGCAGGAGTATATCACACTAGCTCCTCCAGATGGGAGGCAGGAGTATATCACACTAGCTCCTCCAGATGGGAGGCAGGAGTATATCACACTAGCTCCTCCAGATGGGAGGCAGGAGTATATCACACTAGCTCCTCCAGATGGGAGGCAGGAGTATATCACACTAGCTCCTCCAGATGGGAGGCAGGAGTATATCACACTAGCTCCTCCAGATGGGAGGCAGGAGTATATCACACTAGCTCCTCCAGATGGGAGGCAGGAGTATATCACACTAGCTCCTCCAGATGGGAGGCAGGAGTATATCACACTAGCTCCTCCAGATGGGAGGCAGGAGTATATCACACTAGCTCCTCCAGATGGGAGGCAGGAGTATATCACACTAGCTCCTCCAGATGGGAGGCAGGAGTATATCACACCAACTTCTCCAGATGGGAGGCAGGAGTATACCACACCAACTTCTCCAGATGGGAGGCTGGAGTATATCACACCAACTTCTCCAGATGGGAGGCGGGAGTATATCACACCAACTTCTCCAGATGGGAGGCAGGAGTATATCACACTAGCTCCTCCAGATGGGAGGCAGGAGTATATCACACTAGCTCCTCCAGATGGGAGGCAGGAGTATATCACACTAGCTCCTCCAGATAGGAGGCAGGAGTATATCACACCAGCTCCTCCAGATGGGAGGCAGGAGTATATCACACCAGCTCCTCCAGATGGGAGGCAGGAGTATATCACACTAGCTCCTCCAGATGGGAGGCAGGAGTATATCACACCAGCTCCTCCAGATGGGAGGCAGGAGTATATCACACCAACTTCTCCAGATGGGAGGCAGGAGTATATCACACTAGCTCCTCCAGATGGGAGGCAGGAGTATATCACACTAGCTCCTCCAGATGGGAGGCAGGAGTATATCACACTAGCTCCTTCAGATAGGAGGCAGGAGTATATCACACTAGCTCCTCCAGATGGGAGGCAGGAGTATATCACACCAGCTCCTCCAGATGGGAGGCAGGAGTATATCACACTAGCTTCTCCAGATGGGAGGCAGGAGTATATCACACTAGCTCCTCCAGATGGGAGGCAGGAGTATATCACACTAGCTCCTCCAGATGGGAGGCAGGAGTATATCACACTAGCTCCTCCAGATGGGAGGCAGGAGTATATCACACTAGCTCCTCCAGATAGGAGGCAGGAGTATATCACACCAGCTCCTCCAGATGGGAGGAGTCTGCTGCTGTACATCCTCATAGACATCTTCCTTTTCATTTAATTCAGTTATTAACTGACATCTTCAAAATTGCCCCATGTCTACAACCTCCCACCCCCCTCTTATGAGGCATGTTATTGATTGATTGAGTTATATTCATAAATCTGAACTCCTCTCAATCTCATTATTAAGTTCCTGCAAATTCTTTGTGTGGTTTCTCTTGCTGCAGTGGTCTCTAAACATGCCATGCACTTTTAATCAGAACTGATACGTTCTTCACGCTTAGGAACCGCTGCTAACAGCTAAGATTATTTTAAGTAAAATGTCAAAGAGGCTCTAAGTGTGTGGAGATACAGAGAATCACAGCATCATTCATTTTTAATGTGTAAAATTTACGAAAACAGTTTGCAGCGAGTCAGCTACAAGTGCTGCATGTTTCTGTGCCTGACTCATCGATTTTTTAACGCATAATCCAGTACGTGTGTCCCGCTGTAAAATAACGTTTTCGAGAATGTGAGACTGGATGGACTAAATTAAGAAGTTTGAAGAGAGTTCAGATCATTTTCCTGTCTTGTCGATCATTCAGACTGATACGTTAGGGTGTAGATCTTGTCCCAGGAGATTGTCCATCGATCATCGATCAAGAGTCTTGACCATGAAGAAACCTGGCAGTGAACATCAAACATTGGGCAAGGATCATTGTTCATTGATTTGATCATTCGCCATCTAGAAAGCACTCACAATATGACCAGTTGAACCACACGAAACACATGGCACTGTTAAACCAGTGTTAAACCATCTACCCAATACCAAAGTATTTTCTTTGCTAGATTTTTATTTTATTGAATTAAACCCGCTGTCATATAGCTGTAATGTTGCTGCGTATTTGTCATTATGTAAAGACCCGTGAAGTCTAGATTTCCACAGTTTCAGAAAGGCTTAGGGCTCGTTTCCAGAGACCCGTGACGGTCCGTAGTCCAATACAGCAACCCAATGCTTGCCATAAAAGGCGACTATGCTTGTCGTAAGAGGCGACTAACGGGATCGGGTGGTCAGGCTAGCTGACTTGGCTGGCACATGTCATCTGTTCTCAATTGTGCACATGGCTGGTCATCTTGTTGATTGATGGATGGTCATCAGTGGATTGTCTGGTCCAGACTCGATTATTTACAGACCGTCGCCATATAGCTGGAATATTGCTGTGTGACGTAAAACTGAACTCACTCACTAAACAATACCCAGTTTTGGCGATTATTTCCCATCTATCTGCAGTCATGAAATATAGCTAACATTCTGCTGAACCCACTACACCCACTCACACACTCATTATGTACAGCAGGTTAAACGATTGTGTTCTCCCAATCTTGCAAAAATCTGGATATATATAAAGATGTAGAAAAAACACTTTCTCGCGAAATAATATCTTCATTTTATTCAGGATTGTGATGTGCCAATTCTGTTCATTACAATAAGTGACCGCGGTAAGAGCAGCTGATCAATATTTAAGAGGAATGTGAAGTAACATGATATAGTGAGTTCTTTAAAATTCGAGCAATATTCTAATATCTTAAACTGCCAACTCATTACAATTGAGTTATATGCTCTTTTACCTCTTATCACCAGTGAGAGTGGAGAGAATTTCCCACGAGTTGAGACATTTGAAGGATTTGCGATCTTTAAGATGTCATATTTTCAAAACTTAGACTTTTATGACTGCAGATAGATGGGAAATAATCGTCAACATTGGGTATTGTTTAGTGAGTGAGTGAGTGAGTTCAGTTTTACGCCACACTCAGCAATATTCCAGCTATATGGCGACGGTCTGTAGATAATCGAGTCTGGACCAGACAATCCAGTGATCAACAACAACAACATTGATCTGCGCATTTGGGAACCGATGACATGTGTTAACCAAGTCAGCGAGCCTGACCACCTGATCCTGTTAGTCGCCTCTTACGACAAGCATAGTCGCCTTTCATGGCAAGCATGGGTTGCTGAAGGCCTATTCTACCCCGGGACCTTCACGGTTCGGGTATTGTTTAGACGTTTTATTTATGTGAAATCAAACATTTTTTATTTGTGTGAAAACACACACGCTTTATTTGTGTGAAAACACACACGTTTTATTTATGTGAAAATACATACGTTTTATTTATGTGAAAACACACACGTTGTATTTATGTGAAAACACACACGTTATATTTATGTGAAAACACACACTTTTGTCTCGTCTTGGGTGACTCGGTACCTTCCATTAACAGTAAAGTGTTTATATGACGGGTTATAGCCTGAAGCAACATCACGATATCACCGAGACTTGCCTCTTTAACATACCCCCTAAGTGAATCTGTGTCCCCATGCAGACCTGCAGGGACACCTTGCAATGAGCTATTGGGCGTCAAGGGAGATTTGGCCAACGTTGGAAGATTTACGTAAACGTGTTAAAATTTATACGACACAGGCCGGCCTGTCTGAAAACAATTTAGCCTCATACGTTTCCGTAAGATCGACTAAGCCCGGGTGATCAATAGTTCCACATTAGAAAAGCCTGTCCTGGGTTCCGTCGAGGACCGTCAGTGATTATATAGTGATGTACAAGACTGAAATAATATACAGGGATAGCACATAACAACGAACTATGCTCATACTGAGCAGGATGAGCAGTTCAGCAAGTCGTTAACATGTATTCAAGTAAAAGTGAGTGAGTGAGGTTACTTTTACGTTGCTTTGGGCAATAGTCAACCAGTATTTCAACAGGGAACACCAGATGTTGTCTTCACACATTGTATCCATGTGGTGAATCGATCGACTTGCAAACGAGCAAACGCTGTACCATAAGGCTACTCCACCGACCTCTCCAAGTAAAACTGACCAGCGTAAACACTTCGAGTTATCCTTGGTTCGACACAAATTCGAAATACACAAGTTCGACACAAAGGTTATTTGAGTTGATTTCATTTGTTACGGTCCTTCTCTTGTGGAGAGTTTCAGCACTAACTTAATATAGTGTCATTTAGTTTTCCAAATATATAACCTTAACGTGAGCCAAGCGTCAACTTATTCCTTAAACGATCCTGTTAACTGGCCTCTTAGCGACAACACGTAACAATATAGATCAACAGAAATGTATTTATCTCCTTTGACAACGACGTCAATACGTTATTTCAAACCACACTGGTGTCCATGATGCCAAAAAACTGTTTGAATGGATCAGAATGGATCAGAATGGATAATAACAGCGATGGGAGTAAACCAGGTGAAGCTGTTCACCAAGTCTGCTCAGAGTCGGTCCTTTGTGGAGAAGCTTTCTGAGAAGTCATTGCATCGTGTGTACATGCAGTGTGCGGAACAGAAGTGCAGTCCAACAGACTCCTTCGCCTGGATGACGTCGTCTCAAATTTGAACTGAGGGCTTCCGTTTTGCTGCTCAGGACCAGTCACTTCCCACTCGCAATCGCCAGGATGTGATTCTTAATCAAAATGTAAACAGGAAATGTCGATTGTGCAATGACTGTCAGTGGATGCCCTTCCTTGGCACAAACAGCATATCTTAAAAGACATGATGGCATGGCTCGCTGCTTTTCTATAGTCTTAGCTATGCCTTGGCTTTGACTCCGCGGTTCATTCATGGTAGCACACGAACATATCCAGGGTGTCATGGAAAATGACAGCTTTAAACTTCTATGGAACAGGCCCCTGTAAAGCCTCAAATCCCTGCCAACAAACCTGATCTTGTCTTTTTTATAAAGCCGATGAATTTATTTGACCAGCATTTTCTGTGAATTATAGCAGCATGAGATTACCGAATAGAACTAACTCCTTGCAACAAAAGCTTGTTCCAAAATCGGAAAAGGCCTAGCAGTCAATGTCGGTCACCTGATGGCGTGAGTCCCTTGTCATATTTTCAGTCACTGATTTGCCTGAAACAGACCTCTTAATTAGCATTAGCAGGTCACCTATATGTGGTCCTATTGTTCACGTCAGCGGTTCATAAAAAACGCGGTTCCACCATTTCTCCCCATGGTTTGTCAACCACCAAATGACATACCATTTAAACGAATAGTGTCAACACCCCTAGAAACATCCAACACTCAGAAACAACGGAATCGAATAAATTGTATTCACTAACAAATTCACGTCCTTCATAAAAAACGCGGTTCCACCATTTCTCCCCATGGTTTGTCAACCACCAAATGACATACCATTTAAACGAATAGTGTCAACACCCCTAGAAACATCCAACACTCAGAAACAACGGAATCGAATAAATTGTATTCACTAACAAATTCACGTCCTTCTAATAATACCTTACACAAACGAAAGTCGGTCATGGTTTGTCAATATCACACCTTAGACAAGCAGGACTTAACGAGTCAGCAATACATCTTACAATTATTTGACTAAAAGCGATACGATGACCAACTACACACACAGCGTGTTACAATGAACACACACGCTGATGTTCTATCATTTAAAAATAAAGCTAAACTGGAGGTTTTACCTGGACATCAAGATCTCCGCCCCAGCGGTAGTCCCGTTACAAGCAGCATTCCCTCTGCAACCTCCCAACTATCCGTGGATTCACTGAGACGAACTGACTGCCGCGCACGACACGAGCAAACGCTACTGTACCCTATCGCTGAGCAGTTACTAGCTGTAGACATCCAGAGCTAAGGGATTTGGCTCCTGACATACGAAAAGAACATCTTCAGTTCAGTGTAACAAGATCCTTAATTGAAATGTTAAATATTGACAAAAAGACGCAAAAAAATGCAAAGTGATATTGTACACTTGATAGGGGTTAAGATATGATATACACACCCTGAACATCACAGGTCATTGTTTAGTTTTTGCGAACTCCTTGCATCTGTTCTTTTGTGTAGGCATTTTCTTTCAACCATTTCATGTATTTTTCATAGCAAACCAATACAATGTTCAAGGAAAGAACTATGCAACTTCAGTCGTCAGTGTCACATTGGCGGCTTGTCTGCGAGTTTTCGTTTAATTAACGTGGTTATTTCAAAGAGAGAAATGAAAAACTTCCATTCGAAGAAGTCAAACTTACAGGGAAAAAGAGCATCCGTAGGCAGTTCGAACTTTCTGAAAATGTCCCACCGCGCCTCTAAATCTTGTGCTGCTTCTTTCAAAGAGACTTATTGATTTGTCCAACACAACACCTTCTGTTCATTTAAAATGGTAAAAGAATGGGTTCAAGAGGTTCAGACTGGCTGTGAACTTAATGAATCCGCTGGTGGTTGCGATTTTGTTATATTCAAAAGTGATAAATCAGTGGTTGATTGCGGCTTTTCGTCCTTAACAATTTTAGATGTCTTCAGTTAATCTCATGCTCTAATGAGCCAAGGATTCAGTTGTCACAGATGACAGTTTTACCGTCATTTACCGTGTTCTGGGTGTTCAAAACAGGCAGTCTAGACAGACATGGGGACCATGGGCACATAAGACATGGGACAGAGATGGGGACCATGAGACATGGGACATGGGGCGGACATGGCAACCAGGTATTGCTGTCGGTTGTTACATGATCTTCAAACCAACCTTGTATAAATTACCGTTTAATCTGATAGCTTTTTTCTGATAAGATAAATTGCAGTAACGATATACTGATATACCAAAACACTTGCGTTTTCAATGATCAAGAAGGATACATACGTTACAATATTTTGCTTATGGGTATCTTTCGATTTAAAAAAATCGCAGATGATAGCAAATAACTATTTCTCAGACGCAAAAAGACGGTGTCGTATCAGTTCAAGAAGTATCTTACTTCAAGGTCGACTTGTTTTACAAAAACAGTCTGAAAAACACATGTAGCACCTATCTGAGTAGCAAATGGCTACTCTCTGAAGAAAGACTTGAGACGTAAAGCTGGTTGAAAGACATATAAGACATATGTCTGATAAAGGCTCGAAACAATTATCTCGGCCAAGAGGTCATGAAAAAAGGCAGGCGTGCAGATAAAAGAACACACGGAATCCAGTAGAGCAAATAAAAATATGATGACAGATACATGTAGCGTCTTGTAGTTCAAATCCCAAGATACAGCATGTCAGGTAACCAGAGTTACTGACAGGGAGGCATTCCAAGAGAAACTTTCTAGGAGACATTCTACAAGAGACATTGTGTCCAGGTCTGTACGTCAGATTAGACAGTGGCATTTCTGAACAACACTGAGATAACATGTTCAGCAACTTTTCATCCGTCAAAATGGGCGGTGGATTAGTCTAGTGGTTAAAGAGTTCGCTCGTCACGCCGAAGAACCGGTTTCGATTCCCAACATGGGTACAATGTGTCAAACCCATTTCTGGTGTCCCTAGCCTTGATGTTACTGAAGTATTGCTAAAGGCGAAGTAAAACTAAGCTCACTCACTCAATCATCTGTCAATGTTTCCAACAGACAGGAGTTGAATTTGAATTATTGAAACACAATTCTTCTTTGGTAGTAATCTTCAACGGACAGTTGAGAGTATAAAGAAGCTGTTATCCATAATGTTTCTGGAGAGTACAAGGTACATGTTTCAGTAAAGTTGATATATAATATGCTCATGTGCCACCTTTGGTAGCGTTAATGTGAAACAATTCAATGACGAGGATACAATGATCGTTCAAACAACAGGTATTTGTAAGTCCTTACAGGTAATATGTTCATCAACTGCAACCAACAGACAGACGTCTATCTGAACTATCCGAAAGGATTTGTCGGCAGTAATGTTTCAGCGGGAGAGACCTTTGCAAGTCTACAGTGTTATCCTGGTCAAAACTTATATCATATTATAAATACAGACTTTCTTAAAAAGGTAAGAATATCGTCGACAAATGGTATCGACAAGCCATTAGAAACAAGATATTGCCTGGAATATTGCTGCGTGCGGTGATAAACAAACAAACAAACAAACAGACAAACAAGTGTTTCGACTGGTCATCGTTCATCTCAATACGCCACTAATTTCATAATGAAGATTGACTGTATAGAATGTGTGAGTTTGCTGACTGTACGTCTTTGAACACGGAAACATGTTTCCTCTGCCAAAAATTTGCTGTTTTTGTTGTTGATGCTGTCGTTGTTTGAAAAAAACGTGATCAGTACATAGTAAGGAAATTCTGAAAGAATTTCTAAAGCATAATAATGAAGCATTTCGTTCCTGCGAAACGGTTTTTGTAGCAGTTACAACGTAACTTTCTCGATATCGAGTTATTTTTCTGACCCGACATTTTTATGGACTTTTGAAGTGAATGTTCTGCTTTTAATTGCTTTTGGTCTATATCTGACTATAAAATTACTGATGTAGAGTATTACGTTTTATATCTGAAGGTGTAAAAGCAACCACAAAGGTAAAGGGGTTGAAAAACAGGACATCGCTAAGTTTTTGGTCTGATAAGTCGTCACAATGGGGCTCTTAAAAAAATCAATGGCAGTCACGGAGAGCATTAACCCTTCTGATTGATCGCGAGCAAAGTTATGCCCAATGGTACCCCTTATGTTGAACAGTTCCATCTGCACTGCGTTTTGTCAGAGGCTCCTGGATAGATTAATGGTTTGCGTTATATCTTTACGCCAAAGATCCGGGTTTAATTATTCGCCACACTGTGTCAGGATCCTTTCCGCTGTCCCGCTCCGTAATATTACTAAAAAATACGTAAAACCATAGTCACTCACTTACTTACATTATACGTTGGTCAGTGGTCACGAGGGGTACATGGGTTTTTGTACCCTCGATGATTGTGTATGTTCCCCTCGACCTTCAGGCACCATGTTAATTTTGAATTGTCTGAGGCACGTGTACAAAACTTTATATATTACCTCACACATAAATGTCGCTCTCGTATTGACTGAGTCAGTCAGTGTACCCTGCTTACAAACTAGTAACATGTTCTATGTTACACGCTGGAAATGCCGAAATGAGGGAATTTAATTTGGTACTCTGTGTACCTCCGGTACTCCTTATTACGATCCAGTACCTGTGCTTCAAAATTAACATTGATGTGTTCGGTAACATCCCCATTTCTGGCTCATCGGTCACATTTGGTTTTTCCTATCGTAGCCTACCGAAGAATATCGCATCACAGTCAGATAATTCCAATTTGTGTTTGTCGACTATCGGGTGAGGGTTCAACGATTTGGGCGTCATCCGACGAGGCGATAACGTCCGATGAAGGAACTAAGCTCAGAGCTTAGTTCACCACCGGGCGCTCTTTCCGGTTGCAAATCGAGTTAGTTTCGGATGAATGTCGAGTCAGTCCGATGTGTGTCAGATTCGTGTTGTGCAACTATCGGACGTGACTAACCGACGTCTGACGGCAATCTGATAAGTGTCCGATGACTAACACTCATCTGCCATCTGCCCAAAGCGGCTGATAGACGCCCATCACCACCTCGATTCTCATCGGAGGGTAACATGATCTGTAGCACCATCCGATTGCTATCCGTTGTGACATCGTCGGAAGGTGCAGTCCACTTAAATACTTTAATTGCGTCAGAATCTGATTACCCTACGAATAGTAACCGATTTGTTCGACTGGTGTCAGTAGAGAGTTGGAAGTGTCAGGTTAGTGTCAAGTCATCCTCGACCCGTGAAGGTCCCGGGGTAGAATAGGCTTCAGCAACCCATGCTTGCTATAAAGGGCGATTACGCTTGTCGTAAGAGGCGATTAACGGGATCGGGTGGTCAGGTTTGCTGACTTGGTTGAGACATATCATCGGTTCCCATTTGCGCAAGTCGATGCTCATGTTGTTGATCACTGGATTGTCTGGTCCAGACTCGATTATCTACAGACCGTCGCCATATAGCTGTAATATTGCTGAGTGCGGCGTAAAACTACACTCACTCACTCACTAAAGTCATCCTCGAATTACTATCCGACTGCAGTCGAATCAGTCGAAAGCCGCCGATGAATATGGTTGACAGACATCGGACCGCTGAGGTAAAATAAATGCACATGTGCCTTCATGTGTCCGTGGCGGTTGCCATCAGTGGAGCCGGATACCAGCACATTTGCGCACCCTTAGTATGAGCAGCAGCTCTTTCCCATCACACATAACGGCTCTTGTTATATTCCTTATAATCAGTGGGGACACTCAACATAGCGGACCAGTCCAGTGACAATATAAGGCCACTTTTACGATAGTGAGTATCGGCGTGTACAGTATTAATTGAGTCTTAAATTGACATTTTAAGTCAAAGATGTCAGCAAGAGCGTGCAAAACATTTCGTCACCATGTCCACTGGAGGCAAAGTGTTAAAATTTCACAATAACCAAATCAGTAATATACTGCCCACATGGTTCATTTCCCTGGTATATCTTGCAGATATTTTACATTAATTCTCAATCCATTGAAGAAAATACCCTGCAGACAGTGAATAAAGAGACGTGTTATAGAGTGATAATGTCTACAGAAATAGCGTCGAGTTCACCATCTTCAAGATGCAGTTATCACAAGACAAATTGAATTTCAGTTTTATACAGTATGATATGTAAATCTGTGTCTTGTTGATACTATGATGGAATTAAATACGCAGAATCCAATATTATAATGCACTTTTACTAGGGCAAATGTATTTCGAATCCAGGTATATATGTAACAAGTTGCACCAATGTTTAACTGAACAAAGTCAGTTGGACTTTAAGGCTAGCTTCAGAGTATATAGATAATATTACATATTTCACTGCTATCATACATAGTTGGATAAGAGATATGCTATCAAACCCTCTGTGAATCAACTACGTATATTCCCTGATTTTGACATGTAATATGCCATCATCAAGTTCCGTTTATTTCCAGGAAGAGATTGGAATCTTTCTAATATGGAACATATTCGGTAGCATACGATCCAGTTGCAAATTACGTCTGTCAAAGATATTTTAATGAAATAACTGACATAAAATCCAATATCATAGTGACATTTTACCTTCGTTGCCAAGAGTACAATCTTGTCACGTCGAGATAACCAAATAAATCAGTTCCAGTCATGTCATAATCTCTGATCGAATGAATATCTTTACTTTCACTCACTCAAACGCAGTGAAATTAAATAAAAGACATGAATGCAAGTCTGCAACATATATAATCATTTATTAATCATCTTATTATCACATGCCACATGACCCGTGAAGGTCTACCCGGGGTAGAATAGGCCTTCAGCAACCCATGCAAAGGCGACTATGCTTCTCGTAAGAGGCCACTAACGGGATCGGGTGGTCAAACTCGCTGACTTGGTTGACACATGTCATCGGTTTCCAATGGAAACAGACATATACAGGAATGATGTCTTCGTTGCCTGACTCTGAAGTTATTATTTCCCCTAATATACATTAACATTCAGTGACAACGATTGTATACCACGTTAAACTGCCAACTCCACAAGTATATCGTTTAATTCGAAATATCTTTTATAAGCAACAGTTAACCTGACACCAAGATCTAGTGGATGTTCGCTTCCACACGCCTGGGAACTCTACATCTTCACTAACATTTAGGGCTCACAATTGACCCCGGTCGTGATGGTATAAATCATATCAGTGTTCCAAGCTACAGCCTGATACGTTCTGATGTCTACCTTCGGTGTTCAAGATTCTGCAAAACGTGTTTAGATGCTTTTTGTGTGCGATTGGATTATTTATGATGCAGACTTGTATTCAGTTCTTGTATTCAGTTTCACTGCGTTTGGTATTTGTGAAGGTAATTATTTTACTTGATCAGAGATTGTGATATAATTGACATTGCTTTATTTGGTTACTTCGACCTGAAAAGATTGTGTTCTTGACAACGAGAGTGAATGTCATTATGATACTGGATTTTATCACCGTTAATTTATTAAAATATCATTGAGAGATTGCTTGCTGTAAAAGGCGACTATGCTTGTCGTACGATGCGACTAACGGGATCGGGTGGTCAGGCTCGATGACTTGGTTGAGACATGTCATTGGTTCTCAATTGCGCAGATCGATGCTCATGTCGTTGGTCACTGGATTGGCTGGTCCAGACATGATTATTTACAAACCGCCGCCATGTAGCTGGAATATTGCTAAGTGCAGCGTAAAACTAAACTCACTCACATGCCACACATAAGCACTGAACGCTGAAGATAGACGTCAGAACGTGTCAGGCTGTAGCTTGGAACACTGATGTGTTTTATACCATCAAGACTGGGGTCAACTGTGAGCCCTAAATACCACATCTCTATTAGCTTAGTGAAGATGAAGAGGTCCCAGGCGTGTGGACGCTGAACATCCACTAGATCTTGTTGTTCGGTTAACTGATGCTTATAGAAGGTTTTGAGAATATAGGGATATACGTGCGGATTTGGCGGTCTTGCGTGACATACAATCGCTATCACGGAATGTTAATATATATTAGATAAAATAACTGAGACAGAAAATTACTTCAGAGCCAGGCAACGAGGACATTATTACTGGACATGATTACGCATGCATGTGCTTATACTTTTGAGTCAGAAACGGACTGATGAATTGCAAATTTCATCACTGTACAGAACTACCACATGAATAAATAGTACACGTTTATCATTTACTAATGCCCAACAACTTTCTGATATCTGGACATTTTCCGGACTCCACCAGTTTTTAAAGAACCTATCATCATTGAAAACGCAAAAGTTGTTATCTGTCGCGGCGAGGTGAAACCGCGGATAGAAATTCGAAGGGTGTCGCTGAAACGGAACAGCCATTCAAGGCAGGGGACATCTCAAAATCTATTCCGGGAGACCTAGCGGTTCCCCGTTTGTCGTAGTGTCATAGTCACGACTTAAAGGGATGTCAAGGGGTGCCATTGTTGCCTGTTGTAAGCCATCCCGAGACCAGTAACCTTGTTTAATGGCGTTAGCTACCATGCTGACACAGTTTTGCCAAGGGATTCCTTAACCAAAACCTCCACGTCACGTATTCTAAAAGTTGTGTTTGATCTGGCAACATCTACTTTGAAATGCCCCACGACGTTTTAATGGGGTTGAGGTCACAGGGTGGAAGTCGCAGAATATCGTGACTCTTATTTTTTATGTAACTGTCAACATTGTAGAAAGGTTGACTTTTGTGGGTGTTTATGATCTCATATAGCTGAGGCTTCATTGCCTTTGAAGGTCATGCAATCTGAAATTTACCGAGCCATGATATCATATCACCCTTTCGACTGTCCGATGTCAGGGCTTTACCGTCGGGTCCTGCACGCTGTGGTATGGGGCATTGTCCATTACGATAAAAGATTTCTGTGGTAGAGCTAGCACCAACTTGTTTTTAACCCAATCGAGGAAAACCGCACCATTCATCTCGGAATGGTAGTCACTGTTATCTGTGGATTTTGCCCTGAATACCAGTGAGTGAGTGAGTGAGTTTAGTTTTACGTCGCACTTAGCAATATTACAGCTATATGGCGACGGTCTGTAAATAATCGAGTCTGGACCAGACAATCCAGTGATCAATAACATGAGCATCGATCTGCGCAATGGGGAACCAATGACATGTGTCAACCAAGTCAGCTAGTCTGACCACCCGATCCCGTTAGTCGCCTCTTATGACAAGCATAGTCACCTTTTATGGCAAGCATGGGTTGCTGAAGGCCTATTCTACCCCGGGACCTTCACGGGTCCCCTGAATACCAAGTCGCAGCCTGGAAGAAAGCCTTTGCTGGAGCAACCAGCATTGAGAATGAATAGTCTTTCTCCTTTCCCTGGAGGCAGGCTTCCACGTGACCCCTCGGAGTGTGCGAGGCACTGACCCAGGTCTCATCCAAGTACACTGGCTCGAACCCTTCCGCGCGCTTCTTCTTTATTATCCTGAGTAAATTACTTCTCAAGCGAACGATATCAGGGCTTTCACAGAGTACTAACATATTCTCCCCCGAAATTTCCAGTAACGATACCCGAAAGAGTGTAAGAGTCACCAGAGCGTGTACTTTGATACTCTGTCGTTGTGTTTTTGATTTAAAATTAATGCTTTTTGTAAATTTTGAAAGACATATGTTTGTTTTTAGAATAGAGCTTGTTGATAGACTGCCTTACAAGGTTCTTTGGAAAGTTGTCCAAATGTTTTAATTTGTGTGATGTTTCACACGACCTCACAATGTTTGTGTTTAAGAACATTTGTCAGTACCCTTGCTGATACTCCTAAAGCTTTTGATGCCCGATTGCGAAATTTATTAATGGCATAAAATGTCTTGCCTCTTTTGGATTCAACACGGAAAAAATCGCACAATTTAATCATCTACTGTTTCACGTCCGGCATGTGTATCTCGTGCAGGACGAGGTAGCGGCTGTTCCGTTTCTGCGGTTTCACCCTCCGCAACAGACAACAACTAGTTTCTTAAACATCTTTTTGGTAGAGTCCGGAAAATGTTCAAATATATGAAAGCACTTGGGTATTAGTAAATGCTAAACGTGTTCTATGTATATTTTTATGACAATTTTGTACAATGATAAAATTTGCAATTCATCAGTCCGCTTCTGACTCAAATGGACTGTACCTTTCTACGCGTTTACATATCTACATACCTAACTGTTTACCAGTGCGCTCATTTAAATCTTTAGCGTAGTATGAACATGAACTTGTATGCTTCTGTCGAGGCAACACAATCCCATCGCCTACTCTTGGGTAATGCTGCTACAAAATGGTGTACGCCAGACCGTTTTGCGCGACTGAGAAATTTACCTGGTATTCATCCTGTCGTCATGCTAAATGTACAAAAAATCATTTAATCATATTTTGAAGATCGATAAGCTGGCTACCCACCTTATGACACATAATCAAAATGGCGTCTGTCTTGCAACTGGATTCTTAAAAGCAGTCAAGCACATCCTGAAAAGCTTAAACTAGTTTAAATAAAGTAGGGAAAGTCATTAAAATGTGTAATTCGTGAGCTCAAAAGCAACAAATAGGATTGTTTTTAAACTCCTTGCACTGCATATGTCATATTATGACGTAATATGACTGTTAGCGATATAAATTCTCAGTGGATAGTTTGGTGGTTTCCATGGCAGCGGGTAATTTTTTCCCCAGTTGTTATCCTCCTGAGGGGGGTTTGACCTGACGTAACCTGGACAAATGAGTAACATTTACATTTGCACAGTATACAGTATGTGTATCTGCCAACTTATCTATCTATCTATCTATCTATCTATCTATCTATCTATCTATCTATCTATCTGCGTTTATATATATTCCAGCGTTTTGAAGGAACTCTCGTGTCAACACCGCTGTATACCTGGGCCACGAGCCGCCATGAAAAGAACGAGTTCAGGGGTGAGCACCTGGTCGCGGAAAGCACCATCGGTGAGGTTTCCACGGATGACCAGAAGTCGGGAACGCTTGCTCCCACAGAAAGCACCCCGCACCATGCAACTTCCGCCCCGAATCTGTCGACTTCCTGTCTCGAGACTCTATGCCTGCCGTCCGCGAATCTCAGGATAAACCTGGATTCATCGCTAATGACGACTCGGTTCCAGTCTCTCTGGGTCCATCGGAGGTGACGTTGGGCCCACAGCCGACGTTAGCGTTGATGAAACGGCGTCAATATTGGCCCGAGATATGGATGTCGAGAATGGAGACTGGCAGCCCACAACCGATTTGGAATGGTTCGTGTAGCAGGCAGAAATCTGTCGATTTGACTGTCTTCTGCTCGTGACGTCACACGTGAACGACCCGACCTTAGGCGAAAAGAAGTGGTGGAAGTTTGTTGTAGATGCACGTGCAAAACCTGATTTGGTGCTAACGTCATTTGCACGACGATTGGATGGGTTTGAGTGGGCTTGCTAACGTTTTTCTAGAGTCGAAAGATAGGGATCCCATTTTGGATTCACAGATGTATCATCAGAGAAAACATATTCATTATTTTAAACGTTACATTTTGTGAAGTTTCCTTTTTTGATATTTGATATTAATGATGATGATCACTGCATTACACATAAACTACGTTAGTGTTGGTTTAGTCAGCTCGATAAGTAAACCATTTCCGGCTTCTGGGCGTAGAATCTCACATTTAGTAAGATTCGTATTTCGTGTATAAAGAGCTGCAAATCACCGCACCAAGCCTACATATATACTGAGGGAAAGAAATAAGGCATCACATGAATTCCCTTAATTTTTCAAGGTTTTCCCAAGATATGTGTTACAAAGCTTTTGAAGAAACCTTGAAAAAAGGAAAACTTGTCCTTTCATGTGATCCCTTATTTTTTCCCTCAGTATGTATCGTCACTGACGACAATGGGTCACTATTGGGACTTTGAACTTTGGTCGACACTAATAACAAGCAGCTGCTGCCCTATTGTTACTTCTTTTATTCTTACGACAAGCAGGGAGTGAGTGAACAAAATGAGTAACGAGAAAGACATGCTTGTTATGAATTCAGATCAAATTTGTCCCGTCTGTCATTCGATAATTGTCAATTCGAGTAATCTGCGTGTAGGATATTGCTAAATAGAATGCCTAATGTCAGGCACTCCAATCATGAAACACTGAACCGCGGCTATTCACCATTGCCGCCCCCATAACGCTGATGATAGAAAGTCTCTATAAGAGGATAAAGCGTGGAAAAAAAAAAAAATAATTATGTGTGCCAATTCTCTGTGTGCAAAGTGTTCACATGTATTTAGTGGACGCTGATTGAGGGTCGTATTGCCTTAAGCAGATTTAACAGTATGAAGATTTTTATCCCCGTTTCAATTGCATGATGTTCGTTTGTTATGGTGTGTGCATATCTGAATGCCGCGGTAAAGTCAATGTTGTAATCAATAATTGAAATTTGGAGTACTCCTCAAGTGCCCTTCCTATGCTCACTGCAACAGAAGTGCACTTGTAATACCGCTGGGCATGGTGCACTTTTTCGGTGAGGGGAAAGTGATTTTTGCTATGGGTTCAAAATTGTTCAGTGTCAATTATACTGGGCATGAAGTGTCTCTGTGTCAGCGTACGTGTGTGTCAGTTTGCCTAGCCCGGAACATGTCTGGACGAGACAGTCAAGTGATAGACATCATGAACATCGACCATTGGAACTATACGATGACATGCATCTACCAAGTCAGTAAGCCTGACCGCCGATCCCTCTAGTCGTCTCCTACGACAAGCATGGGTTGACCAAGACCGATTCGAACCCGGATCGTGATGGATTATTAAAAGGTGAACACCATAGGCATTAATAAATGTGCATTTTTATGGTATTACACTGACATCCCAAAGCATAAAAACATTAAATACCTGATACAAATATATCTATTCACAACTCTACACGAACAGTTATATTTAACACCTACAAGTAGTCACCGTCATTCTTCTATGACAAGACCCGTGAAGGTCCCGGGGTAGAATAGGCCTTCAGCAACCCATGCTTGCCATAAAAGACGACTATGCTTGTCGTACGAGGCGACAAAGGGGATCGGGTGGTCAGGCTCGCTGACTTGGTTGAGACATGTCATCGGTTCCCAATTGCACAGAACGATGTTCATGCTGTTGATCACTGGATTGTCTTGTCCAGACTCGATTATTTACAGACCGCCCGGTCGCCATATAGCTGGAATAATGCTGAGTGTGGCGTAAAACTAAACTCACTCACTCACTGTTCTATGACAAGGCTACAATAAACTACTGCCGTGCGTTATAACCTAATATCTGAACGCGTTTCTCCACACTCAGCACTACGTAATATGTGCTACGTCAATCAGCCAATCAGTCAATCAATCAATCAATCTTTATTCGGTACTTTAGAGGTCACAGGCCTATAGTACATTTATATATACGACATTTACAACAGAGCACCAGAAAAGCATAGGTGGAATGTTTACAAATTCCAAATTTAAAGTAGATTTTCTTTGTATAAATGCAAAATAGATGTACACTGACAGGTTCTGTGATTCAATAGTGTTTCCACTTGTTAATAACATAGTCATTTATATTTCATTTGGATGAGCTCAATAGTAGGATGCTAGATATTTCTTTCTACGGTTTTCATAGGCGGGACATGAAAAGAATATGGTATTCGTCTTCTGCAGTATTATCGTTACAGAGACTGCAAATTCTATGGTTACGAGGAATATAATACATCGTTTCAAGAAAACACCTCGTGCGATGAGCAGCGGAAACGAGATAAAGCTACACGGAATTTCTTTACACTGATTTTGACAAATAATATTCTTTGCTCAGTTCAGGTTTCCAGCGTTTATAATACAGACATTTCGAGGATAGATAGATTGATTCAAGCTATGTCTGCTGATTGATGTCTTTCATTCATTGGGTCAGTGACGTTATGAAATAGTTTTCTGGCTCAGCGTTTTGATTACATTGTATTCCAAATATAACCATATCCAGCTAAAAAAATTAAAATTCCCTTACACTGTTAACCTAATTTCTTTTCCCATTTTTGTCATAAACCATCATCATATTATCACATTTTTTAGGAAATCTACCACGTACCACTTTATTCAAATTTGGGACACTGCCATTATGATCTACACAAGTTTCCTTTTTACTTAGGGCACAGTAAATCTAACATTCATGGTCTGTACTTTGTGGAGAGCATAGACAATATAAGACCAGCGTGACATCATCTTACCTGAGAGCTCGTGTGACCAAGACCAGCTGAGCTGACCCAAGGTCACATCCAATTAGACCATCACTTGGTCTTCGAACTCTAGTTGAGTTGAGTTGGGCTTTACATCACATCACATCGGCATTATTACACCCATATGGTAACGAGATCAAGTTTGCAGTCATAAACGTTTAGTACAAAGTCCAAATGCGTTTTATTTTGAATATATATATATATATCTCTCATATTATTACTTAAAACAGAAAATGTCATAGCTCAAAGATATGGTGGATATGGTGGATATGGTGGATACGATGGATATGATATGTGCACATATACCTTACCCCAGAGCACAGCTACTTACACCCTGATGAATCCGTTATACACACCACGGCTACTATTCACTTTCAGCACATAAGTACCTTATCGAAGGGCACAGCAATCGTAAAATACACGACGAGTTTACATGTATGTACCCCTCTATCTGTTATAACCTCTTCAAGCTCAATAATGGTTATACTTAATCAAACATAATCACATTCATGACGTCAAATCGACAAACCGTCATTAAATATTGGCTTTGTGTGCTCTCAGTATTCACTTACAGTTCCCTGGGATCTTATAAGCCCAGCCGTACTGTGGGAGTATTATTGGTCATCGTATCGGGTACCCAGTAACTGCTGGTGTAATGATTCAGACCAAAGAGACAGTGATTCTGGTTTAAGTCAATGTGTGGGAAGTGGTACGTACTTTCTGAGAATAAAGCTTTATGAACATATACTGGCCACATGAAGAACATTGTCATAATATTATCCCAGTTGATAAGTAAGACAACAATGTCAAAGGTACTTTTCAACTTTAATGGAGGGATCATGAGACCATAACAAGTCGGGAGAATTTAAAATGAAAAGTCAATCACAATGACGTCACGAGTCCACAAGCGAGACAGGGTCAAACGACCATGTCACAGGCTCAATAACGGGTATGTCCACCATCGGCATTGAGAACAACAATGCATCGACGACGCATAGAGCCTATCAAACGTGCAAGGAAGGCTTGTGGGATATCACGACAGATTCTCTAAAGCTCTGTTGCAAGGTCAAGGACGTTATCTGGCGGATGAGGAAGACGGCGTAAACGTCGATCCATCGTGTCCCAAACGTGTTCTATCGGGAAGAGATCAGGTGAATTTGCAGGCCCAGGCAGTAAGTCAACGTTGTTGTGCTGCAAGAAATCCATAGCAACCCTTGTCGTATGAGGGCGGGCATTGTCCTGTTGGAATGTTAATCCAGGACCATGGCGTTGCAGAAAAGGAAATGCCACAGGTCGAAGAACCTGATCCCTGTATATGTAGCCCACACCAGTAAAGTTGCCCTGAACAATCCCCAAGGGCGTTCTTTGGCGTGTTGTTATTCCACCCCAAATAATCATTGAACCACCACCGTCACCAAAGCGAATCCTCTCCAAGACTCCCATGCGTCCATAGGCACGTTACCGGGACCACATTCGAAGAGCTAGTCGATGACGTTGTGTCAAGATAGGTCGTATGGCGAGACGTCGTGGTCTGATCCCGTGATGACGCAAACGTTGCCGAACTGTGTTGGGGTGAACACGATGAAGTCCTGGGATGGTGTGGAAAGTCATCACTGCGCAGTCTGAATCCTGTAGTGATGATGGGTCACCTTTATCCATCTGTCCTGCCTTCGCGTTGTTATATGTTTGTGTTCTGGTAGCGTCTCACCTGTGCAGAAATGGTGTTCTGGTGGCAGTGGAAATGTGCAGCCACTTGCCGTTGAGACATTCCCGCATGGACCATCCCAATGACCTCATGACGTTGTGCAGACGTTAGTCTTGGCATGCTATGCGTTTCAATGACCGTGTAATGTTTTGAACGATCGAAAAGGCAGTGGTTGAGCTTTCCACAGTGACAGTATTGTGTGGGATTCATCTGCTCTGTTTCTCTTTCCCGGAATGCACGTGTCAAGGACGAACCCACTGACGTCACTAATCTCTGAGTTTAAATCCTTATGTGTCTACACAGGTCTGATAAATTTAGCATTTAAATTTTGTGGGCACACTTTTTGTGTGCCTAGTATATATGGACAAACTTTCTAAATGTGTCTTAAAGGAATTATTCAGCTTGAAACCCTTAAGTTTCAACATATACATAATGCACAGAGCAGGGGAATCTCGCCAGTGAAGATTTATAGTCAAAACTGAAAGATATTATTTTGTATATGTGGACTCTTTTATCCATTTGTAGTAAAGGCATTTGTTAGATAATGAGAAACCAGTTTTTTAGAAAATAATATATAAACAAGTTATTGTTTAACTGAAAAGGCAAAGTCAGTTTGACTTTGATGCTAGTTTTACAATCTAGAGATACAGTTCATTGATGTCATACATAATTGGATAGGAGATATGCTATTAAACCCTCTGAAAGACCCTACTTGTATTCCTTGAAGTTCTCATGGCAATACGCCATCATCAAGATCCGATTTGTTCCAAGAAGAGATTGGAATCTTACTAATGTGAAACTTATTCGGTAGCATACGATCCAAAACAAATCTCTCAATGATATTTTAATGAAATAACGGTGATAAAATCCAGTGTCATAATGACATTCACTCTCGTTTTCAAGAACACAATCTTAACAGGTCGAAGTAACCAAATAAAGCAATGTCAATTATATCACAACCTCTGATCAAGTAAAAATAATTACTTTCACAAATACCAAACGCAGTGACATTGAATACAAGAACTGAATACAAGTCTGCATCATAAATAATCCAATCGAAGACATAAGCATCTAAACACGTTTTGCAGAATATTGAACGCCGAAGGCAGACATCAGAACGTGTCAGGCTGTATCTTGGAACACTGATATGATTTATACCATCACGACCGGGGTCAATTGTGAGCCCTAAATGTCACATCTCTTAGTGAAGATGTAGAGTTACCAGGCGTGTGGAAGCTAAACATCCACTAGATCTTGGTGTCGGGTTAACCGTTGCTTATAAAAGATTTTCCGAATAAAATATACTTGTGGAGTAGGCAGTTTTACATGGTATACAATCGTTGTCACTGAATGTTAATGTATATCAGAGGAAATAATACCTTAAGAGCCAGGCAACGAAGACACCATTCCTGTTTCCATTGGGAACCGATGACATGTGTCAACCAAGTCAGCGAACTTGACCACCCGACCCCGTTAGTCGCCCCTTACGAGAAACATAGTCGCCTTTTATGGCAAGCATGGATTGCTGAAGGCCTATTCTATCCCGGACCTTCACGTGTCCATTCTGAGAAGAATTGCGCAGGTCGATGCTCATGCTACTGATCACTGGATTGTCTGGTCGAGACTCGAGTATTTACAGACCGTCGCCATATAGCTGGAATATTGCTATGTGCGGCGTAAAACTAAACTCACTCACTCACATGAAATAAAGTTAGTTCTTAGCAATTCATAGTATAACTCAGTTCTTGTTTCTTCTCCTAGATTATCACCTTCGTTAAATTTCTTGATCCTATCCATTCATGTGAATGTAGAATTTACATCATATAACCGAAAACTGAGGACAAATGAAGGAACGACAAATGCAAATTGTCATCATAGCCAACGTTCGAAATAACCTCCGGCCCGAAGCCCCAGCACAGTTGTATGTATATCTATTGGGCAGGCAGTTTCAAAGAGCAGACAATATAGGTGCAAGCCAAAGACAGGACTGAGATTTCATGCCACCGTTGAGAACTTGCCGGATTGGACAGATGCCGGTTTGGGCAGCTCCCACTGTATGTGCAAACCCTTGTGGCCTTCATTAAATTATCTGGTACTATATTTTTCAAATAGAATCTTTCCCATTTTTATTTTCTTCATTAACGTTCGACAATCATCCTGCATGTTACGATAACTCGCTATCTGTGAAGTCAATTTCTGTTGTCCCCCTCCGCGATATCGCTTAAAGCGACATAAAATCAAACTTACTCACTCACCCAATGTCTGACTAACGACTGGTGCACTTTCCGTGCAGTAATCACTTGCGAGGTTGGGCTAACATGTTAACAGAACTTGGCTTATGAGGGTTGACAAGCTAATGCATTCACATCTAATACATCCACTGATTCATACAAGAAAACCTGTGTTATTTTCAAGACAGGTGCATGTTTAACAGGCAAAAAAACATTAAGTAAAATTTTTATTATTTTTTCTTTCGTCTGATTTTACCGTTATGGGGCTTAATGGTAGATATTATATTTTTTCCGCACAAGAACTTCACCATTTTACGCAATGTGCTGATTGGTCAAACTGTTTCACTGAAAGGCATTTGCCACACGCGGTAACTCGCCCACTGAAAAATAACTGTTTTTATAACTTAATTCCTGGCTGGTTTTGATTTGAAACCCTAAGGGTGTGTGGTTGAAATAGGATGAGATGTATTTTAACTATCTAAAAGCATCTCAGAGAAAATAATCACCTGTCTCATTGGCAACGAGACTGCTTATATTGAAATATTCAAACTCTGTGGGGGAATAAAAAAGTGGTAAGATAGCAAAATACATAAAAAATATAATAGAATCAGATCTTAAAAGGAAAAAAACAAGGTTATTATCTTACTTTTGTCTTTCTGTTATATTGTATTTTATACTTTTATAATTTCAGTGTAGGAACTCATTATGTAGGTATTAAGAGTTAGTGAGTGAGTTTAATTTTACGCCCCTGTTAGCGAGATTCCAGCAATATCATGGTGAGGGACACTGGAAATGGGCTTGGCACATTTTGTCCTTAAAACCCACGTGGGGAATTGCATGGAGTGAACGTTGTAAACACTGGGCAGCCCTAACACCCCTGGTCTTTCAGACCCGGTAGGCCTTATTCAATATAGATACACCTTGCAAGGTAAGACAGAATGGGATGGGATTAAGTGTCGCCTTTAAGACGTACATCTCTCTCTCTCTCTCTCTCTCTCTCTCTCTCTCTTTCTTTCTTTCTTTCTCTCTTTCTTTCTCTCTCTCTCTCTCTTTCTCTCTCTCTCTCTCTCTGTGTGCGTGTTTGTGCGCGCGCCCACGCAAGCATTCTCCGTATACCCTCCCACTTAGGTCCATTGCAACTGATTGATTGCTTTAGTTGTTTTGGGGTTCTTTTTGATACCATCTATTATAATTTATTATTGCGCTGACGTATAATGCACTCTCCAAACAGTGTAACTTATTCTCGAACTGATGTAAAATATATCCATATATTCTGTAAAGTTATGGATCCGCCAAATCCTTCACTGTCCTGATCCTGATACCCATGAGATCCGTGAAGGTCCTGGGTAGGATAGGCCTTCAGGAACCCATGTTTGCCGTAAAAGACGACTATGCTTGTCGTAAGAGGCGACAAAGGGGATCGGGTGGTCAGACTGGCTGACTTGATTGACACATGTCATCGGTTCCCAATTGCAGACCGATGCTCATGTTGTTGATGACTGGACTGTCTGGTCCAGACTCGATTATTTACAGACCGTCGCAATATAGCTGGAATTTTGCTAAGTGCGACGTACAACTAAACTCGCTCACTCACTCACTGATACCCATGAGAACTGACAAACTTACAACAGTGTTGATATACAAATCGATGTCGCTAACACGCTTGTTCAATATATTGGGGAGTTTCATCGCAATTTGCCAGAAGGTGACAGTTTGGCGAAGGGTCAAATTACGACATCTGTCCACGTTGCCAGGGTCGTGGAGTGTCTGTGGTATCAGAACTCTTGACACGAACAAACGATTATTGACTTTGGCTCTTATTTACATGCGTTGTTTCCTTGTGTTTGAATTGGTTATTTGACAGATTTGTTTGACAGTAACTCTCGACAGGTGCAAATCAACTAATCGATTGACGAAACTAGTAATCATTTCTTTGCGTGGGCTCACAATCTTCTATTACGGCTTACTTTTGCGCACACGATCGATGACGTTAATCTTTAGATATACCTGCAGTCAGCTGTCATTTTCTTAATGACCATCAACATTGTATTCCTATTAAATCAATATACAGCATTTGCTGTGTGATTCGAGCATTGCATTTCAAGATAACCTTCACAAATATCCCCAACCTTCGTTTAAGCCGTTATTGGGTATTGTGTTGAATATGGATTGATTACCTGCATCAGAACAAATGACCATACCTTTTAGCATATTCGTGAAATATACTGAACAGCTAAATAAACGAAACTTTCACTGTTTGAAATCTTCAAATAGAAGACATATACACGAACGCTTACTTTTATGAGATTTCAGTTTTTCCAAACTCGCGTTTGTTCTGCTGTTCAGTACGGTAACTGAGTGACAACGTAATTCATGGAGTAGTGGTCAGTGATGATATGATTTGCACTGGGCACTGTGTACCGTGACCAACAGTCGGGACGAGAAAAACGATATCGGTTTTGAAAGAATACCGATGATGCTCGAGTAATGGTTCAGGGAAGCTGCCTGTGGAATTGACAATGTCGTGTTTAAAGACAATAACGAGTTAAGAGAAATCCGCGAAGATGCGGGTTAGAACTGTTGATAGCAACCAATGCTTGTCGTAAGAAGCAACTAAAGGGATCGGATGGTCAGTCTAGCGTCACTTGGTTGTATCACGTCATTGTTTCCCAGCTGCGTAAATCAGTTGCTATGGCATCGATCACTGGAGTGTCTGGTCTCTGTCTGACTCGAGCTTTTTATAGATCGTCGAATGCGGCATCAAACAACTTTGAAACACGTAAAACAAACGAACAGCTGTTGGTTTAAAGAGCACAATCATTATTATTCATTATGATCATGCTCTAACCTGTGTGCCTACTAATTACTTCTGTATTTAATATTCATTCTGATACCATATGACAATAATTTCATTTGTTTGGAGACCAACATACACCGTAAGACATGAGTCTTTGAATGAATGTACTTTTTTGACATACCTTTCGTTGCAATGCAAATGCTGTGTTCCCAACCCGAATTTGCTGGCATGTAGGACCTACACGTCTTCCTGTGCGTAAACCCTTACAAGCAGTACGTGTGCCCTCGAACCAGTCTTCGTTTATCTATACTGGTGTTTGGGGGGTGTTTTTGCCATGCATGCTATTTTTCATCTTACTACAGATAATCGCTCTTGTGGCATAAAAGCCCTGTCCCAATAGTATTAACATCGATCCATGCCTTGGGTTTGTCGGTGTCTAAGTAACTTAATACGTTGAAGGGTTGGTGCTCTGTGATGGTCCAGCATTTAGGTCCAGTATTGCCTGTGTATATTGCAGTATTTACTGTTTAAGGCCGTATCTGGGTTAAGTGGCAGCGATTTGTAATTGTTGGCACTTGATCAAAAACTTCAGAAATCGATATGAGATACATGTACAATTTACGATTCGGGAGTGGGGATTCATCAAAGCCTAACCAATGAATCCACTTGGCCGCCCCTTACAACGAGCATACGACATACTTTGAACCTCTTACAACAAGCAAACGGCACGCGTTACCTCTTGCAATGAGCACATGCCATGCGTTACGTCTTACAACAAGCATACGGCATAGGTTAAAACTCTTGCAACAAGCACATGGCAAACGTTACGTTTTACAACAAGCAAACGGCATACGTTACCTCTGACAATCAGCGTATGTCATACGTTACCTCTGACAATCAGCGTATGTCATACGTTACGTCTTAAAACAAGCATACGGCATACTTTACCCCGAACAAGCATGCGTTTTTAAGTTAAATCTTACAACAAGCACACGGTATACGTTACCCTTACAAAAGCCATACAACATGCATTACCTCTGACAAGGAGCCATGTCATACGTTAACTCTTACAACGAGCATACAGCATACATTACCCCCGACAACACACGCAGAGCACGCGCTTCCGCTTACAGTGAGTGAGTGAATTTGGTTTTACGCCGCACTCAGCAATATTCCAGCTATATGGTGGTGATCTGTAAATAATCGAGTCCGGACCAGACAATCCAGTGATCATCAACATGAGCATCGATCTGCGCAACTGGGAAGCGATGACATGTGCCAACCAAGTCAGTGAGCCTGACCACCCGATCCCGTTAGTCGCAGACATGGGCTGCGAAAGACCTATTCTACCCCGGACCTTCATAATATGTTACACAAGTATGTATGTAACATCAGGTTTTAAGCATGCACCAGTAGCGCACTGAAGTGTGTCAGTCAGTGAATGAGTGTATTTAGTTTTACGCCGCTTTTAGCAATTTTCAAGCAATGGGGTGGGAGGCGCCAGAAATGGACGTCACTCATTTCATTCATATGGAGAATCGCACCGGGGTGTTTGACGTGACGCGTGAACCCTATAGATTACTGGCAATTAGTTAGACGCTAGGCCATTAGTGTACAATGAATTCGATACATACATTTATCATCAACGTATTAAATATCGTTTTTTTCCCATGGCGTCATCTAATGCGTACGATCCCCGTGGATCCATCAGCTGTGTTTAAACATCCTTTAGAAACAACAGCAAGATGGCATCAATAGATAACAAATAGACATCCAAAGCACCTTCAAAATGTTTTAGAATCAGTTCATTTTCTCCATGACAGACGGTCGCTATAGCGTCATCGTTACCCACTCCATCAAGGAGAAAGATTTTCATTGCCTCACTGACGTAAGATAGGGCCATGTGAGACAATAAAGGACAATCATGGGTGATGCCTCGGGCGGCGCGAGACTGCGTCAGTGGCGCTAATGTGTGAATTTATGTAGTCATGCATGTTTCTACCTTATGCTGCAGCAGCCAGGGTGATTGTAAAACAAATTGTGTCACAAACGCCCATGGCTTATGAAAGAGCGGTTTAGAACTATAATTTTAAAATCGCTAAAGGCCTGAAATTATGTTCGTTTGTTTATCGTTTAACGCTGCACAATTCCAGCTAAATTACTGAGTTTGGACCAGACAGTCCAACATATCAGCATCTATCAAGTCAAAACATTGATTACTGAACAGTCTCGTTTCCTGTTTACCCGGTTCCGTCCTATTGCGCAACTTAGTGTGATAACCAGTCCAGACGTTTTTGACTAGTACATTTAGCTGGATACATAAATATCAATCCATATGATTTGATGCAGCTAAGCACTTGCAAATTGCAGGAGTACGTTCCTTCTAATCCTCGCAGACACATCGTACAGCGTACTGTGTCGTAAAGCGAACTCTGACCAACGGAAACCTGGAAATCGTGAAAATCTCAGAACGAGGCTCTGGCGCTAGAAAACTTTGGCGGTCTGGTACGGAACTGATAGTATATGAAACTCATTGTGCGTTACAGAACTACACTGAATCAGCGCAAAAACAACATAACAGGTGTTAATAGTAAGCCAGATGCATTGTGAATCATTTTACGACCTCATCAAACAGGGACAGTCTGCGATTTCTCAGTTGAGGCATACTGCCTAAACCTTGATGTAAAATACAGAAATACGGTGAGATTACAGTATAAAAGCAAAATTCAGTTGTAAGTTTCATTTTTTATGAAACAAGGAACTGAAATACAGTGTAACCAGAGTTGTTTCTGATGCCTATTTTTACTTTCACACGGGAAATTTAGGATCGTCTGAAAAGTAGGTCATTCTGTGAATAGGTTACAAAATAACAAGATATTGCTAAATTTGGCATAATTTGGCACAAAGATTAGTCCCCAATCTAATTATAGATTAATTAAAATGCGTTTGACAAGTGGCACGTTCTGCTGTGACAATAAATGTCCTCTTAGAAGTCAGTTGGTAAACTTTACTTTTATTATTCAACATGTGTTTTTTAAAGATATTTCAGTATTGATATGGACATATTTTTTTATGAGGCAGTATGTAGGATTTTATCCTTTAATTAACTTCTGAAGAAACAGGAATTTCAAAATTTAGACATTTAATCATCAATAGTTATTGAATCATATATAATATACTAAATTTAATAATAATATTCAAGCATAAAACATCTTATAAATTACGTTACCAGAGGGGATCAACATTATCTCAAATTAACCAGCGTACCCAAATTAAATTTCATAAAGGGAGACAACTCTTACCAAGGCTCAACTGAGGATAAATGGTTGTGTGGCTAAAATACCGCGAAGTATGGTTCAAAGTAAGATGGAAATGGCTGCATAAGATGACAACTAACAGAAACGCGCTCCTGCTGTGACATACCGTCGCACACGGTATGCGCAGAAACAAAGGTTTTCACCCTCCAACCAGGAATCTTCACCCAGGTGCCAATCTTGACCCAGGTATATCATTAAAGCGGCCTTCGTGTTGTCGAATTTGTCGAAGTTGTCAAAATCGCGGTTTCACACATCAAACACATATTGTCAAACGTTTGTCATTTGAGCGCAATATCTCCATCGGTGCGGTCACGTGGCAATTTCGTTGGCAGCGATTGGTCGTTTCTGAGACTCGACTTTGACAACACCTTAAGTCTTACGGAAAAGCTGGTAGAATAGAGACCGATCCTATTTCTAGACAACACGTTGATGACTCTGAAACTGGCGTTGTTGGCGAGTTAATAATAATAATAAATTATGCATTTATATAGCGCCAGCTTGTCCAGAAAATACTCCTGCTCAAGAGAGCTCAGTCGTAAGCTCTTTTGAAGAGGATGGACCGGAAGGTGCTGAAATTTTCAGATCGCCTGACATCCACTGGTAGCTCATTCCACAGATCAGCGCCTGCTCTGCTGAAGGTTCTGCCACCATATGTGTTGGTCCGAAATGGTGGAAATGTCAGCATTTTCTGGACTGCAGATCTCAGTGTACGTCCAGGTTGCTGTATGGTTGTCAGTTCTTGCAGGTACATCGGAGCAAGCCCATGAAGCGACTTGTACACAAGTGTTAGAAGTCTGAAGATAATTCTCTGTCTCACTGGGAGCCAGTGTAGCTCTTTCAGTTGTTGGAATGTTTACACTCTCAAACTCGAGTTCGACAACGTGATGTCAAACTTCAGTTTCTCGGGTGAAGGCCGCTCAAGGGGCAGTGACCAGGACCATACGGCCTCTTCTTTCTTTCGATAATAATCATTACGGACAATGGATGGTCACGACGCGTGTGAAGGTGACCAACAATTACTACAGTCACGAACTGTCTTTGTGGTCAGACAATAACGTGCAAGTAACAAATTAGCTTCAGTATTTTACTACTGAAATTGACGCCTTGAAGTAGCTCTCTTCAATATCTCCTGTAAACTACCCTGTTGGTCAAACCCTCAAGAAGTCTCTGAGGCATGCTTCGGACCTGTTGGTCAATACCGGTGTCGTTGAAAAAGTCCTACTCATGATATGACTGACTGACAGGCTGACTTTGTATGCTGGCGATTAGATGATGTGTTGTACCCGCCTCTCGTATTTGGTGACATTCGAGACAAAATTTTTGTATGGTTTTAGAGGTCTTTTAGCAATACCCCAGCCATGACAAGGGGTTCTGGATTTGTGCTTCACACTCTGTACCGACTCGAACCCGGTCTTCGGCATAATGAGCAAACTCTTCAACCCATGGATACCGTACAGACAGTACAGACAAGTAATAATTCCATTGGCCACACCACCACAGAACCCACTTTCGTCCACTTCAACCCGAATTTCAAATTTACAGTTGAAGATTGACGTTCAGAAAACACTTCGACATTTCAGAACTCGATTTCGTCCGTCGTGAAAGTCAAGTGTGAACTAGCCCTCGTCTGAGAACATCACACCAGCGTCGATTGTTCCATTGTCGTCTTTGTCTGCTTCATCAACACCTAGCATTGACGTGACGGAACGTCAGTCGAAAAACAACTGCACGCCAACTCCTTCTGCAGAGACGGTTTCAGTGTCGGCAGTCTGAGAGCTATCCGTCATTGCCACCGCTCTGAGGAATGGGTCCATGGTCAATTTTGTCACTCTTAGACGTTTTGAACAACCTATATCGTCGATGTTAAGCATCTGTCCGAATCTCGCCGACGATCCACTTACATCAGATTGCGACGTATGCCTTAACACGGGCTATCACAAGCGTTCTTGACGTTGTAAACGCCAAACTTTGAACATGGTATCTTTCTTCTTGTTTATCATTATGACATTCATTTTGGTTGTCCTTGTTGGTTTACGCCACACTCAGCAATATTCCAACATAGGAGCGGTTTCATTGTAATCGAGTCTGGAAGAGAAAATCCAATGATCGACATCATGAGCATCGATCTACGCATTTGAGTTAAGATGACATGAGTGGACAAGTGATCGAGCCTACCCCGTTAGTCGCCTGTCACGACAAGCATGTCACTGAGTTTTTCTAACCCTGATCTTCACGGGTTTGCCATGATATGTTTTCAGTTTCTGTCATAGGTGAGTGAGTGTGGTTTTGCGCCACCTTTATCATTGTTTTAACAATATCAGGGGAACACCAGAATAGGCTTCATACAGAATTCCATGTGGGGAATCAAACCCGGAGTGTATACTTTAACCACTAGCCTACACCTTGTGGTGTTTAATTAAAACAAAACCAAAATCGATGTACATGCCTTTTGGAGGTTCGTGATGCGTACGGTTGTATATAATTCATGGAAGATGTGTCATAACGTTCCTTATCAATAACGTTTGCTCTAATGTTTCGTCTGTATTCCTGCAAAATTCATGACAGTTTGACACAGTCTTGCATATACACAGATACACGAACCGCACGTACGTGTATGGATACGTACATACAATCTAAAATAAGTAAACAACATACTAGTAACTTTTAAAATATGTAACGACCGACAGGCGGTAGGGTAGCCGAATGGTTAAACCATTTGCCCGTCACACCGAAGACCCGGTTCAATTCTCGACATGGGTACTGCATGTGAAGCCCATGGTGGTGTCTCCCACAGTGATTTTAATGGAATATTGCCTCCCACCCCCCACCCCGCAAAGAAAGCGGCGAAAAATCATACTCACTCACTCCAAAAACCAAAGGCAGAAGTGCTACTTTACTCACGTCCAAATTACATGGTCCGTACAACACGTTTTCGGGCCCTTTTGTGGACGTTTGATGGCCGAGTGGGTAAGAGCGCTGGCTGTTTGCTAGCGATGTGATTCCCTACCGTGGGAAGTGCGGGTTCCAGCCCGCGCAGGGATTCAACAACAAATCATGAAATATTTCTACTTTAATAATAAAGGACGCGAGTTATTCAGCTTGACCTGAACTTCATTACATATTGGAGTTCGGTGCCTGAAAGCCCGAATAGGAAACATTAAACCATGTGCAGTTAACTGTTTAAAGGACGTTAGCACATTGCTGGGGTCTTCTCGGCACTGAGATGTCAAACGCCGACCTTGTCTCGGCTGTTCGGACATTTTAACAATCACCTGACAAAGGCGCACCCTTCACAATAATAGACCCAACCAGTTGTGACACGGTCGCCCAATGCATTAGTATGGTGATATCATGATATGATGTAGTATGACATGATATGGTATGACATGATTTCGAATGTTAGAATATAAAGGATATGATATGGTAAGACATGATGTGGTATAATCTGATATGAAATGACCTATTATGACGTGATATTGCATGATATGGTATGACATGTGGTATGATATGACATCATGATATTATATGATTTTATATGATGTGTAATATGATATGTCTTTATACTATAGGCCTGAGGCCTTTCAGTATTGAAATAAAGGTTGATACAACATAACCTGTAATAACCAATGTTACATAAAGCCCCGTCTCCAGAAGACACGCCATATTCAACAGTCCACCATGGGATTCAAATACAAACGATTTTTTCTGCTTTAATAAGAAAGCGTAATTGAAAGAACAACCTATGTTACATTTGACCTCTTTCCAAGACACGGTGTATTCAACACTGTAAATGTCAATACAAGGAAATAACGATGAGAAGTAAACAATCATTACTCACCAACGTCAAGGTGCAGGTATTCTATGATGAGAAACCAGCCTGATGATGCTGAACAGTGCTGACCCGATGGACCACTGACACGGTCATTAGCAACTCCTGGCACTGTCACGTGACGCTCCATCCTGTTGTCAAGGGAGTGATAATCATCTCGGGCCAAATGACCATACTGATGGCTGGTGTTTTGTTTAAGGCTGCACTCAGCAGTATACCAGATATATGGCGCGGGTCTGTAAATAATTGGATCCGTGGAGGTCCAGGGTAGTATAGGCCTTCAGCAACCCATGCTTGCCATAAAAGGCGACTACGCTTGTCGTGAGAGGCGACTAACGGGATCGGGTGGTCAGGCTCGCTGACTTGACTGATGCTCATGTTGTTGATCACTGGATTGTTTGGTCCAGATTATCTACAAACCGCTGGAATACTGCTGAGTATGGCGAAAAACTAAACTCACTCACTCACTCATTGTAAATACAGTCGAACCCCATTGTCTCGAACTCGGTTGAGACGAATTCTCAGATGTGTCGAACTGACATCTCGGTCCCTGCCGATTTCCTTATATTTGACTGTGATTGACTGTAATTGAGTATGGACCAGACAATCCAGCGATCAACAGTATGAGCATCGATCTGCGCAGTTGGAATACGATGACTATTGTAAACCAGGTCAGCGAGCTTGACAACCCGATTCCGTTGGTCGACCTTTACGAATGTGCATCTGACTTTTAATGTTCTTAAGGGACGTATCTGCACATACATGTCTAAAGACGTGCAGCCTCACCCCGGGACCGAAAGAAATGGATATTGTGTCATGTGAACCCCGGTTTATAAAATTAATTTGAATTAACTGAAAATACATAATTATGACAATATTACAAAAGCTGTTATGTCAGCAGGATTGTCCTTGAAACAACCGTTTTCTTACTCACATATTTGATCTAAAACTGTAAATCGTCCCACACAATTTTAGACAGTTCAATGCACTTTCATCTAACAAATGTGCAGGTTCATATTTTATTATGGTTGTATAAATGCAGTCGAAAAACAGTATGATGTCTGCTTACAAATGCCATTCTTCGTAAAATACAACTGCCATGTTTCTAAATATTGCTGAATGTTGCGCTAAACAACAAACAAAATCTGATGCAAAATATATGAACAAACGCATTATGAAACGTTAACAACCACACTATTAAAAAACACCACACTATTAAAAAAAAAAAAAAATACAAAGACAAAAAAATCATCATTTGATATGAGACTATATGGTATCATAATGTGTGTGTTACCATAAAATCGTTCAGTCAAACATTAATTAATGTTCACGTTATCCTTCAATAGGTCTCCGCACAGTGTACGCACTCCATAATGCGAGGGGCTACTTACGTGACTAGATTTCCGGTGACAAACGCATTTTCAAAAAGCAGTTCTGACTCTAAACTTCTCGACCGCGTGACTTGTCTAGACTGGACCAACTGAGCAATTGTGCTCAGCTGTCACAGCTGTTGACTGTCATAATAGCTGACTAATTTGGGGACGGTTAGATCGAAAAATGTGTTATCCCTGCAGTGACTATTGGTTCATAACCGTCACCTGGCAACCATGATACCATTCGAAAAGGTATGAAACGTTGTCACTTTAAACATCTGAAGTACTGGTCAACACAGAAATACTGACCTCAACATCACGTATTGACCCAGGTGTGTTCCCGATCTGTATCACGAATGCCTGGACTCGTTCAAATTCGTAAGGGACAAAAACAAGTACCGAACTGGACATGCACCGAATTTACGCCCCGATTCTCTGCAGGCAGTTAACGTTGTGGTAAATATCTCCACTACCCACGATGTTGATGTTGATTGAGGTAGTAAGAAAATGGCAATAAGAAAACCAAAACGCTCTCTCTCTTGATAATCTGTGAATTCTCATTACGAGGAATACATTCTCTCCTGCTGCAGCACGTGCACCAGCTTCAGTCACGCGCTGAAATTAGCAATACACGGTACACGTCTTACCCGAAATCCGTGGACCTAAACTGACATCGTATCATTCCGTGTGCCCTTTGAGATGTACGCTGTGTCATTTGTACATTCACATATATGTGTGCGCGTGCGTGCGTGCGACTGTGTGTGTCTGTGTGTGTGTGTGCGTGTAGTTACATGCGTGCATGTGTGGGTGCCAATCCCTTATGATCCCAAAGTAGTATCGAATCATTAGAGCACTCGTTGTGAGGGCTTGAGTGAGTACATATGCACCGAGGTAACACAGGCATATTTATTTGCTTTAGATGTGAAGAACATATACATTTTTCTATAGTTTACCTTGTGGATACTGCCGCCGTCATCAAAGACGCTAAAATGAGCGATTCGGGATAGGAACACCGCTGGTGTCAAGCGCTCTGACAAAGTTATTAATCAATCACATTTGACAAGTTTTGAAATTTTACCAATGCAATGAAAATGGTGATTTACAATAATTTTAGTGCGAAAATATGTATCTCACCTTCTGAGGTTATAGTGAAACTTGAGGATAGTCCAGAAACCGTTAGTGAGTGAGTGGGTTTAGTTTTACGCCGCTTTTAGCAACATTCCAGCAACATCACTGCAGGGGACACCAAAAACAGGCTTCGTACGTTGTACCCATGTGCGGAATCGAACCCAGGTCTTCAGCATGACGATTGAGTGTAGGGAAGCTTCCAGGTTACCCTACTGACCCCCCGAGAAACCAGATCCAAGTACATTTAGACTTTTCACTGTTTTTACGTACTATATGTGTATATTTAATTTATGGCTGGATGTGACCAAATTGCTAACATCTGAAGGAAAGGTGTAAATCCAGCTAGGGTCCATGTAGGAAGCGAAGATACAGTAAGTCCCCATGGTCCCTAGTATGGTGATCTACAGTTGTTGGCAATCTATAGCCTGTTTTTATATTATATTGTCCGAATAGTGATATTACTTTTAACTTACCACGGTAGTTTTAATTCTAACTGTGATATTCTAGTTGTTTTACTGTCCTTCGTTGATAGGTTTTATAACGTACATATGATCTTTTTCATTGTTGAATGTCCTCGTCACGATATGACTGAGATATTGCCGATGTGATGTTAAATATTAACTCAATCACTCCAGAAACCAGATGAAAATATGGACAATAGAGTTATTACAGTAAACTATACAGTTTCACTATCCCTCAATGTTTTAAGGTCTGAATGTAAATATAAAAGTGAAAAGATAATGGGACTTTCATTAAAATTCAAACACTGACCCATACCGCAACGCGTTACCAGACCAGTGCCCGTCTCCACATCACAAAAGCTGACCACACCATAAGCGTTGTCCCTCTTCTTGTACTTGCACTACCACCAATCAATCACAGCGTATGGTCTTCGGACCCAAGAAAAGCTTTGCCGAAAGCTAAAGTAATTGGTACATCGCCAGATACGCAATGCATATGGGTTATTCTGGGATAGACGTCTACTGGTATATATCTGTACCTTTATCAAAGGTAATGGCCACAAACAGTCAGAGACAATGTGATTACAAGCCCTGCTTATTCAAAGACGTGTCATCGTAAACCAATGTTCTTTCGACCAAATGGCTGATTTAACACAAACGCCTTAGTTCGTCTCTCCTACGCAGAATACTGATTACATATTTAGAAAAGTCAGCCTTCTTGTGAGTGAACGATTCGTCCGTTTATGTTAGACGCCTTTGTCCTTCTCGATACTTGCTCACAGAATTTTCCTGGATGCAGATTTGAATCGGGAATTGGTCTCTTGGAGCTCTTGCATGTGGTAATTCGGTCGAAATAGATCAGTTTATTTGTTGTAAGCAATGTCCCACTATGTAACAATGTTGTGGAAGTAATCAAGTTTTGATCATGCAATCCAGTGGTTGACATCATGAACATCGATCCACACAGTTTGGATACACTAATGTCTCAAGCAAGTCAACAAGCCTGACCATCCGATCCCGTTAGTCGTCTCTAAAGAGAAGCATCTGTTGCTAAAGGCAAATTCTTATTTGAACGTCTGAAAGTGACAAGAGTACACACACTTTGCACGTAGAAACGTCGTTGTCTGTTGTTGCTATATGCATGAGCATGATCGAAGTGACAGCTGGACTTCAGATTCATGATTGGCCTAATGATCATCGATTTACACATTTGACATTCAATTAAATGTTTCAACCGCATGTCTAGCCTAAACATCTCATTAGTCGCATCTTGCGAAATCGCTGATATTTACAACGCTAACACTTACAAATAGCTGGCATACAGTGTTTTGCATCACTTTGAGTGAGTGAATGAGTGAGTTCAGTTTTACGCCGTTTGAGGCAATATTTTCTAAATACCGTTGCAGCGGACACGAGGAATGGACTTCACACGATATTTATCATGATGATATGTTGCAGCCACTTCAGCGAGATTGACCGTATGATCCAATGAAAGTTAGACGCATGAGTGGACTGAAAACCAGATTCAATCCAAATCCTCCTAATGACTTTGTGTCATCGAATCGTTGATCACAATATCAATCACTGGTCACACACAATAGATGAGTAGTTGTGGGTAATGTTATTGAACAAACATGTGAACCCTAATGTATGTCATTCCACAACTAAGGCAACATTTATTTAAAACAGAACACCGCCACATCAAAAGTGATATCCGGGAATGCTAGTTACGAAGAATGAATGATTACCTCAGCAAATGTCTCAAAAATAAATTCAAGAAATAAACACACTATCATCGCATGGCAGTGATTGATTTCACACGCGTCAAAGGAAACCGACGACCCCGACCAAAAAGCGAGAATAACAATGACGTGTTCAGAACAGTTTCGTCAGTTTCTCAGTGTTGGTTAGAATAATTAAATGAAAGCAGTTTATCAATGTTTCTGTTATTAGCGTCACGCAGTTCAAATTAACCTCTGAGCGCCTCTTTCAAATGTTTGACAAGAAGACGCAAGACTTCAATACAAGTCTTTCATTAAGAAGGATGTCATTAAGCAGGGAGTAGTTGTCCAATTCCTTCCACGTTGGAGGTCACATATCGCTTTCACAAGTCACGTAGCCACCAAATGTGGGTTAATTCATCTGGGATGATATTTACGTGGTCAGATTGGTGGATATGGTCCTTTCCAAGTTGACCATTAGTATTCCACGACTATGAATGCTGGTCACTTCATGTCGACGTCTATAGAAGCCGTCAAGTCCACTCGACCAAAACATTCCATTTCCACGTGAACATAACACTTCACGTCCAGAATGGTAAGTCAGAATTTCTTCGAAGTGGACAATCTGGAAGACCATAATCTGTGGTGATAGCCCTTAGCTACAGTTAGAAATAATATCCGAATGAGGTACTGTGATGCACCTAGCTGTGTGTTAAGGTTACCAGTCCTAACGCTTGGATGGGTTTTGGGGGTTATTTCATACACTGGATTCATGTCGAGTCTTCAGCCACACTAATCACACTGACAATATAGAGTACCAGTGCCTGTCATTTTCAATTAGACCTGTTTATGAAATAAGTCAAAACCCCAACTAGACATCATGTCACCAACCCAAACTGGATTGAACGTGACCAGACAATTTGCATCGACAGCTGTGGCTGTTTTAGTTAGTAAGAATATGTGCCAACGCAGCGCTTTGAGCTTGCGATACGATAATTCAATGTTCTAAAAATAATTGTCAAGTCTAAATGTAACGCTTACTTTGAAAACGAGATTTTTAGATGCGGTCAATTTACTCAGATGTATGGAACATGTCTACATTTTTACCAGAGCATTGGGCTGAATAATTGTAAGTTTAGACCGACGAGAGAAATCTAGTCTCGGTCGATCAGAAGGGCCTTATTTCACACATTGATTAGACCGGGAAATTACTATTAATGCTGACGGTCAGCAAAGCGATTTGAAATTGATTTGAAACGGCACTTATGGTTACATGTAGTAACTCTCCATTGTCGTCTTTGCCGTTTCCTAAGATGTCTGAAACACGACACATCTGCCGTCTCAACCTTAATGCAGAAACATTTCGGTTTTGCTGTGTATACAAAACGTTTTCAACTTACCAGCGTGACTGTTCGTATTCGCGAGTTGTGGCCTGTCCCATTCGAGAGATTATGGGCAGCAAATATTTAAAGGTTATAGTCACGTGACTAAGCACGCCGGGTACCCATGTTCTGCTGGGTGAACAGTGGCATGTTTGAACAAACTCACTTGCCTAAGCTTAGACTACATGAATCCCACGTGCTTCGTTATGGTTCAGGACTTGGAACTCTCAGGTGTCAAGCCACAAAACATGGTCACCTATCCAAGTACTGTTACGAGAGTACGAGAGAGAGGCAGAAAAAAACGTTTAATATTACCACTGAAGAAAATATCTACTCTTCCCTTCAATCCCTTAGCCTCCCCTCGTCACCTTGGCAGATTTCACTTCACCATGTGAAACCCCGTTACCGAGCACCTTGTTTACTTGTGCCTGTTTTCCAACTTACACCAAGAAACCCCCAGTGGCGTGAGAGGTGACGACCTAAACTTTAAACAAGCTCCAGGAGAGGTCATTATACCTTTTCAGATAGGGTCAGTATTTGAACCACCATTATCGACCTTGATGTTTTTATCATTTCTTCCAAATATAATAATTCGCATGACTGACCTTTTTCTATAGAAACGTAGTTCTCGTGACAACCAAAGCCCTGCTGACTTGCGGCTGATTTTCTTTTATACAATGTAGTCCCTTGAATCCAGTGAGTGATCTGGACAGCCTGTGTTATTTTCAACAATACTGTATACCAACGTTATGGCATCCATTCGTCAATTTAGTCTTTGGCCTAGGAAGATCCGGGTTAGAACTGATCTTCAGTAAACAATGCTTATCGAAAGAGGTGACTAACAGGATCGGATAGTCAGACTCGCTGACTTGGTTGACACGTCATCGGTTCCTAATTGCGTAGATGCTGCTGTTGATCACTTGATTATCTGGTCCAGACTTGATTATTTACAGAACTTCGCCATATAGCTGGAATATTGCTGAGTGCGACGTAAAACTCAATTCACTCACTCACTCACTCATTTGTCAGAAATGTATCCCAGAGAGCTTTATTAGAGTGCCCTTCTACTGCAGCGTCTGCTACTTTGTCTGCATAAACAATGATTTATCCCAATTTCGTGACGATGTTGAATATTGCCCATATTCACCACTATGAACCAAGACAGCCAAGATGCCAACCCTAACCCATTTAGTCCAATGTCAACACATCGTACATTAGCACTTGATACATGACATGTTCTATTCATAATATTTACATACTACTGCAGTAATGTAACAGCGGTTCGGGAAAAGATGAAATTTGGAGCAGCCGAGCAAGCGACTGATATCATGAGCATTGATGTGTTACTACGATGTCCGTCAACCAAATCAATGAGCTAGCAATGATTTAAAGTCACATATTTCAACCATATCGTGACGAGAACACTCGATTAAACACTCGGTATCGAATTATCCACATCTACTGCGGGCGTTTTATCTTTGACATGGAAGAGTATGAGTTCAAACAGGGAACTCTGATGTTGTTAACTGCTATGGGACTCTGATGCTGTTAACTGCTATGGGACTCTGATGTTGTTAACTGCTATGGGACTCTGATGTTGTTAACTGCTGTGGAGCTCTGATGTTGTTAACTGCTATGGCACTCTGATGTTGTTAACTGCTATGGGACTCTGATGTTGTTAACTGCTATGGGACTAGGATGCTGTTAACTGCTATGGAGCTCTGATGTTGTTAACTGCTATGGGACTCTGATGTTGTTAACTGCTATGGAGCTCTGATGTTGTTAACTGCTATGGGACTCTGATGTTGTTAACTGCTATGGGACTCTGATGTTGTTAACTGCTATGGGACTCTGATGTTGTTAACTGCTATGGGACTCTGATGTTGTTAACTGCTATGGCACTCTGATGATGTTAACTGCTATGGGACTCTGATGTTGTTAACTGCTATGGGACTCTGATGATGTTAACCGCGATGGGACTAGGATATTGTAAACTGCTATGGGACTCTGATGTTGTTAACTGCTATGGGACTCTGATGATGTTAACCGCTATGGGACTCTGATGTTGTTAACTGCTATGGAGCTCTGATGATGTTAACCGCTATGGGACTCTGATGTTGTTAACTGCTATGGGGCTCTGATGTTGTTAACTGCTATGGGACTCTGATGATGTTAACCGCTATAGGACTCAGATGTTGTTAACTGCTATGGACCTCTGATGTTGTTAACTGCTACGGTACTCTGATGTTGTTAACTGCTATGGGACTCTGATGATGTTAACTGCTGTGGAGCTCTGATGTTGTTAACTGCTATGGGACTCTGATTTTGTTAACTGCTGTGGAGCTCTGATGTTGTTAACTGCTATGGCACTCTGATGTTGTTAACTGCTATGGGACTCTGATGTTGTTAACTGCTATGGGACTCTGATGTTGTTAACTGCTATGGGAGTCTGATGATGTTAACTGCTATGGGACTCTGATGTTGTTAACTGCTATGGGACTCTGATGATGTTAACCGCGATGGGACTAAGATATTGTAAACTGCTATGAGACTCTGATGTTGTTAACTGCTATGGGACTCTGATGTTGTTAACTGCTATGGACCTCTGATGTTGTTACCTGCTATGGGACTCTGATGCTGTTAACTGCTATGGAGCTCTGATGTTGTTAACTGCTATGGACTCTGATGTTGTTAACTGCTATGGGACTCTGATGCTGTTAACTGCTATGGGACTCTGATGTTGTTAACTGCTATGGCACTCTGATGTTGCTAACTGCTATGGGACTCTGATGATGTTAACCGCTATAGGACTCTGATGCTGTTAACTGCTATGGAGCTCTGATGTTGTTAACTGCTATGGAGCTCTGATGTTGTTAACTGCTATGGAGCTCTGATGTTGTTAACTGCTATGGGACTAGGATGCTGTTAACTGCTACGGTACTCTGATGTTGTTAAGTGCTATGGGACTCTGATGATGTTAACCGCTATGGCACTCTGATGTTGTTAACTGCTATGGACCTCTGATGTTGTTAACTGCTATGGGACTCTGATGTTGTTAACTGCTATGGGACTCTGATGCTGTTAACTGCTATGGAGCTCTGATGTTGTTAACTGCTATGGGACTCTGATGTTGTTAACTGCTATGGGACTCTGATGCTGTTAACTGCTATGGAGCTCTGATGTTGTTAACTGCTATGGGACTCTGATGTTGTTAACGGCTATGGAGCTCTGATGTTGTTACCTGCTATGGGACTCTGATGCTGTTAACTGCTATGGGACTCTGATGTTGTTAACTGCTATGGGACTCTGATGCTGTTAACTGCTACGGTACTCTGATGTTGTTAACTGCTATGGGACTCTGATGATGTTAACCGCTATGGGACTCTGATGTTGTTAACTGCTATGGACCTCTGATGTTGTTAACTGCTATGGGACTCTGATGTTGTTAACTGCTATGGGACTCTGATTTTGTTAACTGCTGTGGAGCTCTGATGTTGTTAACTGCTATGGCACTCTGATGTTGTTAACTGCTATGGGACTCTGATGTTGTTAACTGCTATGGGACTCTGATGTTGTTAACTGCTATGGGAGTCTGATGATGTTAACTGCTATGGGACTCTGATGTTGTTAACTGCTATGGGACTCTGATGTTGTTAACTGCTATGGGACTCTGATGATGTTAACCGCGATGGGACTAAGATATTGTAAACTGCTATGAGACTCTGATGTTGTTAACTGCTATGGGACTCTGATGTTGTTAACTGCTATGGACCTCTGATGTTGTTACCTGCTATGGGACTCTGATGCTGTTAACTGCTATGGAGCTCTGATGTTGTTAACTGCTATGGACTCTGATGTTGTTAACTGCTATGGGACTCTGATGCTGTTAACTGCTATGGGACTCTGATGTTGTTAACTGCTATGGCACTCTGATGTTGCTAACTGCTATGGGACTCTGATGATGTTAACCGCTATAGGACTCTGATGCTGTTAACTGCTATGGAGCTCTGATGTTGTTAACTGCTATGGAGCTCTGATGTTGTTAACTGCTATGGAGCTCTGATGTTGTTAACTGCTATGGGACTAGGATGCTGTAAACTGCTACGGTACTCTGATGTTGTTAAGTGCTATGGGACTCTGATGATGTTAACCGCTATGGCACTCTGATGTTGTTAACTGCTATGGACCTCTGATGTTGTTAACTGCTATGGGACTCTGATGTTGTTAACTGCTATGGGACTCTGATGCTGTTAACTGCTATGGAGCTCTGATGTTGTTAACTGCTATGGGACTCTGATGTTGTTAACGGCTATGGAGCTCTGATGTTGTTACCTGCTATGGGACTCTGATGCTGTTAACTGCTATGGGACTCTGATGTTGTTAACTGCTATGGGACTCTGATGCTGTTAACTGCTACGGTACTCTGATGTTGTTAACTGCTATGGGACTCTGATGATGTTAACCGCTATGGGACTCTGATGTTGTTAACTGCTATGGACCTCTGATGTTGTTAACTGCTATGGGACTCTGATGTTGTTAACTGCTATGGGACTCTGATGATGTTAACCGCTATAGGACTCTGATGCTGTTAACTGCTATGGAGCTCTGATGTTGTTAACTGATATGGAGCTCTGATGTTGTTAACTGCTATGGAGCTCTGATGTTGTTAACTGCTATGGGACTAGGATGCTGTTAACTGCTACGGTACTCTGATGTTGTTAAGTGCTATGGGACTCTGATGATGTTAACCGCTATGGCACTCTGATGTTGTTAACTGCTATGGACCTCTGATGTTGTTAACTGCTATGGGACTCTGATGTTGTTAACTGCTATGGGACTCTGATGCTGTTAACTGCTATGGAGCTCTGATGTTGTTAACTGCTATGGGACTCTGATGTTGTTAACGGCTATGGAGCTCTGATGTTGTTACCTGCTATGGGACTCTGATGCTGTTAACTGCTATGGGACTCTGATGTTGTTAACTGCTATGGGACTCTGATGCTGTTAACTGCTACGGTACTCTGATGTTGTTAACTGCTATGGGACTCTGATGATGTTAACCGCTATGGGACTCTGATGTTGTTAACTGCTATGGACCTCTGATGTTGTTAACTGCTATGGGACTCTGATGTTGTTAACTGCTATGGGACTCTGATGATGTTAACCGCTATGGGACTCTGATGATGTTAACCTCTATGGGACTCTGATGTTGTTAACTGCTATGGACCTCTGATGTTGTTCACTTCTATGGACCTCTGATGTTGTTAACTGCTATGGGACTCTGATGTTGTTAACTGCTATGGAGCTCTGATGTTGTTAACTGCTATGGGACTCTGATGCTGTTAACTGCTATGGGACTCTGATGTTGTTAACTGCTATGGGACTAGGATGCTGTTAACTGCTATGGAGCTCTGATGTTGTTAACTGCTATGGGACTCTGATGCTGTTAACTGCTATGTAGCTCTGATGTTGTTAACTGCTATGGGACTCTGATGTTGTTAACTGCTATGGAGCTCTGATGTTGTTAACTGCTATGGGACTCTGATGCTGTTAACTGCTATGGGACTCTGATGTTGTTAACTGCTATGGACCTCTTCACATGATACATTCTCTTTGTGACGCCTTACAGAGGATTATTGACAACATTTATTCTGTTTGCCCTTAGCATCGACATGTCAATGCAATTTTAATATTCTGTGAACAATCTCTCAGCAAAATAGCTTGTAAGTGATATTGATTGAAACAGGAGGCAGTGTTGCCAATTCACTGTAATGTCTTAAAGATTGATCATGGTATTTATTTTGTGATTACAATCAGCTGTGGTTTCAGTCTTCTGTGCTGTGTTTTTGAAATTTGCATTAGCAATTTGTGGCATATCCAAAAGCGTGTTCAAACTCTAGATTGGAATGTTCAAACAGATGTTGTGACTGGTTGCAAGATTTTATTAACGGATATTTGTTTGTGGACGATAAATATTCTGTAAATATTCGGTAATTATATGTTTGCAGAAGCAATGTTGTCACTGGCATTGTCTTTGATGATAGGATGTGCGGAGATGAGCAGTTAGATAAATTCAAACGGCTTGATTGCATGTTGAGTTTTATGTTGTGAAATAAGTGTTGACGAGAGAGAACTAACTGGAATAAAATTATTAGATTATTATAAATTTATATAGCGTCTGTATCCCAACATAACCCTGATTCTCCACGCTACTTGTAAGGTGCTAGGTTAAAAGTCATTTGACTTATCCCACTAGGTACCCATTGACTGCTGGATGAACAGCGAACCCATTTGACGACTGTGAGACCACATGTGCCATGTGTGTTTCATTCGGGACTGAAATACTAGAAACTAGGAGTCAAGCTGTCCGACGTGCTCGCCCATCCAAGGACTCTCAATGTCGAACGTTGCTTAACGTCAACTGATTTGTGACCTGTTCTGTATGCTCAAGTCGACACATAACCACTACACAGCTTTCATATTTCCAAGGAGACGTTCACATTCGTGTGTGTACGTGTGTTACGTGTATGTATGTGTGTTACGTGTGTGTACGTCTGTGTACGTCTGTGTGAGGGGGGGGGGGTGAATGGGCGGATGCAGTTTCAACATGTCAGTCCAAATAACGTTTTGGTTTGTTTTTCAGTTTCCAAACCTCAGAGAAGAGAAAGCAGACCTGTTCATGTTTTTTGTCTGTTTTCAACTAAATATATTCTACGGTCTTACAAGTATGTTTTAATAAAATCCAGCTATAATAACTTCCACCCGCAAAATGAAGACAAAATGCACTGTGTTGTAATAGGATATGTTTATATACCGAGAATAAAAAGCTCAAAAGTTAAGCGCCAGCCTATTTTAAAACTAAGATTTGATGCTGAAGACCAACCCATATTTAGAGAAGGTTCATCTGGTAACTGTTTTACGGATGTCATAATCATTTGAATTCACAATTAAAGCAAATATTGTTACAGATATGATGACACTGCTTTTTAAATCAAAATAAACTATTCCTGTTGGCTTATACAAGACTGTTGAATTCAGGCTTCACTTGTTAAAAGTGACAATTATGAGACCAGGTAACATTCATTTCTGATTTTCATTTTTCAAAAGAAAGTAAACTTTTCGAGGAAAACAAAATGCACGTTTTCCAAAAGCGCATGCATCATGTTCCAGTGAGTGAGTATTGTTTTGCGCCACACTCAGCAATATTCCAGCTATATTCCGGCGGCGTTCTGTACATAATCGAGTCTGAATCAGATAGTCCAGTGATCAACAGCAAGAGCATCGACCTGCGCAATTGTGGACCGATCGCAAGCCTGATCACCCGTCCCGTTAGTCGCCTCTTACGACAAGGATAGTCGCCTTTTATGACAAACATGGGTTGCTGGAGACTTATTCTACCCCGGATCTTCACGGGTCCCCTGGTAAGCTCTAAGACGTTGTTTCGATATCTGGGTGTCATAGCCCACTTGTGCAGGCAGATGGCTGCCAAATGACCCTATACGTCAGTTACATTTAACCAGTATACTTAACAATAACGACTATCTATGATACTTCACAAGTATCACATATCTCCGATAAACGTGTTCAGTTGAGTGCTGCAGTGACGTTTAATAACACACCAATTCCATAATAATGAAGCCTAATCCTTAGTACTAGTATCAACTGTAAAGAGCACAAACCTGACGGTTTCAGCTCTAATTAGAAATAAACCATTGCTCCTCGTACTTGCAAATCCATCTTTAACATAATCCTGTTCAAGAAACACAGTCCAGGCAATCTGATCTCGCATCGATCTGACATCGCACTGACTACACATCTGGGCGCTGTCTTCCATCTCTTGACAAAGTGTCCGTTAATCTAAGGAAACATTTGAATCAGCATTGCAAACACTTCCTATACCGCTTTCATCAACCCACATTCACAGATACCTAGAACGTTCCGAGTAATGTGTTTGAATGAAGAATACATTTGACCTTGAGCGACGTCTTTAATGTAATACTGACGTCGAATCACAAATAGCCAAACTATAATGTTCCGGCCAACAAAGAATTGCCATGAACCTTAAAGGAACCAGAAAGACGACCGTCTGAATTAAATGCTACCCTGCACTGTGAATTATTTTGGTTGATTCATTTTCTTATTGCTGACTCACTTAAAATGTCCAAATAAAAACGAATAGCTATTTGTGTTTTACGCCGCAGTATTATCCAAATTCGTCAGTTTTTATGACACAATTCACGATACACCGTGCAGCACCTTAGAGTGAGTGACTGAGTGAATGAATTTATTTTTACGCCGCTTTTAGCAATATTCCAGCTATATCACGGCGGGGGACACCAGAAAGAGGGCTTCACACATTGTACCAATGTGGGGAATCGAACATGGGTCTTCGGCGTGACGAGCGGACGCTTTAACCACTAGACTACCCCATCGCCCTAGAGCACCTACGAGCGTGACCTATTCACAATGTTTCATAGTCAAGATCCTGAGAAATAGTTGATAGACTGACAACAACAAAAAACACGCATGTGCTACACTCAGACACATATGAAAAGAAACATTACGAAGGTTTATCGGGGATTTCCACGTTATTGCTCTGGTCGATTAGGCGATGGTAATTCTATCCATGACGGAACTTAATCCTTAGTATCAACTGACAAGAGCACAAAGCTGACGGTTTAAGATCTAATTAGAAATAAACCACCACTCCTCACACTTGCAAATCCAGCTTTAACACAATTGTGTGCAAGGAACACAGTCTCGGCAATCTAATCTCATACAGTATCCACACATCTTTCTCCCTGGTTTGGTGATCAACCTTCAGTTGTTGGCGATCTATAGACTATTCTATTGATATTGTGCTGTCCCGTATAGCTGAAATGATTTAGATTGAATTTCAACGTTTTACATGTATATGTGTGATATTCTAGTTATTTTACTCTTCTTCGTTGACAGGATTGTAAATTAGCTGCAATATTGCCAAAGTGACTTTTTTTAGCTGACTCACACACTCACTCATTCTACACATCTGTGCGCCGTCGTGGATTTCTGGACAACGCAGCTGCTGATCTGAGGAAACGAATGAATAGGATTTGCAAACGATTTCCTACATTGCCTTTCTGTAAATACTGCATGTCATTACAAAACACGAATGATGCCTTTCTGTAAATACTGCATGTCATTACAAAACACGAATGATGCCTTTCTGTAAATACTGCATGTCATTACAAAACACGAATGATGCCTTTCTGTAAATACTGCATATGCATGTCATTACAAAACACGAATGATACTTTTATTTAAATACTGCATGTCATTACAAAACATGAATCAGCAACAGTAGTAGTAGCAGCAGCAGCAGCAGCAATAGTAGTAGTAGTAGTAATAGTATCAGCACTAGTAGCAGTAGTAGTAGTTTCAGCAACAGTAGTAGTAGTAGTAGTAGTATCAGCAACAGTAGTAGTAGTGGCAGTAGTAGTATCAGCAACAGTAGTAGTAGTGGCAGTAGTAGTATCAGCAACAGTAGTAGTAGTACTAGTATCAGCAACAGTAGTAGTAGTAGTAGTAGTATCAGCAACAGTAGTAGTAGTATCAGCAACAGTAGTAATAGTATCAGCAACAGTTGTAATAGTATCAGCAACAGTAGTAATAGTATCAGCAACAGTTGTAATAGTATCAGCAACAGTTGTAATAGTATCAGCAACAGTTGTAATAGTATTAGCAACAGTAGTAATAGTATCAGCAACAGTTGTAATAGTATCAGCAACAGTTGTAATAGTATCAGCAACAGTAGTAGTAGTAGTAGTAGTAGTAGTATCAGCAACAGTAGTAGTAGTAGTAGTAGCAGCAGCAGTAGTAGTAGTAGTAGTAATAGTATCAGCAACAGTAGTAATAGTATCAGCAACAGTAGTAATAGTATCAGCAACAGTTGTAATAGTATCTGCAACAGTTGTAATAGTATCAGCAACAGTTGTAATAGTATCAGCAACAGTAGTAGTAGTAGTAGTAGTAGTATCAGCAACAGTAGTAGTAGTAGTAGTAATAGTATCAGCAACAGTAGTAATAGTATCAGCAACAGTAGTAATAGTATCAGCAACAGTAGTAGTAGTGGCAGTAGTAGTGGCAGTAGTAGTAGTAGTAGTAGTAGTAGTAGTAGTAGTAGTAGTAGTAGTAGTAGTAGTAGTAGTAGTAGTAGTAGTAGTAGTAGTAGTAGTAGTAGTAGTAGTAGTAGTATACCTGGGGTTGTATATTGGGGATACTGACATATCAAGTCATCATTCTACATCAAGTTTGTAGATAGTAGGAGACACACATTCCTAGAGGCTGGGTTCTTCTGCCCCATATTATCAAGCAGTTTATAGTCAGACCCGTGTTATGCCCTTATTAACGAGGTGGGACACATCGTAATTGACCCAATATTACACATGGTCTTAACTAGATTCCCGCATGTTGTATATGTAGCTTGAGGGATGTTCTTGTCAGCCATAATGCACAAGTAACCGAAACTTCATTAACTAGGTCACCATGTCGTGTTGCTCGAGAATTGATTTTTCCAGCTTAACACAGCGCTCAGCAAACATTTAGCTATATGGCGTTGGTATACGAGTGAGTGAGGCTGACAATGTATCAGATCTTAATAAATCTTCCTAAGTAAAACCTCCAAAACTTTGACATCCTCGACAAGTAAGTGAGCTAAAATTTAACGTCACATCGGCAACAATGCAGCCATATCGTGTCGAGAAATGTTGAAAATAGACAGTAAATACAAGTAGTTAAAGAACGAGCGAACTGTAAATTGACTAGCGTATCACAAAAAGCTTTAAAACAAGCCAACACGTACTTTTACACCAGAACATTTTAGACAAGATGTAAAACTGAGCTATTGATCATCAACAACTGAAGGTAGATCACCATAATAGTGTCTGTGGGGACTTACAGTGCCTCTGCTACCTGCAGGTTGCAGTTTGTTTGTACTTTTGCTCTTTTTACTGTCTCATATCCTCGACCCGTGAAGTTCCCGGGTTAGAACAGGCCTTCAGCAACCCATGCATGCCATTAAAGGCGACTATGCTTGTTGCAAGAGGCGACTAAAGGGATCGGGTGGTCAGGCTCGTTGACATGGTTGACACGTCACCTGTTCACAGTGACCCAGATCGATGCTCGTGTTGTTGGTCACTGGATTGTCTGGTCCAGACTGGATTATTTACAGACCGGCTATAGTTCAAGGACATGCAAAGAAACATTTGTGAAGGCTATTCGGATTGCCAAGATTTCCTGACCTGTGAAGGTCCCCGGGTAGAGTAGGCCTTCAACAACCAACGCTTGCCATAAAAGGCGACTGTGCTTGTCGTCAGAGGCGACTAAAGGGATCGGGTGGTCAGGCTCGCTGTCTTGTTTGACACATGTCATCGGTTCCCAATTGCGGAAGTCGATGCTCATGCTGTTGATCACCAGACTCGATTATTTACAGACCGCCGCCATATAGTTGGAATATTGCTGAGTGTGGCGTAAAGCTAAACTCACTCACTCCCAGATACCATAGACATTATATGTAAGGATCGTTACATTCAATGTTTGATCAAAGAACTTGGTACAAGTGGCACATGAGATAATGGCTTAACTGAGGGAAATATTCACCAGGCACGTGAAAATGTACGGAAAAAACAGCTTCATCCTTTCAGTAAATGTTGAGAGTGCAATACTACCTTGGTTCATGTAGACTCAGTGGGCATCAACGGACCCCAACCTGTTGGGTCGCAGTCACCATGTTGTATCTTAGTGTAGCATCATTTCCGGGCGATTGTAACACAAGCACACGCACGCCCATACGGGCAAGCAAACGCACGCACGCACGCATAGTTTACTCCACCTTTGCCACTCTACTCAACAGTGTCATTGATGCAATGGTACTTCGGCAGCAAGGAGGATTACCGACACTTGAGAATGACGGCAAGTTCCAATAATTGATTACAACATTGACTCTGTCGTGAGATTCCTTGTGTAAACACCACAACAAACAAAATCGTGCAATTGAACCTCAAGAGATAAAAATCGTCATACCGTTAAATCAGCTTACGGCAATACGATCACAATCACCTTTCGCTAATTACAAGAGGCGACCTTGCCCGGTGAGAATTGAGTCACATATTTTTTGTCAGGTTTTATCCTCTTAAAGAGTCTTCCTATCATCAGCGTTATGGGGCGGCAACGGTAAACTTGAGAAGAGGAAACAAATGAAGAGGAGTGCAAATAGTCGCTGCTCAATAACTTGTGATTGATCTCTCTGGCATTACGCATTTTATTTATCGATGATATCTGATTGCTTAGCATGACTGCCTGACGGATCACAGTAGTTTTGTTTTTTGGGGGTTTCTTTTTGTGAAAAGAAACTGTTTTCCTTTCGCACCTAGAACTGTTTTTATATAAACTAAATAAACACTTCAAAAGCTAACAGTAGTTATGCTTTGTGTGCTAGGTTTGTATTGTTTTGGCGACTATTTTCAGCCAAGTGTTTAGATAATGTTTGTAATATTCGGTCAATTTGTATTCTGCACCGCAGACTACCTGTTATTGTATGAAATGTAAGGTCAACTAATGGGACACCACCATCAGATAGGACAAACGGGAAACACACAGAAGCTGATCATAGTTTCTTCTTTCAAGATGATTGGAAGATCGCTGTGGGACCTAACGTTATATCAACGAGTGGTGATATTTGATAACTACAGACATGGGGACGATCAGAGATAATGCCTTCATGTCATTCTGGAGCAAGTATTACACGACGCTTTTTAATATGTTTAAACAAATTTAAAAATGAAATAAATGTATGGGACTAAGTTAATAGTTGGTGCAGCAAGATCTGCTCAACACATTTATCCGATTAAAACATTTATGACACTCCTATGACTGTATCTATATCTATGTAAGGTTTCGTTTGTTAGAGAGTTCCAATCTGTGACCAGGATACTAATCAAGTACTAGATGGAGTATTTTATGGAAATGCTTACACAGACTGTCACATGAAAAATTATATTCATATCTGAAAGCAACAATAATATGATATATCTAACAGTAAACTTGAACTCTTTAGCGTGTTTTAGGAATCACAATTTCATATTTTGAGGAGGGCGTCGGATTTAGTGTTGAAACTGGCGTTTAGTCGATTCGACCAAACCAGGCATTTTGAACGTGTGTTTAGTCAATTCGCCCATATATTTTGAACATATTTTGAACATGACACTATGGAATCCCCTGTCATTATCCTGTGCCGAGTGTGGCATCATTATTAAACTGCAGCACTGTGCATATGATTTAATATTGAGGGTTATGATTTAAGAATAATTCGCCCAAACTAAACATTTCGTACATAACACTAACGGCTCTTGTAAAGACTCCTATACTGGCTTTAATGGAATTATTTTTGTTGTTAGATGTGACAAGAGCAATCGGGGTATCAGGCTTATTGAGAAAGTTAATGGGTGTTGTCGAAACCACCAGTTGTATAGATCGACGTATATCACTTGATTGTCTTGCTGGAGTCGATTATATACAAAGAGCCTTCAAATAGATGGAATTTTGCTCAGTGTAACTTTACAAATAGCTTCATTTCCGATTTGATCACGAACTCCGGTGGATTTCACTCGTGCCCACAAAGCAACATCCTGCCGCCATATGGCACTGCCTATAGTGGGCAACATGATGGGTTTCGATGTTCATTAGTGAGTGAGTTAGAATTTATCGTCACATCGGTAGTATTTCAGCCATATCGTGACGATATCATATGACATAGAAAAGGAATATACATATACAAATATTATAAAAACCTGTCAACGAAGGACAGTAAAACAGCTAGATTATCACGGACAGATATTTAAAACTAGTAATTAAATCTAAAACACTTTAACCATAGAGGACGATACAATATAAAAATGGGCTATTGATCGCCAACAACTGAATGTAGATGACCACACTGGTGACCATGGGGACTTACGGTACATTTTCTTCCTGCATTAGCCTTAGCTGGATTTACACTATCCCTGCAGCCGTTAGCAATTTAGACATACGTAGCCATACATTGAAAAGACACATATTAAGTGGAAAGTTTCAATTTACTTCGAAGGTTTTGGGACTTACGTATCTTCTCAGGAGGAATAACGAGTACGGTAATGATTTATTTTATCCCCACGATTTTCTGTCAATAACATATCTTGTATGTACAGTTGATGTCTGCATCCACCAGCGGATGGCTATAAAATGCCACACCTTAATTGGTCATGTAACAGTAAGCATGTTTATGATTTCTTATTCAAACACCAGTCACTTTAAAGTCGAGAAAATCTAAAAAGTGTGAATGGCATCAGAGGCTATTCGGTGAAATGAGATACACTGTCTACAGTAGAGAAGTGCTGCAAATTAGACCGGCCCCTCCTGGAATTTACCTTTCCATGCAGAAAACGCGCAGAATCCGTGCAGAATTTGCCGCTTTCTGACGCAGGATTATCTTATTTTAAAAAATTAGTGAAAACTGGCAGACAGCCGAAATGAAAAGCAGAATTAATGTCAAAAGTAGGATCGGTTACATATAAAACGAACTGACATATTTATTATGACAAAACTTTCCAAATAATCACGAATAAAGATACTTTATTACTAAAGCAAGTTTTCGGCATCTTTCAAATAATATTGGATGAATTTGACACTGCAAGTACGTTCTCAAAGTCGATCATTTTGAAAATTGAAATTATTTCAGATTTCGTTTAGATATAAAAAGTGCATGAAACCGAAGTTGTTCGTCTGCATCAAAGTTGAGAATGTTTTCTTGAAATAACTTTCAACGAGGGTATAATTCTCAAACACAGAAAAAGATGCGGATGCTTTGTCATCAAACTTACTCAAGATGTGATGTGTACTGTTGACTTAACTTTATATCTGTGTTTGTGAATTAACTAAGGGTGAGTGAGTGAGTTTACTTTTACACCGCACTCAGCAATAATCCAGCTATATGGCGGCGGTCTGTAAATAATCGAGTCTGGACCAGACAATCCAGTGATCAACAGCATGAGCATCAATCTGTGCAATTGGGAACCGATGACATGTGTCAACCAAGTCATGGAGCCTGACCACCCGATCCCGTTAGTTGCCTCTTACGACAAGCATAGTCGCCTTTTTTGGCAAGCCTATTTAATCCCAGGACCTTCACGGGTCGTGTTTCGAAAGGCATGTGCAGCTTAACTCTAGTATGAAAAGTGTACCCCTTACTTCAGAAGCCACTTTTGTTATCTAAGACATGCTGTATTACGATATACTAGTATGTACTTAAGTTTATCACATCCGTTTTGACCGGCGGCATAATCCAAGTGAGTGAGTGAGTTAGTATTTAACGTCACATCGGCAATACTGCAGCCACATCGTGACGAGATCGATTAATTATAAAAAAAACACATGAATTAATGGCACACTCTAATATCCTGCCAACGAAAGACAGTAAAACTAAGTAGAATATCACAGAAAACAATGTAAAACTATTAATTACACCTATAATAGTTTATCTATAGAAGGCAATACAACATATAGATTGCTAACGACTGAAGGTAGATCACCATACGAAGGACTCAAAGCATGGAATGATCCTATGACCGGGGTTATGAATCCCATCTTCACAGTCATTACGGCATCTGGTTGTCCGCATAATGCACCTTCTCGGTTTCAGTTAATGTGCGGTTCATGTGCGGTTAATGTGCAGTTATTAGGCCATTATTTTCAGGTATGTCGAACACTATTCGACAAGGCAAATTAACCAATCACATTGTGGGAAACACTCGCTATTGCTTTACTGTTTTGGCTTTATACCCATACTACGTTGAACACAACTCAGTCGTTCACGTTTGTTGTTTCAGGTGACAGAGCTGAGATAATATTTATGAGTAGCTCTTAACTGGAATAGCGTCGGATCACACGTATGCTCAAGGCTATCATGCATAACATCCTGGCAGCAGATGACGGCGCTTGTAATACAAAGTTCTTATGGTGTTGAAGTGGGTGAGTGAGTGAGTTTAGTTTTACGCCGCACTCAGCAATATTCCAGCCATATGGCGGCGGTCAGTAAATAATCGAGTAAGGACCAGACAATCCAGTGATCAACAACATGAGCATCGATCTGCGCAATTGGGAACCGATGACATATGTCAACCAAGTCAGCGAGCCTGACCACCCGATCCCGTTAGTCGCCTCTTACGACAAGCACAGTCACCTTTTATGGCAAGCATGGGTTGCTGAAGGCCTATTTAATCCCGGGACCTACACGGGTTTGTTGAAGACTTCCCTCGAGTTGAGAGAGTTGAGTTTAACGCCGCACTCACTAATACTCCATTATGCCTTATTCATACAGACACATTGCTGAGAGTCCTCCAGATATCTGTTGATGAAAGCAATGTAGGAAGTGTTTGCAATGATGATTCAAATCTTTCCCAGATGAAGAGCACCCTGGTCAAGAAATCGAAGACAGCAACCAGATGTATAGCGTGTGTACGAGATCAGATTGCTTTGACTGTGTTCCTCGCACTCAATTATGTTACAGCTGGATTTATAAGTGTGATGAACGCTGGTTTATAATAATTGGAATTCTCGTTTATATTAATTGGAACTCATATAGCCAGAATTATGTTCCTGTCAGCTGATTCTGAGCATCATGATTCTTTAATGCCACTATTACTGTCGGTACGTGGGAGCCCTTGTCAGCGATACTACAAGTGAATTTGTCATACATTCAAAATTTGTCTCAGGGATTCATTGCTGTCCTTGTGAAGGTTTTCTTTATGTACTTCATCAAGGAGCAGCTGGTCAGTTGAACACCACTTATTACGCATGTCAGAACCATAAAGATTGCACAGAATTCCACACATCAATGTCAAGGCGATCGAAAGACACAACAATCCTACATAACATTTCAGAACCAAAAAGATTGCACAGAATTTCACACATGAATGTCAAGGCAATCCAAAGACAAGACAGTCCTAGATATTACCGTTTATATAAACTCCATCAATATTATGTGCAGTTTCAAATGTAGGTTATGTAGATCAGAGGCGTTTAGTAAGTATGACTATAGTTTACCCTTTTCAGTGTCTTTGCTTACTGCTCAACTCATCACATTTCAATATTCGAGCTTTACGTAATGAATATTTGATCTCACAGTACAGAAACAGCCTTAGGCCTCCCTCATTCAATATGACATTATTTCTTGTATAATATTACTAACCCATGGATACAGTCAATTCTGTTTGCAAAGCTGCTTCTTGGAATAGCTGTTTGGGATCCGACTTGTATGTTCGCCTATCACTTGACCCAACGACCTTTTGAAGTGGTTTGAGTGAGTTGTTTCCATTATTTTGGTCTTGTCACCTTTACTTGAAATAACCAAATCCGTGACCAATATAACTTTGATATTTTCGCCAAAAATTAGCTACAGTTACCATCTACGTTAAGTGTTCAAGTATGGAAGGACTAACAACCCGTTGAGGTTTTCAACATTCAAATGAAATCAAATACCTTTTTCGACTGTAAAAATGTGCGTCATATTATCTTTACCTGTCGCATCAAGGTGACACGTTGAGTTGTCAGGAACAGATCCTGAGTAAAAACACATCCTTTTAGACGACTATAAAATAATACTTCCCTAAACCCTTTCACGCAATGCCTGTAGGATTTCGCTAACATTCCTCTTCAGCTTTGGAGAACCAGTTGATGCCTGATTCTCCTTCGATATAAAGGACTATGTCAGTTCTGTCAGGCATTATTACAGGAATATACGTCCTATTGCTCTGTGCTCCATCAGAATATGGAGATCCCGATGGTATTAGGTTTAATACTTATCATTTCTATTTATTGTAATTTAATTTGTTCTTCTGAGATACTATTACTAATGGTTGAAATTATACCTTTACAATTCTCTGATTAAATCATCTTTCATTTTACCTATATTTAATAGATATTTGTCTGTAATCAGGCGCCAGAACTATTATTGATGCTAGTAAATGGCTGCACAGCACGCAGAATTCATGGCAGTCTGCGCTATTATCAATGAAGTCTGTCTCAGATAAATTACGTAATACAGAGACTCCCGAGTCCACCTAATTGAGGTTGCAACCAGTGCATCGTGGACACAATTTGAAAATCTGTTCACTATAACCATGACTACTTTCTAAACCCTGGACATCTTTTTCTTCTTACATATTTTAACCTGTTGATTGTCTTGTTTCTCGATAAAGGTGACATCCAAACGGACGATCAGGGACCTGCCTTAGAACCACATGAATTGCAGGGAAGTGCCCAATAAGCTGTTCATGTCAGTCTGTGCTGAATGAACCTTGTCGTCGTTGAAGATTAGTCTGTTTGAAATTACGTTTTTAAATAGAGCCTCCCTAAACTTAAGCAACCTAAGTGAGACGCTAACCAGTTTAAATGTCCTATACATCGATAATACAAAATACAAATCCACATATTCATAATTCATAATTCATAGATCATTACAGGAATAACCTCTGCGATGGTAAAGATATAAAAACCTGGATGATTTCTTATAGAGTTACGTTGGCAGGAAGCCTTCAGAAGCCATCAAAACCACCATTTCATATGCAGATTGTAGATAGGAAAAGATAATGTATCCCTGCCTTGTATTAGCACCTGGAGGCATTTGATGTCAGAACAATATTACATCTACGAAATCGAAATCATTTTACTAATCTTGCCGATATTTAACCATGGACTCAGTAAATACTTATTCAATTGCCCGTTGTAGGTTTATGTATATATATATATATATAAATATATAACGCTCATATATCCGGATTTTCAAATAAATTTCAAGCCAGGAGGAATACTGGATAAGATCAAATGGTGAGCTTCAGAACCGGTGATCGTTAGTCTAGCATGGAGATTATTATACCCGTGCTTTACAGTCTGTTACACACAGGTTTGACGATGGCGTGTTGTGTCATACAAAGTGTTTCTGAGATGATGAAGGATAGGCAGGAAACAATGACCTAATCTGTGTGTCATGTTCATGTTATTTCCGAATTCGGTTTAAAACAATCCAGGGATACCTTGCAACGATTGCACCTTTAGGTAATCATGTCCAAATAGTTCTGTATTAACTGTCATCAGTGACATTACTGTAATTTATACTTTAATGGAACAGATTCGAAATCATACCTCCACCCCAATAGATATGTATTCCCAATCAATGCTAAGTGAGAACTCCCACGAGACCAAAAGTAAAGACCACAAGTGATTTACACAAAACCCTTTAACTTGACGCATTACATTTCAATAGCTTATAACATTTCAAAGATTAAGGTAAATGAATTCCGAAGTGAAAATAGATTCAACACCAGAATGGTGTGTGGCAGTTTGTTGTCGCCATGCAATAAAGAACAGATTGGTCCTTTCAAGCCAGTGGCTGAAGTTTCCAGAAGTGTTCATGAACATTATTGTGACAATTCCAGGTTCTTCAGAAGCATTGGGCAACCTCTCCCTGGAGTCATATAATTCCTGTTGGAATATTCTTAGAATAACATGTTCTGTGAAAATGTTTCTACCACACATTCATACAGTCAATAATTGTTGTTGAAAGTTATTCAAGTTTGAACTAATCATCCTGGAAGTAGATGCTCTGGCTCCTCTAAACCGTGGTCATGAACTCTGTCATTATACAGTTGCGCTAACCCCAGGTTTCTTCGGAAAACACTCTGATTTCAATACTGATGATGTTATTAACGCCTGTATGTATACGCCTGCTAAACTGAAAATATCGACCTGTCGATATAGTTCTATATTCTGGAAACATCCTCTTCACAAGAGGATGTGAATAAACCAAGTGACAGTTTTGTCAATGAACCTTAATTTAAAGATGATCGAGCGTGCTGTAGTTTTTTTAATTGTTTTTCTGAGATTGCAATCAGTTGTCATCCGTGTGTATTTGATCGCATTTGATTGCACTGATAATGTTAAGAAGATTTCCAGACGTGGATTTCAATTGTGGTGAGCAACTGAAAGATTTTGCGAACAGTCAGTCAATCATTGACGATGTTCGTCAAATTTTTAGCATGAATTCAGTAACTGAGTCTTTCATAAGCACAATTAGCCTTGTGATATTTCTTAAAACAAACGATGCAGGAATATGTTTTTCAAGAATGGTAATTTCGTTCTGTACGGCAAATCTATTTCTTACCATTCGGCTGATGATTCAGTGAAAGTCGGAACTATATAATTGGATCCATTGGGTTTGCTTCGGTTTAGTTGGACTTAAGTCTCCGCGCTCAGCAATATTCCAGCTAAATGGCGGCAATTCCAGCTAAATAATCGAGCCTGGGTTAGTGACGAACAGCATGAGCATCGACCTACGAAACTTGGGTAGAATGACATGGTCAGCCAAATCTTATGACCTGACCACCCGATCCGTTAATCATCTCGTACCACAGTCAAGAGTTACTGCAGTTCAGTACCAACCCGGGTCTTAAAGGGTACCACTGATCAGTAGAAACTACTAAGTTACCACAGTAAAGACATATTTCACTGGGGTTTTTTTGTTTTGTTTTGTTTTTTTTGGGGGGTGGGGGGTGTGGGGGGGGGGGGGGGGGGGAGTGGTTCATGGTTTTATTTTTATTGTTCTTTTTGTTTGTTCGTTTTGTTTGGTTTTTTTGTTTGTTTGGGTTTTTTTTGTTGTTTTTTGGGGAGTTGGTTTTTTGGGGATTTTTTCAATTGTCGTCACTGGAATAAATAATCGTGGTGTTATAAATCACTTGATCAGCATCACTGCCGTTGATGAGTCAATAACTAAAATTACATCTATATGAGAAAAGAGAAAAGCTTTACTTGTCTGTTGCTGACACAATGTCCATAAGGCGCCTCCTGGCTGTCTGAATCGGTTCAGCTTTGCGTATATTAAGTTTGACCGATTACTTGTTACTCATTCAGCTGTTACCTAAACATGCATTCGATTTATCACAACATTTTCCGCTGTCATTCTTACCTTTTTCGTCACTTTGTTTTTCGTTTCAGTCAGAAAATTTGTGTTCTAAATAGAGTTGTAGCCGGAAGTATTTCAACTGGGACTGATCATCCTGAGTGAGTGAGGGAGTTCATGTTTAACGCCACATCGGCAGTATCTTAGTCATATCGTGACGAGAACATTTACTATTCAAATGGAATAAATGCATGTGTTATAATCTGTCAACGAAAGACAGTAAAACAACTAGAATATCACAATTAGAATTAAAACTAGTGTGGAAAGTTAAAACAAATATCACTATTTAGACAATACAATATGAAACAGGCTATAGATCGTAAAAATACTAGAATATCACTGATATTAATATAAAACTAACATGAAAAAATAAACAAAAACTAATTAAATAAGACAATACAATAAAAAAAAACACAGGCTTATAGATCGCCAACACCTGACGGTAGACCACCATCCTAAGGATCATGGGAATTTACTTACCTTTGTTACCTGCACGGACCCTACCTGGATTTACACCATCCCCTCAGCCGCTGGACAGTGTACGAAATGCTAGCCAAAATTAAAATAACAACAAGAGTACGATTACAAACTCGCTAGATTTAAATTTACATCGAATGTTTTGGAACTTACTTACCCTCTCAGAAGGACAATAATTTTACAATACATGTACTCCAGTCCCAGTTGAGGGTACAGCCACTAACAATCTCAGCTACTGATCTAGATAATAATAACCAATAATAAACAATTGTCTATTTACAATTCATTTAACAAATCCAATTCTTTTACGAATGCAATAATTAAATGAGAAGTGATATTATTTTTTAAACATCCTTCACACAACATGATTTAAAATAGGTACCCGTTGTGATGGAATATTCAACACAGTCAAGCAAGACATGATTGACCGTGAATACTTCATCACAGGGGATACAAACTGGCTGATGATCCTGAAGCACAGAAAAACACCGTTAAAATTATCAATTGATGGAAGTGAGTATCGTTATTTGTATTTATGTTATTATGTATGTTATTTAATGAAAGATTGCATAAATTAGACTTTGTTTAAGTATTCCAATTTGTCAATTACGAAGTGAAACCAGATACAGCACCAGTACATTCAGAGTAGTGTACAGTTCATTCGTAATTCACGTGTTTAGAATTAAGGCGTGATGATAACAGCTGCTTGAACCGGATGTAGAATAATCCACAGATGCCTCATTGAAAAGTGAACATACACCTTACTCTGCAGTGAATGGATTCCTAAGACGTTTTTCGTCTACGTTACCACAACACACGTTCGCTGCTATGTTCAAAAATCATGCCAAGATAATAAAACATCGTGGAATGATTGGCCATTTTCAGAGAATTCTGCAAACTGTTGCTAAGCTGGGGTAATCAACACTGATATTAACCATCTGTGCTTTCGAATCTCAACATAAAGAATATTGTTGATGTTGGTGTTGCTAACATGTGTTTAGTCCGACATTAAGCAACGAACTGTCACTCCGATATTATATTCTGTGAACATTATTTCGACAAAATATCCTACTATTGAAACTGAAGTAAACAGATGATAGTTTTAGCAACGAACCCTAGTGTAATTATGATCGAACATCATATTTACTTTCTCTGGCTGCAATAAGCTGCCATGTAGATTCCTTTGATCACATTTGCCCGCACTGACAAATTTGAGGTTTCCCAGATGCTACAGGTGAGGACCAGATTTTATTATCATTAAACGAAATGTGTGTGTGTGAGAGAGAGAGAGAGAGAGAGAGAGAGAGATTGTGTGTGTGGGTGTGTGAGTGACCGTGTGTGTGTGTGTGTGTGTGTGTGAGAGAGAGAGAGAGAGAGAGAGAGAGAGAGAGAGAGAGAGTTTGTGTATGTGTGTAATGGGGAGTTGAGTCATGGTTTGGACAGGGATTTGCATGTAAATAACGTTAACAGTTAAAATGAAAACTTCAGCAAGTTCGCTACAAATGGTCGCAAGTCACGTGCACAAGGATAAACAAATGGGGATCTACAGTCACATTGCAATGAATATTATTAAGTCAATTGGTCTGGCGGCCATACATGTATAGTTTACAAATTTGCCCACCGACAAAGCTTCATATAAGGTAGTCATTATATATGAGTGACAGACATTCGCTGTCTGTTAAAATGACATTTCAAGAAGTAGCATATGAACTAACGTTACAAATAATCAGTGTATGGTAAACTTTCAAGTAAACTTACCAGACTTTTTAAACGTAGTATTCTTGCTGTTTTAATTTTGGCTAAATTTTCCTACAATCGCCAGCAGCTGAAGGGATGGTGTAAATCCAACTGGGGTCCATATAGGTAGCAAAGGTACTGTGAGCCCCCATGGTCCCTAGTATGGTGATCTACCTTCAGTTGTTGGCGATCTATAGCCTGTTTATATATTGTATTGTCTAAATAGTAATATTAGTTTTAATTTTCCACACTAGTTTTAATTCAAACTGTGATAGTCTACTTGTTTTACTGCCCTTCGTTGACAGAATTTTACAATGTGCATATATTCCATTTAAAAGTAATTGTTCTCGTCACGATATGACTGAGATATTGCCGATGTGACGTTAAATATTAACTCACTCACTCACTCAGCAGTGCAATCAACACAAAACCCGACATTCCCATTCCTCCGCACTGGGATCCAAACCTCAATACTGCCAAGAAAGGTAACAGCTGGGTCCATGCAATGTGTAGTCAAATCAATGTCCGAAAAGACATAATCCTTTCAACAAAAGAAGGACTTTGTGCTTTTTTGACAAAGCATATTCAAAAAGTGAAAGCAGTTTAAGATGGATGAATACAAACTCACGTGATTTGAACAAATGTTGGCAGTTTCAGTCACAATAATAATCAACTGTGCACCATTGTCGATCGCAAGACACTGCTTCATTCCTTTCACTAGGGAGGGTTTGCTTTCCATATTCCATAGCTCAGGACAAGTAAATCGTGCTTTTTATGAAATCTGATGATTATTATTATGCTTCTTGTAAGTGATCAGACAGTTTTGACCTTCTGATATAAGTGTGACGAGAAAATCTGATAAGAATAGGTGTTGATTCTCCTTTAGTATAATAATTCATTCTCAACTGCTCTGTAAAGTGACTTTCAAAGTCAAAACTACAGACTGGATCAGAGGTTTTGTCATAGGTGCGCCTGTCCCGAGATCGGAATGTGAGTTGTCCAGCCCCATAAGCATCAGACAAAGAGATGTTAAGACATTGTGCTGATGGTCAATGAATCCGATCACACACATACACACACACACTCACACACACACACACACACACACACACACACACACACACACACTCTGACTTTTGACACACGTCACGCCGTGTTCAAAGGTATCAGCGTTACACTTTAGCTGCAAGGAACATTACCGAGACTTGAGGAGCTCTACAAATTCAAATAATTGATTTCAGCGTTGACGCTTTCGCAAAATCTCTGATGTAACCATCAGAACAAACAAAATCTTATCATTGAAACTCAGCGGTAAATCTTCAAACCGTTAAAGCAGCTTAACGCAATGCGATTCATAATCACCATTCACTAATTACTGGAGAACACTTTGCACGAGGAGAATTGATGGATATATTTTTTGTCACGCTTTATCCTCTTATACAGAGTGTCCATTTTCAGCGTTACTGGGACGGCAATGGTAGATGTAAGGTAGGGACAGGAAAGTGAGTTTAGTTTCACGCCACACTCAGCAATATTCCAGCTATATGGTGGCGGTCTGTAAATAATCGAGTCTGGACCAGACAATCCAGTGATCAACAACATGGGCATCGATCTGCGCACTTGGGAACCGATGACATGTGTCAACCAAGTCAGCAAGCCTGACCACCAGATCCCGTTAGTCGCCTCTTACGACAAGCACAGTCGCCTTTTATGGCAAGCATGGGTTGCTGAAGGCCTATTCTACCCCGGGACCTTCACGGGTCTCACCTTTCAATAAGTATTTGTGAATATATCTCGTGTGACCAATACGACATCGTCGCATGATGACCTCTTCAAATCTGGACTAACAACCCAGATAGGTAGAACCAACATAAGGTTTTATTGCATGTAATCTATTCATACCTATTTGGGTGCCTCACTTCCTTTGCATTAGATGACGAATGTACGTTCTAACGTTAGCTTTGGAACCAGTGTATGGAATAAGAAGTGGTGTCACAGATTTGCTGAGTGCTGCCTTAGCATCAAGATCAGCCATCGTTTTGCCAGAAATGCCAACGTGGCTGGGTAACCAACAGAAAACGATGTCGTATTTGCCAATAGCAAGATCGTTATATAATTCAATAATTTCAAGCAAAAGTGGATGTTTACAAGAAATATTTGTAATAGCCTGAAGGCAAGAAAGAGAACTTGAATAGATTACATACTGTTTATGTCTAGGGTATGTTTCAGTATATTTAAGAGTCTTTAATTTTGCGTGAATTATAATAATAATTAGACTTAAATATGTGTAATACGACAAAGGAATGTATCCAATTGCCACCGTCACTATTGTGTGCCCCAGGCACATGGTACATGCAGCTGTAATGACAGCCCTGCTTATTATGCTGGATCAGCGTGAGCCAGGTCCCAGTGTGCACTTGCTGACAACCAGCCCTCTGGTATGGCAACCTGCTGGGAACAAACTTGATGTGTGATAAGCGCCCAGTTCGCAGTGCTACATGTACACATCAACCATTTGACAAACACATGTGGGATGAGATGAGAAAATCTGACCATATGGTAGTCATCATAGTCACTCACGACAAGCATGGTTGTTGAAGATCAGTTCTAACACCTAAACTACAGTGAAGAAAACATTCTGTAGGTTTAAGTTTCGTACAACAAAATTGCACAGTACCTTTCCGTATCTTGTTTTGGTATCACTAGACGACATCCCATTTTTTCAAGTGGTATTTAATATTTTCAGTAATTGAAGTCAAAAGTACTTTAACTGAACTGTTGATCACACAGGCATTGCAATCTCAAGACCGTATCTTTGAAAAGTTCATTATGTGATGCCAAATCCTTAAATGCTTTCAGTTTTGGTGATTTATCATTGATTTCTTTACAGACCTTTTACTAGAAAACCTGTCAGTGTAACGATGCAACTGAATGAATGAGTGCCATGTAAGGTATTCTCAGAATATCGAGCTTCATTCAGTGGAACCAACTGTGGATAAAGAAGGACCTCAACGAAAAGATTTGGATATGGATTTTTTAACTTATCCAACAAATGAATTAAGATTGCTGCATGTGTAATTTCACTAAAATGACAATGGATGACGTACTTGCGGATTTGTGAAAAAATGTTCCCATACTGATTTTGGGCACGGCTCCTGGGGAACATCGAAAAAAAAACCCTGTTGCTATTTACAAGGCTTATATGGGATTTGTATTTCACTTCTGGTGGTGACAGCAATATCTAAATTTGTTGTCTCTCCAACCAGTATTATTGAGATTGTTGTGTTGTGCACAGACCATTCCATTCCTTTCCAGGCATCATTTGTGACGGCTCGCTGTCTCTATTTGTAAGAGGGGTATACTGCTGTAAATCACAGTGTAACAGCTCCAACACGTTACACCATCAAATCTTTAGAATCATGTCCACACATGAGTGTGCTGAAGGTGATTTTGGAAACATATTTCCCCCTATGACTGCATTTAGTTTGCTTAAAGGTTTGTCTTGACCCGTTATTTCTTATTTTAATGGCAGTGTTTATGCACAACGTAATGTTGTTGAAAATATTTCCCAACCATCTCCCTATTTTTTCTAGCTTGTTTGCTGTTTATATTAAATCATGGATTGCGTATGTGCGCGTTTGCAGAGGAATTAGGAACGGTTTTGTCTGCAGTGGCATTAGGGACGTCTGAAAATAGTTCCTTGGGATCAGGAACATTCCTGAAATTGTCGGTTTAATGTTTTAAGAACATAGAGTTTGGTGTAATTACCAACTTGCCTTTGTAAAATTCCACCTTGCTGAAGATGGTCAGTCTGCGGGATTGATAGGAGTAAAATTTGTTGGACCAACCACATAGAATCTGTGACTGACAGATCAAGAGTAGATCATATTTTAGTAGCAGTATGGAGATATGTGTTTGATCCATCATTGAAGATGGCTTGAACGGCTTCGGGAGTTGATCATATAAATTCTAAAGATCTGATAGGCGGATAGTGAAAGAAGGAAGAAAACTGAGTGGACATAGTGTAAATCCTGTGTTCAGACTCATACGGACAGAAACATTGGCTGCACACGCTGCTATGTCCTATCCCCGGTCAAAGGACATTACAGTACTTTCCAAGACCTTTTCAGCTCCCTAGGGAACTGAAAGCCATGCTGCGCAATGAACGAAACACTCGCTTTTTCAGCACATCCTCAAGTGTTTTCAGGGTGAATTGAGGCAATGTTGATCTGAGTATTGTTCAAGGATATTATGCAGATGTGCTCGCCCCAGGATCAGAACCAAGGTGGATCACCCGAGTCTTAGGTAGGAAGACGCCTTACCATGTCACTACTGCGATCCTCAAGTGGTGGAACCAGACCTTGCAGACTAGGAAATAGGCCCCCATATAGAGAGCTGAACACACAATTATTATGTATTAGTTGCATCGTTTCACATAAAGTATTTGTGAGTAAAAGATTCAATAATATGTCTTGTAAATAAACCAGGGATATTTTATAATTGGCGGATAGAGTTAGTAACTGTGTAAGTTAAGCCTAAAGGGGTTCAAAGTACTGAAAACCTATTGTTCCCCTGAGAGGGCATGTAACACCACGACTTTCATGTATATTTAATCTTTCATCATAAGTCCATGGGGAATATATTGTTCATTTAATTAATGACCAGATTGTCCAAATTGCAAACCCGTGGAGATCCGTGGAGATCGATCCTTATGCTATTAATTACTTGCATATTTAAAAGAGCCGCCATCGTATAGCTGGCACATTGCAGACTGTGGTTTTTATATGAAATCCGGAGTCAGCATGAGCCGAAAACGGCGAAGATTAAATATAACATCGCTGATAGATTAATACTAAATTTAACACCGCTGATATGTTAAGACTACATTTAACACCGTTGATATGTTAAGACTACATTTAACACCGTTGATATGTTAAGACTACATTTAACACCGCTGATATGTTAAGACTACATTTAACACCGTTGATATGTTAAGACTACATTTAACACCGTTGATATGTTAAGACTACATTTAACACCGCTGATATGTTAAGACTACATTTAACACCGTTGATATGTTAAGACTACATTTAACACCGTTGATATGTTAAGACTACATTTAACACCGCTGATATGTTAAGACTACATTTAACACCGTTGATATGTTAAGACTACATTTAACACCGTTGATATGTTAAGACTACCTTAACACCACTGATATATCAAGTCATATCTTACCTCGCAACGGGTACCTAAAGGGCATTTTCTGATTGGCTCAACACTCCTCTATTATTTTCAATGTACCCCAGTGCCAATGGCAACGTATTCGGTACTTCGTTGTAGTACTCCTTTGTCTCGAATAACATTACACCACGCAGGATGTACTCGATGTTTAGACTAAATGTAACACCTCTGGTACGTTATTACATTTACTAACCCCGCTGATGTGTTCAGACTAAACGTAACACCTGTGATATTTTAACACTAAATGTAAAATCTCTGATATGTTAAGACTAAATGTAAACACCTCTGATATTTTAAGACTAAATATAACACCTCTGATATTTTAAGACTGAGTATAACACCTCTGACATGTTAAGACAAAATGTAACTCCTCTGAACTGTTAAGATAACATTTAACACATCTGAACTGTTAAGACAAAATGTAAAACCTCTGATATATTCAGACAAAATGTAACCCCGCTGAGTATTAAGACTAAATGTAACACCGCTGATATATTTTGATTTTGAATCACGTTGTGGAGAATTCCTCGTGCTTTTTATGCCATTTTGTAGCTTATGTCATAGTTTGAAAGTGATGACTTTATTTAAAAAATTCTGCATGAATTCATTTTCAAAATCATTGCATCTGTCCGAGGACGACGTCTAATGCCCACGGAAATGTCCATTACTTTCTCTTGTAGCAATGTGAAGATATACAAACCAATGACCAAGAACACTGTGTAAATCACTTCCACTTCATCATCAGAACTACAGTGTACAATGTAATCTCCTGGACAGACCATTCTGGAATCAGAGCTCCCTGTGTTGCCATCTGCCAATATGCCACCGAATAAGGATTAAACACATGGAGCAGTCACAGGCACGGCATGTCATCAACCCTTTTCTCCAAATATACATCCACACAAAAGGCAAGAATTTATAAACCTGTTGAGAAAATAAGTGTGACTTCTTTCAGTCATTTTGATCACAGTGGGATCTTTCAAGGATACCAGTTTGCATCAGATGAACAGATACAATCCATTCGACAAAATGTTTCTGTCTTACGAGAGTCACGTGACAAGAGTTTACTCTCAACAGGACACATGTACACAATATTTACAGGGGTTGATCTTAATGTTGTCATCTCTATATCACTGCACCCTAGACAGCCACTGAAACGCGTCATTTACAAATGGATTTCGGAATCGAAAATTGGAAAGTAAGGTGACAAGAGTTTACTCTCAACAGGACACATGTACAGGGGCTGATTGTTTTTGTTATTTCCATACCACCGCCTTCTAGAATGCCACTCAAATAAAACATTTCCTAATGAATGGTCTAAGGTTTAATTGGAAAATGTAACTGGAGCCCAAAATACTTTTCAAATCCTTAAGTGGTTTCATCTTTCATGTATTATAAATGAATATTTAGCAGACGTTTCAACGGAAACTTTTCAATGTAACGAGAAAACTACCCCAAGAACAATGAGAAACAACTGAGAATAAACAAAGATCTGGCGAAAATAGAAGGTATTAGAGTAGGATTATGATAACATCCGTCAGTGGAGGTATGCCTACTGCATATGTAAAGGAACAGTTCTTTACATCCCTTCGCTGGACCATACTCTAATCTTGATCTATCACTTTCAGATTCTAACATTTTGAATGACTTTGAGTGGTTGGTCCACGATGACCTTTGTAGAATCGACGGCTTCCCAACAGTTCTCATAAGTGTTAATCCCCTTGATGAAATCCCCTTGATGAAACACATTCAGCAATGTGGGATTTTTCGCAGACCAATATGTGCTGGGGTGAGTGAGTGAGTGAGTGAATTTTACGTCGCGCTCAGCAATGTTCCAGCTATATGGCGGCGCTCTGTAAATAATCGAATGTGGACCACACAATCCAGTGATCAACAACATGAGCATCGTTCTGCGCAATTGGGAACCGATGACATGTGCCAGACAAGTCAACGAGCCTGACCACCCGATCCCGTTTGTCGTCTCTGACGACAAGCAGAGTCGCGTTTTATTGAAAGCATGGGTTGCCGAAGGCCTGTTCTACCCCGGGTAGACCTTCACGGGTCCAGTATGTGCTGGGGAGTTGATGGGGAGGGGTATGAGGGGAGTGTGGGGGTGTTCTTTACATAGACTGCGCTTTATTGCGTCCGTTTAAATTTGACTGTTTGTGTGTACTCTTTCTGCCATCTAATTAATCGACTGTACGTGCTTTCAAACTAAAGTTTTAACTCAAACTGATAATCGATAACCCAATTTCAGTTAAGTTAGACATGAGGCTAAGTTTGACAGAAGTATTGCAGTTGCTTAGTTCAGTATCGCTTGGATCGCTTGGTTCCCAGTTGCGCAGATCGATGCTCACGCTATCGATCACTGGACTATCTGGTCGAGACTCGATTATTTCCAGATTCCATATAGCTGCAATATTGCTTAGTACAGCGTAAAACTAAACTCACTCACTCACTCCATAATTTACACACTTGTCTTCGGCAACCTATGCTTGTTATAAGAGGTAACAGGTCGGGTGCTCAGGCTCGCTGTCTTGGTTGACCCACGTCGTCAAATCTCAGTTGCTTAGATTGATGTCCATGATGTTGATCATTGGATTGTCTGGCCCAGACAATATATAGACAGTCTCCATATACCTGGAATATGACAGAAAGGAGCGTTAACCGACAAATCTTGGTCATTTGGGGATTTGTTCTTTCTTATCATCTCGCTAAGGCTTGGGACAGGTACAACTGAATTCCGAATGCCGTTTAGCATGAAATAAGATGACAAAGTTCATTGAAACCAAACAACACACTTAGTAAACAATAATAATAAATAATAATAATAAACACTCCTCTTATCACATCCCGGTGAACCGAATTCTAAACATTAATTCTCAAAACTCATTGAAAACTATTTCATGTGTCATGCTGTGGACAGCCTCTGTGGTATAGTCTGCGTTGGCAGAAAGTCCGTAGTTTGAGTGCCGGCCACACTAGATAAAAGCATTTCTTTAATGGAACTACGACAGTCACTTTATGTCTCAGTGTAGTATCCATGTTAAATTTCAGCTTTGTATCTTATTTGGCCTCCACTATAAAACTAGAAACAGACATTTTCAGGACCAATCACATCTTCACATGCACATATTTGTACCCACATGTAAGTGAAGTTAAAACACATGTATCGCTTTTTTAAGATATGTTCTACTACCACCCATGATATGCCCTCGTATAAACGTTTTACAGGATTTTTTCAGCATTCACGGGCATTACCTGCACTTGAGAAGCACTGTAAATTTGAACAATTGATTTCGTTACAGGATGGCCTTCGTGAACACCACGCGGATCAAAACCATATAACTGGAATTCAGCGGATAAAAATCGTCGTGCCGCTAAATCAACTAAAGATAATACGATCGAAGTCACTTTCTCTAATTACAAGAGAACACATTGCCTGAAGAGACTTGATACACATCGTGTTTTCATCACGGCTTATGGAGGGTTTCTGTCAACAGCGTTACCGGTCCAGCAACGTTAAGCCTATGTTAACGGAGAAACTGAGAAACATACGTATTTGCAAAATACGATTTTGTGATGAGTCCTCCAGGCATTAGATATTCCATTTGTTAATGATATCTTAGATGTTGGATGCTACAAACTGACAGAGTAACAAGACCCGTGAAGGTCCCGGGGTACAATAGGCCTTCAGCAACCCATGCTTGCTGTAAAAGGCGACTATGCTTGTCGTAAGAGGCGACTAACGGGATCGGGTGGTCAGGCTCGCCGACTTGGTTGATACATGTCATCGGTTCCCATATAGCTGAAATACTGGAGTGCGGCGTAAAACTAAACTCACTCACTCACTCACTCATTAGGAGACTAAATAAACACAGTCTATCTCAACTGATGCAAACGTATGTTTTTCGTTGGCCATGCAGATTGAAATGATTTGATAAAAAATATAACATACAATAGAAAATTCATTTTCTAGAATGTGAAGAAATTTGTGATTTATTGGATATTGAACCACACGTTTGCAGTGTTTCGTCAACTGTTTTCAGCATCCTGTTTGGATCTTGCAGTTTTTGGCCAAGTCAGTTTCCCAGTAAATGATCACTTTGGCTGGCAGTTTAGTAATAGTTGCATTTTATATGCATATACTAATCATTCTGAGAATACCTATTTCTAGGAACCGTCATATTCATCACGACCTTCTATCCAAATGTACCACTTAAAGGAGAGTTCGTTTCAGAATATGCGAGTTGGATACACGGGGAACGCATTACAGTTTCAAATACCAACATGCATGATGCTCCGAAATAACGTAGGATCTGTTCCACCTTGTTAACGATCGTTGATATCTGAGAACAGACGCCAGTGTCATAATATTCCGAAGTATTTATTGCACGAAAGGAGAGTAAATGTTTGAAAATTACATCAATGTTTGTCGCTATCGTTAAACAAGTTGTTTCATATCATCCTTAATCTGACTGAAATTTTGATAACCTAAGATAAACATCTTTCTTCAGGTTCAGTTTTAAATGGCAGATATAAATGTAAGTCAGTCTGAGTGTAGACATGTTCAGAAACCCTTAGTGATATCCGCGATACAACGAATGCATGAAAACAAATGATGGAATATTTGTTTCAGTTACTTCGAGCGCTATAGGTTAGAACTCTTGGAACCTCTTAACAATTCGACCCGCGAAGGTCCCGGGGTAGAATAGGCCTCCAGCAACCCATGCTTGCCATAAAAGGCGACTATACTTGTCGTAAGCGGCGACTAATGGGATCGCATGGTCAGGCTCGGTGACGTGATTGACATATGTCATGATATCCCAATAGCATAGATCGATGCCCAAGCTGCAGGTCACTGGATAGTCTGGTTCAGACTCTACTGTTTACAGACCACCCCCACATAGCTGATATATTGGTGAGTGCAGCGTACAACTAGACAGTACTTCTATTCTGACGCCGCACAGCACTGCTTTAACCACGTGAGCACGCCATGTACACAAACCAGACAAGAACGTGATCGATTGGCTGGAGAAAATAACAGTTTGTTTTTTTTTCAGTTGAGACTGCTGACTGCGACTCGGATGCTTATTAACATAGAAAAACCCTTTTGAAACATCATTGTTTGTATTTCATCACAGTGGCGTTTAATGACGTTTACTATTAACCCATTGATCCCCAAAGTTTTAAAGATAGCCCCTATTCTGAGTTAATCTGACCAGTAGCTAATTTTCTTTATTATGTGCACTTTTATTTTGTGTGATTTTATGTTGTTGTTCGCTTTTTTTTTGCTTTTTTGCTTTTTTTTGGGGGGGGGGGGTTGTTATAACTTCAACCTAAACAACTACTCAACTGCAATAACACCTAAACAACTACTACCTCTTTAGCACCTAAACAACATTTGTCCAATATATGTGTATGCGACAATGTGTACCCCTCTCGGGTGTATGGAGGTTAATTATGGGTTGTTGGAGCAAATACTTCTTTTACAGGTGACATCGACCAAGTTCACATATCACTTTCAAGAGTATATCAGTGTTCTGAAAAGCGTAAAAGACACTTCAGCGAAAACTGCTGCAAATTGAATTGAATCATTGATTATAATGCTGGTCGCGAAGTCTTCTTGTGTAAACAACACAACGAGCAAAATCAAATAATTGAATCTGGGAGAAGACGGTAATACTTTTAAATCTACTTAGAGAAATATTGTACGATGATCAAGTAATTGAGTGAAGACTTGTTGCTCTATAGAAATTCCATTCAGATTCTTTTATCATCCCTTGATTTTCTGAAGAAGAATCAATTTTCTGAACGTCTGCTGTGGAAATGTGGATGGACTCTTTGATTCCTCTTGTGGTCATTTTAAGAACAATTCATCGATGTTGCCATCTTGCAAGTGTGCAATTCTGATAGACTCTGGCACACAGAAGTAACGTAGTCCCTACGGGTGTAGTAGCATCAGGCATGGTTCTATACATTTGTGTATGGTTACCCAAAACACACCAGGACGGACATTAATATGCAACTACAGTGGAAACTGTCAAAAACGGTATCTGTCCAATCCGGCAAGTTGTCAACACCAGCATTAAGTCTCAGTCCTACCCGTTGCTTGTACAGTTATCATCATCTGTATATTCCAGCACGTTGTCTAAACCGGACTATTTCTTCATTCCCGATGAGTGCCGGTTCAGACAGCTTCCACTGTACTATATTGACAGATCAATACGGGAAAGATCATTTCAGCTTGAAAATAAACGAGCTGTTTGTTTGCAACCATCAGCATATGGTGATGTCTGGTGATGATAGGCGAACGAAAATATCTTTCTAAAGTAGGAGTTGAAAGATAGACCATGCTGAGGAATCGTGATTTGTTTCTTTTAATTGCATGGTAAGAAAAACCCTTTTCCTGAACTGGCATATTTTAAATGCTCTTAGAATTAAAAAGTTGTCTACGACACAACCAGTGGAATGAAACATCAGTAACTGCTGACATGTCGTCATGTCAGGACTTCATGGCTAAAATTAATTTTTAAAATTAATTTTCAAATCATTTTTTTAGTTTCAGTTTACAAAACAGAAAACAGAACACAGCTGTTCCACTAACGCAAGACCCGTGAAGGTCCGGGGTAGAATGGTTCTTCAGCAACCCATGCTTGTTGTAAAAGGAGACTTTGCTTATGGTAGGAACCAACTAACGGGATTGGGTGGTTAGGCTCGCTGACTTGGTTGACACATGTCATCGGTTCCCAGTTGTGCAGATCGATGCTCATGTTGTTGATCACTGGATTGTCTGGTCCAGACTCGATTATTTACAGAGCGCCGCCATATAGCTGGAATATTGCTGTGTGCGGCGTAAAGCTAAACTCATTCACTCACTCTTTCCTTAAAGCAGTGTTCTATATCCCTGTCCAGACTGGCATCTGATTACCAAATAGGATACAGAGTTCGATCAATAGGATTTGTCTGTACCATGTGCCAGCTTAGGGGGATAAACAGCTGAATATCCGTTCAGCTAAAATAGAATAGGATGGCGGTGGGAGGGTTACAGCTCAATTGGTTTGTATGTATTCCATTCGTCTTTTTTCCCACAGCCGTAAATAGAACGGTTACCTCAAATTACATGAGTTCACGTCAACTGGACAGTCAATATTATTTGCACCTTTACATGCAATGGCCATTACAGCACATATCTTTGGTTTTTGTTTATTTGAAATTTGTTACCGACAAATTCGAGGATCTGGTAAAACAGAAATACCGCTGACGTATTAACCAGCTAATGCGGCGTTGTGGAGCACATGTGACATGTTTCCTCGGCCCGGTTATTGTCTGCTCGAAACCCATCCTGGATATCACGGGAAAAGCAGCAGGAGTGGGTGAGTTTAGTTTTACGCCGCTTCCAGCAACAGTCCAGCAATATCACGTGGTGGGTGACACCAAAAATATGCTTCAAACATTGTATCCACATGGGATTCGAACCTGCACCTTAGGCCTGACGAACGAACGTTTCAACCATCAAGCACACTGCCACATCACCAAATACAACAAGAAGATGCCATACTATTTCCACGCAGGTACAACAATGAAGGTGAACTGTTTTATCCTCGTTGCTTTTTGTCGTCTTGGGGTTTTTTTATTTTGTTTTTCTGCAGATTTATAGTCATTTTGTTACGACTGGGCGAATCCTTCATCTAAGGCTGGTTAAATGCCTTCCTTGATAAGGCTCCATGTATTATTCAAGGGTTGTTAATACATTCTTACATTTACAATGGAAGGTGTCAAAATTGGCATCTGTCCAATCCGGCAAAGTTGTCAACACTGGCATAACATCTCAGTTCCTCCCGTGGTTTGTATATTTAACACCAGATCTACAATCCGGCACTTTGTCTTAACCGGATTATTTCTTCAGTCCCCGTGAGTGCCGTTTAGAGAGCTTCCACTATCAAATTCTAAAATTCAAAGTCAAATCACGTGTCAGATATTTCAAAGATGCACTAGTGCCTGAGAATCGATTAAGTTACACTACGTGACTACCTGTCAGTAAACGACATATTTGTCTAAAGTGTCCACTTCTGTACAGTGGAAGCTGTCATTGCATTCCAAATTTCCACACACCTGAAGTTTTACCTTCAGATCAGATTTAGTTATCATTTAGCAATTGGGATAGTACTGCGAAGTTAAACATAATTAATTACTTTTCTTTCGACATATCAAAGTCAACGAGCAATGAAAATGAATCAACTAATTCACACTGCTGGTTAGCATTTAATTGAAATGGGCGTCTCTCTGCTTCCTTTGAAGCCCCTGTCAGTTCATTGTTAGCCGGAGCATTATAGCTTGGTTATTAATCATTCAAAGCCAACACTAGATTGAAGACGTTGTTCAAGGTCAAACAAATTATTAATTTAAGCACATTGCTCAGAGCTTTCTACGTATCTATAAATGTGTGTAAGTGAAAGCAGTGTAGGGATTGTTTGCAATGCTGTTTTAAATGTTTCCTCCAGAAATCGACTACAGCGCCCAGATGTGTAGTCAGTGTTTGCGCAATAAGATTGCCTGGTCTGTGTCCCCTGCACACAATTGTGTTAAAACTGGATTTGCAAGAGTGAGAAGCGATGGTTTATTTGTAATCAGATCTCAAAACCGGCGGTTTTGCGCTCTTGTCAGTTGATAGTAAGGATTAAGTTCCTTGAAGGGGAGAATTACCATCGCGACCTAAAGATCTTTACAGACTTGGCTCCGACACAATTATTCGAGACAAGACAAAGAAAAATTATGAAAATCCCCGATAAATCTTCGTAATTTCATATGTGTCTGAGTGTAAGATAGGATATAGGACATAGGACGCAGGACATAGGATGTAGGATATTTACATAGCGCACATATCCACGCACTAGTGCATGCTCAAGGCGCCGGTATTTTTGTCCCTGGATGTCATTCTGAACAGCACATCTTATTATCAGTCTCAGCTCCCTGGGGAGTCTTCGACTCTTGCAGCCATTAGGCGCAAGGAGTTATTGAGGCTTTTTCATCCTAACGAGGTACCCATTGACAACTGGGTGGACTGGGACACATAGTCACAGTACTTTCTCCATGTTCACTGCACATTGCTGCACCCGCAAATAGTTGTTTGCATGTGGCCAGCATCTGGTCATATACCAACGGATTCTATTAGGTCCACAGGGTTGTGTACTGTACACTAGGTGTTGTAACAATAAGGAAAGAGTCTGCACACAAAGTTAACTCAAAGGTTTTTACACCAGGTCACAGGTGGACTCGATCCCGACACCTCAACCTCGGTGTCATGACTTTTATGCCCTAAAATAAAAGATGCTTTCAAATGATTTATTTTTATTTTCAGTGTTCAAAACACCAAATAAAACACAGCTGCTCCACCAGCGCGAGACCCGTGAATGTCCCGGCTAGAATAGAGCAGCATGGGCATTGATCTACGCAAGTGGTAAATGATGACATACGCCATCCAGTTCAGCGGGCCTGAGCACCCAAACCCGTTTGCTGCCTCTTACGACAACTATGGGTATCCCAAGTTTGAAGAAACGGATGAATCTGAATTGCAAACCGTTAACTTCTTTCGCTGCCTCCATTTACTAAATTTCCCTGATATCTAAACAATTCCCAGCAATGGGTCTGGGGATGAAACAATAATATCTCAAATGAAAGATAGGGCACGGAAGAATCATAATCAATGCCAGCATGGAATCTTCACTCTTTCCGTTAAAGATCCAGTCGTGATTCTTCACATGGGTACCATGTCAGAAGTCTATTTCTGGTGTCCCCCGCCGTGATATTGTTGAAAGCGTAAAACTACGCACTCACTCACTCACTCACTCACTCACTCTCTCACTCACTCTCACTCATCCACTCACTCCTGAACGTGTAGGGTATTAATATTTTTGTCTATCAGGTCCCCATCAGAAATGAAAGATGGACAATACCTTCCTCGAAACAGTTTCCTCTTACGACAGTAAACACACAGTTGTCTCCATATTGAAAGGACCAACACAAATATTTCTGTTTATTCGTGGTTCGACACAACCCAAAATGATAAAGAAAAGTAAACAAGGAATACTTAGGGACCAATTTATCACTACTAGACAACCGTATATTCGACACATCAAAGTTCGACACATCTGTATGATTACGTTGTCCTATTGGTTGTGCTTCCGAGTATCATATTTGCATTGCTGTTAACCCTTTGTTTGTGGTCACGGGTTCTCGTGTCCATGAATGTGTAAACGACTACTGCCGTAACCTGAGTAGCTGCGTACGTAGAACAATAAGTTGACACTTCAAGATATCTATTCCATGTGCAAATCAACACCCACAAAATTTGACAACATCCTCCTGTTTCTATTTACAGTGGAAGCTGTCTAAACCGGCACTCACCGAGACTGAAGAAATAGTCCGGTTTAGACAATGAGCTGGATTGTAGAACTGATGATACAAGCAACGGGTAGGACTGAGATTTTATGCTGGTGTTGACAACTTGCCGGACTGGACATATGCCGGTTTCTACAGCTTCCACTGTACATTATGTAAGTCACGTATTGTGTCAAATATGTCGAAGTTGTGACACATGGTGTTACGTTCCACATTCCCTAGAGCAGTGTTCGGAATCTTTGCCCACAACGTTATCTAGCTGTCGGATAGCTAGGATATGTCTACACCATCTGCCAAGAGTCCAGATAATGTTATCTGTCATCAGAATATGACAACGGTGATGGTTAATTAGAATGTTACAAGTATATATTCTTCTGTTCTAATATTTGATGAATAACCATTGCCTGATAGTTACTTGTGTTTAACTGTCGACCGAGCAATCCAAATCCTTTAGTAAAATAGCTGGAACCAAAGTTTCCCGCATTAGTTTTATCATCAACATAGTTTTTCTATAGCAATTTCATACTTATGGAGGTATATGCGTATTACGAACTATAATTACGACGAAATAAACGTAGTGCCCTTATATATACGGGCATATGTATAAGGAGGCAAATTTTCAGTGAAGGCTATTGTGAATTACTAGTATTCCTCAAATTCGACTGACTACCCTATCGAAATATTGGGATCGTCTCACTTCGTCTCAATCACCAAGAGTTATATTCTCTTGAGACTGGAGAAACAACCCGTGTATTTAACTGTTCTAAATTTGACAGTCTCTGCGCTAGGAAGATCCAACTTACAGAATTCGTATCTCTGAATACCTTCCTTTCATGACTATAGACGGGTTATTTTCAACCTGACAGGTTTCCGTAGTAATCTCATTAACTGAAGTTTATACTCAGTATGGCTGCTCACGATCCTGTCCAGACTACAGATACTTGTTCTATCTATCGCTGTTGGTTGATGTGGAAGCAGCACCAGGCCCAGACTAACTGCGCTAACGCGTTGCAGCATCCGATTCGCCATCCAATTTCTGACAGTTAAATAAGGGACGCCAGAATAAATATGTTCACATCATTATATTGTGCAATTTAGCTGATTTTGATACACATTTAGAGAAATTTAACTCAATGGACTAGTTATGATCCAATTTTCCTCAAGGCATGAATATGCTTTAACGAATCGAATCTAGCTTTTGGCATTTATGTCTATACCAAGGCATGATGAAAGCAAGCTGTAAATACGTTTAATGTCTAAAAGGAGTTTTTGTTCCATACAAAACCATGTTGTGTGTTTAACTCAATGGTCTTGATTCACAGAACATAAAACGTTCATCTTTGATAAGGATTTTGAAGAGATAAATATTTGTTGCCAGGGTACGAAATAGTTTCCAAATGCTGCTAGATATTTGGGCTATCTTTGCCTTAAAGACAGTAGCCCGAAAAAAATCACCAACTGGAAATTTGCGGCCACATGTTTCATAAATAACCTGCTAATATCGTGAACGTTTGTATCAGGCCGTAATCCTTCATGATATAAAGTTTGTTTTAACTTGAGAGTGTTTTAACTTGTTTTAAGTCAGAGAGAGTGATTTATTTACAAAATGACCCCATGAAATCTATTTAGCCAGTCGGGCCATTTACGGTGGACATTTACTGGTCCGTGATTTTACTAGCCAGGGGCTAGCGGGCCAATGACTATGTCACACACCGATTTTAGCCAACTTAAATACACATGGGGAAACCACACTGGAATTTCCACTAGAATTCCCAGAGCCTGTTGTACTGTTCATCGGTTTTTGAGCTGATTAAACTTAGACCCATCTGCTTCGGTAATATTTGACTGCCCAACACTAATGTAAATTTCACATAATTTGACTTTTGTTGGTCAAACCACTGGACAAATGTAATCGGTAACCACAGTGGGACTGTAGGGTTGATGCTGTTTCTGGTCAAAGTATAACACGTCCAATCTGGCTCTCATACAATGACAGCTGGCACTGACGTCATTGATGTCCAGAGGACAAGACTCTCCCTATCCTCGTCCCCACACATTGTTATTTAAACATCATCATCAACAGCCTAATAGAATTACAGGAGCGGTTAGCCTCGGCTGTGTATTTATTAGTCTGATGAACTGACTCTGTGCTTGCTATGGCTTAGCGATGCCACGGGGAGTTCAGTGTGATTATCCAGACAACATAAACTAATTCTCCTCACGATATCAGCGCGATCTCACGTTAGTGAAGGTGATAACGCGGTCTCAGATTCTCTACTTGTCAAGAGGAGGCTGTAGTGTCCAAGCCATAATATTTTCTCTATAACCTGAACACGTCATCAGGGTATGGGTTCATACAAAAGGTATCCAGCCAACATAATGTAATTCTCCTCACGGTATAAGCTCCATCTGACCTTTCTCACGGTGAAATAATGGGACCTCAAACTCTCCATGGGTCTGGAGATGAGACTGAGGTCTCCAAGACATGATACGTATTTTCCCTGAAAGCAAAACACGTTCAGGATACAGTACGTGTACAGGATGTCACTGGTTTCAAACAATAATCTGGCTAAGTCGTTTCAAAGGCATTTAGAAGTTGGAGGAATCAAACTAAAAGTGCTTTATGGTTCAACTTCTTTATTATACAAGGTCACAACGTTTCGAGACAGATTCTAGTCTCTTCTTCAGGTGAAGTGAAGGTGAATCAACAGAGACGGAGAATATAGGTTCAGAAATTCAAGTTTGTCTGGAGGGTCGAGCAGAATGACATTGAGACCAAAGCCCTCGTAGACTCTGTGTACGAGTAGAATAATTTCGCCAAGACTCACGAAGACAACCATCAACAGTAATTTTAAAATAGCACGCCATCTGTAAATGAACGGCGATGTGTCTTTAGTATCACTGTTTGGAGCGTCAGATCTCCCATAGTAATAGGTTGCCCTGCAGTGTTTACTTAGCCAATGCATGGAACCACCTTATCCTCAGTGACTAATCTTTATCCAAACATCTTTACCTGTAACTCGTTAACCTAATCAACACAAGCCTGCACACCAATCAGTTGAAGCCTGTACATAAGTTGAAGCCTGTACATCTATCAATCGAAGCCTGTACATCAATTAATAGAAACCTGTATATCTTATTACCCATTGTTATCAGTCTACTGTTATGTGTATATATACTGCAACCCTTTAGTTTTATCCTCACCTCACCTGAAGAAGAGACTAGAATCTGTCTCGAAACGTTGTCACCTTGTATAATAAAGAAGTTGATAATCTGGCTGTTAGTGAGTCCTGAAGTTCCTAATATAGATTTGTGAGTATGGGGTTACAGAATGGCTTTCAGTTTTGTGCCATTAATGTCAAAATGAGTACCGTTAACAGTGATTATATTTGCGCTCGTCACTCGTTTCTGCGTGACGAGTGAACTTCCCGGTTCTGGTCACACATTAAAATAAAAACATCAGGGAACATCTGCTTCAGGCGACAAATTCACAAGCGCACGAAGCAATTAACTGCCGCTCCGTTCCGTTCTTTACCTTCCTTTACAAGATAACTCAATGAAATGATAAACTGAGCGATGGTGAATGTGGGGACGTGTTTTCCAATTATTGATTCTTGTAATTCAACGAACGATAGCTAAAGGCTGTAAACTTGTCTGCAAGCCTGTCGCCAGGTGGCGCGTTTCATGCAATGCAAACTAGATCAAATCTGTTGAGTGTCAGAAGTGATCTCAACCAGTCCAAGAAACCATTCAGGAGGAGACTTGAGTGACAAGAGACTTTTCACAGGTCCTGAATAAATGCAAATTACAGTACATTAAATGGACCCTGTGGTAGTTTATTGAATCATTAAACGGTGTGGTTCAACATAGGTAGAGCGTGGGAAATACATTAAGAAATATGGAAGAGGTTTCTTAACCCCAGACCGCATGCCACAAGAACGTGTGAGTGTGTGATGTTAGTTTTACGCCGCACACAGCACTATTCCAGCTATATGGCGGCGGTCTGTAAATGATCGAGTCTGGACCAGACAATCCAGTGATCAACAACATGAGCATCGATCTGCTTAACTGGGAACCGATGACATGTGTCAACCAAGTCAGCGAGGCTGCCCACCCGATCCTGTTAGTCGCCTCTTACGACAAGCACAGTCGCCTTTTATGGCAAGCATGGGTTGATGAAGGTCTATTCTACCCCGGGACCTTCACGGGTCGCATGCCAAAAGAGTGACTTCAGATCAGCAGTACACTATAACATGGCAGACAGGTTAATATGGGAGATCTAACTCTCCAAATTGTGATGCTGAAGACACCCTGCAGGGCAACCTATTACTATGGGAGATCTGACACTCCAAACAGTGATACTAAAGACACCCTGCAGGGCAACCTACTACTATGGGAGATCTAACTCTCCAAATTGTGATGCTGAAGACACCCTGCAGGGCAACCCATTACTATGGGAGATCTGACACTCCAAACAGTGATACTAAAGACACCCTGCAGGGCAACCTATTACTATGGGAGATCTGACACTCCAAAGAGTGATACTAAAGACACCCTGCAGGGCAACCTATTACTATGGGAGATCTAACTCTCCAAATTGTGATGCTGAAGACACTCTGTGGGGCAACCTATTACTATGGGAGATCTGACACTCCAAACAGTGATACTAAAGACACCCTGCAGGGCAACCTATTACTATGGGAGATCTAACTCTCCAAATTGTGATGCTGAAGACACCCTGCAGGGCAACCTATTACTATGGGAGATCTGACGCTCCAAACAGTGATACTAAAGACACATCGCCGTTCATTTACAGATGGCGTGCTATTTTAAAATTACTGTTGATGGTTGTCTTCGTGAGTCTTGGCGAAATTATTCTACTCGTACACAGAGTCTACGAGGGCTTTGGTCTCAATGTCATTCTGCTCGACCCTCCAGACAAACTTGAATTTCTGAACCTATATTCTCTACTTCATAACGTGAACATAAACATTTTCTACTTGAAAATAGTGCCCTTGGCACTTTAAAATACATCGGTGAAATACGAATCAAATATGCCCTACAATAAGTGTGAATATTGTTTCCAGGTTAACCCTCAACTTTCAGTGGTATATGCTATTCCCGATATTTTATATGCAAGGATCCCAAGTTCAGGTTTAGTAAGTTTCATCATCAGAGACCTTTAGGCCTGAAGCTCCAAGCAGGTCCAATGCTTGCAACATGTTTCCCTTGATTAAGAGGTGATTACGTCACTTGTCCTTGCATGTGTTCGTAAGGCTGTCACTGGTGAATCAAATTATGCAACCATTTTAAGTGAATGGTATCATGTCTTTTCCATAATCATTCATAAACCTATGGGACATAAATTACATTATTTCCGAGCTGTAGATTGGGGAATGAGATTGGAACGGTTACTGGTCGAAGTGTGCCACTTGGTCGAAGTGTTTAGGCTCTCCTACAGACATATGAGAGCGGACACTGACGCCATCGATGCCTCTGAGACATTCCCTTCCCATCTTCATCACTGCATTGTTACTCAAACATCCCCACAACAGCTTGATAGAATCAACTTCTGCTGTTTATTCAACCACTTAATGGGCCGATTAGATGTAAACCTTTCTGTTTCCATAACAGACTGTGCTTGTCGTAAGAGGCGACTAACGGGATTGGGTGGTCAAGCTCGATGGCTTGGTTGACACATGTCATCGGTTCCCAGTTGTGCAGATCGATGCTCATGTTGTTGATCGCTGGTCCAGACTCGATTATTTACAGACCGCCACCATATAGCTGGAATATTGCTGAGTGTGGCGTAAAACTAAACTCACTCACTCCATAATAGGTGGAATCGTCACATTATTTGACAGTTGTTGATCAAACCACACGAGAAATGTAACCGACAGGCGCAGCAGGAGGCTGAGCTGGAAGTTGTTTCTGGTCAAAGCATATCACATCCCATCTGGCTCCCCTATAATGACAGCTGATGCTGACGTCATTGATGCCACCGGGACAAGACTCTCCCAATCAACATCACCACCGTTTTACTTCTCACCAACAGCCTAATAGAATTACAGCAGCGGTTAGCCGCGGCTGTAGACTGATGAGCTGTTGCTGACACTGCAGTCTCCATGTCCTAACGACATGGGGAGTCCAGTATGACTATCCCGACATCACAAGCCAATTCTCCGCAGACCGTTCTGGTTTTGTGAAGGTGGGATAACAGGACCTCAAACTCCCCACGTGTCTGGGGATGAACCTGTGGGCAATGATATGTAATTTCTCCAAAACCGAAACCTGTTGTCAGTATATAGTTCGTGTACAGGATATCACTCACTTAAACGCTAAAGTCCTGAAGTTACTATGGACAGATATGTAAGTGTGGGGTTACGAAATTAATGTCGAGACAGGTGACACCGACAATGGGTATCGCCACGACTGTTTTAACTTGCACTCATCACTCGTGTGTTTCTGAGTGACGAGTGGACTTCCAGGTCTAGTCACATATAAAAATAAAAACTTCAGGGAGCATCTGCTTCAGGCGACACATATTCAAGCGCACGAAGCAATGAACAGTTGCTACATTCGTTTCTTTGTATTTGTTAATGAGACATCTCAAGGAAATAACACACTGAGCGAAGGTGAATGTGGAGACGTGATTTCCAAGTATAAATTGTTGTACTTCAAAGAAGGATAGCTGTGAACATGACCAGCCTGTCGCCAGTCCAAGAAGCCATTGAGGAGGAGACTTGGGTGCCATGAGATTCCTCACTGGTCTTGAATAAATGTGAATTACAGAACATTAAGTGGGCCCGTTTGTAGTTTCTCGAATTATAATGCGGTGTGTTTCAACAGCGATAGAGCGTGGAACATACATTAAGAAATAAGAAAGAGGTTTCTTAACCCCAGACCGCCTGTCAGAAGAATGACCTGAGATCAACAGTAAACGATAACATGACAGACAGGTTGAAACATATTCTTACAGAAGGCATAGTGTGTTGTGTGGGGTTTGTGGTATCTGGCACACCAGACACATACGGATTCAGATTTATGGAACGTAACACGAACGTATTAGTACTCAGAGGGGTACGTTAGCCGGGCCACACCCGAGGAGCTAAGAGAACAGCATATTTTAAGGGCTGTTTTAACATTCCAGACAGTGATCCCAAAGACACATTCAGAAACAATACAAATATGGGAGATCTGACACTCGATACAGTGATCTGAAATTTCAAAGATACCTTAAGGAGCAACATGTTGCTACACAAAATGTGACAGTCCAGACACTGATCGCAAAAACATTATAAGATACAACATATTAATATGGGCGATCGAAACAATGTTCCCAAAGACGCCTTGAGGTAGAACATATTACTGTGGGAGCTCTGGAACTCAAGACAGTGGTTCCAAAGACTCCTTGAGGTACAACGTATTACTATGGGGAGATCTGAAACTCCAGACAGTGATCACAAAGACGCATGAAGGAATACCCAGTCCACGAGATCTTGGTCAGCCTGGCAGTGATCAAACGAAAATGTATGCAACGGCATTCATACCCGTGATCTTTGTTTTCTTATAATTTTGAAGTTGTTTTTCAGCATGACCACGCTCATCTGAAACCTACATTAGTTTTGGTATTCCCGACGGCAAGCAGCGTTATAACAGCAACACTGTTTTAGGCGGCCTAAAGCCCCATTCACTTTATCATTCATACACTTATCGGACGCCTATCATCTCCACGTGTGTGAGATATGTGAGATGTAAGATAAAATGTCTGTACTCCACCTTTGATCACGAATGAAAGTAGATTACTTGACAGCAAAAACATTAGTTTCATTACAAGTCACTTCCTCATCTCAACTGCAACATATATAAAACCATTTATCCGTGTCAGCACGGCGGATGATATTGACAAATGCTGTTTTCCAGCGAACTACTTAAACGATTGACACTACATCAGCTGACAGCTGAGACAAAGTAGTAAGACTTCAGGGAAACAGCACAGACACGATATATAGGAATAATTCTGACTTACCATTAACAAATCCCGACAATCTTCATTTGAGGTATGTTCTTATTAAAAGCAGTGTTTATCTCAGGGGCAAATATATATTTTCTAATTGTTTTATCTGTGGACGCGTTGACCAAGTCTAATAACGATCTTCTAGCGATGATATTAGTAATGAAACAGAATTCTTTGTATGAAATGACGAGGAAACGCATCAGACGGTTGAAGATATAATTAGAGACAATGCAAGTCGAGCTGTAACATGACTGTGTATGGAGGACAACTGCCAAAGCAATCTCGTCTCTTGACATCCTTGCTGCTTATCTGGACTAAAATTTGAATCAGTATTGCCAACACTTACAATGCTACATTCATGAACACACATTCAATGATATCAAAAGGATTCTGAGCACTGTGTGAGCGACTTGTCCCACGTTGCAGTTGATTTACAAATAGCATATTATTTTAGATTTACTGTTGAAGGCCATCTTCGGGAGTCTTGAAGCATTTATCCTACGTGATTCAAACGAAACTTTGAGAGACAACAGAGTACACGATACTTATAACAATGTGCGGATCTCTACCCATGATCGATGGTTCTAATCAGTCAATGTTTCTGCTGGTGTTTCAGCATGCCCACACTCGAGATTTTACAGAATGGATCACATCTCAGACACGCATCTAAGACCTGTCTTTCCTCTGTATCAGTAATGATTGATAAGTGAGATAACTGCCACACTATTCAAAGCTGCCTCACTTAATCATTCATTCAATTGTCGGACGCATGTTGTGGACACATGTCTGAAATATGCGTGGGATAAGATGGTTTTCATATCTCCAGGGTCTGCAATGTCAAGTGGTCTGTTTTCCACCTTTGTGGACGAATGGAAGAGGATTAATTAATAGCATATCATATGCCACCAACTACATTATCTATCAAACAATTTAGAACATTGCTAATAGGGTCGGTGAGATAGTCTAGTGGTTAAAGCATTCGCTCGTCACGCGGAAGACCGGGTTCGATTCTCCACATGGGTACAATGTGTGAAGCCCGTTCTGGTGTCCCCTGCCATGATGTTGCTGAAAAAGAGACGAATACCCATACTCACTAAATGGTAAAATGGAGACAATTCAGTAAGAAAGGTAGACTACTGTGTTGATGTCAACTTTCTGTACCATGCTGCGATGCGATGTTTCGGCAAAGATCTGTATGCTGTTGTCAAGAAGACGTTTGCATCCAGAAAGTATCCTATATTCCTTACTGCTCGCCGATTTCTAAAGTGGCTGTTAAACTTATCAGAGTAGCTGGTTTTTGATCATATTTTGTTGTCAATCACAAATATTCTGACATACGTTTCGTTTGTTGAGTACATGCACAATGCACAAGCCAGTAGAGTAAGCTATATACACAGAAAGAATGTAATTAAGTAACCCCTGTATAATCAGTATAATCCTTTCATGCACACAAAAACGACAAACTGATTGGAATCCATGTTGATTTAGCGCAGTTTAAACGAGCCACTCATTTTCATACAAAACCATGTCTGTACAGGTATGCTCCAAAAATGTTTCATAATGAATTTACAGGTGAATGTTAACATTCAAAATGTCATTTCTTACACGACTCAAGATCAGTTCTGAGCGCAACCTCCATGTAACTATATGGTAGTTGACACCTCATATCCACTATCAGCCCCCTAATCGTCCGAAGAAGCATTTTAGATCATTCCTTATGGATCCCTAGCACTCTCCTCCTCATACCCCCTGTAAGCCTCCTGATCCTGTGAAGGGACAGTCTACGCCGCTCCTCGTGTAAAGCAGCTTCCAGCTGGGTTAGATTCTGTACAGGAGGATCCCTAGCACTCTCCTCCTCATACCCCCTGTAAGCCTCCTGATCCTGTGAAGGGACAGTCTACGCCACTCCTTGTGTAAAGCAGCTTCCAGCTGGGTCAGATTCTGTACAGGAGGATCCCTAGCACTCTCCTCCTCATACCCCCTGTAAGCATCCTGATCCTCTGAGGGGTCAGTCTACGCCACTCCTTGTGTAAAGCAGCTTCCAGCTGGGTCAGATTCTGTACAGGAGGATCCCTAGCACTCTCCTCCTCATACCTTCTGTAAGCCTCCTGATCCTGTGAAGGGTCAGTCTACGCCACTCCTCGTTTAAAGTAGCTTCCAGCTGGGTCAGGTTCTGTACAGAAGGATCCCTAGCACTCTCCTCCTCATACCCTTGTAAGCCTCCTGATCCTCTGAGGGGTCAGTCTACGCCACTCCTTGTGTAAAGTAGCTTCCAGCTGGGTCAGATTCTGTACAGGAGGATCCCTAGCACTCTCCTCCTCATACCCCCTGTAAGCCTCCTGATCCTGTGAAGGGACAGTCTACGCCACTCCTCGTTTAAAGCAGCTTCCAGCTGGGTCAGGTTCTGTACAGAAGGATCCCTAGCACTCTCCTCCTCATACCCCCTGTAAGCCTCCTGATCCTCTGAAGGGACAGTCTACGCCACTCCTTGTGTAAAGCAGCTTCCAGCTGGGTCAGATTCTGTACAGGAGGATCCCTAGCACTCTCCTCCTCATACCCCCTGTAAGCCTCCTGATCCTGTGAAGGGTCAGTCTACGCCACTCCTCGTTTAAAGCAGCTTCCAGCTGGGTCAGATTCTGTACAGGAGGATCCCTAGCACTCTCCTCCTCATACCCCCTGTAAGCCTCCTGATCCTGTGAAGGGTCAGTCTACGCCACTCCTCGTTTAAAGCAGCTTCCAGCTGGGTCAGATTCTGTACAGGAGGATCCCTAGCACTCTCCTCCTCATACCCCCTGTTAGCCTCCTGATCCTGTGAAGGGTCAGTCTACGCCACTCCTCGTTTAAAGCAGCTTCCAGCTGGGTCAGATTCTGTACAGGAGGATCCCTAGCACTCTCCTCCTCATACCCCCTGTAAGCCTCCTGATCCTGTGAAGGGTCAGTCTACGCCACTCCTCGTTTAAAGCAGCTTCCAGCTGGGTCAGATTCTGTACAGGAGGATCCCTAGCACTCTCCTCCTCATACCCCCTGTAAGCCTCCTGATCCTGTGAAGGGACAGTCTACGCCGCTCCTCGTGTAAAGGACTGGTTCAGGTTCTGTACAGAAGGATCCCCTTGCTGTACGTGACTACCAGTCATGGCCCAGATATAATCCAACGGGTTAAATTGGGGCTCATTCAGTCGTGAGAATTGTCAGGGGGTGCATAACTAAGTTCTTTGTGTATTGATCAACCATGATGATAAATGATTTCCAGAAGGAAACATGACTTCATTTTCGCCCTGTTGTTCAACACACTACATTAATAAAGAAGCAAATTAATTTGATTTCGTTTTAGCAATATTTTTTTTTTTTTTTTTTTTAAATTTTGTTTTGTTTGTTTGTTTGTTTGTTTGTTTGTTTTTGTTTGGTTTTTTTTTGTTTGTCTTTGGGTTTTTTTTGGTTTTTTGTTTTGTTTTTGTTTTATTTTAGCTTGTGGCTGGGTTATGTAAAACAGTATCTGTCGGTTGTCATAAACGATTTTTACTGTACCATGACCTGACCTTCATTGAAAATCGCGTCTGATGAGTACCGCATGTGTTTTATCTACTGAGAAATTACATGTAACTAAAATAACAAAAATCACTCGTGTGCAGCAGCTATCAATAGTTACTGTACCGAAATAGAACAAAATTTAAGAGTAATCACTGAGATAAACCAGTCAATACAGCATTACTATTTTCCTCATATATTTTATTACGCAATCTTTGTATCCGTGTAGTATATTCTAGAAGAGGGCCTTGTAAGCCACTGGTTTTCTGGCCAGAATGAGCATAAAACCTTCATACAAACTTCTGCCCTTCATCATCATAATACTCATTTATTTACAGAATAAAACATGCGCCATAAAAATGCAATATATTACAGGAATAATACTGCTAACGATGGTTTCGTGTTCAATGCAAAACACATATAGACAGACGGGTCAATTACTGTCCTAGATGTTCACAGTACCCATTATTCAGACTGGGAAACATATGCCTGCACAACGGACTATGCCCGCAGCAACGTCTCTTGCGATGGTTTACTGGACAATACAATGCGCATAAAAGCCATAAAACCAGTTACCGCCCGGATCATCAAATAAGCAGCGTGTAATTATGTTGGCATCCTACCGTTTACAGACAAGAAGGATCTGAAGCAAGAGTATTAATGTTAGGCCGTCTCCCGTGTGGTTCCACTGGCGCCCTGTAAACACATATTTTATTGATATGGTTCCTGTTTTCCGAACCACATCAAAACCAATTTCAGACTCGATATTGTTCGACAAGCGCGGAATGACAAGCGAGAAGTTCCAGGAAGCTACAGCACTTTAAGACATCTATATTCTTTATTTGATGATCAGTCTGCATGATAAGCTGATGTTTGGGTTTGATGTTTCTGCTGCCAGGTTTTTAGGCAGGTAGGCGCTCCTGGTATTGATGATCCACAAACTGATCAATCGGCTTTAGTCAGTCTCGGCAATGTCATGGGTGAGTGAGTGAGTTAAGTTTTACGGCACACTGTATTCCAGCTGTATCTACACAATTTGGACACCATACATGCGTCCTCCGTGTGAGCAGGCCTGACCACCCGATCCTGTTATGACAAACATGAGGTACTGATGACCAATTCTACCCCGCATGTTCAAAAATAATAAAGTACGTTTGAACCAATAAGTAAGTGCAAATTTGTTTATCAGACACGCTTTAAGCTTTCTCCGTCAGTTGGAGCGCCGTTTTGTCTTTTAATGTTGGTGGTTCTTTGATGCTTGAGCAGTGATTACAAATAGAGACGACATACTGCTTCTCATATTCATCAGCAATGGACACCTCTCTAAACTGAAACCTCTGAATTCAGGATGCATGAGCTACAGCTTCAGGACATTGTGCTCCATCTAAATGATAAACCTTGGCGTCGATTTAGACTTGCCTCATACATTGACAGCCGTGAAATACAATATAACACGTTTACTAAACGGTCTGGCAACCAGGATCAGATGCCCTGTCAGATCTAACTGACCATTGGTTTTCATTGTGTATTGACAAGTATATTTGTCTGCGTCGTTGTTGTTTAAAGCCGCACTCAGTTATATTCCAGCTGTATGGCGGCGGTCTCTAATTACCTGAGTTTGACACGTGAATCCACGAACTGGAACTGACATCATAAGTATGGGTGTACGCAGTATCAGTGGCAGGAGTCCTGCAAATGTGACCACCGGTCCCGTTGGTCCCCTCTTACGACAGACATGCTGATGACCAGGGGTTAGATTTTCGAAGCTCTCTTAGTGCCATACATTAACATTAACCCACGACTATCTTTGCGCTAAGAGAGCTTCGAAAATCTAGGCCCAGGATCTTGATCTGGATCTTCACGGGTCCTCACAGAATTACGGTAACATGTCCATGAGGTTTTCTTCGCTAGAGTTTCAATGGCAATGGCCATTTAATAAAATCTCAGGACATAACCTGCAGCTCCCTGACCGCTGAGAGAGAGAAGGGGGAGGAGGGGGGGTGGGGGGGAGAGAGAGAAAGAGAGAGAGGGAGGGAGAGGGAGCGAGAGAGCGAGAGAGAGGGAGAGAGAGAGTGTGTGTGTGTGTGTTCCGCTTAGTGGTGTAACAAGTTTAGGGTATGGCTTAGCAACAGAGCAGCAGTTTTAGCGTTACATTTAACTGACCATTGGTTTTCACTGTGCACGGTCAAGTGGATGACAAATAGCGACTATTAAAACGGTTTCATCAATCATATTAAATTGATACACCTTTCAGATAAAGAACGCCCTAGAAAGGTGTTCTATTGTTGTTCACGTTGTTCTATTGTTGACAGTTGAGTCGAATAAAGGACTCTAACACCGTCAACTCGATAGTAGGACTGCTATCAGTAATGAAACCTAATCCTTTGTATCAACTGACAAGTCCACAAAACTGACGCCTGGAGATCGAATTAGAAATAAACCAGCGTTTCACACACTTGCAAATCTAGCTTTAGCATATCTGTGTGCAAGGAACACAGTCCAGCCAATCTTATCTCGTACACTGGCTACACATCTGGTCGCTGTCTTCGATTTCTCGACAACGTTGCGGCTAAAGTGGGGAACCATCTGAATCAGTATTGCAAACACTTCCTACACTGCCTTCATCAACACACAGTCACAGTCAAGAGGATCTCCAGCAATGTGTTGGAATGAATAATATATCTGACCTTGAGCAACCTGTGTTACAGTGATGTTATATGACGACAAATGTTATAGTGATGTTATATGACGACAAATGTTATAGTGATGTTATATGACGACAAATGCTATAGTCTTTTAGATTGTTCCGAAACAGACAATTAGTATATACGTACACAAAATCGAAGAGGACTTGAGGATCAATGTCTCATTTCTCAGTTTAAAGGGTTTTCACTTCTAGAGCTTTGCCATGTTAAATGTTTTTAAAAAAATTGAGCGATTGATTGATTTGTGTTTTATGCCGCATTATTCCATTTAACGAGTAGGGTCATTAATAAACGAAATTACTTGCAATCATTGGATAATACAATTATTTTGTTTTTGTTTGCTTTTTCTGGAGGGGTGGGGGGGGGGGGGTTTCGTCTTTTTTAAACATTTTGATGCTGTTGTTTTGTTTTGTTGATTTAGTTGTGTGTTTATTTTGTGCTTGTTTCATTATATAAGTGAATTTGAAATTCGTATCTCCGATCAAAGGATCAGAATATCCTCATGTCACGTAGCTGAGGCAATCCAGGCGATTTGGCCACACGTGTCGGAATGGACATGATGCTTCCTACTCTTGATAACTAAAATGGTATGAATTTTTGGGTGTAATATTTTACATGTATTTATTTTGAATAAAGTGAGTGAACGTATATATTTTAGTTATGCCCTACTCTGTATATTGGCTGAAATATACACATGTACTGTCCAAATAGTGTAATTAGTTTTATATCAGTATTAGTAGTAACTGAGATGTTCTACTGTCCTTTTGGGAACTCCCAAATTTAGCCACATCACAGAACCGGTTAGGTGTAAGATTTGCGAGCCTTGACCAAAACGTGCCCACCTGCCCACAAAGTATCTTCATACACATCTCTAAATTTTAACCCAAGCGTACCTGCCACCATATAACCAAGATAAAACAGTTTGCAAATTATCAACTAATAACATTTATACTAATGCTACTAAGTATAAACAACACTTGCATCAACTGCAAATTGTTCAGCGACACCAGGAACATAGATAGACTGTAAGAGCTACAACTTCGGTCTGTGTGAGTCTATATAGAACATGGAGCCTGCAATTGATTTTGATTTGGGTACAGAAATCAGGAACCGTCTCAATGAAAAATGGGCGTCTGGAGGGCGCCGGTAAAAGCCCTCTGGACATGGTCAGTCATCAATACCATAAGTTAGGCACCGTTTCGTGTGTAAATCGCAAAGGTACGGTGATCGTGATATACTGCTTCGTTGATGATTCGGGGCAGTAATTGGGTCAAACGTGTATTTTGCTTTGATCTGCAGTTCACCGGTAAGGGTGTTTCTGCATGCATAGATTGCATCCGAGGTGGATACGTTTTCTTGTACAAGTAAATGTTTCTGTCATAATCCAGAGCATGAACTTAGCCACATTGTTGCTAGACTACATGGCCTTGCAATAACATACAATCATAGACTGGTGATGAGGTCTGTATGTTTTATGGACCTTGGTCAATTTTACCGTTCGAGATTCCATGAAAACAAGTATTGACCAAATTTTCCAGAAATTACCAAATTTACTACCGTTGTTTTATTATGTAATAAACGAAAAAAGCTTCTGAAACCAAACATGTCTATTTTCACTACAGACTAGCAACATTATGGCAACAATATCGTGACATGTAAACAACAGAATGGCGCCATAACTTGACGTCATAGTGGATTTTAGTAACTCAAGTTAAGATGACTTGCGGGTTGGAGTCACTACGCAGTTTTGCTCAATGATTACAGATTAATATATGTTCATCTATATGTATTTGGTAATGTAACAATCAGCATATTAGTGTTTTGTCATGGGAGTAACTTCTGTAATTACTCCCCATCGTATATCAGCTATGTTCCACTTAAATCACAGATGTCATATGACTGTTTTCCTTGTGATCATAAATCACAGATGTCATATGAATAAATACTGCTTTTCGTGATGACCCACTCGAGTTCAAGACTTTCGAGGATTTATTATGGATAATTCAGAATTACTCCAGAAATTCGTGTCTATGCTGTTTCTCTTGGCAGTCAGTTGATGCCGTCTAAATCGTATAAGTAGTTCTGTCGAAAGCAGCATTTATCAATATAATACCATAAATGGATAACCGGTTTATTAATTTACATCTCTTGCATTCCATTACAGATGGAAGCGATCTGTAATGAAGATAATTATTTTGCTATCAAATAATATGTTTTTATTCCGCCGAATGAGATGAATCAAAGACATTTTACATTATGCACTCATCATATTAGAGCACTCGGCTGATGTATATCGAATAGATGATGGTCAATAAAAGATTTGGGAGACACGCAGAAATGAATCGGCGAGATGGGTTAACGCCATTCTTAGAGGACTGCACCAGTATCACTGCAAGTTAGCTTGATTACCAAAGTCAAACCCGATCGTGAAATGCGCCTCGTTACCTGCGCCACGCCGCATCGTGAATATTTCTGTCATTTTGCGAAGAGGCGGGATTTACCCATACACACAAGTCCATTTCAACCACACAAAGTTATATTTAAAAAACAAATTCTGTATAACACCATTTACATAAATGTAGTCTATTATTTACAAAACCGTGAATGAGTAAGCAAGTTGTGTTTTACGCCGATTTTTACGCCATAATATGGTGGGGGCTCCATAAAAATAGGTTTCACACATTCCGCCCATATGAAGTGAGTGAGTAAGTGAGTAAGAGGGTAAGTGAGTGAATGAGTTGGGGAGTGAGCAGCGTCACCCTGTATACATATTCCCACGTGTATACTGGCACCAGTGCGTATTGCCAAGCCTGTGTCTTGTGTCTGCAGTCATTATATCAATAACCATTGCTACAAGCGGCGTGAAGCTATACTCATTCATCCAACGTTAAACACTAGGCTAGCCTTTGAAGTCAAGGTTTGATTGACACCCTGTGGATGAACCCATACCCCAAAGACATCTTCAGGTTACAGAAAAAATATCATGGCTTGCAGACCACAGCTTCATCACCAGACAAGTGATGAGTGTCGTGTGGCGTCATGACCTTCACAAACGTCGAGCTGATACCGTCAGTGAGTTTAGTTTTATGCCGCACTCAGCAATATTCCAGCTATATGGCGGCGGTCTGTAAATAATCGACTCTGGACCAGACAATCCAGTGATCAACAACATGAGCATCGATCTGCACAATTGGGAACCGATGACGTGTGTCAACCAGGTCAGCAAGCCTGACCACTCGATCCCCTTAATCGCCTCTTACCCCAAGCACAGTGACCTATTCTATCCCGCGACCTTCACGGGTCGGTGAGAGTAGAATTTGGTTATGGCGTCTGTGTAATCACATTGACCTCCACATAACATCGCTAAGACATGGTGACCATCAGTATCAGGTTTTAAGTCTAATAAATTCACAGCCGAGGCTAACCGCTCCTGTAATTCTATTAGGCTGTTGGTGAGGATGTTTGAGTAACAATGTGGTGACGAGGAGGGAAGGGTATGTCCTGGACGCATCAATGGCGCCAGCTGTTAATGTAGGAAAGCCATATGGGACGTGGTACACTTCGGCCAGCAACACCTTCCAGCTCTGAGTCCCGCTGCGGTTACCAATTACGTGGTCGTGTGGTTTGATCAGCAGCTATCAAATAATGTGACAAGTCCATCATTGTGGGGCCACGGAGACAAATATTGCAGAAACAGATGCGTCTAGTTTATTGGACTCATGTTTATTCATACCGATGTACAGCACTACTGACCCTGATGAATTCCAGGAGAAATTCCCCCTGTTGCTTCCCCATGTATTTGAATAGGACAGGAGAGCCGAGGAAACTAGTTTCAGCATCGTGCATGGCATCAGCCGACACAACCTGCAGATGTAACGTTTGATCAGAAAGAGGCCTGACTATTCGATATTTTACGGCACTTCCTTTCCCAACATATCACGTCATACGTTAATCCTGCACCAACGTAAATAAACGGCTTCTACCGAAAACCTTTCAGATTGAAAATATCTCACTTACAGTCGTCAAAATCCGGAATTCTGGGTTACAGCGCGACCTTTCAGATACGATTCTTCTAGTAATTAGGGGGGTTGATCCTCTTTGAGGTAGACATTTATGAGTGGATAGACGCTTAAGCGTCGCTTCCGATTGAAGTTACCAGTCTTTTCGCTTATTGCGTCAATGACAATTTTCCAACAATCTGACTGCGGTTTGTAAATAAAAGAGTCTAAAGCAGAGTGAGTGAGAGAGTGAGTTTAGTTTTACGCCACACTCAGCAATATTCCAATATGGTGGTGGTCTGTAAATAATCGAGTCTGGACCAGACAACCCACTGATCAACAACATGAGCATCGATCTGTGCAACTGGGAACCGATGACTTGTATTAACCAAGTCAGCAAGCCTGACCACCCGATCCCGTAAGTCGCCTCTTACGACAAGCGTAGTCGTCTTTTATGGCAAGCATGGGTTGCTGAAGACCTGTTCTACCCCGGGTAGACCTTCACAGGTCAGGTCCTGAATGACCTGTGATGCCAGATGACGTAAAGCCAGAATTAGTTTTCCTCCAGGAAGTTTACGACAACAGGGCCCAAATATTGGCGTTTCCCGAGCGAGAACGAGGGATATGCTGACATTTCGACTCGAGTGTCATATACATAGTATGATGTGGGCATTGATATAATATTCTATATATCACCGAAATAGTCAAACTGAGGACAATATACCCAAATCTACTTTCAAGCACGAAAGGCTGGCTACCCTCCGTCAAAGTCACGGCCTGGTTCCTTGGCGCAAAAGACCCGTGGAACCCGGCTGTCAACGTCACAGAAGAAACATGACGTCATGGCATTGTTCATGCCCTAGGGCATCATATGAAAAATATGAATTCCGATATTTTCGCCGTCGTAGATAATAACTAGATACTACTACACATGAGGCCGCAATACATACGACTTATAAGAAACGAGCGTCCTTCCTATGGCACGTGACCGAGGTGGTGGAAACATTGCGTTTATGTTTTCTGGGCGGATAGAATACCTCAGTTCGACTCACAATTAAACAACGACAAGGCAATGTTTACATTCTCACAATGCATAGAAATTGTAGAATGAACAGACGTATTTGTTATGAACGGAAAAGCAGTTCTGTCACAACGTGACGTGATTGAGGGGTCGTCGTTTATGAAATCAAATCGTTAGAAGCTCAGGTCGTTAGTTAGTCGTCAAGTCAAATTAGTATGCAACTACCCATACGTTGAGCACGTGGGTAATAATTAAATATACTGTCCACAGCCCCGATCCACAAATCGTACGTAAGGTGACGAGCTGCCGTAACTGCATAGACTTACGGATTACCTAGAACAGCAAACTCCGATTTCGGTCCAACAGTCTCGATGTTTCCATTTGCTTACATCAACTCACACTATTTCTCGTTATATTCACTAGCTTCTAACATGAATTAAGACACACAAAAATTTCTTTGCACTTGGATGACATTTATTCGAAAATATACCTCTTGAGTTACGCACATGAATGATATGGACAAAACACGCCTCGATTCGCCATTAAGGAAAACTGAGAAGGTAGATGTGGGAAAACGCAACCTTAAACACTATTTCAGTTACATCGCGTTGTGTCCGTTCTGTGTTGGAGGAAACCACGGACAAATACTCCATTTACCACTGCATGTTAGAACCTGGACGAATCAAGATACTATGAGGGCAAAACTGGATTCGACCACAGGAACAAATGGTTTTTCTGTACCAACTGGACCCATAGTGACAAAGACAAATTTATAAATATATGGCTTCTATATCGGCTTCACAAATGTGAATGTGGAGTATTCAAAATATCGTATAACAACGATACACAAACGACTCAACAGGAAAGAAAAAGCTTACACTATAGTACATCGTTTAATTAATATTTGAGAATAGTTTTGCTTCTCTAACGAATAAATATGAAAATCTAATTAGAAGCAAACATATCGTTCTTTTGAAAAAACAACAAAAAACATTAATCAAAATGAAAACCAAACGAAACAAAAACACATTTTGGACGAAGCACTTACGCAACAGTATGCATTTATCTGCCTTATGCAATACTGTATGTTCATTGAATGTCCCAGCATAACGGCCCGTTTAAGATAATACTCACTGTATCATAAGTGTATGTGATTTACAAGGTTAAATATTGGCAAGAATACATTCGAAGGGGTATCAAAATGTTTCAGTTATCACCAAGAAGTAACTGAGCAATCATGATAAAAGTTTTGACTGTAACATCGGTGATTCTTGTCGTGGTGATGGATCAAGAACTATCTACTTTACTACATCCAGTCTTGTGCTATTCGCTCCTACACATCAGTACCCCCAAATATGGAGACGATTGAGGCACCCAGCAAAATTAAATTTCTTGCACTTAAAGGGCTGTGCTAGACCACAAATTCACGATGAGATGAAATATGTGTGTGGTGATGATAGTCTATCCTTTGACACTGCTGAGAGATTGAGACCGGTCCAAACCGGTCACATGTCCCTCACAGATGAGTCAAGAAGTGTACGCCACCTGACGATATGGACTCCATGAACAAAGTCGAGGCACTGGTTCAAGAAGATTGCCGTGTAACAAAGCACATATTTACGCATGAGACCGATTTGAGCTATGAAACATTATTCATGACTAACTGTACAAGTCCAAAGTGTCAGCATGCCAGGTTTCTTCGTTTACTGGCTCCTCCTCAAAGACTCCACGGAACATGTCACGACATGCATTGGAGCTTCTGGAGCATGATGAAGGGGATTTCTTCAGAATGTTGTAACCGTGGGCTAATGTTGGGTCTATTTCAATGATCCAGAGATGAAGAATCCACTTCGTGGCCGTCGTTTTGAAACTCGAATGGGGTCATTCAAGAGGTGGATTGTTATTCAGCCGGTCTGTGCAAGGTCAAGAAATGGTGGGAGAAATGTATAACTGGAGACGGTGGCTATGTAGAGAATCACAAAGACACGAAAGCAAAATATAGTTTCTACCCTGAATGAGTCATGGTGATAATAAGAACCTTTTTATATCCCCTCGAGACCAGTTTATCTTGAAGACTCCAATATCCACCTGGATATAGTATGCCTTAACGTAAGATAGTGAGAACCAAGAAAAAACCCACAAGAAGCAATATTCAAGATGGCCGCTGACGTTAAGTTCAACAGCCAATAAACTCACTTGGGTCACGAGAAAAGGCACATATTATGATTGAAACGGAAGTACAAGTAAATTCGACGATCAGTCGCCTTTTATGAAACTGTACTAGGTTGAGACCTCCGTAAGTGAGTATGGTTTTATGTCGCTTTTAGCAATATTGCAGCATTATCACGGCGCAGAACACCAGAAATGGACTTCACATAGTGGGAATCGAACCCGGGTCTTCGGCGTGACGATCGAACGCTTTAAACTTCTAATTAGTATTAACATACAAAATGTAACTTACTTGTGGTAAAAGCATGAAATATGTGATGACACGAAATATATGTACAAACAAATGGTTAATATGCATAAACATTCTGGACATTCAAAGTCTTCGCAGTTGTTATACTAAAACATAATGTAAACTCATTATCATATTCAAAGACATCGGGAATGTTTTGTGTTCAAGTCCAGATCGAATTACATTAAACAAGTCAGTGAGTTTAGTTTTACCCATCTTTCAGTAATATTCTAGCAAAATCCCGGTGGGGACACCAGAATTCTCCCCATGTGGGGAATGAAACTCGGGTCTCCGGTGTGCCGAGCGAACGCTTGAACCACGTGGTTACCCTCCCGCCCCAGAATCAAATGAGAGTCAAACCCCTGACGTTGGCGCATTTGATTACATAAATTAATTCATAATCATTTCGTCCAATATTACACAAACAACAATCATGAGTTTTCAATATATTTCAGTATCTCAAGATCAAGGAACCCCAGTATACCAACAATATAGGTGTTTTTTTCAATTTGAAAGACGTGATCTTTTTTCCAAATTACTATTTACATGATCCACACACCAACAGTACGGGAAGACAGCTTTGTGTCTCCAAACACACTCACACACATACATATCTATATTCCCTCTGACATAAATGTCGTTTTCTGATTGGCTGAGCCCTTTTCTATTATTGTCATTGTACCCCGCTTATAGCGAGTAACCTATTCTGTGTAACCCGAACTCAGTTTGGTACTTCGTTTCATAGTAATTCTTTATCTCGAATCACATTGAATCGCACGATGTCTGGAAATTACCTTGTTTTGCAAATGGAAATCGATGGAAGGGGGATAACTCTTCATCTGTTTTTCTTGTCTGCTATAACCTAACGATAGCTACAAAATGTTTGATACCCGTGCTTCAAACAATCCAAAATTAACATTGATGTGTTCGGTAAGATATATACTTTGTTCACTTGTCCCTCGGGGTTGATGTACCTTCGGACTCAGGGAACATAAACAAACATCGAGGGTACATCATCCCATGGTCCCATCGTGACCAGTGAACAAGTTATAATGAGTTGTTACACTCCAGTTTCATATGTCGGGCAAATCAATACCTTCTGAAGATTTCTAACAAACAATCGCGATTTTTGTCAATAGTACACGACATAATCCATTAAACAATAAAGTAACATTTAATTAACAAAAACTTGATGGTTTAACTTTTAACAATGAACCATTAAGAAAACCAGTTTAGTAGTACGTCTTCTCTAATCCCATGTCATGGATATAAACGTACCAAACATGGTAGTTACTGTGACATCCAATCACGTTTTCAAGAAGGTACACATATAATCAAAATATATTCAAGGAAACAAAACTGTAAACACATGAAGGTACAAGTGTTCCTTTCTTTATTGCCAAAGTTTCACCCACAGTGCAATGCATACCTTGTGAAGAAGCCAGGGAAAGAATAAAGGAACACTCGTACTTTCGTGTGTTCCCTTATTTGTTTTCGTGAGTATATATTCAATCAAAATATTATGTCATATATATGTCATGAACTTGAACAAATTTTGAAAAGGAAGTGATTTCGCTGTATTGATATATTATGCAAGGGAGCTGTTCTTTAATTCATTCGCTGCTATCTGATGTTCTGCATTCATCATATTTTGATAACACGGGTTCTCGTTATCACTAAAATCTTGGTCCGGAATGTCGTAGTGATTGGCGTCGAGGGGGGTCGTAGTGGTCGAAGGCTTCGCTGAAATTAACAACAAATAACATCTGTTATTTTATTACTGTTAACAGGAACATGACGTTATACGTAATCAGCTGCAGGAAATGTTTGTGAAATTCACAGAGGTAATAATGTTATTGAAAAGTATGATTTATCGTGCATCACCTGATAGTATGCATCATTGTTTCATTACGCCTCGAGAGACTGAGAGCACTTTAGTCGATACATACTGCTTGACAAGTAGTAGATGAGCCACGATCTGACAAATGATCCAATTTGCATATATGGGAACGTCCTCCAGAACATTCCATTTTGAAAAAAGAGGGAAACGGGTTCTCTACTAAATACTAAAAAGTTCAATTTCCTCGTGCGAATCGTGTCGTGATAGTTTGCTAAAATAAATCGCTCTACGAGACACGTGTTAAACAGCAGCAGTATTGATTTCACGCCACGGTCAGCATGTATTGCACGTGCTTAATCGCCAGTCTACCTGTAGCAACTACGTGTATTCGTCCAGATTACTTGCCCCGCCTCCTTGTCACAAACGCGTTCACTGCGCTGGCTCATGTAATACTTCTCAAGCAGTACATATAATGAAGTATATCCACCACGTATTAGGTATTATTTTTGTTTAAAAAATCTCAAATTAACTACACGCATGTGTACATTTTAAATATGTATACATATATAGGTAACCTATATATACATGGAAATCTACAAACTACAACTTTAAATTATGAAAAAAGATTATTCAGTATGTATGTATATGTTTGTCAATATGTAAAAGTAACCATTTAAAATTATATAAAACAAAAAACACAAAACTACAGATATGATGATTGGTTGAAGCAAAAACCAAAACAGCAAAACCAGCTCATGAAAAAAATATCTATCATGGCAACAAAAACTAAGTATGTTATAATTAGGCGTACATGTTATGTGCGTCAGTGCTGTTGGTGTAAGTACGTCAATTAGCCCTGTAACTGCAAAGGTTATGCCAGTAACCTAAGCTTTATAATGTAAACACAAGGAAGCATGCATGGTCTGTGACACACAGAATATACCAGCAATACAACAAATACACTCTATATGCTAGTAGCTGACACAATCTAAAAACAAGACGACATTGAGAAGTAAGAATCGGGTGAACCAGATTCCGTTGATAACACTGCACAAAAAAACAAACAAACAAAACAAACAACAACAACAACATGTGTGAGGGTAAGCTGAACTCGACAAGCCAGAACTGCAAACAAACGAGCGCATCGTGAAAATCGACAGTTGTTTGTTCACTTGAAGTTCACGTTCAGTCAAATGTTGTGGGTCTGAGCAAGGTTCTTTCCACCATCAAAGGAGCAAAGAATCCATTTCTCTCTTTCTATCCAGGTGAGCTTGGAATACGAAGCGTCAAACGCCCTGCGTCTAACGCCTTGCGTGGAACTTGTGACGAGTGGTGAACGAACGTTTAGGTCTGACACAACTCCCAAGCACAATTTTATTCGATTATTATATAATATTAAGTCGATTTTATTCAGATACAAACTTATAATCGATTTTCACTCGAAAAGTTCTATTACGCATGAACTTTTATCATATTTCATCTAATAATCTTAAAAATCGAGAAAAAAAACCGCCAGTCAATGAATTTGGGTGCGTCTCTAATGATATGTCGGCTTATACAAAAATAATTATTTATAGCAAACAAGACTGTTTGAAAATAATATGGTGTAATAATTCAAAATGTTACAAGTGGCAAAGACAAACATCTACACCAACGGTCGGCGACGCCTACCAATAGCAACATGTACGATTTCGAACCGACACATACGTCCAAGTGAACAGAGCAGCAAAACGTGACAATGCACTATCTCTGATTTTATCAGCGTTTCACTCACGTTCCTGTATCGTCCAATAAATACGATCTTTCACCAAACTGTCATCAACAGCAGATCCCTCGACAAACTCTAGACGCGTAAAGCTTTGAGAATGACTCATAGTGCCATTAGAACACTGATGACCTACAATGAGAGGGCACGTCCTGAAATAAGATGCCGACAGCTTTTTCGACATCGCAAGACATATTTTCAAAATTTGTTTGATTCAAATATTGTGAGTTGTATTCCTGGAAATGAATCAACGAATGTTGTTTTACACCGCTGTGACTAACGTCTCAGAAATGTATGTTATAATATCACTTTTAAAAACATGTTTCACCTTTTGTGCAATGTATTCGAGAAAATGAATGGATATCTATTGTTTCAAGCCGCTGTGAATTATACGGAAGGTATGTATGGGAAAATATTATTAAAAACGGGTTTAAGACACGCATTTGAGAGGAAAATGCATTCATGGAGAACGGTTTTCACCGGGGCTCACTTGTACAAAGCAGTCTCAGCGCAACGAACGATTGTAACTCACACTTTCCAACCTAGGCTTAGGATAGTCCTAGCGCTAAGATAACTTTAGGCAAATGGGCTGAGGCATGTTGTTTTATGAAGAGGTGAATACCGTTGACATCTTGCCTTCCTGCATGTTGTTTTGTGCAGCTGTTAATTAGACCTTAGGCACTATAAAATATCGAGTTTGGCTCCAGGAGTGAAAGTTAGATAAATAAACACCAACTTTGACCTCAATTAGTAAAACACTAAAAAGCGCAATACCGGTTCACAGCAAAAATACATACATTTCCAAAACCCTATACTAAGATCACCTCGATATACAACGAACCATATGTGCCATATGATATACAGAGTGAATGAGTATACTTTTCCGCCGCTTTCAGCAAGATTCCAGCAATATCACGGCGGGGGACACCAAAAATGGGCTTCACACATTGTAAACATGTAAGGAATCGAACCCGGGTCTTCGGTGTGACGAGTGAAGGCGTTAACAACTAGACTACCCCCGTCGCCCCGTATGATACATAAATCTCTTGATCTAAGTACATGTATGTCCTCTGAAACACTGACAGGTTAGTAAGAATGATATTGAAAGATGAGACCAAAACCCATGCAAAAGAATACTGTCCAACTACCTGTAAAATCCGGGCAAACAGATTTCTACAAAACAGTGCTCAAGATAATAAAGCCAATCTACCTGACTGAACTAAAGGTATTTTAATTCTTATTTGATTCATGCCACTGACAACAGCGATTTAGAGTAGTTTTACGCCGCATTTAGCAATATTTTAGCAATATTTCAGCAATATCACGATCGGTGACTCCAGAAATGTTATTCACATACTGAGCCTATATTGGGACCTGAACCTGGGGTACGACTTAACGCTTTAACTGCAAAGCTAACCCAAAACAACACAGTGGATTAAAGGCTTATGATTAGGGGAAATGGACATGTAAGAAACGAGCAGAGTAATTTTCGGAGTTGTTAATCCCACATTGTTTCACAGGTATTAAAAAAGCATAGCTGTCCAACGCTGAATGGAAACGGCCAATTGATGAAAGTTTTAAATTGAAAAACAAAACCACAGATTTTTTATAATATTGCCTGTGATTACATCACATGTTGTGACAAACTAGGGTTCCCCATGTCCCAACAGTAGCCATGGAGACACTGTGAGCGGTGTTAGTGAGTGAATCCAGTTTTAGGCCACCTTTAGCAATATTCCAGCAATATCATTCCAGATAACACAAGAAATGGATTTTGCACTTAGTACCCTTATGACCCGAGGAACCGGGGAATAAAACTCGGGTCCTCGCCACGAGGAGCGAATGTTCTAACCACTAGGCTACCCTATTTATTGCAGCACTCAGCAATATTCCAACTACATGGTGGCGGCCTGTAAATAATCGTGTCTGGACCAGACAATCCAGTGATCAAGATCATGAACTTTGTTTTACGTTTTTTGGGATACAGTATAGTCGGTTTTTCGTGAAAACATGTTGATGAAATTTCACTTAAACAAAAAAGTAAACTAGATAAAATGAAATTAATTAATACCCATAATTTTACCTTGCCAACTGAACATTTATAATTAAATGTCAAAATAGTTTTCACCTAAGGATAAACGCTTTTTTGCTTGTTTGTTTTGGGTGTGTTTTTTTTAACTGGGGGTAACCACAGTAGTTGTGTATGACATGATTTCTGCTGGTTACTATAAATATATAGAAGCAGAAGTGTTCTGCGATAATGATTAATTTGTGACGGCAGTTAAGCATCAAAAGTTCTTGTTACAGCAATAGAAAGTCACTTCTAATGTGCAATACGTGCAGTTGTTAATGATTGAAAAGATCTTTAATTATTAACAGAAACTACTGAGAGAGATATTGAAATTCGCTTAAGAGTCTCACAGCTGAATTCTTCACAAAGGTATTCTTCTCAAAGCCTTTGTTCTGTTCGGGCTGTGATATTAAAATTCATTCAGAAAAAAAATGTTTTGAAATACAGAGAAACCCCGTCTCCAGGGCTCATATGTTTGCAAGAACAAACACGCACTTTTAATTCAGATATGATGATTTTGTTCGGGAGAATACACTGTGACCAGGGTTTTAATCTCTAAATAAAATACATATTGAATTATGTCGTCTATAAGCCTCAATGACGTGGTATATCTAACATATTCATCTTCATTGAGGCAAATCTCACAGTTCACTGTCACAAACATTGACTTGAGAATGTTCCTATCCTGTAATATGAATGTTTTGTTTTTATTTCTGCAAAAAGAGAAAATACATTAAAACATCGTTGATCTTAAAAGGCAGCGTTATTTTGTTTCTTTACAAACACACGCCTGTAATAGATCTCGACAGCGAATGATCCACCTATTCCACTAAGTAAATAATCGAGTCTGAACCAGACAATCCAGTGATCATTGTTCACTAAGAGCATCGTTCCCAAAACAAATGGGAACCGATGACATGTGTCAACCAAGTAGGCAAGCCTGACCACCCGATCCCTTCAGTCGCCTCTTGCGACAAGTAGCGGTTACTGAAGATCAATTCTAACTCGGATCTTCACAGAGTTCCTATCTGAGTAAACGATCAGGGCGTCGTTGTATGAAAAGATCTTCGTGCTAAGACTGTCGTACGTACAGGTTAAGGTATCGGATTTACGATCACCTTAGCACTAAGAATGTTTTGGGCAACCGTACCCTGATGATGACATAATGCTTTAAAACTATTTTACCCGTGAAGGTCTACCCGTGGTAGAATAGGCCTTCATCAACCCATGCTTGCCGTAAGAGGCGACTATGCTTGTCGTAACAGGCGACTAACGGGATCGGATGGTCAGGCTCGCTGACTTGGTTGACACATGCCATCGGTTCCAAATTGCGCAGATCGATGCTCATGTTATTGATCACTGGATTGTCTGGTCCTTACTCGATTATTTACAGACCGCCGCCATATAGCTGTAATATTGCTGAGTGCGGCGTAAAACTAAACTAACTCACTCAAAACTATTTCGTCGTGACACTAAATATAAAATATATGTTATGCAAAATGTAACACGTACCTGCAACTTCTGCGTTGGACAGCTTTATTCGGTCAATCGAATCTGTATCCGAGTCATAGTCTTCAGCGACAGGAAGTTTAGGCGTTGTCGGGCCGTTGAGGTTGACGGATTTGACAGCTAGGTCGTTGGAGACGCTGGCAGCAGCACCGAGGTTGTTGATCCGAGCTGGTAGTCTAGGCTGTGGCTGGATGTTTGGCTGGATGTTTGGCGGAATGTTTGGCTGCATAGACGAGGGAGTAGAGACGTTCTCGTACATCGGGTTATCGATGCCAATCGCGGCTGCAAAAGAGTGAGTGAATGAGTTTAGTTTTACGCCGTACTCAGCAATATTCCAGCTATATGGCGGCGGTCTGGAAATAATCGAGTCTGGACCAGACAATCCGGTGACCACCAACATGAACATCGATCTGCGCAATTGGGAACCGAGGATGTGCAAGAACGGTGGGTGTGGTGAATGAATGCAGTTTTATGACTCAGGAATATTCCTGTTTCATTTCCTGAACACTGACTATCCTGCACTGGTGGCATGCTAAGAGCCCTGGGATCTTAAATGATAGGAGTCGAACATGATCCATACGCGTGAAGAGCGAACACTTTAATCTCAAGTGCACGAAAACTTGAGACCTTACTGAGAATAAATGAATCACACCATAACGATGATGTCCCGCTAACGTCGCCGTGGATTCGTTTTTATTGTTTGTTTTACGCCGCACTCAACACCGTTCGTTATCTCTGTGTACTCTCGGCAATGAGCGGAAGCACAAGTATAGTGTGTGTTTCAATCAGTAAATGATCCAATCTGAGCACGACCAGTGATCAACAGTATCACCCTCAATCATTCATGATTTGAAAAGGGTTTTACTACGCGCGATTTGATTGGTTTGCCTCGATTCTTGGCAATAACGGCGTACGATAGGGGTACGAGTCTTCTTGTAGGTCACGGAAAGAGACGAGTAGTTACGAATGACGACGATACGTGTCAGCCACGTTATCGAGCCTGACAACGCGGCCCTGATAGCGTCCTTTTACGACAAGCATAGGTTGCTGAAGATCAAGCCTAACCCGGATCTTCACTGGTAAGTGGGTCCTGTACCAGGAATTCACCTACTGTATTTGACCCGTATTTAAGACAGTGTGAGTTTGCTTCCACACCGCCTATAGCATCACTCCAACAATCACACAAACATCACACCCATATTTGAAATCAAACCCGAACCTTCGGCGCGACATGCGAACGCTTAGATATTTGGCCTATCCCATCGCCCTATTTGTGATATTACGTATGCAGATTTAAATGGAAACTATACATGCACCAAAACATGCTTTAAGCCGAAGAAACTTCTGAATCTGACATTTTACGACGAATTAGCTGTCGCGATTCGCTCGCTAATGAGATAGTGAGAAAGCGAGGGGTTTGGGTCTTTTTTCCAAAAATACTCGATAGATATTTCTTTAATTCATGGTTGCAGCTTACGTCCGCCGTTGACTGTGGGGCTGTTGTCGTAGATGGCAGTCATTGTGTCTCGCTTGAGCTTCCGCATCCTCCTCGTGAAGAACAGCACCAGCAGAATAACCACGATGACGAGAGCGACAGCAACACCGATGATAGCCAAGACAAGGGGGTTCATGCCAGCGTTGTCTGTAGGCGTTGAGGTCGACGGCACAGGGACCTTGACCTGGCTCTGTCCGTTGCCGTTATTGTTGGTGACCTTGTCATCGTTGTTACTGAGAGGTGCATCTTTTGGAGCAGCTGAAACACATTATGACATATCTAGATTGAAATGATAGAGACTGTGAGTGAGTGTACGGTTACGCCGCTTTTAGCAGTATATTCAAGCAATATCACTGCGGAAGACACCAGAAATGGGTTTCACACATGAAATGAGAGAGAGGGAAATTGAGAGAGAGTTTAGTTTTACGCCGCTTTAAGCAATTTTCCTGCAATATCACTGCGGAAGACACTAGAAATGGGTTTAACACATGAAATGAGAGAGAGGGAGATTGAGAGAGAGTTTAGTTTTACGCCGCTTTTAGCAATTTTCCTGCAATATCACTGCGGAAGACACTAGAAATGGGTTTAACACATGAAATGCGAGAGAGGGAGATTGAGAGAGAGTTTAGTTTTACGCCGCTTTTAGCAATTTTCCAGCAATTTTCCCGCAATATCACTGCGGAAGACACCAGAAATGGGTTTAACACATGAAATGAGAGAGACTGAGAGAGAGAGTTTAGTTTTACGCCACTTCTAGCAATTTTCCTGCAATGCAACTGCGAAGGACACCAGAAATGAGTTTCACAAATCGGAGAAATAAGTACCAACTGAATCCCCGACTGTATTTTCAGTTTTTGAGCGGTGTGCGACAAGGGTCCCCTCTCAGTCCTTGAATGTTCATTTCAGACATTTTGGAAAATGCAGATCTTAGAGGAATATTTGTCGACCCCGAATTTATGGAACTGTTTCTGTTACTCTTCGATGATGACCTATGTATATTGGACCTTTTTGTAATCGAACTTCAAAATACATTGACACTCTACACAAATACTGACTGACATGGCGAGCGGACGTCAACATGAACAAAACGTAAATCCTTGTTTTTCGGAAAGAACGCTTCGTACGAAACGATGAAAAATGGTATTTACAAGGATCACGGATAAAATGCTCAACATATCGTAAGTAGCGCAGAATAACATTCTCAGAGCAATAACATAGAGAATAACAGAGAATAACAGAGAATAACATTCTCAGAGCAACTGCCATGGGCTAAATGAAATTGAACGCTTCGAATACATTGAGACACTTATCTCTGAAGCTACTAAAACGCTGTTTGCTACCAAAAGGGTATCCTGTAAATATCCAAATATGTCCGCGAGAGTTCTTTTCAAGCCCTCATACAGTAAAATAAAACATTACGGTGACGAAGTATGGTATTACCAGGATGGACATGTAATTAACAAATTCCTAACTAACTATTGTAAATGAGTACTTGGTGCAGGTAAACATGTGTCAGTAGCACAGTGTTGGCGGAACGTCAGTTTATGTGGTGGACACTGGATAGTACTGACTATCGTATTGACACCGGTATAAACAGACATGCTAACCCTAGTTTGGGCCTAAGTGTAATACTTTATGTCATAAAGTGCAATGTAGACGCAAAATGTGTAATACTTGTCTTCGGCCGCTTCGATATAGTGCACGTTTTCACAAAATGAATATTCTAGACAGACATATACGTCACCAATCATTATGAAACTCCATGCATCCAAAATTAATTGTAAGTTGATACACGATACTTTAATTCCTTACAAATTAATTGACCAATGAGGGCTGTCTTGTGTTTCTGAGTCATTCAGAGGGTTAGCGTTCAAATATGACAAGCAGGTAGACAAACTAAATACTATGGGCAGGAAGGTAAAAGAATGACCTACAAGTTCAACACATTTTTGGGGTGAAAGACGTAAAGTCTGTGTGCGTGCGTGCGTACGTGCGTGCGTGTGTAAATCATACATATGAAAAACATTATACGATTGCAAGAGTCTAGTCTATTGTCCAACCAGGAATTCGAACCCCTGTGGTCCCAACGTTAGAAAGAGACATGTATGTATGTACCCATGTATGTCTTTAAACCAAATAGTCTATCGTTATCACTTAGTTGGAGATCAAGACCAGCGTATGGTGTTGACAAACCAAGAATAATGAAGGATGAAATTGAAACCGGGATCCTGTTTCAACCAAGGGAGACAGATTATAATTCTTAGACTCAAGCTTAACTCTTGCCATCTCATAACAGGAATCAGGGAGGTTCAAAGCCAGAGACAAAATCTTTTTGCGGTGTGTAAATATTTTTCCGAAGTGAATGCCAGCACCTTTCTCCTATTCGTCTGAACCATCCTTGGGCGGCGGGGTAGCCTAGTGGTTAAAGCGTTGGTTCGAAACACTGAAGACCCGGGGTCGATTCACCAAATGGGTACTATGTGTGAAGCCCATTTCCGGTGTCCCCCGCCTTGATATTGCTGGAATATTGCTAAGAACGACGTAAAACACAACTCATTATTCAAAACCAAATTCCAATATGCCGAGTTACGTCCCTCAACTGTTGTCGGCACAATACCTGTGCCTTGAGTTTCTCCGAAAAGGGGTAAACGACAGAGAAACACATAGCTTCTCGTTTTCCTCCCGCATAAAACAGACACGAACGGTTATAAAAAACTGAAAGCCACCTCTTCGTTTTAACCGCGATTTCCTGTACGCATGTCGACGAAAATAAACAGGGAGTGGTGAAAATAAATCAACCCAATAAACTTCTCGCATGTATAAAACGGGTGCCATACCAAACTCACCCCATCCGGGCAAAAGTACAAAATTACGATATGATTAGTTACACTCACCTTTACATCCTGTGAACCTATCACACATTTCGCCAGCTTTACAGATGCACTTCAGTTGGCAGTTCCGGCCATAATAACCATCCGTGCAAGCTGAAACCGATCACATTGCCTTGAAGTTCAATATTCCGCTAAGACGATCACTATCAAATGGTGTTTGTTTGTTTGCATTCTTGCTTGCTTGTTTATTTGCTTGTTATTTTAACGCCGCATTCCAGCTATAGACGGCGTCTGAACGGACCAGCCAATCCAATGATCAACATCATGAGCATCCATATACGCAAATATGCATAATATTAAAGTATATTAACGAAACAAGTCGGAGATAGATATATTTAGAAAATGACACCATCAAAATTCAGTAGCCACTCACAGTGACTACCGAGATTTTCTGGCCCGATTGGATTTTTACTTGCCACGGGCAAGCGGGTGAGTGATTCAAAGAATGTCCTGTTTGTCGATTGTGACGATTGGTTGTGGCGCCATTTTAAACGCAGTGCTATGGTAAATAATGATAATATGGTCCCTCGCCTTGTCCGCAGTCCCGGCCGGTAAATCCCGCCTTGCAGTCGCACCTGCCATCAGTGTTCCGGCACTCGGCTCCGTTCAAACAGTTACACCTGAAGGCGCAGTTGTCGCCATACAGACCTGTGGAACATCCTGAAACAAACAAGTATATGGCGTGGTTGTTTCTGATCGCTGACACTGGCACTGACACCAGAAGTTCTTCAGCATTTTTTACCTCTACAAGATGGGGCATTTTTTCCTTATGTGATGTTGCTGGTTTTTTTTTAATTTTTGTTGTTGTTGTTGTTGTTTTTGTTTTGGTGTGACGTAAGGCGCACAAGCCTTTCTTGATCAAGACAAAGGTGGAATTTTTATTTCGTTTCGGAAGATCGTTGTTTTGATTGATATACTCACTCTGTTCACACTTGGAACCGTTGTAACCCGGGTAACAGTCGCACGCGCCGTCAACGTGATTGCACGTGCCAAAGCCGCACGGTTGACAGCGCCCTTTGCATTTTTCCCCGTAAGTTCCAACCGGGCAAACTAGAACCACAAAAAAAAACAACGTGGTGACGATCAGGTACTAAGAAACAAAATGTGTGTTGAAGGAGGAATTCGAATACAATACCTAATTGGCATGATTGGCATAAAGAAGAATATTTGTCCTCTTAACAACCAGAGGCGCAAATAAAACAAAATCGTGTTTTTATCAGCAAATTCATTCTACCGCTAGAGTGTTAGTAGGCTTAGGTAGTACTGATTATCAGCTCGATGCCAGTATGATGGCAAACGTGTGAACGACAACATATAATATTATAAGCAACAATGGCACATTAAAGAAACCGGTTTACCGGTATTTATCGGTTCAGGCATGAAATCCACACGTATTGCAACACCCTGATCGAAAACCATATGCATTCAGGAAACTTCGTACCACCCTGAAACTTTCGGATATTTCCGGTTTCTGGAAATCAATTTAAATTCGGTTTGGGGTTGTGTTCTTAATGTTTGAACAATTGTTTCGCTATGTTTAAGAAATGGATGTTACCAGTGATCTCTGATATGTCCTGACAAGGTCACGTTGCTGTCTATATCCCGGGTCTTTCTTCAGAGTAATGAAACTGGTAACCACTGTGTTGATGTTAAATAATTCTTTTACTTGTTTCCTTCATTTTGAGTTCTTAATTTACTTTAACAAAGTGATTTTGGTGTGTTTTCGCTTTTGCTCGATTATAAGTATTTTTGTGACGAAAAATACTCTTATTCTGTCAAAAATATACATATCGCAATATATACATTTGAATTGCAATATATAGCAAAATGAAAATTCGCTGCAATACCCGCCCCTACTATAACCACCCGATCATTATTCAAAGACAGATATTGATGAATGTTTTCACTCGTCTATACCTTAATAACCTGTCTCTATATATTTCATTCAAACTAAGAGTAATTCATCGAAGCTAAGGTTAATAATGATTGGCAAAATAAACTAGTTACACAACCTGTTTTGTTTTCTATAATCCCTTTTTAATGGACACGTGAAGGTCCCGGGGTAGAATAGGCCTCCAGCAACCCATGCTTGCCATGAAAGGCGACTATACTTGTCGTAAGAGGCGACTAACGGGATCGGGTGGTCAGGTTCGCTGACTTGGCTGACACATGTCATCGGTTCCAAATTGCGCAGATCGATGCTCATGTTGTTGATCACTGGATTGTCTGGTCCAGACTCGATTATTTACAGACCCCCGCCATGTAGCTGGAATATTGCTAAGTGCGGCGAAAAACTAAACTCCCTCACTCACTCCCTTTTTAATGCTTTGACTTTGAAATCTGAACTGTTTCATTCGTTTATTGTTGCCTAACGCCGAACAGAGATATTTTGCAGTTGTTTGACGGAGACTGCTACTACTTGATTCTGGACCAGAACCAGCATCGTGAGCATCGACCTGCGCAATGGGGATACGATGACTCGATCCCTCTTGTAGCCTCTAACCAGTTCTAACCCGTATCATCAAGGATTTGACCAGCGGTAGTGTTATACGCCAAGTATACGAATATGTCAGACGACACCACTCTCAAGCCGGCGACGTTTTACGCCAAACATATACATCCACATAATTGATTACAAACATAATTGAATTTGAACTGGCACTAAACCTTTAAATAATGACAAAACCGAACATATTAATATTTCAAAACATTAAATGCTCTATTTCACACTAGGAACTTTAATCAGAGAGCACTGGTGAGAAAAAATAATAATAATAAAAATCAGTTTCCATAAAATAATGTTAGCCAGCCATGTTTCTTTTATTTGATTGTGTCTCTGCTGGTAAGGTACAGTTGACCTATTCAGCTAACCAATTTAACTAGCCTACTCAAGTCCAGTAAGCAATTTACTAGTTATCAATTAAGTTGCATGAACAGAAAACTGCCAGCAAAGAGATTACGGAAATCAGAGATGGGACAACGCACTAAATCAATTATATTTTTAAAGATTTAAAGGTGTGATAATATCACTGCCAGAAATGGGACTAAATCATACCAACATGAATCATAAACAGACCAAGGATGAATTCAATCATTAAACTTACTACCCACCTGAATCTGTCACGACTTCAAACTGACCAACAGTGACCTTGAACAGAAGCTGGGCACACAAACTCACAAGCACAGCCTTCATGTTGGCAATATTTGAATATAATGGGCTTTTTTCGCACTAGTATGCTTCAAAGTGCAAGTCAGGAAGGCGGGGCGGTGGTTGCTAGGCAACTGGTTAGAGTCGCCACAGGTAAACTAGGGGGCTCTGTTGGACGTCAAAGACAACGCGCTGCATGAACTCTCCGGGGCCCGGACCACCGGTGTTTGTATGTGGTTACATCAGAGATTTAGATATAAATATATATAACTTCCGTCGTGTGTCTTTTGTTTGAAATCACATCATTTACTCGTTTACACTTTTTTTCATCTTTAATTTCATGATTTTTTCATCGGGTTTAGAAATGGGGAACCGGAAATGGCTTCCCACTATGTAACCATGTGGGCAGTCGGTGAGACGAGCAAACTGTTTGTCCAGCTTGACCTGACCTACTGTACATAAGCACATACATTTAGGGCAAACCGAGTTTACTTCATTAACTAGAGGGAAGTGAGTGAGTTTAGTTTTACGCCGCACTCAGCAATATTCCAGTTATATGGCGGCGGTCTGTAAATAATCGAGTCTGGACCAGACTATCCAGCGATCAACAACATGAGCATCGATCTGCGCAATTGGGAACCGATGACATGTGTCAACCAAGTTAGCGAGCCTGACCACCCGATCCCGTTAGTCGCCTCTTACGACAAGTATAGTCGCCTTTGATGGCAAGCATGGGTTGCTGAAGGCCTATTCTACCCCGGGACCTTCACGTGTCCATTTAACTAGAGGGGCTGAGAATGTTAAGCAGCGACCTTATCTCGACTGTTCGGAAATGTTGGAAACTAACTGACAAAGGTTCAGCCCTTCACAATAATAGGCCCAACCAGTTGACTGACTGACAATAGATCTGACTGACTGTTTGGCTGGTTGTTGTTTAATGCTGAACTCCAATATCCCGGCTATATATGAATAAGGATCGTCACTTATTGGCCGCATATCGGCCTCATCATCACCATCACCATCGGCGACGGTTGCATGTTTATCATCATCATCATCATCATCATCATCATCATCATCAACATCATCGTGGTCATCATCATCATCACCATCGACAGCGATGAAACACGTAATTATCACTATTTCCATCGTCGTCCACGTCTCAATCAATAGTCATCATTATCATCATCGTCACTGTCATCATCACTACAGCTGTCGTCATCACTCACCTTCTTCACAACCGTAGCCCCTGTATCCTGGCTCACACGGACATTGGCCAGTAGTTGGATCACACGATCGCCTGGTTACCGAACAGCTGCACTTAGACACACAGTTGGGCCCATAGGTTCCACTCGGACAAACTGACCGGAACAATATGTGACATTGTATGCACATAAACGATATATACTGAACCAAAAAAGAAACCTCACATAATGGGAAATGTTTGAATAGTACGGATGGCTATTGCAAAGGAAACACATATTGCGATAGTCTGTTGCAACCAGTCTAAGTAAACTTCGTCTCAGTGTATTTCCTTACACTATTGCAACATACTATTGGGGTAGCAATAGTCTATTGCAACATACTATTGGGGTAGCGATAGTCCATTGCGGCCAACTATTGCAATATTACTGCAATGGTTTCTTTTTCCTTGAACTGTCTCATATGACTTCAGTTCCAAAATTAAAGTATGCTTGCAATAACAATACGCTGACGTAGTCTCTTTTAGTAACTGACAAGAATCTTGGAATCCAGATCAAGATTGCCAAAGATGGTGACAGGGGCAAATAACACTTTCATTAGTGAAGTACAAATTCTAGTACTTTCTTGAGTTGAGTCCCATCCAGAATTCCAGCTCATACTCTCAGAGTGACAGATGTATATGTTGTGTCTTCAGAGCAAAATAGTGACAGGATCCTTATGCGAACTTACTGTCTGAGCACGTTGTTCCGGTGAAACCCGCTGGGCAATCACAGTCGCCGTTGGCCTTGCACGTGCCTCCGTTGATACACTGACATGTCTGGGTGCAGCCTCGACCCCATTTGTTCACGGGGCACTGGGTATCGCATGTGACCCCTGGTAATCCACAAAAATATACACATAGATATATAATGATTCTGTCTCACCTGGCTCTGTAGCTCACCTATCCTTCCCCATGAAAACTTTAAACTCAGTTAAAACACTCACTATTTGTTACTATAAGTTGCTCATTGCTAACGAGAGGGACATGGGCTGATGTACCTTCGATGTTTGGGAGAGGGGAACATCAACAATCGGCGAGGGTATATACCTTGACTGCTGCCGATATAACCAAGCAATCAAGCACCTCTCCGTCAATCAATCAATCAATCAATCAATCATGTGAAGCCTGGTGTGAACGCTATGCTTACTTCGCCCTCAATCAATCAATCAATCAATCAATCAATCAATCAATCAAACAATCAATCGTGTGAACCCTGGTGTGAACGTTACACTTACCTCGCCATCCATCCTTGCAGTCACATGAGCCTGTGATGGGGTCGCACGAAGCCGTGTTATCAGGGTGGCAGTTACACGACTGGCGACAGCCGAAGCCATACGTACCATCCTGTAACCATAAAAATAATCTTAATTGCACCTCACCTGAGCCTGATCACCCCATCCCGTTAGTCACCTCTTACGACAAGCATAGTCGCCTTCCATGGCAAGCATGGGTTGCTGAGGGTCTATTCTACCCTAAACCTTCACGGGTTTTGAATGATCAAGGCTGGAATGTTTACAGACAACGTTCACTGGAATATTTGCAGGCAATATTCCCCAGCTGGTATATTGTTGAGACTTAACAACAAACAAACAAACAAACAAACCTGGCATTCCTTCTCACAGTTGGCACCATGGTAACCACGGGAACAAATGCAGGTGCCGTCACTTGGGTTGCACTCGGCGCCGTTCTGACACGTGCATGTTTGGTTGCAGTTTTCACCGAACTTGCCAGCTGTGCAATGATCTTGGCATATGATTCCAGTCCAACCTGAGAATACGTCAGCACACATATAAACAAGGAGAAAGCGCTCAAATCAATGGTTGATATTGTGAGCATCGATAAAGACTCATAAGATACTTCCATATTAACAACTTACTGCCAGGCAGGGAAATAACAAAAACCATATAACATCATTTGATTTGACGTGGAAAATGAATGAAATACGCCTTAGTCCGTATTTCCTGACGAGGAACGATATGGTAAGAATCTATTACAGCTTTATCAAGCTTTTTAGGCACTGCAATGAATGAACATGTCAATCCGTTTTATGCGTTCCGTCATAGTCACGCGATCATTATCAAACGATAACGATGCATTACCATACTTGTTCCAAACAATATCACCGTTTAGGATCTATCTTTATATTTCTTTATTTACTTTATATTTCTTTATTTCTACGCCGCAGATTAAACAAATAGGACACTCTCAAAACATTTTGCTCCAAAACATGCCGTGGCAATCAGTGAGATGGTGAGTCAGAATCGTTTTACGCCACACTCAGCAATATTCCAGCCATATAGCGGCGGTCTGTGAATCATCGAGTCTGGACCAGATAATCCATTAATGAGCATCGATCTGTGCTATTGGGGACCAATGACATGTTTCAACCACTTCAGCGAGCCTGACCACCCGATCCCGTTAGTCACCTCTTACGACAAGCATAGTTGCCTTTTATGGCAAGTATGGGTTGCTGAAGGTCTATTTGACCCCGAACCGTCGAAGCGGAGTCATATTCTCCAAATGCGCTGCATTTCTATGTCAAAGATCGCAAATTGTCAGGGTCGTGTATACGACCATTTGGAACAGGTCAAGATAGATTTATACTGCTCTGTAATTCAGAGTACGGTGTCGTGTTCAATGGTTATTAACCAATCAATCTTGTAATGTACCTACTGGTATATATTTATCTCACCTCTAGCACATACACACTGTCCGCTGCGAGCAAGACAGGTCTTAGCGTTGATGCACGAACACTGTTGTAGACAGTTGTAGCCCCACTTCCCTTCTTCACAGGGTATGTCACACCTGAAACAAAGGACGTTTTATATATTTGCATACGAAAACTTAATTACGTGCTGAAAATGTTTTCACCGGCGGCGGTCTGTAAATAATCGAGTCTGGACCAGACAATCCAGTGATCATCAACATGAGCATCGATCTGCGCAATTGGGAACCGATGACATGTGTCAACCAAGTCAGCGAGCCTGACCACCCGATCCCATTAGTCGCCTCTTACGACAAGTATAGTCGCCTTTTATGGCAAGCATGGGTTGCTGGAGGCCTATTCTACCCCGGGACCTTCGCGGGTCGAATTGTTAAGAGGTTCCAAGGAAGTATGTGTAGGTAAACAAGCAACCCATTACCTAATTTGGGACCGTGTTTGTTTTCTATCAAAAGCTTCAAATAAAAGACGAGACGGTGGGGAGACAAGTGGTTAAAGTATTCACCTGTCTCGCCATATACCTTGGTTTGATTTCCAACATCAGTGAGTGAGTGAGTTAGTTTAGTTTAGTTTTACGCCGCAATCAGCAATATTCCAGCTATATGGCGGCGGTCTGTGAATAATCGAGACTGAACCAGACAATCCAGTGATCAACAACATGAGCATCGATCTACGCAATTGGGAAATGATAACATGTGTCAACAGTCGGGAGCCGGACCACCCGATCCCGTTAGTCGCCTCCTACGACAAGCATGGGTTACTGAAGATCAGTCCTAACCCGGATCTTCTATGGTTTTCAGTCGATACTTACTTTGAACCTTTAAATCCTGCTGGACACTGACAAACACCGGTAACTCTGTCACAGCCAGCGTTGTTTGCGCATGCGCATCGTTTGGAGCATCGCTCACCGTAGTACAAGAGGGGACACGGGTTGGTGCAGTTATTACCCGTCCACCCCGGCTTACAGTCGCATGTTCCTGTACTGGCATGGCATTCTCGGGTATTCGCTGCTTTGCATGTGCAGACGCCTTGGCAAGACCTTCCGAAGCGATCAGATCTGCATGCTGAAAAGAATAATGCTTTTTTAAAACAGACTTTTAGGGATCAGTGCTTGTGGATACATCAGTTGGTTTTAGGGTTTTACGACTGTGATGGGCTTAGGGGAGGATTGGGATGGGTGGTTACAGATGTGCGTTGTTGGGAATGGTTTGGCGTTATTGGGAGGGGTGGGCAAAACTGGGTGTGGTCGAAGGAGGGTGGGTATGCCTTGACAGTCTCATGACACCGACAACACATCTAGCGTTGTTTGCGCATGCAGGGAGAGGGGAACACAAACAAACCTCGAGGGTACATAAGCCCATGGACCCCGAGGGACCAGTGAACAACATCGTACCGAACACCTGAATTTTAATTTGTAACTGTTTGAAGCACTTCTGTTGAATGCGAGGCGAATCGCCATTTGCAGACGACACAAGGTAAACAGATTTAGAGTGATCTCCCTTCCATCGATTTTCAATCGCAAAACATCGGTAATTTTCGTGCCTGATGCGTGATTCAATGTTATTCGAGACAAAGAAGTACTACCATGAAGCACCAGAAGAGTTCGAAATTCCCTGCGGTGTACATTGAAAATGAAATGCATATATACATACATACATGCGCATTCAAATGTCTCGCCATATACCTTGGTTTGAAATCAACTTCAACATCACCCAAGTCCATGGATTTACGGTGTGAAATATTTTAACAGTATTTTAATATTTTAGAACCCCCACAATTTAAATCTACTTTTCTATTAACAAGAAGATTACATCTGTATACTTTTTAATGTGCAATCACGGTATGGTCAACAAATCAGAGCACATAAATAAGGGATTGGGTCTGACTATACGCTAGTAGTAATATCACTGTGACAGACACCAGAAATGGGATGCCGACGTTATAGGTGCAGAATCCAACCTGTGGTCTACAGCATGGCGAGCGAACGCATTAAACGGTTGGATACTCGTGGCCCTAAACTAACTAACTAACTAACTAACTAACTACTAACCACCCTAACCCATCCGTCCGTCACTCACCTCTCCTCTCACACCGTTCCCCTGTGTAGCCTGGGGGACAGATGCAGGCCCCTGTGAACGGGGAGCACACGGCGCCGTGGAGACAGTCGCAGACAGAGGCACAGCCAGCTCCGAAAAATCCTGGCACACACTGGCTGTCACATCTGAAAATATACGGAATATCATCAATGATGGACGACGACGATATCGTGTGACATCTGATAGATTTGCGATGTCTTAGTAAATTTCAGGTTCCAGTATTTTTGTTGGGTTGAGTCCCAAACGAGATTCGAACCCACACCCTCAGAGTCAGGCACCTAATCGCCAGCACAGAAAGCCAGCCGCCTAGACGTTCACCTGTTAATTCCGGGTGACGCTCAAACAAAAAAAGTTCTAGACTTTGTAATGTAAAGCCATTGTGATGTCATTTGATGTTCGTGTTGTTGATCACTGAATTGTCTGGTCTTGGCAAAGCGCCGCCAGGTAGCTGGGATATTGCTGACTAACTAAACTTATTGTCAGGCAAATATTGCGGCAAGCTAGTGACTGGGCAGTTCAAGGTTGGTTTAGCTGCATTATAGGAACGCCACAGTGTCACCCGAAAGCACCAAGAGAAGTAGATCTTTCAGATTTGCCACTTTGAGTGAGTGAGTATAGTTTCACGCCGTTTTAGCAATATTCCTGCAATATCATACTAGAAATGGACTTCACACATTGTATCCATGTAGGGAATCGAACCCCGCTCCGCGGCGTGACGAGCGAACGCTTTAACTGCTAGGCTTCCCCACTACTCGTTTGCTGCTTTGAACAACACAGTGGAACTGGTATGCTGTGAACAAATCTAGAAACAAAAGAGACAAACAGGGATTCTACCCAAGAATCATCGGATCCTGAAGTCCTAAAAGGAAGCAACCCAGCGCACCGACGATTAGGAAGCACGCAAGTATACAGTGGGAGAAGTAGATCAAAGGTATGATCACATTTTATGTGAATGAAAAATATGTATTGGACAGTCATATTTGTTTTCTAAGGCTTTACGCAGCTTTTTGTAATCAATATTCAAGAAATGTGAGAAAATCGTTTCACACATAGTACCCATGTGAGGAATCAAATCGGAGACTTCGGCGTGACGAACGAACACCTTAACTACCACGCTAGCCCGTCGCCCTTTACGTTAATTATTGGTAATTAAAGATAAACCAATAATTAAACACTTTTCATGACAAAAACATATTACCACCCATCACAAATTTAGACTCACTGGCATAAAAAGCCACTTACAGTAGCCAGCTGTCTTAAACTGTACAGATTTCGAAAAATATTCCATATCATATCACAAACCCACCTTTGTCCCATATAGCCGTCTCCGCATTTGCACTTGCCGGTCACGCCGTTGCATGTGGCATTGTTGTAGCAGTCGCAGATGCTGGCGCAGTTCGGCCCGTACTTCAGATGACCACAAGGTATGTTGCACTTGGTGCCCTGGACATACATTCATACATGGTCAATGTCCAAACACAATAACAAACCGAGATTCTGCACTAGACCTCTTGGTATAAGGAACTATGCAGTTGTAAAATGGCTTTGACAAAAAATTGCAAACGGTATAAAGCAGTTGAAAACAGGTTGAAAACAGTCGGGGATAAATTGTAAGATCTATGTAAACGTATAGCCGTGATACCCGTAGGCGATAGAATTAATCGATAGTAGAAACGAAAAACTATCGATGCATCCATAGTATATGTGATTATCGACGGTTTAGTTACTGACCTCCGTTGATAAAAAACAGGAACCCTTTTTGCTGACTTGCAGCTTCATCGACTATGATTAAGTCTTCACCTGATTTTTTTTTTGTCAGTTATAGATAAGAGACAGAAACTACTTCAGTTTGTATGTATTCCATATAAACTATAAATTCATTTAGAAAATTACTTCAAATGAGAACATTTAAGGAGAAGAATTAGAGGCGATTGCAATAGTTGGCCACAATGGACATTCGTTCTCGCAATAGTTGCAGTCCCTCACTCCGTACCCTCCATACCCCTCGTCTCCCCCTTCCCCGGTTCAGTTAGTATTACCTTTCTGTATATCTAAATACACCTCCAAAATCACCTTTGTATCTGTATAAAAGTTCACGTCGCTTACCGTCCACCCAGCTGTACATTGACAACTGCCGTCGATGTTGCTGCAAATGGCTCCGTTCTGACAGTTGCACTGTTGTTGGCAGTCGTCACCATGGGTACCAGGAGGACATGACAGGTGACACCTGAAAGAGACATGTACATCAGGGGTAGATACAGCTTTTTGAAGAAAGAGCAGGTGGTGCAGACTTCACTTTCACCCGAGTCTCAATGGTTATATAACCCCCTCAGACAATCCATTAATGAACATCGATCTATGCTATTGGGGACCATTGACATGTTTCAACCAAGTCAGCGAGCCTGACCACCCGATCCCGTTAGTCGCCTCTTACGACAAGCATGGGTTGCTGAAGGCCTGTTCTACCCCGGGAAGACCTTCACGGGTGGCTTCACGTGTAGTGATGCGTCCCTTGATGTGCGACAGAATCATATGCCTCTCGCATTCGATTTCAGGATTTGCACTTAGCATGTTTATTTTTCAGCACCTTTTCTGAGTTCATGGTTTATATTTATGATGTTTTCCTTACCATGTATTCTCTTTCATTTTTCACTTCATTATTTACGTGGCCATGGTGTCTGGCAGCTAACTGACAGCTAGAACTGTTTGCGAAAACTGCATTAAGTAATATTCCATTAGCTATCAAGACTGGAAGGTATACTGGTACTCCAGTTGGTAACTAGTAGGCATACTGGTACTCCAGTTGGTAACTGGAAGGTCAACTGGCTTACTGATACCCCAGTTGGTAGCTATATGGTATACTGGTTCACCAGTTGGTAACTGGAAGGTATACTGGTACACCAACTGAAGAAAGATTTGGCATTTTCTGTAGAGGCAATCGTATAATATGTCTCTACCACTAAAATTCCCAACTGGTTGTGCGTTGAATCAAGAAATAGTATGATGCATCAGGAAATTGTATATTTCTCCTTTTGTCAAGTGTTCAGACAACCAACAATTTCGGTTTTTATATTGTTAGCAATAGAAAAAATACCTACCTCGTTCTGTAATACTTTTAAATGTGTCAGCGAAATCGGGAAATCCTGTGTTCACTGGTTACAATTTGAATGTGTTCAATGACAAGTGATTGCTTTTTGGGCCAGTGGTCTTTTTATTGAATAACACTTCCTGTTTTATTAGCAATCATTTCGGGTTATCGCCCCTACCTGGTTCCCGGCCACGAATACAACTCTCAGGTACGAGGCGACAAACGTAATCGGTTATATTGTCGGTCACGTAATGCCGAAACTCTGCTGAAAGTGGCGTTAGAAATATTTTCGGGGTCACAGGTTCCAAATTTGGTTATTTTACACGTGCGGAGTAAGTAGGTTTGGTGCTCCAGAAATCTCCCTCGTAACAAACTGTGTCAGTATTTTTATGATAGTTTGTTAAACAACTTTTTTGGCCTTAAATTATGAAAAAAAAAACTCACAATGTAGGTTTGGTGTTTTGATTATGATCAGCGTTTCATTGAGCATTGTATGTTTATTAGTTTTCGAGTTAGATTGCAATTCATCGGTCCGCTTTTGAGTCAAACAGACTCGTATTAACTAGTTTAATCGGGAACATGAATTATCTGCCATACGTACGTATGCGTTTAATCTGATGAAGTTCGCAAAGTACGCGACGCTCTTGCCAACAGGTGTGCTGTATAAAAGTACCTGTTAATCTTGAAGTACCAGTAAGAGCAGAATTTCTGCAAAGAATAAAATTGAATTAACTCACAAGTTTCCGGTATAACCTGGCGGGCAGTGACACGCGCCGTTCACGTGATCACAGGTGGCACCATTGTGGCATGCGCAGTGCATTTGGCAGTTCCTCCCGTACGTTCCCTGTGCGCACTTGGTCTGACAATGCTCCCCGACCCATCCTGATGAAAATACATGTATGTCAAAAAGGTAAACTCTCTAAAACAAGGTCTCCAATTTCACTCACCGTATCACCAGAACCTAATACTCAACTAAATGTGGTAAAATGAAACATTTGTTACATGTTGTAAAGTGTAAGCCTCGGTGGCTAAGTAGGTTCGATCGCTGACTTTGGATACTGGTGAGTTGGCACCTTGGCACCTAAACTGGAAAACTATTCCACAGGAGATATTACTTATGAGAGATCATACGATCCTATTGTTTTGACAGTAGATGCCCTCACAATGCTATGACGTCGTAAACGTGATGACGTCACTATGTTATGACGTCATTGAACTGCAAGTCCAGTGTTAGTGCAGTGTTCAGAGGTGTGCAGTTTTACTGAAAACTAATAAATAGTGATTTTGACCACACACAGAATCGCACCCTCGTGTCTACTGAAAACAATCCTCGGATATTGTAACTATCGGCTCGTGTTGATATGAATTATTGATATCAGTAGGCAGTTGGGTGAGATTCTCTATATGCTAAAATTGGAACAAACATTTTCGCACACGTCTGTAATTGTCCATAGGCCCTGGATAAACGTGCAGGGAGTGTCGCTTTTATGTACCTTTGTCCACGTCAAAAAAAAATTACATAAACGAAGCCTCGGGATTACCTGGTGCGCATGTGCAGATGCCTGTTCTGGGATCGCAAGTGCCATGTCCGCTGCAGTTACACACGAAGTTGCAGTTCTCGCCCCAGCTTCCAACAGCACAATCTAGAATAATCACAACAATATAGTATCAGTCAATGGATTCTCACGTCTCTATATGGTATTGACCTCACTGTGCTAAGTCCTCATTATTTCCATGCCTTTTATAGGTACCAGGTCCACTCAAACCGTGACAACATGACGACAAGGCGACAGATTTTGACCTTGGAAAATGTTGCGGTGTAGCTTTATGAAATGTAAACATCTTTGAAAGAGCGACAGAACGACAAACATCGAAAATGGAGAGTGGTCTCCTTATCCAGACTTGAATATATTTCACACTCTTTGATCTTTTGTGAGGTGGACAAAAATGCAATTTCGGGAGCAGGAAGAATCGGTAAGGCAGTGAGAGGGCGTGAGTAGGAGTGTTACCTCTTAGGAAACAATGCTTCGCTCAAATGACGACGTGCATGCATGTGTATGTGTGGATGTGTGTACTAGTCCAGATTTAAGCTGGTTTTGTAGCGCTAGAACACAGAGGTACCATGACGCAGTCGAGCAAGAACACGCCACTCAGACACTTCGAACCGGCCAGTCCTTGTTGTACCATCAATGTCGAGCGCCAGGCAGGGACCAAAAAGTACCATATTTTAACGTCAATATGACGCGACCGGGCATAGAACCCGTGACCCTCCGCTCTCGAAACCGGGTCTTCGGCGTGACCGCGAGTGTCAAAAGGGCTGTGCTCCCTGTGGAGAACCCGAGCGCTCTCCTGATTAGCGGCAAGAGTCAGGAGGTACCAAACCAAGGGCACCGAGAACAATGAGGAGTCTCACGACAGTGTACTGAGGATGCAAGTGAGACATTTCAAAGGTATGCTTTTCATTATTTGTATCATTATTAGTTGACAAACGGACAAGACGTATTTGCAACTTGGTCAGGATGATGATGAACACCTACTTGAGGAACAGCTGGTTCCCCTCCAACCGGCATCGCAGTGGCAGATATTGATGGCCACACAGCGTCCGTTGTCACAGCCTTGTTGACAAATAGCTGAAAAAATCAATTTCTGAAGATGTGACAATATTCTCAAAATTAACAAGTTACTGTACTGGTTTACAAAAAAGAGTCGGTGAGTTATGTTTTACATCGCCTCGTGTTTGTCCGCTAAACCTATTTATGTATATATGTGAAACCAACGGGGTGCATTAATCAAACGAATCCAGAATTCAAATGCCTTATAAGTGAGTTTAGTTTTACGCCGCACTCAGCTATATTCTAATTATATGTGGCTGGCGTCTGCATACAATCCAGTCTGGACCAGACAACCCTGTGATCAACATCATGAGCACCGAACCGTGCAATTGGGAGACATGACATATGTAACACGTCAGTAAGTCTGACCACTCGATGAAGTTAGTGTCGCTTATGACAATCACGGGTAAATGAAGATCAAATCTAACTCGGATCTTCGTGGGGTTGTTTGCCTATATTCAACCCTTTGCAAACATTTTTTCCGATCAGTGTGCCAAAAGATATCCAAGAACCTCTTAATATCAAAATAATGTATATCTGTCGTGCAACACAGCATCTGTGCAATATCACATTTTCAATGAGGCACACTTTCTGACCAGCTTTGAAATCAAACCGTTGGCGAGACGTGATGAAAAGGTCGTGACGCCATGTTCAATAAAACCAGGGGAGATAAGTCATGAAACTCACGAACGCAGGAGCTGTCTTTCTCTTTGTAGCCTTTGCAACATACAGGCACTTTCTTTATTTTCTGTACAGACACGCGTTTGTACTTCACTGTTACCTCCGTGCTGAAAGCAGACACATTTGCAGCTTGACCTACATTTTTACCCAAAATTTAAAATACAGTCTTTAAATATTAGAATAATCAATACTACTCATTATAAAGGCATATAGTCATATGATTTGGAAGATATTCATTTCATTTTGCAAGGAGGACATCAACAATATTACATCGTGGTTCCGTGTGAATGGAAGCACGATGTACCAATGTCGGGATTCGAACACTCTTTCCGGAAACAGCTTGAACAGAGTCTACTGTACTAGCATAATTTATAAACATTGGGATGTATGTGCGCTAGCGCTATTTGTTCTGATGGCGAGACACAACACATCCACAAAATTAAATAATATTTATTATTTGAAACATAAAAGGTTTCGAAAAAAAAGAGATTTAAAAAGCACATGATATGATGAGAAAATAATCGAAGTAACTTGAAAAAAACACGAGTTGGTTTTTGACTTGAAATGAAGAGGAAAAAAAACAGTGGAAAACTATCATTTCCGAGTTCCACAAATCCACGAAAGACCGAGAAAATGTCTGAAATTATGAGAAAATATCGATGGACGGAGAAAAAATCAAAATTTCGAAAAATAATTTAATAAACAAAGCAACAGGAAACAAATTCAGAATTTCGAGTTTTTAGTCGATTTTCTTAAAAATGAACTTCAAACAGCAAAGAACGAATACAACTTTCGAAACTGGTATATAAGAAACGAGAAAATGTAAACAAATAATTGCAATAAAGACACATTTCGGTCTGAGAAAGCAGTTATGCAACCAATTTTTCACCATAAAACCATGTGTATCCTGAGAAATAAAGGCCGCTGCAATTATACCAACAGGAACACTAAATGTTGTGTGGGAAACACTTAAACAACGATGAAGAAAGGAAATTCCAATGTTCCACATTGAAGACACGTGATATTTCTAGCCTTGTGCCACACGCTACGGTCGATGACTAACTTTAACCTGGACCACTTACTGACACACTTCGCATCTGGGAGGAAAGGCGAAACACCAGGTGTAGGTGCAGACACGGTAAGGAACATCGATCTTCTGGGTCTCGTATGCGATGTACCTGCAAATCAAGAATGAGGAAATGGTATTTTGTATTGCAACTTGCATCAAATTGACATACAAGGCGTATCAAGAGTGAGTGAGTGGCTGATTGACAGACTGCCTGCCTGCCTGAGTGAGTGAGTGAGTGAGTGAGTGAGTGAGTGAGTGAGTGAGTGAGTGGCTACATAATGCAAACTCATTTCTCTCTAGACTAACACAATTATCCACTCATGAGAAAATGTTTTTTCTAATATTATTTACGATGTTTTAACCTACATTTGATGTCAGTATCACAGACGATACACAAAATACACACGATGAGAACTGAACCTAAAGTGACAAGTAGGCGTTTTGTACCCACATACACTTAACCATCGGAAGAGTTGTCGACCTTTGTAAAGAACGGAAATCGAACGTTTGAAGTTGTTAACGCTAGCAGTGAAACATTGTGACGTGCTTTGTGAGGCAGAGACAAAATTGGGATCACAAAAGCCCCGACCCAGAGAATGCATATACATGTACAATTGTTCATGTTCTGCCATGAAGCAGAGGATCTAGCGAGGCCATGTTCCCCGTAATTTCTTTTCAAATTCGACGCTCTCAGATGGAATTTCCTGCTGTCTGAAGGTAAAATGACTCCAAGTATGAAATATAAACTTTTATGAAAAAAAACATTTTTCCCTGCAATATTTGTGACCGTTTTTTTCAGCCTTTTTTCCTTCTAAATGTTATGATTTCTGTGTTTGATAACGGCTGCTTCTGTACATGATGTTCTGAAATGTATATTTGCTAAACAAGTTCTTTTTTTTTTCATTTTAAGCATTAATATACAACAGCCGCATTATTAAATTCTGTTGACAGCCCAGAAATCGCATGTGAAATTTACATCATATGCATGCAATCTTTAGGTTTGGTCAGTATTTAGGAGTTATGTGGAGTGAATGCAAACCTTGTTTTTCTAACGGAGACATTTGTTCGTTAATTATCATTAGGCATTGCGCAATTAGCCTACAGTTCATACTTTACTGGTAATCTCTGTCATTTAACATGATTCCTTATGTTACTAATGGTTGTTGTAATATTATGTAATTAGGTGTACCATTCTGGTGCGGATCTTCTACCAATCTCAGCCACATTAACTGAGGTGTATATATCACGGTTGCGGTAAGGGTATATGCAACTCAAAAGAATGTTAGATCAATACTTTGATATATAAAAGAATCTGAAAAAGAATTTGTTGTGGGTACAGCAAAGTGCAGTAAACATGGACAAGGTATTGTGATATGTGTCCCAGTTCACCCAGTTATGAGATGAGAAAGCCACATTAAACTCCGTGCGCCTAGAAACAGCAAGAGTTGTATACTCCTAAGGGAGTTGAGATTGAAAATAAGACGTGTTGTTGTGGTGGGCATCCAATGATCGAGAGAAAACAAAGCGCCTTTGAGCAGTTGAACTGGATATCGGCGTTATAGAAATGTTAGTAACATGATAATATTAAGAAGAAGATTTTCACCGTTAAGAAAACACATATGACAAACACCTGCAGAGTGATGCAAAGGCCAATTCGCAGATATATCTTATATTTCAGTGGAATCAAACGTGCAGCCTTGAAGTGACGTCGACTGGGGTGTTGATAGTGAGTGAGTGAGTTTAGTTTTACGCCGCACTCAGCAATATTCCAGCTATGTGGCGGCGGGGATGTTGATACGCTTCAAGAATCCCTCTTCAGCGACTTAAAACGCCAACATATATATTTTTTTGTCTGTTTCATCAGTTTTATAAAAGGCCAACATACATTTTATGTCTGTTTCATCAGTTTTGTAAAAACTCGACCCTTTCCGTAACCATCAACGTTCGAGGCAAACTCATATTATTCTGGGACAGGCCATAGGAATCAGCAGGAATTACATGTAATCCAGAAACGTGTAAAGAATACAAAAGAAGGTATTTTTTCCTTAAAACGTGTCATGCATTCAAGCAGCCTGCCTAATCTTGTTGCTTACGGAACGGGGTGAATAGTGACGACTGCAGCGAGAGGCCGCCATTCCAGTTCACCAGCAATCGTCCTTCCGTGACTTCCAAGATCGGTATTACACGGAATAACACGAGCGAGTCACATGTTTGGACGCATGATTTTTTTATTCGCGGCCCTCTCGTGTCTTTCCGGGCAAACGAAACGCGGCGAATGGTTCCGAATGCAGATTTTCTGTGTTGTTGATTCTCCTTCTGTTTGCGGAGAGATTAAACTTTTTCCCTCGAGTTTATATGAAACAGGAGCCCCTCGGAGTCTCCGCTCACCCATGTAGGTATTTTCAACCAAACTATCTGGAGTGTGCTATATAACTCAGTTTAGACTGTGTAAACTGACCTTTAGATGACAAGGTCGCCATGCCCCTTGAGTGCTGTGACCAATGAAGCGTGTACAATATGAGACTTACGTTTCCGGCCTCTCGCACACATTGGTTTCCCCGAGCTTGAGGACAGCTGAAGCCCCGGTTACACATAGAAGACAAATCGCAAGCAACTGCATTTCATCAGATTTCTGTAAACATAAAAAATGAAAATACGACATACAAAAACGTGTTGAATTTTATGCAGCTCAACACCTGTTCACCGATCATTACGATTTGACGCCCTACCCCGGTAACTATTTAACGTCCTACCCCGGTAACGATTTAACGTCCTACCCCGGTAACGAACTGACGGACAGAACGAACTCATTTGCTGTATATGTATTTTAGTCGAAACTGGAACAACGAACTACGGCTTGATCAGTTCGTATAACCGTAGTTTAGTGTTTACAATGTGAGTGAGTGAGTGAGTATGGTTAAACGCCGCTAGAGCAATATCCCAGCACTATCTCGAAGGGGCGCAACTTGAAATGGGCTTCTCATATTTTACCCATGTGGGGAATCGAACCCTTGTCTTTGACGTGATGAGCGAACGCGTTAACCATTAGGCTACCCCACCACCCCTTAAGCTGGTTATAATGAGTAAGTCACTTGTTCTCATAATTTGTCAAACAGGGAGACTTCAATGGGCATGCCAGACTCAGACGAGTCGACATGACTCTTTACCTAGCCACTATAATTACTGACCTGTAAAACGACATGTATTTGTGTAAATGTATCCCGTCTTGTGCTATTGTTTCCTCGTCTCGTGTTATCGCTTTCTTGTCTCGCGATATCGCTTTCTTGTCTCACGGTATCGCTTTCTTGTCTCGCGGTATCGCTTTTTCATCTCGTGTTATCGATTTCTTGTCTCGCGGCATCGCTTTCTCGTCTCGTGTTATCGCTTTCTTGTCTCGCGGTATCGCTTTCTCGTCTCGTGTTATCGCTTTCTTGTCTCGCGGTATCGCTTTTTCATCTCGTGTTATCGCTTTCTTGTCTCGCGGTATCGCTTTCTCGTCTCGTGTTATCGCTTCCTTGTCTCGCGGTATCGCTTTCTTGTCTCGCGGTATCGCTTTCACGGCTCAATAATTTGAGACGAGAAAACAATGGCCCTAATCAGCCACCATTTTAATGTGGCTTCTTCTGCTTACCCGGATATAAACCAGTTTCTTGAAAGTAGCGTTTAACATTGATGCAATAACCAGATAGTATACTCGCGAAGCAAATACGTTCTGATGATCTACAAATGTTATCATTTGTCTCCCTCTTGGCATCTCGGCCGGGAATCGAACCATCATCAGATTAGCATATGTGATTAATGACTTGCCATTGGTGAGGTGAGGTGAGGTGAGGTGAGGTGAGGTGAGGTGAGGTGAGGTGAGGTAAAATGGGGTTTAACGTCGTACTTGAGGGTATTTCGCTCTTATGAAGACGTGCGTGCATTTGTACTGTCACCGCTAACAAATTTATCGCTTTGCCACTTAAGGCAATATTCCAGATATTACTCATCCCACCAGGTACCCATTCACTGCCGAGTAAACAGTTGCATCAGTTTACTTCCGGAAATGGAATAATAAATGCAGTTTCACCGTATGTGAGACCACACGTGCTTGTACTAGTCCAGACTTAAGCTGGTTTTATAGTGCTAGGTGACTGACATGCAATGCCGCATCAACCATTAACAATATGCTGACTCCAAGCCGACCTGTGACTCCAAGCCGACTTTAAGTGCAGGGAGGATAAGGGACACCAATACGTCTCAAACTGTTTCACGACAAGAGCGCTGATGGCGTCAGACACAACACAAAATTGACTATCGTTTACATTTTTCTTCTCACCCGAACAGATCACAAACATTTTAATGCTGGTCGTGTAAAAAGCTACATTATATCCAGTGCCGTCCGGCATAAGACTGCATTCACGCAATTTCTCACTCAAGTTGCCTTCAGAACATATGCTTTTTTATCTTTTTGTCTTTTTTTCCTCTTTGCTCTTTAAATTTGTGATTGTCTGATTGATAACTTCCAGTATGGCGACATGTAAGACAGTGACGTAAAGTCGGTGATGATCAATCACGGGGCGTCATCCCGCATTACTAATGGGGTGATTAAATGACATCCACAAAGAGATTACTCTGAATATCTATATGAGAGGTAGAATATCACAAAAACAGTGATTAATATCACCGGAGATTAAGATCACATGGAACTGTAGCACCCCTGCACCTGTAGCTCACCTATTTCAAATTAACTTACGCGCGTTCAGATGACAAACCGGTACATTCTCTTAAAACTCTCGTTACAATGAAACTCGCCCAACTACACGCGAAATAGAGCCAACAGTGTAAAATACATGTCTGTAATGACTGTCTTGGGAACTAGAAGTAAAGAGCGCTTGATGACGTTAACCAGTGGTTAAAAGAATGAACATAAACCTACAATAACTGACATTATCTGTCATAAAATCTGTCATATTATCGTGAAAAAACAGACAAACTATGCGCAGTTGTATACTTATGGTGTATTTCCATAGGTTGCACGACTGCACGTGTTGCACGATGGAAATATACTGTCAAGGCTTACAAATTTATCGTTTGTCACTTATGACAATATTCCAGATATTACTTATCCCACCAGGTACCCATTAACAACTGGGTGAACAGCTGCATCCGCTTACGTATTGAAATGGAATAGGCAATATTTTCTAACAATCTCACCGTACGTGAGACCACACGTGAACTTTGTTGTGGGGCGTAACTGAAGCCTTAGAAACTCTCCAGAATATCAAGACAGCGGACACCAGAAATTGTTCCTATATGTAGAATCGAACATGGGGTTTGGAGCGACACGCGAAGGCTCTATCCACTTGGCTAACTCAGCGTTACCAATCAATCTCTCTCTCTCTCTCTCTCTCTCTGTCTGTCTGTCTGTCTGTCTGTCTGTCTGTCTGTGGAGTGCATGGACAGACTTAATTTGGCCTGTGCGTTTTGATTGCAGAGACCTGTTAGAGCTGATTTTCAGTAACCCGTGCTTGTCGTAAGGGGCAGCGATAGAAAAGGTCATCAACAACCCATGCTTGCCACTGAAGGTGACTGTGCTTGTTGTAAGAGGCGACTACATGTAAATTGTAATGGGATCGGGTGGTCAGACTGGCTGATTACTGGATTGTCTGGCCCAAACCCGATTATTTACAGACCGCCGCCATATAGCTGGAATATAGCTGAGTGCGGCGTAAAGCTAAACTCACTGGCTCACTCACTACACCCACTCAGATTAAAGAACAAACGTGAATGAGAAAAGTCCGGTCACATGATATGCAAATGTGACGAAAGCGATGACGTAATGCTGAGTGATCACTGTTCCGGTGTGTGAAAACCTGTTTCTCATGACATATATATTTCGTTTCGGGATGTAGCACACACGTTTTTACAATAACCTCGCCCTCCGCCTGTATTCAAGCTGTAGACAAGGATGAGTGTCAAGCTGCTACCTTCTGGCAAGGCAGAATTTATGTACCCTAAAGTGACGTCACGGGTCAAATGAGTCACGAGTCACATGTTGGTCACGCTTCACGTGTCACATAAATGTTGATTTGTGTCTTAAGTCGTTCGAGGATGTAAGATATGGAATACAGTAAGGGACGTTTTCGACATGTCGCAGGGTAGGCCTTTGAAACACGACACTTTCGGTAATGCCTAAAGTATAAGACTACGACGTCTTAAAAAGAATGGTCAAATCTCGCGTCCTCGATTTGTCGCATTCACGTGGCAATGTTCCATAAATCTGTGACTGTGTCAAGAGCATTATGTTGATGTCGTATTCACGTTGAGATCGATGTGGAATAGAGTAAGGGGCGTTTGCGACATGTTGCAGGGTAGGCCTTTGAAACACGACACTTACGTTAATGCCTAAAGTATAAGATTACGATGTCTTGAAAAGAATTTTCAAATCTCGCGTCCTCGATTTGTCGCATTCACGTAGCAACGTTCCATACCTCTGTGACTGTGTCCTTAGTATTATTCCACAAGCAGGCCTCTGTAGTCATTTCAATACCATATTCTTGATTTCATATTGACTTGGTGATGCCCCAGACACTATTTAATTAATACTTTATGTGCGTGTGTAGGAGCGTGTGTTTGTATCCAGAGAATACTAACTTTAACATTTTAACCTGAATGTTCACAATGCAATCAGCGCGGGTACGCGAGATCACAGCTGCTGTGGTACGGCTAGCACGGTCGTGTCACGCACGGGTCAGCTGTCAGTCATTGTAGTTCGAGAATGGCTGGTCAGTCCCTAAAGAATAGCATGCGGACTGACTGACCATACGGATAACATTACACAGGATGGGTCAGTCTGACACTGAGTTGGCAGGCTGCCAAAGTAGGAAGCTTTGAAATTTGTACCCAAGATTTTACCCTGGGGGATCGGACTGGTAGATTTGGTAGCCCCATCACCACGGAAGATCTGGGGTAGGTCCTCAGCAACCCATGCTTGCCACGAAAATCGAATATGCTTGGCGTAAGAGGCGACTAACGGGATCGGGTGGTCAGGCTCGCTGACTTGGTTCACGCATGTCATCGGGTCCCAATTGCGCAGATCGATGCTCATGCTATTCATCACTGAGTTGTCTTTTCCAGACGGGATTATTTACAAACAGCTGCCATGTAGCTGGAATATTGCTGAGTGGGGAGTGAAATTAAACTCACACACTCACTTTATATTGATGGACGTAAAGACCTACAAAGATCTTAAACCAATGTTACCTCGGTAAAAGATCAACATTTAACTTTGAATAGTTAGGACATGCAATCTTTCCAATAGATAGGGAACTAGTGTAAATTGTTGGGAAAGTAAGAGAGTTAAGGCTGAGGAAAGTCATTAACGGACGGTCTGTTATCAATAGGAATAACTGCTAACCAAAGAAAGGTAAAAACCCCGGTGTAACAGTCCACAGTACGCCCCTGTAAATCGCCGAAAGTTGAGCATAAAATGTTCTGTGAGGCACGATCAGTCATAACCCGTACGCCGCATCACAACTATTTGGACAAAAGGTCAACTTCAAGCAGCCGTTCGATGACAATTCTTCCTCATACACCTAATGCTAAAGCACTAATGATATAATCGCTGGATGTATCTCCGAGTAAAGCTTAACGTTGTAAATGGTTGTTTGGCTTTTTAACCCCGCACTAAGCAATATTCAAGTTATATAGTGGCGCTTTGTAAATAATCGAGGCTGGACCAGCCAATCCAGTGATCTATAGCATGAGCATCAATCTACGCATTTGAGATACGAGGGCATGTGTCAACCATGTCAGCGAGTCTCACCACCCGATCTCCTTGACCGCCTTTGACGACAAGCATGGATTACTGAAGATTATTTTTAACAGGGATCTTCGCAAGTTTGGATTGTAAAACCAAGTAAGGTGGACAAGCTTTATAATGAGTTGGGAACATTGGACTGCAAGGAAATTAAGGTTAGGTAATCTTGACAATGAGTTGGAAACTTTTGATTGCAGGGAAAACACCAGAGTCATGCTTGACAATGAGCTGGGGATCTTTGACTGCAGTGAACGTAAGAGAGTCATACTTGAGAATGAACTGAGTACTTTGGATTGGAGGGAAAATAAGACAGTCATGCTTGACAATGAGCCGGGGACCTTTGACTGTAGGGAACGTAAGAGAGTCATGCTTGACAATGACCTGGGTACTTTGGATTGCAGGGAAAAAGTAAGGGAGTCAAACATCACGATGAGTTGGAAACTTTGGATTGCAGGGACAAAAGGTCAGACAATAGGTAGACGGTTTGACATTTTAGGAAAAGTGTGGCCCAACCGTTCATCATACCAATGACATGAGTTCTATGTTCTGCAGTTATAACATGTGCTGAGTTCACTTTTAGCCGGTACAATACGGGCGGAAACAAGCTACGCCCAGATCATTGTATTGCTTGACAAGGCTGAGGCCAGAAGTAACCACAGAAAACTTACGCAATACCGCCCGTGAAGACACAAGACGGTTTCGAAGCGACTTTGACTTTCATAGTCAGGGCGGGTCCTATCAAACAAGATACTACGACAATGACAAAATGGATACAAAAAAACAGAATGCCTATCGGAGCTTGAAAACATCGTGACTGCATGCTGTAATAAAGGGCATACAATTCAACAGTCTCCAGACAAAACATCTGACCTGTATAGAATTTAAGATCATGTATGCATTACCAAGCTGGTTGCTCAGTGTGTTTATGTCGCTGTATGCAATGATCTGGTTACATAATGTTGGTGAACGTTATCGGCAGGCACATACAGCTACTGGCTGCTAAGATCTGTGCCTGTCGCCGCGGTGAATACGCAATGCTATTCATAAAGTGGTCGGATTTAAGATATGTCTTATTTCTGATTACACTTTCTTAGTAAAGCATAGATTCTGGTACTTTTGTTGGGTTAAGTCCCATCCGGATTTCAAACTCACATCCTCAGTCAGGCACCTAATCACCAGCACACAAAGTCTGCCGCGTACCCTACTCAGTGAGAGCGGCCATCACGGTGAGGTAGAATACAAATTTTGCCTCCTGTTTCTGGCGTTGGCAAAGCCTAATGGCTGCTTTAAAGTCATTGTTACATCTGAGAGAGAGAGAGAGAGAGAGAGAGAGAGAAAGAGAGAGAAAGAGAGAGAGAGAGAGAGAGAGAGAGAGAGAGAGAGAGAGAGAGAGAGAGAGAGAGAGAGAGAGAGCCCACCTTAGATAATGCTGTTTCAGAATTTGGGCGCCACGCCGAATCTTACGCAAGCCAGTTCAGTTAATTGAGAAACGTACGCAAGGTATTACAGTGATTCTAATTTTTTGTACTCCCAGATTTGTAACTAAGTAAATGTGATTTTTATTGAGTAAAATATGCAACTACGAGCCATATCTGGAGCACTGTATGGGTTTGTTGATAAGTTGATACGTTGTTGATATGTTGGTTGGTTGGTGATGCTTACTATAGAAATGAAGGCCAGTACAAGAGAACTTTAGAGGCCTGTCAACAGGCCTTGATGGTCAAATATTTTATCTGTAGTATCAAAGTCTAGCCTGTTCTACAAGCATGGATAAAACACCATCTCAAGACTTAAAACTTGTTTGTTTTACCTTCAGCTGTCATTTCAGCTGTCTCTCTCTCTCTGCCTCTCTGTCTCTCTTCTCTCTCTTTGTCTCTCTCACTGTGGCCCTTTCTGTCTCTTTCTCTCTTCTCTCTTTCTGTCTCTCTCCCCTCTCTTTGTCGCTCTGTCTCTCTCTGTCTCCCTCCCCCTGTCTCTCTCTCTCCCTCTCCTTTCTCTCTCTCTCTTTCTCTCATTTGCACCACCATAATGCCATGCATAGCTAGAATCCATATTCTACACACAGAAACCTTTTTTCGACGTAGGTATGACTCCCGCATTTAGATGTATGTCTCGTCTTCATAGATGACAAGAAATAAGACCCTAATGCGAATCCGACATACAATACAAAATGGCAACTAGAATACCTTCTGTATATTCTAAGAGCGAGCAAGTTTAGGTTTACGACACGTTTAGAAAAATTCCAGCAAAATCACTTCAGGGTTCACCAAAAAATGGGCTTCACGCATTGAGCCAATATGGGGATCAAACTCGGGTCTCCGCCGTGACGAGCGAACGGTTTAACCTCTAGGCTACTCCACCGCCCCAAGTACCTTTAGAAGCTACAGCCTTGACGCTTCGTCTTTCAGGATGGTTGTCATTAAATGAAGGAAACGACTTGCAACAAGAGAACGACTGCTTACAAGCAAACAATCATCAGTTATCCGTGGTATTAAAGATACATAACATTGATCATTGATCGAAGACCTGTGAGCGCTACCGTTTATCAATCTGCCAGCATACGTCACGTGACAATGTACCGCCGCAAGACTTAAGGAACAACTCTGAGCGTATCAACGTCGGTCTGTCTTACGTATTATTCAAACTATTAATGTAAATGAGCGCATAAAAAAGCGGTTTATATTGTCAGTCAAGTTACTAAATGCGTCTATACAATTAAGTTGACAAGGTGCACAGCAAACAAAAAGTGGATCGATCTGCATTAGCTATAATATTAAACGCCTTAGGACAACTTGGGTGAGTGAGTGATTGAGTTTAGGTTTTCGAAGTTTTTAGCAATATTCCAGCAATATCACGGCGGGGGACACCAGAAAATGGGCCTCACACATTGTACCCATGTGGGGAATCGAACCCGGGTCGTCGGCGTTACGTGCGAACGCTTTAACCACTAGGCTACCCCACCGCTCCAGGACGACATGGTTCTGAGAATGGTAAGAAACAATTTAAAAGGGGGAGGAATCGAACTCGGAATTTTGATGTGATCTGATGTCGAGTGTGATAAACGAGTACTGTAAATCCCTCCTCTGCTGACTTTGGAACCTAACGTAAGGTCGCATAGAATGCATTTCTGGTTTCTCATCACTTATATTTTAAAAATTGGTACTTTGAGCAGATTTTTACTTTTTTAATATTTTATTTTCTGATTTTCTTATAATGTATGTGGGAAACTTTCAATGCCGGAAGCTGAAACGGATACACGTAAATTTACCAGTGCAATAATTTTCTTTTCAAATTAGGGTCGGGCCACATCTTAGTATAGGGCAGTATATGTTATATCAAACAAGAAATTATTTGTTTGTCAAAACTGTGCACAATGAAAACAATATTTTGTTAATGTTTTATTTTCGTTTCAGCTCCAATCCTTTGTATTGTAGCTATGTCGGGCATGGGTCACTCGAATCATTCTTGTTGTATCGAATTACAAAGATAAATGTAGGTTTACGTGGACTTAATTTTAGATAGTAGTCCCGAATAAGGCTGAGACGGATATCGAAGTCTCCCGGCTTTATACAAGTAAATTTACCGGCGTATTTTTTTTTAAATTAGGGTCGGGCCAATTTTTAGGGTTGGGCAGTAATGTGAAACAAGAAATTATTTGTTTGAGGTATAACTGAGTCTCTTGAAAATTGTCAATCTATCATGTTAAAACGATCCGTTTCAATCTTCATGTAGGAACAAATCTTAACTCGTCTTTGTTTCTTCCTCTTTGTTACACTTATCCGTATTTCAGATGCATGGTAACCGGTTGGAATTGATAGCAAAAGTTGAAAATAATTCTACCCTGCTTGCTTGACAACATATTATAATATGTTTTTTATTACTATCAACTCTATGCAAAAGAGGCCAATTGGCATGAGAAAAGCCATAGCGTTCACGCTAATGACACAATAATATCTTCACTTTGTAAGCCATATGTGTTTAATATATATGTTCTTATACCAAAGGTTTATGGTGCTCACGTTAATAGCACTGTTATATGTCATTGTTTACCATACCTGTTAAATATACATACTTTTTAAAGAATTCTCCAATATAGACACAGATCACAGAGTGCACGAGATGACATACATTCAGTGAAGAAGAGGTCATTCGGGTCAAACGTCCCATCACTCATTGAATCCAAAGCGATTCTTACCACTATTATTTTTATTCTGTGTTAATAACGTCGACACGATGTCAGTGGGCGGTGATATATGCTGACTTGTGTCAGTGCCTGCTGAGTGAATGCTGCTTACCGCCGCAATCTAGCTGAACTGTGTCATCAACAGAGAAAGAGAAAGAAAGAGAGAGACAGAAGCAAAGAGAGATACAGAACAGAAGCAGAGAGAGGCAGAAGCATAGAGAGAGAAAGACAGAAGCAGAGAGAGAGACAGAAGCAGAGAGATAGAGACAGAAGCTGAGAGAGAGGCAGAAGCAGAGAGAAAGAGACAGACAGAAGCAGAGAGAGATAGAGACAGAGGCAGAGACAGACAGAAGCAGAGAGAGAGACACAGGAGCATAGAGAGAGGCAGAAGCAGAGAGAGACAGCTGAGAGAAACAGAAAGAAGGTAATAGAGGCAGGGGAAGAAAGAGGGAAAGAGAGATGTGGAGAAAGAGAGACGGAGAAAGGCAGAAGAGATAAAGGAAGAAGCACAGGAGACAGAACAGCTTCAGTTGTTCTCGTTCCTCCAAGAGAGGAAGAGAGAGACAGAGATCTGGAAGGGGGAGAGGAGGGACACAGAGAAGGGGAGAGACATATAGAGGGGTAGTTGAGGGTGGGGGGAGGAATATACAATGTGATATCTTGTATGGTATATCTAACTTGACGCACTGAGAGAGGTGTGGGCATATTACGATGTTTACACTGTTTCTAGCAGTTTTCCAGTATTTTTTTTTATGGAACACTTAAAGCCTCTCAACAGCATGGCAATTACATTGTGGTCGCTTAAAGGCACAATGTCACACCAGACCAGGGAAGTACCCATAGTAGCCATTACGTGTATTGTTTGCAATAGTAAATTAAAAAGGTTCGAATGAATTAATGCAACGTTGCATTAATCGCGCCTTCAAAAATTACTCCAAGTGCACTCCATGGCGTTATGTCCCTTGGAGTTCTCTTTACTAAAAGCATACGCAAAACTTGATTGAAACCAGTTCGGCAAATTCCTTAAACATCGCGTGCGACAGTTTTCGATGTAAGGAGCAATCGTTTAACTTCCATACAGATATTAACATCCTGGTTTTCGGGCCTCTCATTAATATACAGCTCTATATTAATGGGAGGCCCGGCAACCAGGATGTATAGACAAGGGTTATCTGTTTGAAAGCTGATCGCCTCGAAGTTACCAATATTGATTTCAGGCAAGTCATTTACTGCATCAGTAGGAAGGCAAAGTGAGTGTATGTGCCTAAGATGTAAAAAAATGTAGGTCATAACAGTGTCGACAGTATTTGAGATGTTATCAAACGGTTAACGGTGGAAATAATATTTGTTAATGCTTGCTATTTTCGTTAAAGCGCCAATCCATTGTGTTGTAGCTGTGACAAGCATAAGTCACTCAAGTCATTGTTGGTACATTTTGTATCGAATTCAACAAGAAATGCCAGTTACAAAGATGAATGGACCCGTGAAGTTCCGGGATAGAACAGGTCTTCAGCAACACATGTTTACAATAGAAGGCGACTATGCATGTCGTAACAGGCAACTAAAGGGATCGGGTGGTCAGGCTCGCTGACTTCGTTGACACATATCATCGGTTCCCAATTGTGCAGATCGGTGCTCGTGCTGTTGATCACTGGATTGTCTGGTCCAGACTCGATTATTTACAGGTCACCGCCATATGGCTGGAATAATGTTGAGTGCGGCGTAAAACTAAACTCATTCACTACAAATTAAAGACAAATGAAGGTCCACCGAGACCATAATCGTAGATACTAGATATTACAACCAACCTCCTGAGTGAGTGAGTGATTGAGTTAGGTTTAGCAATATTCCGGCAGGAGACACGTGGGTTTCACACACTAAACCCACATGGGAAATCGAACCAGAGTCGTTGGCGTGACGAACGAACGCTTTAACAACTAGGCTAAGTCTTACTCATGAAAGAGGTGAATAGTGGTCAGGTTCGCTCACTTGTTTGACACGCTTCATCATATCCAAACTGCCAAGATCGATGCTCATAATATCAATCACTGGGTTGTCTGGACCAGACTAGAGCATGTTTCCTTTGTACTTTGATTGTGGCGTTTAACAACAATTAATGGCAGGGCATTTACAACGAAGCAATAAACAACCACAGAGAGTTAGCGCACACTGTCAGTTTGCTGGTCAAACGTCAAACACTCTATCCACTCGGCTACCCTACCGCTCCCTTAGCTGTGATATCATAACATCACGCTGATTGGTCGTGAAGAGCTTGCAAAGAGACGTCGCATTTCCTGTTTGTAATTCAACTCCATTTATTCAGCTCCAGTCTTATTCAGCTGTAAAACCCGTCTCCATGGCGTGTAATGTGGTCGAACGAGTACAGATTAGTAGTGTGGAGTAAACATGTTTCATATCTCTGAACCAGCATAACTTGTTTACTTCGATAAAAAAAATCGCGTTTATCCAGGGTATAAAAACTATGAAGTATGGTCTTCGTTAAAACGGCTGATCACTGAAGCTTTGATGTTGTAGAATGTCGTCGAGGAAATTGTCACGCCCTGTTCTTGAGTCACTATACAGTTCAAGGAGCTGATCGGGTTAGGCGGCTGACTCTGCGTGCTTGCGGTGGATGAGGTTGGGACAAAACTCAAAATTTGTACTTTATTAAAACGTGTTTTATCCTGAACATGACATAAGTTATTAGTTGGTAATGTCATTTATTAAACGGAAACATGCATCCGTCATCCAGTTTCCGGAACCTCAAAACAGAATAACACGAGTTGGTCAGGAATGGGGAGTGAGTGAGTTGAGTTTTACGCCGCACTCAGCAATATCCCAGCTATATGGCGGAGGTCTGTAAATAATTGAGTCTGGACCTGACAATCAGGTGACCAGCAACATGATCATCGATCTGCGCAATTGGGAACCGATGACGTGTCAACCAAGTCAGCGAGCCTGACCACCCGATCCCGATAGTCGCTTCTTACGACAAGCATGGGTTGCTGAAGGCCTATTCTACCCCGGGACCTTCACGGGTCCCAGGAATCGGAAATACACTTGATTATTACTTTTGTTTAAAGCGACACTCAGCAATATTCAGCAAAATGGCAGGGACCTGTAAATAATAGAGTCCCGTCAAGACAATCCAGAGATCAACAATCTGAGGTGTCATGTGTTTCCAGGATGTGTATTAGGCTGCAGAAATGAATGATGAACTAGGAAATAGTTTAAATTTGGCAACACAAATCATGCAGAGTAACTCTGAAAGAGGTCGCAGGAGGTCTTGTATACATATCTTTAAACGTTTAGGGACTCACAAGGTGTCTGTATGATTTCCCCCAAATCTGAGTCGCACTGCGGTCAAAGCGTCATAGCTGTGATCGCAACGACATTGGCCAGCTCGGTTGTAACGGCGGCTTAGATGTCTACTGTGAGAATGCGGAGCCAGCAACGGAGGTTAAAAAATTATCGGGCCGAGCCGTAAATGCATCCAGGGTATAGTGAAGATTTATCGGAACGTATACCCTAGAGACATCGTGGATGTGGACTGTCTAGTCTAGACCTGATTATTTACAGAGTGCTGCAGTTTGCTGATTACTTGACTGAGTTCGGGGTTGAGGGGCAGCATGCCCGCAGCATGTGGAACCATTTTCAGACTGACGGTCCACGCACTACCAATCACGGGGAAGGATGGCACTCGAAGATGACATCCATTCTAGCTTCCCCTCACCCGAACATTTTTAAGTTCGTAGACATTTTCAAGAACGAGCAAGCCTTCTCAGAGGCCACTATCATTCAGCTGACTGCAAATGGAAAAGTACGGCTGAAAAGAAGAAAGTATTGACAAGTGGAGACTCCAAACTCTGACAACTGAGCTGTTAACCCGTGCAAAGACTGTCTACGAGTATGCCGATAGTGTGGCCGTTCTTACCGCCTTGTGAATGTATATGAGTAATATTATTATGTTGACGTACGTTTTGAAGAGTAATATGATGACTATATTGACGTAATGTATGACGTAATATGACAAGATTGAATGTAACAAGAAGAATGAAAATGATACAGAATAAACTGTTATACAGTATCTTTGACTTCAGTCATTATTGCGGAGGAACACCTCCTTGTCTAACACCTGTGAAACATTCAAAATAATCAGATAGTTTTCTCCCTTCTCCGACAACTACAGCAGACTCCACACTGTCATATAAATGTTGAAGAACACCAAATATTTTTCCACGGATACCATTTCTTAAAAGAAGATAAAATAATTTATGTTGGTTACCGCTTTGATAAAAGTCATGAATGCTAGGTAAAATCTGCCGTTCCTTCGAGTTATATGCATTTGAACGACGGATTTCCTTGTAGATGTAATTTTGGTCAATTTCGTGGGGCGGGAGTTGGGTTTTGTATTTTCTGACAGATCTGTTTTGAACTCTTCCATTCAGATTGATTGTGTATAAATTCAATAATTAGCTGTAATGTTTGCCAGTCATGTTGGTTTGTTTTTCCTTACAGCGAGTGTCGGTATCAATTATTATCTATTTTTATTATTTATATTGTTTATAAGTCACACAACGGCAATTATATGACAAATAAAGATTCTCAAAACTATTAATGTACATTATTGCAAAGGAATTACGAATATTATTTTTAGTAGTAGTAGTTTTGACTACATCACGAAAATTACTGAACGTATCGGGTGAACCGGTTCTCGAAAAGTGTACCGCAATATATCGTATTGTGAAGTTCGAATTGCAATATACCAGTAAACCGGTTTCATAGCTCACCACAAGTTGAAACAATGGACGAGACACATCACGTATATGGACCCCTGTTCTCCTCAAAAGCCATACCACTGAAGTGATGAAGTGAATCAACTGCTCAACAAATGTTTGGAAAAATACCAAGCGTCTCTTTGTCGTTGTGGAAAAAAACACGGCAAAGGTCTTCGTTTAAAGTCCACTTAAGAATCTAAGCGTCCTTGGCGTGTATCCGCAGATATTTATATGCAAAGGTGATTCATTTGCACATGCTTGCGATACAGTCAGCTCAGTACAATGGAATTCGCCTTCACCGAAGACTTTTTATGATTATGGAAATGGTTTTGTCGGTTTTATTATGTATATTTATCAGAGAATCTCGCAAAGTTGGCAGTTGGACGTCAAGCTGATTAATAATTGCTTCCATTGGAGGTCCCTGAGCCGTGGGAAACGTTCATTAGTATGTATATAGCATATAGTATGGATCTGTCGGTGACCAGGGGAGCCATAACTCAATGTTAAGGCTTTGGACTGTGCTCTTTTCTTGTCATCTATCTTAATACTTTTGCTCTGTAATTGCGCTAACGTAAGGCGTATGTTTGACGATGCAAATATAATTTGAAATAAGACCTATGTGTTTTTATTGTAAGTGATACACGCGCAAAGAAACACACACACACACACATACGCACGCACGCACGCTTGCATGCGCCCACACAAACATACTATTTTAATTTCATCCTCGGGAACTATCTGAATATCATATGTGAGTGAGTGAGTTTAGTTTTACGCCGCACTCAGCAATATTCCAGCTATATGGCAGCGGTCTGTAAATAATTGAGTCTGGACCAAACAATCCAGTGACCAACAACATGAGCAATGATTTGCGCAATTGGGAACCCATGACATGTGTCAACCAAGTCATCGAGCCTGAGCACCCGATCCCGTTAGTCGCCTTTTGCGACAAGCATAGTCGCCTTTTGAGGCAAGTATGGGTTGCTGAAGGCCTATTCTACCCCGGGACCTTCACGGGTCGAATATCACATGTGCATGTCGATACGAGCCAATGGAAATATTGAAGTATTTGCACGTACGCACATACGCACGCACATACGCACGCACACACAGATGCACATAATCCGTACAATGTTTCATTACTCTTGACTTTTGTTAATAAGGATCAGTCTGAAGTGACATCGACGCGCAGATAAAGATTGTTGACCTTTAAGGTGTAATTAAATCAAAACAACTTTTATAATCCATGGACGCATCATAAAAGAAGTCTTGCGGTTTGAATGTTGAGTGACTGAATGTGTGAGTGAGTGAGTATGGATACATGCCGCTTTCATCTTTCAACAATATCACTGCGGGGACACCAGAAATGGGCTTCACCCATTGTACCCGTGTGGAGAATATCGAGACCAGCGGGCGCTTTAACCACTGGGCTTCCCTATGTTGAATGTTGCAGTGTGACCCATGGTGACACCAGCGAGGATCTACTCTAAAACCTAAATCCAAACACGAGATTCTTATCTAACATCCTATAATTATACTACCCTATATTTTTATCCAATAATTAATATGCGGTTCAGACAATATTCAAATGCTTCAATGCCCTCAAAAAGGATCTAAGTTTTTCATGTCACATTCAACCGAACCTTTTGTTGTCTATCCGTAGGGCTTGTGTAGAGTGAGTGAGCTGGTTTCTACGCCGCTTTTTGCAATATTACAGCAATATCACGGCATGGGACACCAGAAATTAGAAGAATCGAACCCGGACTTTTGGCAGGACTAGCGAACGCTTTAACCACCATGCTACCCCACCGTGTCAGGGTTGACAAAGATGTATTAGTCGCCTCTAGCGTTCTGTGTCATGAGCTTCGAGCGCATCCGGGAGCTCCCTTTGTGTTCCCCGTCCTATGAGCGTACGTCGAGGACATGTAGGGGTTTCCCCTAAATGTCTGTCACATGACTGAATACTCATCAAACATGAGTTGAAAGAAAAACAATCCACCCGTAAGACCCAGACAAGTTAAAATCAAGTAACCGCACCCTTTGCCACTAAGATTCACACAAAATGTTAATATCAAATGCGATCAAGTTGCAGGTATGATTGCTTATCAAAGTTTTTGTAAATCGACACTGCCTGTGTGGACTAGGCACCATGATCTCAACAAGGAAGTGGTTTGCTAATTACAACAAAACACGCCAACAAACCGATCACGACACAATATTAATATAATAATAATAATGTTCAGATTTAAGCAGGAGGTAAATAAAGGGATCAAAATCTTTCCAATATCAAGAAGAAAATTTGCCTAAAGGGAAATCGAGTGCACGATTCCGCTTAAATCGGGAGAACAAGCACATGAAAACGCAAGGAATACTAAAGACAGATGACTCCCAAACCTTGGCGATTTATAAAAAGTATGTTTTGTTATCCAACACCAAAAACTGGCTGTTATATGAGATATATTTAAAGCAAAATCTCCGAGGAGATATCACAAATGATACTCGAGGTCCGGGTTCGACGGGTACAATGTGTGAAGCCCATTTCTGGTGTCCTCCGTCGTAATACTGATCTTGGTAACAGCGGCGTAAAACTAACCTCTCGTGAAACACTTAGATCTGGGAAAGGTTTGATGTAAGGTAAAGCATTTGAATATTTTCTAAACCGCATGTATATATATACTCACTAAAACATTTCGGCATTTCGAAATCAAAATATCACTGGGTCATGATTAACGAGCTTTTTCCGAGTTTTCTAGTTAAATCGATGCACCACTACAAATTTCAGCAAAGCGTTAGCTGAAGAAGAGAACAGACAATTGCCAACCGGATGCTATCAAACATTAATATGAACACTCCAAAGTAGGTCAAGATTTGACGTTTTGACAAACGTATGTTCACCAAATGAGAGTACACAATCAAATGGCACAGCAGTTCATCATAGCAGGGACAATACCAGGTGAATTTAGGTATTAGCTGGAATTTAATAAACCCTTTAGGTTTTGGAGGCAAGTGACCATTTCCGGTCAAAATCTGATTTGACGGGGCTCCTTAAGCAGTGGAGTGGGTTCTGTTGGGTAACGGTATTGGAGAAAATAAGATTCACAGGGTGAGTGAGTTCAGTTTTACGCCGCACTCAGCAATATTCCAGCTATATGGTGGCGGTCTTTAAATAATTGAGTATGGGCCAGATAATCCAGTGATCAACGGCATGAACATCGATTTGCGCAATTGGGAACCTATGACATGTGTCGAGTAAGTCAGCTAGCCTGACAACCCGATTTGGTTAATAGTATAGTCGCCTTTTTTGGCAAGCACTGGGTGCTGAAGGCCTGTTCCAACCAGGACCTTCACGGAATATTCGCTGTTGTTTCCGATAATCAATTCGCACCATCATGCAGTTATCCGTTCATGCAGTACCAGCAGACAGGTTGTGCGACACGAGAGACGCCCTGTTGACAATGGTAAATGACATACTGGGTTAAACCTAGGTTATCAAGCAGCTACTGAAGCGGCATAACAGGGCATATGTATGAGTCACGGCGTGTGTCATTGTCAGACGGTGTGTTGTTCCGCTTGACAGACGGTTGTTGTCATCAGGTAGACTTGAGGTTGAGAAGTGAGTTGATGGGTTGAGTTTTGTTTGTTTGTTATTTAACGCCGCAATATCCCAGCTACATGGCGACGGACCGGTTTGTGCATGCTCGAGGCTTGGACAGACAATCCAGTGATCAACAGCATGAGCGTCGATCTACGTAACTGAGACACGATGACATGCGCCAACCAAGTCAATAAGCCGTTAACCCGTTAAATTGAACTACAACAACCCATGCTTGCCACAAAAGGCGACTATGCTTGTCGTAAGAGCCGACTAACGGGATCGGGTGGTCAGGCTCGCTGACTTGGTTGACACATGTCATCGGTTCCCAATTACGCAGATCGATGCTCATGCTGTTGATCACTGGCTTGTCTGATCCAGATCCTATTATTTACATACCGCCGCTACATAGCTGGAATATTGCTGAGTGTGGTGTAAATCTAAACTCACTCACTCACTCACTCATTCCACGCACCAGGAAAACGAATGATTGATAGCATGGATAGCACGCCTGGGCTTCAAAGGTTTTAAAAGATCATACGCCTTGACTAGAAGAACTAAAATGAATGATGGGTTACCGTTTCCTCGTCTGATGGATATTTACAATTGTTTTCGAGAATAACACTTCCCTTTGAATGAGTGAGAGAGTTATGTTAGTAAAATATTCCAGCAACATCACGGCTGGCGGCACCACAAATGGGCTTCATACATTGCTTCCATGAGGGGAATCGAACCCGGGTCTTGGAATGAGGAGCGAACGCTTGAACCAGGAAGCTATCTCATCGCCTCCTGAAAGCATTAGCTTTCGACAAATTCGGTAAGCGTCCAATATCTTTCCATCATAGACCTCAACGTTTTGTTTCGATATTTTTAGTGATATTTCGAGAAAAAACATTCACTTTGTTGGAAATATTTCGTGACAGAGAAGCCAGCGAACCTGACGTCTAAATGTATAGTGAGCTTAAACAGAATGACCTACACTGATCGCTCATTTTGTTTACATCGACGTTCATCCTTTGTAGTGAATGAAAGTCGGTTTCGATGTGAGTTTAGGACAGTTTTGAACATTGCAGAATGTGAAATTCACAATATGATACATTTTCTTATTGTTTTTTCTCACACAAAACTAACATACAAGATACCAACACGAGTAGACATACAAATATTTAGGTGTGATAAACTTAACCCCATTTTGCCACATCGGGATCCCTTCGAAAGTGGATTTGTCCGGTGCTTGGGCTGCGGGGATCGGCTTTGCGTATCTTCTATAACGATAGCTTTTTAATTCCACGATTGTCGGCAATACAGTGATGTGTTGGAGGGGCGGGGTAGAGACGGGGTATGGGGGTTTTAGAAGAACAATAAACGTCATTAGATGACAAAGAATCTGTCGACAAGGCCATAAAAGTAACTAGATTATCATAGAAGTAAAACTAGCAAGTAACTTTCAAAATCAGACAATCCATTCAATAGTAGACAAGAAGTTCAGAGTAGTAAAGAGAGCAGCCTCGTAGTTATGTTAATTTCGATTCGATGCAACGTAAGATAGGGCGTGGGGAGTCGGGGAGGGCGAAGGGACGGAGGGCGTGAGACAGACAAAGAGAGAGGGAGGGAGAGAGAGAGCGAGAGGGGATGGAAGGACTGACTAAGTGATGCGCATTACCTGTAGTTTTCGGCCCACACTTCCATAGGCTGTTTTAAACGCCACATCAGTAGAGATGACATTTATATGACGCCAACTCAAACCTATTATCAGTTTCGTTTACAAACGTAATAGTCAAGCGTGTATAAATTTAAAAGTTAACAATATAAACATGAATAAAGGATGAATTAAACAGAAATATCAATGTATAATAATACCAATTGTATCAAGAATATCTTTAACGTTTCTAATACCGTAGAGTATCTCGATTCAAGTCGAGGTTTGACATCTCGTGAACTATATACATCACAGCAAGTTAACTGTTAACAGCACCAAGCAGGCATATCTGGTTATGAATGATTATGAAGGTAGGTAATGTGCATATTATAATTAACACGGTGTATCATCAGGCGTTTGGGCAAGACCAGAAATAAACCGGAATTCGACCAACATCGTCAACATCAATACCTATTGAAGAAGCGATGATACAACAATGGTCCTACCTGGACGAACTCTTCCGGTTGGCCTTTGGCTGTAAACCCCAACTAACACAAAACAGTGTACACTTTCATACGGGTGACATGTAATCTCCCTTTCCAATGTTGTAATCCAAGAGAGAATATGTTCGATCACCTCCGTTCCAGGTAAGAAGCGATCTCACGAGTCGAAACACAACGACTTAAGATAATTATAATACCGAATCAGGGCTGGTTGCCAGTAGCGCTTTCAGCGTGTTGTCGTCTAACATAACCCGTTCAGCTCTGATTCCTTCAAGTCTAACAATAGTCTTTACGTGTTGGGCCCGACTTGAGGTGATAGACATGGTGCTGACAGATGTGATGGTGAATACATGTACATATCACTGTCTGTCACACAGACCGTGAACTACATATACCTAGAAGGCCCACGCAAGTCAAGATACGTGGAAAGTACTTTTTTATGTTTATTTTTTGTTTATATCCCCATAGATATAATGTTCAGTATGATATGTGGATTCTCTTTTTATATCCCCATAAATATAATGTTCAGTATGATATATGGCAAGTATTTTTCTTATACTCTTTTTTTATATCCCCATAAATATAATGTTCAGTATGATATGTGGCAAGTATTTTTTTATACTCTTTTTTTATATCCCCATAAATATAATGTTCAGTATGACATGTGGCAAGTATTGTTTTTATATTCTTTTTTTATATCCCCATAAATATAATGTTCAGTATGATATGTGGCAAGTATTGTTTTATATTCTTTTTTTAATATCCCCATAAATATAATGTTCAGTATGATATGTGGCAAGTATTGTTTTTATATTCTTTTTTTATATCCCCATAAATATAATGTTCAGTATGATATGTGGCAAGTATTGTTTTATATTCTTTTTTTATATCCCCATAAATATAATGTTCAGTATGACATGTGGCAAGTATTGTTTTTATATTCTTTTTTTATATCCCCATAAATATAATGTTCAGTATGATATGTGGCAAGTATTGTTTTATATTCTTTTTTTAATATCCCCATAAATATAATGTTCAGTATGATATGTGGCAGGTATTTTTTTATATTCTTTTTTTATATCCCCATAAATATAATGTTCAGTATGATATGTGGCAAGTATTTTTTTATATTCTTTTTTTAATATCCCCATAAATATAATGTTCAGTATGATATGTGGCAGGTATTTTTTTATATTCTTTTTTTATATCCCCATAAATATAATGTTCAGTATGATATGTGGCAAGTATTGTTTTATATTCTTTTTTTTATATCCCCATAAATATAATGTTCAGGATGATATGTGGCAAGTATTTTTTTATATTCTTTTTTTATATCCCCATAAATATAATGTTCAGTATGATATATGGCAAGTATTTTTCTTATACTCTTTTTTTATATCCCCATAAATATAATGTTCAGTATGATATGTGGCAAGTATTTTTTTATACTCTTTTTTTATATCCCCATAAATATAATGTTCAGTATGACATGTGGCAAGTATTGTTTTTATATTCTTTTTTTATATCCCCATAAATATAATGTTCAGTATGATATGTGGCAGGTATTTTTTTATATTCTTTTTTTATATCCCCATAAATATAATGTTCAGTATGACATGTGGCAAGTATTGTTTTTATATTCTTTTTTTATATCCCCATAAATATAATGTTCAGTATGATATGTGGCAAGTATTGTTTTATATTCTTTTTTTAATATCCCCATAAATGTAATGTTCAGTATGATATGTGGCAGGTATTTTTTTATATTCTTTTTTTATATCCCCATAAATATAATGTTCAGTATGATATGTGGCAGGTATTTTTTTATATTCTTTTTTTATATCCCCATAAATATAATGTTCAGTATGATATGTGGCAAGTATTGTTTTATATTCTTTTTTTTATATCCCCATAAATATAATGTTCAGTATGATATGTGGCAAGTATTTTTTTATATTCTTTTTTTATATCCCCATAAATATGATGTTCAGTATGATATGTGGCAAGTATTTTTTTATATTCTTTTTCTATATCCCCATAAATATAATGTTCAGTATGATATGTGGCAGGTATTTTTTTATATTCTTTTTTTAATATCCCCATAAATATAATGTTCAGTATGATATGTGGCAAGTATTGTTTTATATTCTTTTTTTATATCCCCATAAATATAATGTTCAGTATGATATGTGGCAGGTATTTTTTTATATTCTTTTTTTATATCCCCATAAATATAATGTTCAGTATGATATGTGGCAAGTATTGTTTTATATTCTTTTTTTTATATCCCCATAAATATAATGTTCAGTATGATATGTGGCAAGTATTTTTTTATATTCTTTTTTTATATCCCCATAAATATAATGTTCAGTATGACATGTGGCAGGTATTTTTTTATATTCTTTTTTTAATATCCCCATAAATATAATGTTCAGTATGATATGTGGCAAGTATTTTTTTATATTCTTTTTTTATATCCCCATAAATATGATGTTCAGTATGATATGTGGCAAGTATTTTTTTATATTCTTTTTTTATATCCCCATAAATATAATGTTCAGTATAATATGTGGCAGGTATTTTTTTATATTCTTTTTTTATATCCCCATAAATATAATGTTCAGTATGATATGTGGCAAGTATTGTTTTATATTCTTTTTTTATATCCCCATAAATATAATGTTCAGTATGATATGTGGCAGGTATTTTTTTATATTCTTTTTTTATATCCCCATAAATATAATGTTCAGTATGATATGTGGCAAGTATTGTTTTATATTCTTTTTTTAATATCCCCATAAATGTAATGTTCAGTATGATATGTGGCAGGTATTTTTTTTATACTCTTTTTTTATATCCCCATAAATATAATGTTCAGTATGATATGTGGCAGGTATTTTTTTATACTCTTTTTTTATATCCCCATAAATATAATGTTCAGTATGATATGTGGCAAGTATTGTTTTTATATTCTTTTTTTATATCCCCATAAATATAATGTTCAGTATGATATGTGGCAAGTATTGTTTTTATATTCTTTTTTTATATCCCCATAAATATAATGTTCAGTATGATATGTGGCAAGTATTGTTTTTATATTCTTTTTTTATATCCCCATAAATATAATGTTCAGTATGATATGTGGCAAGTATTGTTTTTATATTCTTTTTTTATATCCCCATAAATATAATGTTCAGTATGATATGTGGCAGGTATTTTTTTATATTCTTTTTTTATATCCCCATAAATATAATGTTCAGTATGATATGTGGCAAGTATTGTTTTATATTCTTTTTTTTATATCCCCATAAATATAATGTTCAGTATGACATGTGGCAAGTATTTTTTTATATTCTTTTTTTAATATCCCCATAAATATAATGTTCAGTATGATATGTGGCAGGTATTGTTTTATATTCTTTTTTTATATCCCCATAAATATAATGTTCAGTATGATATGTGGCAAGTATTTTTTTATATTCTTTTTTTATATCCCCATAAATATAATGTTCAGTATGATATGTGGCAGGTATTTTTTTTATATTCTTTTTTTAATATCCCCATAAATATGATGTTCAGTATGATATGTGGCAAGTATTGTTTTTATATTCTTTTTTTAATATCCCCATAAATATGATGTTCAGTATGATATGTGGCAAGTATTTTTATATTCTTTTTTTATATCCCCATAAATATAATGTTCAGTATGACATGTGGCAGGTATTTTTTTATATTCTTTTTTTTATATCCCCATAAATATAATGTTCAGTATGATATGTGGCAAGTATTGTTTTATATTCTTTTTTTATATCCCCATAAATATAATGTTCAGTATGATATGTGGCAAGTATTTTTATATTCTTTTTTTATATCCCCATAAATATAATGTTCAGTATGATATGTGGCAAGTATTTTTTTATATTCTTTTTTTTATATCCCCATAAATATAATGTTCAGTATGATATGTGGCAAGTATTGTTTTATATTCTTTTTTTAATATCCCCATAAATATAATGTTCAGTATGATATGTGGCAAGTATTTTTATATTCTTTTTTTATATCCCCATAAATATAATGTTCAGTATGATATGTGGCAGGTATTTTTTTATATTCTTTTTTTTATATCCCCATAAATATGATGTTCAGTATGATATGTGGCAAGTATTGTTTTTATATTCTTTTTTTATATCCCCATAAATATAATGTTCAGTATGATATGTGGCAAGTATTGTTTTATATTCTTTTTTTAATATCCCCATAAATATAATGTTCAGTATGATATGTGGCAAGTATTTTTATATTCTTTTTTTATATCCCCATAAATATAATGTTCAGTATGATATGTGGCAGGTATTTTTTTATATTCTTTTTTTTATATCCCCATAAATATAATGTTCAGTATGATATGTGGCAAGTATTGTTTTTATATTCTTTTTTTAATATCCCCATAAATATAATGTTCAGTATGATATGTGGCAAGTATTTTTATATTCTTTTTTTATATCCCCATAAATATAATGTTCAGTATGATATGTGGCAGGTATTTTTTTATATTCTTTTTTTAATATCCCCATAAATATAATGTTCAGTATGATATGTGGCAAGTATTTTTTTTATATTCTTTTTTTATATCCCCATAAATATAATGTTCAGTATGATATGTGGCAGGTATTTTTTTATATTCTTTTTTTAATATCCCCATAAATATGATGTTCAGTATGATATGTGGCAAGTATTTTTTTTATATTCTTTTTTTATATCCCCATAAATATAATGTTCAGTATGATATGTGGCAAGTATTGTTTTTATATTCTTTTTTTATATCCCCATAAATATAATGTTCAGTATGATATGTGGCAGGTATTTTTTTTATATTCTTTTTTTAATATCCCCATAAATATAATGTTCAGTATGATATGTGGCAAGTATTGTTTTACATTCTTTTTTTATATCCCCATAAATATAATGTTCAGTATGATATGTGGCAAGTATTGTTTTTATATTCTTTTTTTAATATCCCCATAAATATGATGTTCAGTATGATATGTGGCAAGTATTTTTATATTCTTTTTTTATATCCCCATAAATATAATGTTCAGTATGATATGTGGCAAGTATTTTTTTTATATTCTTTTTTTATATCCCCATAAATATAATGTTCAGTATGATATGTGGCAAGTATTGTTTTTATATTCTTTTTTTAATATCCCCATAAATATAATGTTCAGTATGATATGTGGCAAGTATTTTTTTATATTCTTTTTTTAATATCCCCATAAATATAATGTTCAGTATGATATGTGGCAGGTATTTTTATATTCTTTTTTTATATCCCCATAAATATAATGTTCAGTATGATATGTGGCAAGTATTTTTATATTCTTTTTTCATATCCCCATAAATATAATGTTCAGTATGATATGTGGCAAGTATTTTTTTTATATTCTTTTTTTATATCCCCATAAATATAATGTTCAGTATGATATGTGGCAAGTATTGTTTTTATATTCTTTTTTTAATATCCCCATAAATATAATGTTCAGTATGATATGTGGCAAGTATTGATTTCCGCAGTTTTTGAAGTATCAGTGGTTCATTTTTTGTGAAAAAAAACCCAAAAAAAACAAGAAAAACATTTGCCACAGGGCAAGTGACCTTAAGGAAGTAACTTGTCTTGTCTAATTTACCACTTACCCTGATTTTCATGACACAATCATGCTCATCATATGATCATGCAATTATGAAAGAATAAATCAGCGTTGTATGTTATGTTTACTGGACTATATCCAGAAGTGATAAATAGCAAAGAACGATAACTCTCTGTATTATCATTGCGAAATTTAATAGCTACACTTTGAGCAGATATGAAAGGAAATATGGGTTTATTTGCAGTTTGAAACCGTAAATGGAAATCATCTAGTAGCCCGGACATGGAAACTGACTTGTCCCGGGTGTCGGGCAATGGGATTTGTTTCCATTGAGTATACAGTGAGTGAGTGAATCGGGTTTTATACCAATATTCCAGCAATATAATGTCGGGGGACAGCAGAATTGGGCTTCACACAGTTTGAAGACATTTTATTCCTCAAGATGGCCAATTTTAGAATTAAGGGGAATCGAACCCTGATTTGCGTTGTGACGAGTGAACGCTTCAACCACTAAGTTATCCCACCGCGCTTCTGAAAGTGGTGAATGTTTCGGTTATTTTCATGTTATGATCATTTGATTGATAGCTAGAATGTCTGTTTCAGTGTTCCGCGGTTTTAACAAATTTCTTTTGTTATTTTTTTTCATGGCGCCACGGGACGCCCGAACGACTTTGTCTAGAATAGATGGTGCGATCTCGTTGAAATCGAGTCCGGCTAGCCCAACTGGTTGTGTAAATAGTTAATGACGGCCGTTTCAAATCACCGTCTCTGTTTACTTTTCTTTTTAAGTATCTTGCACAGCGTTATTTATTACAATGAGTATATGGATTGTTATGAGGATTATCTAAGTATGAAAAAACTATGAAAGCTACGTACTCGTCCAATATAAAGTTTAACGTTCTTCAGCGCCGCTGCACCACCCCCACCCCTGGATCCACCTGGGGTAACGTATAACACAATCCCGCGAAACAATGATTCTTCTGGTGAATGTGACCCGTGAAGGTCCCGGGGTAGAATAGGCCTTCAGTGACCCATGCTTGCCATAAAAAGTGACTATGCTTGTCGTAAGAGGCGACTAACGCGATCGGGTGGTCAGGCTCACTGACTTGGTTGACATGTCATGGGTTCCCAATTGCGCAAATCGATGTTCATGTTGTTGATCAGTGGATTGTCTAGTCCAGACTCATTACTTACAGACCATATAGCTGGAATATTGCTGAGCGCTGCGTAAAACTGAACTCACTCACTCAGTCACTCTGGTGAATGTTTTGGAGCTAATGGTTACTCCGAAACGGCTGTTAATATTTTTGTATCACCACACTGTAACCAAAACAGCATTACATGGAGTGCAAAAGCAGAAGAATGTTTGTTGATCACGGTTATCTGGTCGGCATTTCAATCGACATCTGCAATCCAAAAGAGCTGAAACTAGACTGCATTGCTCGCTTCCGTTTCAAAGACAATGGGTTACAACTGAACCCCACCACCCCAATGCTTGTCGAAAAAAGCGACTAACGGGATCGGGTGGTCAAGCTCAGTGATTTGGGTGACACATGTAATCGGTCCCCAATGGAACAGATCAATATATTCCATTGCCATATTATCCCACGGCGTCAATCACTGGATTGTCTGGTTCATACTCGATTAACCCGTGAAGGTCCCGGGGTAGAATAGGCCTTCATCAAACCATGCTTGCCATAAAAGGCGACTATGCTTGTCGTAAGAGGCGACTAACGGGATCAGAAAACAGAACACAGCTGTTCCACTAACGCAAGACCCGTGAAGGTCCGGGGTAGAATAGGCCTTCAGCAACCCATGCTTGCCATAAAAGGCGACTATGTTTGTCGTAAGAGGCGACTAACGGGATCAGAAAACAGAACACAGCTGTTCCACTAATGCAAGACCCGTGAAGGTCCCGGGGTAGAATGGTTCTTCAACAACCCATGCTTGCCATAAAAAGTGACTATGCTTGTCGTAAGAGGCGACTAACGGGATCGGGTGGTCAGACTCGCTGACTTGACTGACACATGTCATCGGTTCCCAACTGCGCAGATCGATGCTCATGTTGTTGATCACTGGATTGTCTGGTCCAGACTCGATTATTTACAGACCGCCACCATATAGATGGAATATTGCTGAGTGCGGCGTAAAACTGAACTCACTCTCACTCATACTCGACTATGAAAGACCACCCCCACCCCCCACCACCCCCACCCCCTCCCCCCTCCTAAAGCTGGAAAAGGCTGAGAGCGGCGTAGAACAAGAAACGCACACTCTAACACAAGAGCGCAGAAGTTGTAATGAACAACAAATCACGATGTTCAGCGAAGCGCAGTTTTGCAGGCGAAGCTTTTGTCAGACAGTCCCGTGTTGGTTGATCACGCCCGTCATACTACGAACAATTTATCACACAGTTTCGTCCATAAATACGTCTTCAGACGGGACAGCAGTGAATCGAAACGAGGATGAGGTCACACTATTCATGGATGTAGGTGGGCTTGTAAAAACTCTACCAACCAGACAGTCAGTGCATTCAATCTGTTCCTCCGCGAAGGATTTAGAACAGTGAGGTAACCATATGGGTACAACCTGTGAAGCCCATTTCTGGTTTTCCGCGCGGCCATATTTTTGAATACTTGTCGACATCAACTGCGTTGGAATTTCGCCAATCCACGTGTATTCGTCCAGATTACTTGCCCCGCCTGCTTGTCACAAACGCGTTCACTGCGCTGACTCATCTAATACTTGTCAAGCAGTAAGTTACGTTATTTTAAAGCCAAAATGGGTGATTCTCGAACACACCATATACGTGTACTAAAGTTTATATGAAGCAACGTGTAAAATCTAAACAAATGATATGACAAATAGAGAGCGTAAGTCTCTTTGCAATAACATAGGTTTGCACCTGAATATTTCCGTGAATATGCATCAATGTTTGTTTCTTTAAAATACATGTGTGTTCAAAGTGTTTTCTCAGACTGATTTAGTAGGAGGCAACTAACGGAAACATGACATCGTATCCCAATTTACAGATACTCATGATGTCACTCACTGGATTATTTGGTCCAGACTCGATTTTTCGCAGACCACTGTCATTTGGTTGGAATGTCGGTGTGTGCGGCGTTAAACAATAAACAAAAAGAAAAGAAAACAAAACAAACCCAAAACGGAAACCCGGGATCGCCACAAAATTGTTGATTAGCCTGTTTCTCGACAACTGCGCATATAACATTCGACTCACGGTGCCTGTCAAGTTTCCGGACAGCTGACTCCTTGAAATCAACGACCCGTCATCGCCGAGCTGCCTGGGTCACGTGACTCACACAATAACGTTCTTGGGAATGCCTACAAAGATTGGATTTCGTGGCGAACAGGATATACAGTCGAACCCCGTTGTGTCGAACTCGTCAGGACCAAGGGAAAAGTTCGACTTATCCGAGTGTTCGACACATCCGTCAGCATTGAAAGGACCAAGAACCAACACAACCACGGTGCTTAACACATCGTTATTTCGCAGTAGGATACACATACGAACAATATATCTTTGCAATAAACGTTTACGACAATATTGATCTTTAAATTACAACATATACAAATGTAAATCAATTCAATCACTTTATTCGTCATGGCAAATAAATATGCATACAAAAAGATAAGAACAAGAATAATTTAACAAACTCACAAGCGATCCCGTTTAGTTGGCAGCACTAATTCATTTTCAGTCAGTATAAAAAGTTGTATAGTTCACACAAACGGAATCGGAATGTACATACGTGTACATGTGGGGAATTTATCTCTTAAAAAAATCCGAAATTACAGTCTGTTTGGCGTTCGGGCATGGCATCACAGCAGAATTGCTCAAAAAGTTTCTTAATGTACCAAGCTGGTTGAAATCACGTGTCACGTGCTTCCACAAATCTGATAAGGGTGTCGAGGGCGGTCCATGCTGCAGCTAGGGTAGGGGTGGGTGGTTCAATTTCATCAGATTCAGTGTCACTCTCGGGATCGCTGTCATTGTTAGGTTTCTCCGGCGCCGGTTTTCTCGTGTCAAGAACTTCATCCACGATAGAATCTTCAGAGTCCGGGTCACACGTAGCAAGGTCCTCGTCCACACAAGCATAGCCCATCAGGGTGATGGGTCGGCCGACAAGATCGCTGAGGGGAATGTCATCTTCGGGATCATCTTCGTTGTCAGCATCGATGACGTCGATGTTTGTGTTACTCACAAACCCTGCATGTCGGAAACAGTTTCTAATTGTTGTTTGTGAAACACTTTCCCATGCCAGCTGAAGGAACCTAAGTGCTTCAAGAACACTGACAGTTGTTTCAGTTTTGTTTTCAATTGCTGCTAGATATTTTGCAGTCACATGCTTCCGATAATGAACCTTCAAGTTGTGTATTATTCCCTGATCCATTGGCTGTGTTTAACTGGTGGTATTGGGGGGCAAAAAGATGAGTTGAATGTTTGTAAGCCCAGTTACGTTTGGATGTGCAGGGCAGTTATCAACAACTAAGACAATTTTGCGAGCATTACGTCGCATTTTCCTGTCCAGCTTACATAACCAATTTCGGAATAAGTCAGAATTCATCCACGCTTTCCTATTCGCATGATATTCAGTTGGCAATTTCTTCACATTTTTGAAACAACGTGGATTTGCAGATTTACCTATTGCAAGAAGTGGAATCTCGATAATCTTTGAGAAATATTTGAGTATGCTGTGATACATCACGAACAAAGAAATTCAGAAGCGCCTGTTTGTCATTGTTAATTTTAACCCTTTGTCAGGCAGTCGAGAGTATGTTTAATTATTTGAGCTTCTTTTAGCAATATTCTAGCAACATCGCGGCGGGGAACACCAGAGACGGGCTTCACACATTGTGTATAGTGGAGATTTATCGGAACGTATAAGTTGGAGATTACGACGATGGGCAATCAACAGCATCGAATTACGCAACTGTGATTCGATGAAATGTTTCAACCAAGTCAGCGAGCCTGACCACACGATCCCGTTAGTCGCCTTAACGGGTTATACACACAACAAACACAAGGCATATACAACCATGCAATACGTCACAAACGAACAGAGTTAGACAACCATATCGAACTAGGGTAAACTGCCAGTTTGGTAGGGTATCCGATCCGATGAAGCATGGGTGTGGCTGTCGGGTAAGGCGCCGTAGGTATGTGTACAATTTACATCCATGCGGCGTCCCAGAAAATTGTCAAACGTGTTAAACTGCGAGCGTGTGCATGCTTATACGTGCGTGCGTTTGGGACACTCAAAGTGTGTGTGTGCGTGTTTGCGTGCGTCCGCACGTGCGAAACCAGTTATAGTGGGCGTGCGTTAGTGCGAGACAGTGAGAGTGAGCATGTGTGTGAGCGCGTGTGCTTGTGTGAGTGTGCTGTTACAGCGTTCTTGCGTTGTACCTAGGATCCAGTTTCGAATCCCGTCATGGATTTACGGGAGAAATGTGTTCAGTCGATTTCTGGTGTCGAGAGCCTTGACATTGCGATGAAATGATGCGATGAAAGAATATGTTCGCCACCTTATTTTGAGATTATCTTTTCATGTTTACCAATAATCCTTTCCTCTAATATTCAGGGTCATGTTAGGGTTTTAGAGTTAGGGTAAGGGTTAGGCTAGGGATAGAGTTTGGATGTGGGTTATCCTTTCTTTCTTTTTGTGCTTTTCTGCCTGGGTGGCGAATATATATTATAGTGGCTCCACTGGAATATTGCCTCGACGGCTTAAAAACATTCACTGTTACACTGGGTCTCAGACGCTATACCAGTACTCGTGGTTTTCATCGCAGTTTCAAACCTTATAGAAGTATAACTTCGGTTTTTCCTCCCAGATTAAGCAGTTACGATGGCATCTGTGAAATAATGTTGGAAACGGCCTAAAACCGATACTCACTCGCGCATCAGATCAGGTGAGTGAGTGAGTGGGCATGGTTTTAGACTGCTTTTCAGTAATATTTAAGCAATATCACGGCGGGGCACACCTGAAATTGACTTCACACAATGTACACAAGTAGGGAATCGAACCCGGGTCTTCGGCGTGACGGGAGAACGTCTTTCCACTGGGCTACCTCACTTACCTGGTCAAGTGAGTGAGGGAGTCTAGTTTTATCCCAACTTTAGTAATATTCAAGCAATATCACGGCTAGGAACACATATTGTATCCACGCGTGGTCTTGAGCTACACCCAACGCCCCTACACTGGATCAGGAGTTTCTGGTGATTGACTCTGATTGCGTGACAGCATGTCACGTCCAGAGAATTAGGGAAGGTCATTCCAATCCCGATTTGTGCACGTGATCCTGGTGGGCAGCGGCCATGGGCGTTCAAGAGTCTATTTGTCACGAGATTCTATCTCTAGCGGGGTGCAATAATCAGAAATGATTGTTTTTGATTTAATTGAGTGAGTGATTTAGCGAGCGAGTACGGGTTTTCTAGCAATATTCCCGCAATATCACGGTGGGGGCACCAGAAATGGACGTCACACAATGTACCCATGTGAGGATTCGAACCCGGATCTTCGGCATGACGAGCAAACGCATGCTACCCCACCACCCTGTTTTAATTACACAGTAACTATGAAAGAGTTCATAATCTCCTGGTTCTCAAATACAAGACACTAACCAGCATCAACTCGGAACTTAGCGAAACAGTTTGGTGTGAAATGTCCTGCCAAATCCCCCCTCACTCGCGTTAGGTAGGGGCCGATCTAGTACGTGACGGTAACCGTCACATTTTAACGCGACCCTAACCGCAGCACCGTGTCAGGGAAGAAATATTTCCACAACGACCCACGTATGAACTTACAAAAACAGTAACACGCCATGACTAATCTCTTTTGTTCACAATCACATAGAGCTAATCCCGAAGAAAGCGATATGTACAGATCGTAATGCAGAACACCGCCATGCTCCACTGGGGCGAATATATATGCTTAGCACAGTGATTTCACATAAACGAGAAATGTAGGGGGAAATATTTCCCCAAAATAAGTTCTCTTGCTAAAGGGTTTATGAGAAATAAATAAACACCTTGTTAGAAGAACAAAGAGAGCATACAGCAAGGTACAGTTAAAATTTAAATGGAAGTTCGTAAATGGAAATATCGTACATAGATTTCTTATTGGTGTGTGTGGGGGTGGGTGGGGTGTGGGGGGTGGTGGGTGGGGTGTGTGTGTGTGTGGGTGTGTGTGTGTGTGAGAGAGAGAGAGAGAGAGAGAGAGAGAGAGAGAGAGAGAGAGAGAGAGAGAGATACCATGACGCAGTTTCATAATGGATAGTCCATGCAAGATACTTTACGCAGCTGACCGGATTTTTCTTCTATCCTCTTAAAGCTTTAAGGCAGGGTCACAACAAGTTTCACTTTTAAAGTTGGGAAAATGAGTGGCCGGGTTCGACTGACAGAACCGTCCTCTTTTTGTCACGATTACACTTATATGATATCCTAAAATGATGAGCTGTACGTTCTAAAATGGCTTTCAAAATCCAAAGTGGATATTTTGGAGTCAAGGCCGAAATAATAATGCATTTATTCATAATGTAACCTTTAAAATGCATCATATATTTACAAATGTTTGATTATATAATTTACTTAGATGACAAATTATGACTTCTTATGAGTCCTATTACGCAATGGAGTCATATTACGCAATGGAGTCTTAGTACGCAGTGGCGTCTTTTTACGCAATGGAGTCATATTACGCAATGGATCCTTATTACGCAATGGACCCTTATTATGCAATGGAGCCTTATTACGCAATGGAGTCTTATTACATAGTGGCGTCTTATTACACAGTGGCGTCTTAATGCACAATGCAGTCATATTACGCAATGGAGTCTTATTACGCAATGGAGCCTTATTACGCAATGGAGTTTTAATACGCAATGGAGCCTTATTACGCAATGGAGTTTTATTTTGTAATGGAGCCTTATTATGCAATTGAGTTTTATTACTCAATGGAGACATATTACGCAATGGAGTCTTAGTACGCAGTGGCGTCTTTTTACGCAATGGAGTCATATTACGCAATGGAGCCTTATTACGCAATGGAGCCTTATTACGCAATGGAGTCTTATTACATAGTGGCGTCTTATTACGCAATGGAGTCATATTACGCAATGGAGTCTTATTACGCAATGGAGCCTTATTACGCAATGGAGTTTTAATACGCAATGGAGCCTTATTACGCAATGGAGTTTTATTTTGTAATGGAGCCTTATTATGCAATTGAGTTTTATTACTCAATGGAGACATATTACGCAATGGAGTCATATTACGCAAGCAATAAAGTCTGCATAAGTCATTTTGGATTGAAACAAATATTTTCCCAAGGCGACTTGGTTTCACGATTTTCCTTAATAAAATGCCCCCACCTCAGTATTATTATCGTGCTGCGTTATCGATACATGTGAATAAAAGTAGTGAGTGAGTTTATTTTTACGCCGCACTCGGCAATATTCCAGCTATATGGCGGCGGTCTGTAAACAATGGAGTCTTGATCCGACAATCCAGTGATCATCAGCATGAACATCGATCTGTGCAATTGGGAACCGATCACATGTGTCAACCAAGTCAGCGAGCCTGACCACCCGATCCCGATAGTCGCCTCTTACGACAAGCATAGTCGCCTTTTATGGCAAGCATGGGTTACTGAAGGCCTATTCTACCCCAGACCTTCACGGGTATAAGAAGAAGAATATGTCGTTTATCTCACTGGCTGTGATCTAAGTTTACAATTGCTTGAAAAGACGTGTTCTGCATCACACCACGTTTATAACTCATTAGCGACCCAAACATAAATTGAATGAAGGTGGACATTTTTAAGACAATTTTCTGTGATTTCGAACATTGGGGAAAACATCATCATAATGATGTTCTTAATTTTGTTAACTCTGAGAAATTAGGAATTTCATATTCAAACCTTTTTCTTGACAAATTCATCTAAATAGAATTATCCCTTTACTTCACAAATAAGTCAAACTTAAAACATGGTGATATGATATTTTCGAGCCGAGAGAATACGGCTTAGAATTGATCTTCAATAACCCATGTGTCACGCGTGCATGTGTTATGTCCAATGAATGTTACAAAATCAGGATCGGTTACAAAGTTTGAAATACATGCATAATTATACAAAGCATCTCAATACTATCTTGACCATTCCAAATTATACTGAACAGCAAAAGAAAGGCAACTCTGGCATTTTTGTCACGTTTTTATAGAAGACGTAAACATGACCACTTACGTTATGAGATTTTGTTTTTCAGAAAATTACGTTTCCTTTGCTGCTCAGTACATTTCAGTGAAAAATTGCCCTTATTAGTCTCTTCGTGTCAATGCGACGTAAAACAGAAAATAATTGCCATTTAGGCGTGCCACACTTTGTCTACACGACTGTTGACAACTGGTTAAACGCGAGAACATGTGTAGTACTGCGTCTCACAAACATGCATTTCGAACATAACAATGTTGACATTAATGTTTCTTTTATGCCCCATTGGTGGTTAAGAGAAATTTTGTAAACGACATGAAATTGCTCAAATTCGCGATGTGTGGTAAGTTTTCTTGTCACGAACCCTACCTTGCTCTAAACTACAACTGACGTCTCTCTTCTGGAAGTCCTCTGCTGTATATTCCTCAAAAGGACTCAAAGAACGCCTGATTCTTTCGCATTACTATCACTAATCTGTCGTCCAATACAGACAGATAGATACAGACTCTCAGCCGAATGTCTTTTGATATCAAATATGCCACCACGAGTCGATAGAGTTACAAAAGTTTATCTGCGGAGTGAATAGAGTGGAGGGGGCGAACTGCTCCCAGGCCGCAGCTTTACATCATGTGACCAAACTGAGGATCGAATGGTCCAGTGCGTGACCCCATTGACTAAATGTCATCTACGTAAATCAATACTCATAATCTTAACCACTAGTCAGGCTCGATAATTTACATACCGCCTTTATTCTGATGGTGAAGAATATTACGAAATTGAGCACCTATCCCCTCACAAAGCTACAATATCCAATCCCTCTGGACCGTTTATCCTATAACCGATTTACGATTGAAGGAATTTACCCAGTAACAACCAAAGGCTGAAAGTTTTGTACGTCAAGTGACTTCATTACAGATTCATATCAGTAAAATCCCTGTACATGACAAGTAACGACTTTCTTTACCTACAAGACCTGTTTGACAACAATGTTCATTTTTAATTTAAGCAGCGAGTAGCATAGCGCTTGATGACTACCTTTAATCTTACATGCACGGGGCATGGAGCGCGGCCCATCAAGTACCGGGTCTGCTAACTGTTTAAACAAACACGTTGGTACAGCTAATACTGACGGCAAAGCCAACACCAGACTGCAAATTTGTCCCATTTAAGAGCACCGACTATGAACACTAAGCAAACGCTGATTACAAAACTCAAACGTTGGCCTATTTAAGATCAAGGCATGGGTTTATATAACACTACAGGTATCGAAAATAAATAAAATAACGACCATATATTGATTGGTGAGCGATATCTGTCATGACTGCATAACGTATGTGGATGTATTAATTAACAACATTTTAAAAGTATGAGCGAGTATAGTTTTACCTCGCTTTTATCCCTATTCCAGCAATATCACTGCGGGGCACACCAAGAATGGGCTTTACATATTGTACACGTAGGGAATCGAACTAGGTGTTCGGCTTGACGAGCGAACGCTTTAACCACTGGGCTACCTCACCGCCCGTATGAAAACATTACTTGTCGGGAAAAGGGCACAAATCTTACACAATTTGCATAAAAAGGAAATGTTTGTTGGTTGCCTGACTTTCATACTGTATTTTGGTCAGGCAACTAATGTATTTGTCATCGGCATTAAGGTGTGTTATAATGAAGAGGCAAAAGGGTAAATTGACACTCAATATGCGTATGTATCATTTTCGCCGCTCTCACCAATAACAAACATTAGCAAAGGAACCGTAAAAGCGACTCCCCCACCCTTCGCACACACACACACCTATACCCACACGCACGCATACACACACGAGCGCGCACGCACGCACACACAAACGTACACCCACACGCACACACACCATCATGCTTTCCCATTAAGGCACATGTTATGTGTGCATAGCGAATATTCAATATAAACAATTCAAAACTTATAATGAGACATATTTAGTTATTTTGCTTTCCAAGCAAAGAAATTGTTTACAGTCCGTTTGGAACAAAATGGTATCGATGACTTGCAATGTAACACAAGAAAAAACAGACATACAAAAAATGAAACAAAAGCCACTCCAGTATAAACAGATCAACTATAGTAAAATCACCAAAAGCGAAAAAAAAGTTCTTAAAGAAAATGTCAATGACATTTATTTGTGCGTTTGTTACAAACTTATGGAACAGCGCGAAAAGTGCGACTAAACTAGGCAGCCACAACGTCGCTCAGTACGGCGACTTGTAAGTAAAAGATGTATACCAGGTCGTGACTTAAGTATAATACATCATGTCACTAACATCGCTTCCGGGTATCATTGTGAAGGACCTAGGCTTTTTCCTGAGGAACTACCGTCATTAATAAACGTCATGCAGACCGAGGAGACTTGCATCCTCGGTTTTCTTATGTGTTCGGATTATATCTAAATAAAATACCACGTGTTTGTCAGAATAATGAAGGGATTAGCCCTTAACTGACAATATAAGACGTTTGATCGTAAACATAACAAAGGATTTCCTCAATCTTACAAGTGCCAACAATTACTACATTGTTCAATGCTTTGAAGTAGATATTTTGTTTGTTTGGGGATTTTTTTGCATGTTTGTATGACGTCTCTATCAACAGTACTACAACAGTACTACAACAGTACTGAACAGGACAATAGTGGAGCGCAGTAGTGCAGTGGTAAGGCGTCTGCCTATAACGCTGAAGGCCTGGGTTCGATACCCCGTGGAGGCTCCTGGGTTCGGGTCCCGAGATGGGCACGAATACACCGTGAACGTTCAGTTAACCACAGACCCGTGAAGGTCTCGGGGTAGCATAGTCCTTCAGCAGCCCATGCTTGCCATGAAAGGCGACTATGCTTGTCGTAAGAGGCGACTAACGGAATCGGGCGGTCAGGCTCGCTGACTTGGTTGACACATGTCAGCGGTTCCATATCATGCTCATGTTGTTGATCACTGGATTGTCTGGTCCAGACTCGATTATTTACAAACCGCCACCATATAGTTGGAATATTGCCGGGTGCGGCGTAAAAATAAACTCACCCTCATCCCCACCAGTTAATTTATTATTAGTATCATTCTAATTATGAGTAGATTTAAACATGTTTTACGTACATATACAGTGTTTTGTGTCTCGTTGTTCCTATGGTCAAATTAACAGTATTTTAAGGAACGCTCGCATTATTGGAATAATAACAACCATACATATAATAATTATCACAACAAGCTGAGATATTCTCTGAAGCCAAGGTTTTCGTGGAAAGCTGTCTGCATTTTTATTATGATGAAACTACAAATAAATTCATTTATTATTTTCCAGTTTTTCATCACTTTAGCGCCACTCAAAGCCGGTGATGAAAGCTGGAAAATTTAAGAAACGCTTGAATTTCCTGTGATCCTTTATTTGTTTTTCTCGGTATATTAGTAATACATTTACTATGCTAAAGTTGAACGTTCGAAACAGTCGAAGACTTTAATGTGTCGACCTTATGTTGTCTCGAAGTACAAGCTTGGTCTCAGCTATATCTTCTTTATTCACTAGTTAGGGAAGTCAAGCATCCGCATAGATGGGATTGATGATACGATGGACACTTGTACAAACCAACAACAGCAAGCCCACTGAAAACAACACGGTGCCTACAGGTAGCAATTCATCACATTTTACGCTATGAGTGTACGTTTGTAGAAGAGACCTACCTTTACTGCATAGTATCCACAGACCTGCTATATTATCCACGTCAGAAAGCGGCAAGATCTCTACAAATAACCATCGGCCGACTTAGGACAACATGCGACACGAATACTGCAAAAGCTAAGACGGTTGCACGTGACTTTCTCTGTTTTGACTGACGGCATTGTTTCTGACCTCAATAAGCAATGAACGACATAGTTAGCTCATGTCCTATAGTCAAAGGGAGGTAAGTTAGACTGAAGTAAAAAAATACACATTGCAAGAAGAACCTGAAGATCGTTCGATTTGTTGCTCTGTAAGACATCTATGTAAGGGAGGTAACTGTTTCGCGGTTGGGAATGTAGTCTCGGTCCCTGCATCTTTAATGCTGCATGGGGTACGTACCTTCACCGGGCTAATGACGTATAGACAGTTATTGATCTTTCGGTATACGCAGGTAGATTGTCTCCATGACTGCTTGATTAAGAGCCATGTCGTCATGTTAAGGGCAGTCGTTCTTGACTACATCGAAACTTGTAGGTATAGTTTTACAGACATATTCACATATTCGGCGTCAAGGTATGTCACTGAACTTCAAACATTCTTCCGTCTTGAATGATTGATTGAGTGAGTTTAGTTTTACGCCGCACTCAGCAATATTCCAGCTATATGGCGGTGGTCTGTAAATAATGGAGTCTGGACCAGACAATCCAGTGACCAACAGCATGAGCATCGATATGCGCAAATGGGAACCGATAACATGTGTCAACCAAGTCAGCGAGTCTGACCACCCGATCCCGTTAATCGCCTCTTACGACAAGCATAGTCACCTTTTATGGCAAGCATGGGTTGCTGAAGGTCTGCTCTACCCCGGGACCTTCACGGGTCTCTTCCGTCTTGAATAACATCCGAATGCGACCCTTGAAGGTCCGGGAAAAAATAGGTCTTCAGCAACCAAGGCGTGTGTGTTTTTTTGTGTGTGTGTTTTTTTTGGGTTTTTTTCTTTGTTTTCTTTCTTTTTTTTTTCTTTGTTTGTTTGTTTGGGTTTTTTTTATACAGTAATAGAATAAGACGAAAACGAAACCCAGCCAACAGTTTTATCTAATACAGCTTTATCCACATGAGAAAGAGTGAGTGAGTGAGTTTAGTTTTACGCCGCACTCAGCAATATTACAGCTATATGGCGGCGGTCTGTAAATAATCGAGTCTGGACCAGACAATCCAGTGATCAACAACATGAGCATCGATCTGCGCAATTGGGAACCGATGACATGTGTCAACCAAGTCAGCTAGTCTGACCACCCGATCCCGTTAGTCGCCTCTTACGACAAGCTGAGTCGCCTTTTATGGCAAGCATGGGTTGCTGAAGGCCTCTTCTACCCCGGGACCTTCACGGGTCTCATGAGAAAGAAATAAAAATAATAATTTATCTACATTCGTATTGGTGTTAAACAAAATACCGAGATGACATAACAGATCTTCAGGCTGACAGTTATTTGTTTTCAAAATGCGTGCGTGCGTGCGTGTGTGCGTGCAGATAACGAGCAACAGAGCGAATGTCGATGGGTGGACCCCCACTATCTTTCAGACTGCCGTTGAATGAACATTTTAGTCGTGGTCGCCAGAGTTCTGTCCCTTTTGTTTCTACCTTGACAGTAAAGCTTTTACGTGCGGGTCTGACATTTTAGTGACATCATTTGTTAGTGAGTAAATCAGCTTCACGCTACTTTCAGGAACGCCCCAACAATATCACGGAGGGGACACCCGAAATGGGGTTCACACGTAGTACCCATATTGGAAATCAAACCTGGAATTTCAGCATGACGAACAAACGCTTTAGCCACTAAACTAACCAACCACCCCTTATTTGTCAGTATTGTCAGTCACGCGTGAAGACCCGGAGTAGAATTGATCTTCAGCAATCCATGCTTGCCACAAAAGACGACTATGCTTGTTGTAAGAGCCGCCTAAAGGGATAGGGTCGTCGGGCTCGCTGACTTGGCTGACATAAGATTATGTCATCGGTTCTCAATTGCACAGGGTCGATGTTCACCCTGTTGATCACTAGATTGTCTGGTCCAGACTCGATTATTTGCTCAATCTGAACAGCACGTCGTATTATCGGTCTCGACACCATGGGGAGTATACAACTCTTGCAGCCACTAGGTGCCCCGAGGTATTGTGGCTTCCTCATCCTTACGACGCACCCATTAACAGGTGGATGGACTGGGACACATAATCACAGTACTTTGTCCACGTTCACTGTACGTTGCTGTACCCGCAACTAGGTGTTTGCATGTATTCATGTGGCCACCATCTTGTCATATACCAACTGTTTTGTGGGTTCTTTTAAGTGCACAGGGTTGTGTACTGTCCACTAGGGGTTGTGACAACACTGAATGAGTCTGCACACAAAGATGACTCCAAGGTTTTTACACCTGGTCCCAGGTGGGCTCAATCCCGACACCTCGCTGAATCACTAGCCTAACGCCTTTATAATATTACAGGTAATTTGTTTAAAAAAACTGTCAACGAAGGAACGCAAGGACTGACGTATTGCACGAATTAAAAGAATCATCTTAATTGACAAAAGCAAATGTGAACAATTAAAACTTTATTTGATTGACGTGAATTACGTTGTCATGTAATGATAACAGTTGCCATGGAAGAGTAACAGTTGCCATGTGAAAATAACAATACTGCCTAATTAGGCAATTCCCCAAACTGAATATAATTGACACCAGACAGATATTATGAATTTTCACAAATATTTCCATTAGAACAATTTGTGTTATCTTTGGGATAATCTCGCCCAGGTCAGCGTCTGTCATCTTGTCGTCTAACATGCCCGTCAAGTGTACGTCACTCATATCAGACGGACCTGGGAATAACTTGTCACAGACACAATGCAAGCCGAAAAACGCTTAGAGTAAGCCAACGAATCGCTTATTCAGGGTTTGCAACAGCTCGAAGCGTTTATCTTCCAAATATTACCGTTTGCTCATCTGGCGCTAATAAAGAACGTATTAGGAGAGTCTCGATGACGAGTGATGAATTTATGATTGTTGATGACTACATTGAACCCGTGGAACAAACTTAGGATGCAAAAGATAATATCTGGAAGAGCGATAAACGCTTTGAGCTGTTGCAAGCCCGGAATAAGCGATTCATTTGCTTACTCTAAGCGATTTTCGGCCTGCAACGCACCCCATATTGCTTACAGTCGAAGGGATTCACCAACCATTTTTTTTGTATGAGAATGATGCTACTGTAATGAAAATTTCACACGCAGATTTGGACCGCACAACTAAAATTTTATTTCTCGCTGGCAAAGAACCTACCGAGACCATGAGCTTGGAGTGTTTGTTAAAATTTTGTGAAATTTTACCAAAAATGGAGTTGCTCGCTCATTTACTCAAAACGGAATTGTACCCTGTATCATGTGACTAAATTCAAATATATGTGAATTCTAAACGATTAAGACACTGGGACATTCTGGGCGTAATTTATTCGCTTTGAGTGTTTTTTTTGACACATTAACATGTTTACACATGTATAACATTTATTGTTATCAGTTTCAAGATTTAAATTACAAATCATTTACAAGATTTAAATTACAAATCATTTACATGCTCACACACATGTATTACAGTTAGATATCACGAACATAAATGTTGTGATAGACGACTTATTCACTCACTCACTAACTCACTCACTGGATGTTTTGGCTAAACTTGTATCAGATAGGGATAGTGAGGTCAGTATAGTGAGGTCTGGCTCTCCGACTTGGATAACATATATCATCGTATCACAGCTGCATAGATCGATGCTCGTGTTATTGATCACTGGATTGTCTGGTCCAGACTGGATTACATGTGTTAACAGACCGCCACTACATATCTGGAATATTGCACCGTGCGACATTAAACACTAAATAAACAAACGAAACTTGTTATAAGTCGAATATTATTTGCAACATCACCCGGCCCGTGTTCAAAGAACGGCTATCGTTAACGTGAGGGAGTTGGATTCCCGTAGAGCTAAGATCGCTTCGAGCAAATGGATCCAATTCACGCCACCTTCGTGTATCGGTTTATGTTAACAATACCGGCGAATTGATTTCATCTCCGTTTCATTGAATCATAAAACAGTGAAATACAGTCGCGGCGTGTTTATATTGTTCTCCCGGCTGAGGGTCACTGATAACTAAGCTCACTGACTGACGCTTTGTGACACCATGGATGGTTACTATAGGTCTGGGTTTACCGAGGGAGGCAAATATAACACCATCGTACCCGAGACAGCCATAGTATCAAACTTGGAAATCAATCAATAACTTGGATGTAGATCGAATGACATTATTTGATGGCTGAAGGTGATTGAGCAATTGATTGGGAATGAATTCAATGCACCTTCAGCCTTAACGGATCGATGGCTGCGTGATTGGTAGGTTCTACCTCAACGCATAGATATGCAATTCTTCAGGTGACTCGTCAGGTGCTCAAGCATAGCAAGAGGAACAGAGCCATGGCTGAGTGACTGCTCAGGTGTATTTGGCTCATCCAGTCCTGGTAACGATTTTCTAACTGTGGATAGTTGTACGAAAGAGACGCTACAGCATCGCAAAGGACATCCTCATAAACATGATGTGACTTGAAGTGGCATATTGAAAGTCGTAGCAATCCTGTGAATATATTTACTAAAAGGACAACACATCGGTAGAGACCATCATAAACCTGATTTGCCTTCACGAATGAAAGTCATGACAATGTGTCAATCCTGTGACTATACCTAATAAAAGACGGCACAGCGGTGGAAGCCCTCATAAACGAGGTTTGCCTTCAAGAAGCATACTGAAAGTCATGGCAATATATCAGTTCTGTGAATATACCTACTTAAAACACGGCCCAGCGGTGGAGACCCTCGTAAAGACAACTTGACTAACAGAAGTATATTGAAAGCCAGAGGTAATTCAACCGTACCACGATCGATTTCTCCATTACCCGACACAATAGGCTGACAACTTAGCATCAGCCACCCTGACATTGTCAGAACAGTTAAGGAGACGACCTTCAGGAAGCGTATTCAAGTTCAATCCGACAGACGTTCCAGAAAATCTGACCCACATACCATTCCTTGCTAATGGTGTATTGGAGTGTAGACGTATCAACTGGGATACGAAACAAAGGGAGATGCTGTGATCTACTTCTCATTAAACTGTGCAGTTATGCATCTAAACAAGTCGATGCGTGACCACTAGTAATGAATCTACGACCCGGAAGTAACATTCGGCGATTAAAACCGACTACAGCAAGGAGAGGGTACAGGTGGAGCATGCGATGTTGTCTTTAGCAGTATTACCTATGTACAAGTGTTAACGTGTTGTTGTGGACGTCGTCATGGATATCGTCATTGTCTACATCATTGTCACGTGTATGGTGGTGATGGATTTTCCTCAGTTGGTGTCAGGTAGGCATGGGAACGGTTGGGGTTTTTTTTCTTTTCTTCTCCTTTGTACAATGTGTGTCATGTATTGTAACGGCGGGATTGTGAGGTCGATATTTGTCGTTTTATTGTCATGTTTAAATGTACGAAGGGGACACGTGAGTGAGTGAGTATGGTTTCAGCAATATTTCAGCAATATTTCAGCAATACCAAGGCGGAGGATACCAGAAATGGGAATCGAACTCGAGACAAACAACTGTGCCTCGCTACCACCCCACATGGAAATACACGTGTAAAACCTATGCTTGTTACAGCGATGTCCACATATCAGCATAAGGTTACTGTACAGGGGCTGTACAGGTACAAATCACCATATTTGTTGTATGATTTCTCAGTGTTCCTGTACTGTAATTAACTCTTTTTTACATACGAATTTCAATCAGTTTACAGTGATTCCGTCATACAGCTATTTCCTATGTGCGGCACTAAGTCACTGTGCTCTGATTCATTCAAATAGCAATTTGTTTTATAAGGAACCGATACCACCACACAATGAGTCATGTGAATAGATATTTTTTATACCCGACACTAATATTACATTATGGTGATTCATGTGAATAGCTGTTTCTTATACAAGACCCTGATATCACTAACAGTGATTCATGTGAATAGCTATTTGTTATACCAGACCCTGATATCACTAAGAGTGATTCATGTGAACATCGTTGGGGTGTGTGTGTGGGGTGTGTGTGTGTGTGTGTGTGTGTGTGTGTGTGTGTGTGTGTGTGTGTGTGTATACAAGACATCTGTATCACCTGCAGTGATTCATGTGAGTACGTATCTGTGTGTATATATACATGCTATCAGCCTAAACTGCTATAAGTAGACCATGTTATCAACGTAAATTATTTCTTATCAACATAAATTGTTAACCAGCCATCTTTTCAACCTGAATCTGTATGTAAATTGTCAACGTGAATTGTTTTCAAAGCGCCACTTACGTCAGTTGCCCTAAATTTGAACAGTAAGAAAATCAGAACTTTATTTACAAGCGTGACACTATATTTGTAATAATCGATGTATTTAATATGGTACGTTGAATAATCTGTTTCCCCCAAGAGTTTCGTCTTTGATTGTCCTGTCTTCTCGTCTTTCGTCTTGTCTGTTACCATCTTTCCATTATAAATTGTCTCGGTTTCTCCCTCTGCTTTCCCCTGTGTGTGGTGAGCGACCATGGCAATTTTCCAAACACAAAATATAAAGCACATATCGCCGAGTAATACAGCTTGCTGTCAATTTGAGATCGTATTTGTTATGCATGATTTACAACCATGAATGATCCTCTTATTTGTTTACCGGGTGCTAGGCAACGACGACTTGACCTGTTTATGATCGCTCGACACTTAGCAGCCTCCGTCGCAACAGGTGCTCCAATACACTGCCGAGCTGCATCGTTCAGGCGAAAGATACAAGTGTACCCCACACAGCACATCTATGTGGAGGCGATGTGTGAATAATCGAGTCTTGATCAGACAGTCCGGTGATCAATAGCATGAGCATTGATCTACGTAACTGGGATACGATGAAAAGTCGAACGAAGTCAGCGAGCCTGACCACCCGATCCCGTTAGTCGCCTCTTACACAAAACATGGGTTACTTAACAACATTCCACCCAGATGGCTGCAGTCTGTAAATAATTGCAAACTTGATCTTCAAGGATCTTCAATGATATGTAATGCATCCGTAATGCTGCTTGAAAGGAAAAATTGAATATGGGTCCTAGACAACACAGTGATTAACAGCATGATCATCGACCTACAATTGGGAAACGAGCTTCACGGATACGACATGCACGAATTATTGAAGATCAAACCTAACACGAATGTCCACTAGTACAACCCTTTTGAAGCTGACAGGCCGATAACACTGAAATAATGCTCAAAGTGGCAATAATGACTTCACACATTGTGACCAACTGGGGAATCAAACTCGGATCTTCCACTGGACGAGCCAATGCTTTAACCACTGTACTACCCCATCCCCATACTACCCCACCCCCATCTCCTAACTGCAATAAGGACTTCACACATTGTGACCAACTGGGGAATCAAACTCGGATCTTCCACTGGACGAGCCAATTCTTTAACCACTATACTACCCCATCCCCATCTCCTAACTGCCCCCACCCCACCCCAACCTCCACACCTTACCAACTGCATGACAACATCGAAGGTTACTTGTCTGACAACGCCTTCAGGCAGTCTACCTTGGTTTTGGGAGCGCCAGCTGCTGGTTAGTATATAAACCTGTGTGTATATCTTTCAGGCTCAAAACTTACAGACAGCATCATGAACTACGAACCTCTGTACTACGACCACCACTACCTCCACGTACAACATCACCGTTCTAAGCGAGCAACGCAGCCAGATGTCAATTTTCATTTTTCAGCATTTGGAAGGTAAAATTGATAGCTTACTCAGGCACATTGTGACTCTGATCTGAGCAGATTGTCTACATCTTGCTATTTGCTTATATTTGTCATTCTACGTTTATGGGGCCGTTTGGGTGGTCTAGTGGTCAAAGTGTAGCTCGTCACGTGCAAGACCCGGGTTCTTGAAGGCCATTTCTGGTCACCCTCCGTGATATTGCTGGAATGTTGCAGAAAGGGACGTATAACCATGCACTTCTACATTATAGAGTTAACATACATCAACCCATATAATTATTATGTAAGGAATGAGTAAATGAGTTTAGTTTTACAAAAGGAAACCAGAGAAGACTGCAAAAATTCCCATCCATTTAAGAACCCGTGCAAATCTTGGTTACAATTTGGTCTTCAGTAACCAATAATTGTCTCTTCCCGTGAAGATCCAAGTTAGAATTGGTCTTGAGCAACTCGTTCTTGTCGTAAGAGGCGACTAACGGGATCGGGTGGTCAGACTCGCTGACGTGATTGACAGGTGTCATCGGTTCCCAGTTACGTCGAACAGATGCTCATGATGTTGATCATTCGATTATCTGGAGTCAAATTATGGAATTGCATCGGATATCCGTTTTGTCACTGAAGCGTACCATTTTGAATTTCCTACACATGTCTTCCGCAAACTTTCCCAAAGATCACCATGTCGATATATTTGCTGTGTTTGTCTTGTCCCTTAAAGAGTAACCCAGTCATTATTTATGTATGTTTTCATGTTTTAGGGATTTCAACATAAGCCTGCGACGAGACAACAATCTCTACAGTCAGCACATACAAATTGAAACAACGAGCGGTCAAGTGCCTTACGACATCAGCCGAGCGTATAACGGAAATCTCCGCGAGGATTATGGTAACAAACTGTTTTCCGTCGTCTCTTGCATTGTTTTTGGCAAATATTAAGCAAAATTCAAAATGTCAAGAAAAGTTAAAATAACTCAATAGTTCTTATTGCATTTCTATTTTTAAATTCAGTACTTTGGCATCTTTGATAAGCTAATCTGACTACCGTGGCTTGTGAATGTTGATACCATTTGGATGAAAGGGAAAATTTACATTTGATTACCAATTTCGTCAATTAATGTGTAAATGTTTTTAACTATAATTCATTTATTATATTTATTTATTATGGGATATTTATATAACGCACATATACATGAAGCTAGTAGGTGCTTAAGGCGCTCATCATTGTACATGTATATCAATGTCATCCCTTGGGGTTACAGAACTCTTGCCGTCACTAGGCTCACCGAGTTAGAATGGCCTTCACATCCTTGTCTAAGGTCTCTGTTCACAGCTGGGTGGACTGGGACACAGTCACAACACTTTGTCCAAGTTCACCGCATGTTGTCGTACACGTAACCAGGCGTTTGCGCGTGTTCATGTGCCCACCATAGGAACATGAAGTTAGAAACGGATTCGGGATTCGAATACATACGGAGATAGATAGATACATAGATACATACAGAGATACGTAGACACATACATACGCACACACACACGCACGCACACACACACACACACACACACACACACACACACACACACATACATACATACATACATAAATTCAAATTCAGGATTTAAATCCCGAATCTGAAAAAAATATTCAGATTCGGGATTCGACAGTTATAAACGGATTCGGGATTCGGGATTCGAATCCCGAAACCGAAATCCCGAATCCCGATTCCCGAATCCCGAATCCGTTTGTAACTTCATGTTCCTGCCCACCATCTGGTCATTTACCAGTCAAGTGCACAGGGTTGTGTACTGTACACTTAGGGTTGTGACAACACTTAAAGCGTCCGCACAACAAAGTTGACTCCAAGGTTTCTACACCTCGTCACAGGTGGGCTCGATTCCGACACCTTGCTGGATCAATCGCCTGGCGCCTTAGCTAGCAACAAATAATAATTATAGGTACAAAAACAATGTGTACTGGTATAGGGTTGGATAGGAATTTTGCCACAGCTTAATATACGGATTATTTATCACGGATAAACTGATACCTGCTCACAAACGGATTTGGATCTCAGCACGAACATAACATTGCTTAATATTACTTCTTTTCAATTGTGTTTTTACAGTTGGATATGGTTCCAGGACAACCGTTAATGGAATCATTACAACGACAGGACATTTTCAGGGAACAGTTGACACTGGTGATGAATTTTATGTGGTTGAGAAAGCCAAAAAGTATTTTAAAAAACCTCAGGATTTCCATTCAGTTGTGTACAGAAAGTCGGATGTGAAATTTGACATAGACAGTGCCTTCTGTGGAACCGACAAACACAACGAACGTTTGCTCACAATTCAGAAAAGTGCTATGAAGAATTTCAACGAAGATAATGGGAGGTACAACGAAACTGGAACTCACGATTGGTCGAAAGATGAGGATACGCATTCTGATTGGTCAGAAAAATACCTCCGTTATGGCAATACAAGACGAAAGCGAGCTATTGTTCCTACCAAGACCACTTGCGAGCTGTACATGCAGGCCGACCACCTGCTGTTTGAACAACACGGAAATGACGTAGACAGTATAATAGAAGATCTCTCGCAGAGTGTACAAAGCGTTAATGCTATATATGGAGCTATCGGTAGGTCATTTCAATCTATTCCTGAAGTTTCAGGTCGTCAAGTGACTCTTGCCAGGGGTACACAAACTCCGCAGTCTATACTACCAGTTGTGTGACTTCCACATATATCAGGTCGAAACATTTTATGTCTCATTCAGCTGAATGTTGATGTTGTTGTTTAAAGATAAGCCAAATAAAAAGATCTTTAGGGCAATAAATTCGTCACACGGTGTTTTGAAAGGTGTACGGGACCGTGAGACCCTTGCAAATATGTATTTCCTTCGGCTACGCCACTGGAAATACGGATTTTAGAAGGCCCTACAGTCCCTCACTCCCTTTCAAAGCACCATGTAATTAAGAATACTCTTAGGTCTTTGACAGACCTTACACGAACAATTGCATCGGCAATAGCGAGACTTTTAACGGGACATCTTGAAATTTGGTAAGATGTTCCTACCAGGAGTGCCTCATTCTTCTTGTCATTGAGTTTGAGCATATGAGTTGTCATCCATGACTTCATTTCCTTTGTGCAGTTTGTGAGTTCTTAAAGTGACTGGTTTAGATTTCGCAGTTGTATCTTCTTGAAGAGTAAGGTGTCATTTGAGTTCTTAAAATGACTGACTTAGATTTCGCAGTTGTATCTTCTTGAGGAGTAAGGTGTCATTTGAGTTCTTAAAGTGGCTGGCTTAGATTTCGCAGTTGTATCTTCTTATGGAGTCAGGTGTCATTTGAGTTCTTGAAGTGACTGGCTTAGATTTCGCAGTTGTATCTTCTTGAAGAGTAAGGTGTCATTTGAGTTCTTAAAATGACTGACTTAGATTTCGCAGTTGTATCTTCTTGAGGAGTAAGGTGTCATTTGAGTTCTTGGACTTTATTTCCTTTGTGCAGTTTTGGAGTTCTTGAAGTGACTGTCTCAGATTTCGCAGACGTACCTTCTTGAGGAGTCAGGTGTCATTTGAGTTCTTGAAGTGACTGGCTTAGATTTCGCTGTATCTTCTTGAGGAGTCAGGTGTCATCTGCGTAGAAGTAATATCGAAGGTCTATTCAACCTCGACACAACGATATTTTACTGTATGATCTGTTTAGATTTCGACGGCGACGGCAACGCTGACAACATCAACTTCATAATAAAGAAGATCAAGGTGCACACCAACACTAGTGACCCGACGTACAGACTGAACGGCAACTACGGTGTGGAGAAGTACCTTGAGCTCCACTCAGAGGAGAATTATGACAGCTTCTGTCTGTCGTATATGTTCACACACAGGGACTTCGGCAGCGGGGTGCTGGGGCTAGCGTGGACGGCAGGGGAACGGCTGTCAGGTGGCGTGTGTGAGAAATATGCGGTAAAAATAGCGTGAACGATCTTTGTTTACCTTTGTTTTACTCTCTTCGATACTCATGCTGTTGATCACTGTTTTCTCTGGTCCAGACTCGATTATTTACAGACCGCTGCCATATAGCTGGAATATTGCTGAGTACGGCGTAAGACTAAACTCTTATTTATTCTCCTGTATCAGCCTTATCAATTTTTAATCTGAAAAACACTAAAATGAAAATATCACTTTCTATGTTAGGATACCCGCGATGTGGGGATTCTCATATCCCTGCACGCATGATTGGCTGCTGTTTTCTCAAACAGCCAATCAACGTTCACCAAAAGGTGTACCCCCCACTACCCTCCTTTCCATACGGAGAAAAATTGTTCCATTTTTCTTCTGCTCACCGGTTCAGAGGGAAATGTACATATCAGTAAAACAGTCCCATGGTCTGGTAAAAAATTTAGATGTTCCTTACATCTGGCTAAATTTACATTATCATGGTGTCTGGTCTGGTTAAATCCATTTCGGGCTCATAGCATTTACCTGCCCTGATGTTTGGCTGGCTTTTGGTTTACTTCATACACGATAATCATGGATGTAAAAGCATTCTGTCTGGAGAAACCACAACATCTATATGTGTTTTTGGTGAGGTCTAGAACTGAAAAATAAGGAAAGTCGTAAAGTTATGATCTCATTTAGTCTCCATATAGTCTAACTCCTACAGTATATATTTCCAGGGGCCCGTGAAGAATCGGTGCAGAATAGGTGTCAAGCAGTCCATGCTTGCCACAAAAAGGCGCCTATCATCTTGTCGTAAGAGGCGACAAACTGGATCGGGTGGTCAGACTCGCTGACTTGGTTGACACATGTCATCGGTTCCCGAATGCGCATGTCGACGCTCATGCTGCTGATCACTGGATTATTTACAGACCGCCGCCATATAACTGGAATATTGCTGACTGCGGCGTAAATTTAAATTCACTCACTCACTCACCGACTATTTCCAGGTGCTTGCTCAGGGTAGTCTCAGCCTCAACACCGGCATCGTGACGACGCTCAACTATGGCAAGACTGTGTCCACGTTGGTCACTCAACTCACCTTCGCCCACGAGATCGGCCACAATTTCGGTTCACCGGTAGTTATCGTTTGCTTGTTTGCTTGCTTGCTTGCTTGCTTGCTTGCTTGCTGGTTGGTTGGTTGATTGGCTGATTTCTGGAGTTATGCTCTGACCCCGAACAGAAATACAGGTTATAAAACATAGATTACGAACTGAACTGTAATACTTATTTTAATAAACCACACGGTGGGCGTGTTATCATATTCTAGTTTTTTTAGATCCAGGTTTGTTGTGTCAGTCACTGGTTTGCCTGGTCCAGACTCGACTATTTACAGACCGCTGCCATATAGCTGTAATGTGGCGTTAACCAGCAACAAGGGCAATTTGTTGCTCCCATTTGTCAGACAGCATTACTTTCACCTTTACGGCGCTAAAACAATTTATTTTACCACGAAAATACTCGATTAGTATTGGCAAGTTAGATGCCCCGGGATACACGCAGCCGCTTCTACTATCATTCTGAAACAGACCCCAGTAAGAACGTACACCATTCACAAGTAGACTCAACCTAGAACTTAAAGGGGCACTGATGCGGAGCGAATAATGTTTCTCGCCAACGGTCTAATTACGGAACCAAACTGCAAATTGGTCAGCGCCCGCTCCTTCGACCGTGACGGACAAAGGAACTGGGCTCCTGTCCATATTAGCAGAATTTCTTCACCCAAAAGAGTCAGGAGGCCGGATGCCCATCATATGCCATTATTAAAAAATATCCATGGTATTCCTTGTCTGATCGTAACAAAATATCCCAGCAGTGTAGTTCTTTTCAGATGGTTGGATGGTATAGTTACTGATCCAATTTGATCCTATTTCTCTGTTTTTAACCTCGATATTCAATCATGTTACATGAAAACATGATGTCTACAGGCCATTAATAAAAACTTAAGCGTCCCTAGTATTTGCCAGTATAGGTTGTCTCACAGGAAATCTTTTAGGACAATAAACAACTATCAAAATTATGTTTAATACTTTAGATGAAAAACAAAACCATTATGAACATCTTTTACTTTAAACATGTTTTCGTCAAAAAGGTTACCTTCTTTTTGGATCTGAAAATCAAATATGATCATTATATGATCACTTATGATCACTTATATATGGTCCTAAGTTTAAAGGTATTGTGTAAGAAGGGTAGGAATAGTTATTTTGCATTAAAAAACAGTTCCACCATATCTTTAACAATATGTCCAACTGTAAACACAAATGATAAGGATATCCCTGTATCAGCTACCAGATGAACCGTCTCTAAATATGGATTGGTCTTCCCAATTAGTTCAGCCTAACAATATCCACAGCTTCACATCTTAGGTTTGAAATAGGCTGGAGCTTAACTTTTTATTCTCTGCATATTTGGACATCAGTGAAATTCCTGGTCAGTGGCGTGGACTAGTTGTCAAAGCGTTCGCTCGTCACGCCGATGACCCGGGTTCCATTCCCTAAAAGGTTTCAATGTGCGGAGCCCATTTCTGGTGGCTCTCGCCGTGATATTATTGGATTATTGCTATAAGCGGCGTAAAACTAAACTCACTCACTCGCTACAACGCACAGTATATTCTTCCTTGGCAAGTCCTATTTCATTCCAGCACGACACTGAAGGAACTGACTGCGCACCTGGAGGTACATCCGGGAACTACATCATGTATGCCAGAGCTACTTCCGGGCTACGACCAAACAATGACGAATTCTCAACTTGTAGCATTGCTAGTATGGCGCCAATATTGGAATCAAAGGCTAGATCAGCAACTGGTTGTTTTGTCGGTGAGATTCATTTTATAATATACAAGTGTTGTTTAATGGGCGTTAGAATAGCCAAGGGGTTGATTTGGTCGCTCGTCACTCCAGAAACTTGGATCGATTCCTCATTTGAAAACAATTTAGTGAATATTGTCAAAGACGGCGACAAACTAAGCATACAAACATTGTTTTTATGCTTGCGTACTCTTTTCTTAAGTCAACCGACCCGTGAAGGTCCCGGGGTAGAACAGGCCTTCAGCAACCCATGCTTACCATAAAAAGCGACTATGTTTGTCGTAAGAGGCGACAAACGGGATCGGGTGGTGAGACTCGCTGACTTGGTTGACACATGTCATCGGTTCCCAATTGCGCAGATCGACGCTCATGTTTGTTGATCACTGGATTGTCTGGTCGAGACTCGATTATTTACATACCGCCGCCATACAGCTGGAATAGTGGCGAGAGCACTTAAAACGAGAGACGTAAAACTAAACTCACTCACTGTTAAGTCAACTGCGTCCATCTGACGCAATAGGCCATAGGGAGGTAACTCCGTCTTTATCCAGAGAATCATATTGGGAAGGTGAGGTCGACCGTTCATCCATCATCATCATCATCATCAGCAGCAGCAGCAGCAGCATCAGATAACAAGATTTGTTTGTTTGTTGTTAAAAGCCCCACCGAGCAATGTTTCAGTACAATCATTCAGATGATTCCCTACCCGCCGCTATATTGCTGAAATATTGCTGATTGCGGCGTAAATATAACTAACGCACCCACTACTGTAAGGGAGAACTGTCCAGATTAAAGCTCTAAAACATGTCGATCCTGTTGTGTATCTTCCAGAGCCGATGGGATCGATCTGTGGTAACAAAGTGGTGGAGCCGGGGGAGGAATGCGATTGTGGGTGGGAGGAGGATTGTACCGAAGGATGCTGCAACCCCCAGACATCAACTGCAGGGGCACCGACATCCTGTACCAAGACAGCCGCGTCAGTCTGCAGGTCAGGTCCCAGATCACACTCCTATATCTACCCGCCTCTGACCCTTACAACATTCCTCAGCTCCCTCTCCAAAACATACCCAAACACATGCCTATATCAATAAAATCTCTCTGTCAGCATCACACAGTTTCTTTCGTTTTTCTGAGCTTGTTTGTTTGTTTTTTTCCTTGCTGTTGTCTAAAGAGATTGGCTACCGTGGTCTGTGCGCATACCGTATGCGACGGGATGTGACAGTAGAGGCGCGCATTTGTGTTACATAGTTATTTCCCTTTACTTTCTTCTTTATGCGTCTTGATATTTTGACCACACAAGCATTTATTCTGAAGTAAATCTGGACAAGAGTACTAGTTAAAAAATTAATTTGAGTATGCTGTTTAATTGGAGATAACCTTGATACCCTCTTGTAAAGTGGTTCTTTTTATAGTTGAATATTAATCTTGTGTGAATTTACTATATAAAATTAATTTTATAAATAAAATCGTATTATAAAAATTTTTTTTATTGATGAATCAATATTTTTTTTTAAATTCGTGTTTATTTAGAAGTTAATTAATTAATGTGTCAAATCCTACATGCGGCCTTGAAAATTGATTTTCCTGCTTTATTTATCATCAGTAAGGAAGAATCTTTCTGCATGAAAAAACAGATATTGAACAATGAAAATAAACAATTTAGTTTCAAGAAGACCTTTATTGACAAATTACTTTTTTTCAAATGTATTACATGATTAGATTTGGGACACGTTTCTACAAAATGATACCAAATTCAGCAATTTATTGATATTCTGATATTTTTATCTATCCTTCTTTATGCTTCACACAGCAACATTTCCAGCTCTTTGGCTGCAGTCTGTAAATAATCGCAACAGGCAACTGAAGTGTGAACCAAGTCAGCGAGCCTGACCATCCCGTTAGTCGCCTCTTACTACAAGCATGGGTTACTGAAGATCAATTCTAACCCTGATCTTCAGGATCATTAAGGTTAATGTAATGCATCCACAATGCTTTCTGAAACGAAAAAGTATGGGTGTACCCGGACAGCCCAGTGATCAACAGCATGATCACCAATCTACAATCGACATACAATGGCAAGTCAGGGGGCCCGATGATCAAACGCCTTTTTGGACAAACATGGGCTACTGATCTTTACGGGTGCACCAAACAGATATACGCACGGTATCTGAAACAGAATGTTCACACTGCACATTTTATAATACTGAATAGCAAAAGAAACGCAAGTTTAAAAAATGAAATCTCATGAAAGTAAGCCTTCATCTTTACGTCTTCTATTTAATAACTTGACGAAAAAAATTGTTGCGTTTCTTTTGCTGTTCAATATATTTTATGACGTGGAATAATTGCTGATGTTTTGTACGATTACAGTCCTAGCTCAGGCCCATGTTGTGACTCCAGCTGCCAGTACGTCACTGCCGCCGCCAACCACGTTTGCCGTTCCTCGACATCCTGTCTCGCAGAAGCATCCTGCGAATATCCTTCCGTATAAACGATATAGTCAATATTTGAGAAAAAAATATGTATATATACATGTTAAATGACCACTGAATGTCGGGTGAAAATGAAGTGTGCAGACCCCTTTTCTCGAAAGCTGCGACCCTAGTATAGTCATATTGCGATCGCAACGACGTGCCAATGTTAAGTCTATATGAGTGAGTGAGTGAGTGTTTTCCAAGTGGTCAGAGGCGTGGGTGAGTTCAGTTTTACGCCGCCATATGGCGGCGGTCTGTATATAATCGGGTCTGGACCAGACACCAGTGATCAACAACAGGAGCATCGATGCGAGCCACTGGGATCCAAGTCAACGAACCTAAGCACCCCATCCCGTTACTCGCCTCTTACGACAAGCATAGTCGCCTTTGATGGCAAGCATGGGTTGCTGAAGACATGTTCTACCCCGGACTTTCACAGGTGCCACGTGTGTAATTGAACCCGGGTTTACAGCGTGACGAACGAACGTCTTAACCACTGTGCTACCCCACCGCCCCTTCAATTATTTAACTTACCTTACATCATCATCTTGGAGGCGGTGGGTAGCCTAGTGGTTACCAGTTAGATCGTTCGCTCATCACGGTGAAGGCCAGAGTTCAATTCCACGCGTGGGCACAATATGTGAAGCCCATTTCTGGTGTCCCCATGAGTGCTAGAATATTGCTAAAAGAGGCGTAAAACTATACTCACTCACATCATCATCTCGTGTATATCTTTGGGTATTATACAATTACTGACTTTGATTCAAATCAGTGGTGTAACAGTGTGTATGTGAGGGCGGGATGGCGGCCGTGTGTGTTTATGTGTGTGTTTATGTGTGTGTATATGTGTGTGTATATGTGTGTGTGTCTCTGTGTGTGTGTCTGTGTGTCTCTCTCTGTGTGTGTCTGTGTGTGTGCGCGCGCGCGTGTGTGTGTGTGTGTGTGTGTGTAACATCATCAGCAAATAATAGTACACATACAATTGTCAACAAAACCTCCTTAACTCGCCTACTGGTACAACCGCCAACTGTCCGCCGTCAACGTGGGTGGCAAATAAGACCCCCTGCGGAGACAACCAAGTGTGTGTGAACGGTGTAAGTATTCCACTGAACAGGTGCAAGGAAAGTACTATTCTCACAATTCGCCACGTCAATATCAACTTGAACGCCATTTCCGATAACAGGACGAAATACAGTAATATGTTGAAACAGTGATTTTTCTCGATAACAGATTGGAAATTTGTTGTACATTGATCAGTGATGTATTCTCAATTTATATTCACCAGCGTATTGTTGCGTATTGACAAAGACCCGGTTAAACAGAAAAGCTTTGTCCTTCTGCTCATGAATAAAAAGTTTTACCTGACAATCTCTGTTTATCTCTTTTCGATTTTTTACGATTATGAAAACTTGTGGAAAAGAAATGTTTGCTGATGAAAGTAATGTACGTTTGATCTCACATTCCTTATTCTGCTGTCTCTCTCAATTGTACAGACTTGTTCTGGGTCGGTGTGTCTGGCGTTCGACTACACGCCATGTCAATGTTCGCCGACTACAGCAGGCAACTGGAAGGATGAGCTTTTGTGTCAGATCTGCTGTGAGGACGGCGGACAATGCAAGTGAGTGAGTGAGTGGATGAGTAGTAGTGAGTAAGTGAGTGAGTGAGTTTAAAGTTAAGACTGACTAGTGTAACATAGTCACTTACTTCAGGCAACTATTCTGAACTAAATTTCGTAAATTATTCCATACTGTGTAAAGATACTGTTTACGCATAAACTGATGCATTGTAAACCAAATTGTGTGTGTGTGTGTGTGTGTGTGTCCGTGCGTATATGTGTGCGTATGTGTGTGTGTGTGTGTGTGTGTATTGCTCTGTCTCAGCTGAGATAAGTGCGCGTGTGTGTTAAGACTCAACGTTTTGAGCAATATTTCAGTTCTACCACCGTGTCGAAACTGAGATAGGTGGTCAAATAGGCGGTGTATTTGAGCAAAAGTTTGCATCTTTCTCTGGTGACTTTTGCGTGTCTGTAGTATCCAGCAATATTTAGCTTTTCACCCTGTTGGGCCGGAAGTTAACAGATATGAACTTTAAAAGTAACATCTGTTAAAGATCAGATATACTCTAGGATGGTACAAAATACATAAATCATTTATTGGGAACGTTGTACATGAAACCCTGTTGTTGAAACTACTTATGATGACATTCAGTTAACTTAAATCGACCTTTTTGACACCACTGCACAAATCTCTCACGCGAACGAAATTTTAACCAGTCAGAGGTGTGCGTCTCCGTGATGTAATATGAGGCATGACTATGAATGGCGGTGTACATTTCATGTACATTTCCGGGGGGAGATTATCTTGTTTACAGGTTTGTCTGAATCTGAAATTGTTTTCACAATCTACTGGCATTCAATTTTGCCACTTGCTTAGCCTAGCTTCTGAGTTATACACAGGATTTCAAATACTGGATTTCAGTTAGCAACTCCCCTGACATCATTCCTTTGCAGGCCTTCGTTTGAACTCAGTGGCGTCCCAAACGGCACCACTGTTCCTGGCAGTCCCTGCAACGACTTCCAGGGCTACTGCGACGTCTTCTACAGGTGCAGGGAGGTAGGCCAAATAGGACCGCTTATGTGTTATTTTGTTCTATTTTTGCGTGTTGACGCCTCTTTGCTTATGTCGCAATATTCCTGTAAATATTGAAACTGGATCACAGAATTCAGAGACTGATAGTGCGAGCATTTATGGAAAGGTTGTGTTATATTCTATTTTAATGATATATGTTATGTTGAATTAATGATGGTTTATGTCAATGACCATGATATTTTATGAGTTGTTCACTGGTCACAAGGGGGACATGGGTTGAGGTACCCTCGATGTTTGCTCATTAACATAAACAAACGTCAAGAGCACCTGAACCCATGATCCCCTCGTGACCAGTGAACAAGGTATTTATCTTACCGAACGCCCCAGCGTCAATTTTGAACTGTTTGAAGCATCGGTATCGGATTGTACACTTCAGCCAACCTGTGTGAATCAAACAATTCGAAACTTGCATCTTACTATTTTTTCCCCGTAGGTATTGTCTTAGTTAAGTCGCCGCGGTGCATTTCCCTTTCTTTATATTCACGGGGACTACATTTGAACATTTTAAAAAAAAATCTATTTATTGGAAAGTAAGTCAACGTTTTCCTAACTATCGCTAGATTTTGCTGATGACACAAGAAAAACAGATTTAGAGTTATCTCCCTTCCATCGATATCCATTCGTAAAACATCGGTAATTTCCGTGCATCATGCATCATTTAAGAGATAAATATCATGTGTTGGCCAATTTCCGGGTGTTATTGAGTATTTGAAGCACGGGAATGCATTTGGAGCCGACGATAATAATAACTCGACATTGTAAACAAACAGTAAACCAAAGGGTTTTACTGTCTGCACTCGTTTACATCGAGTACAGCAGTGAAGTGTCATCAGCTGGTCGTTTCAGCTGGTTCCCATGGTTGCATCTGGAGTTGTTCATTTGTGACGTCATTCTAACTTTTCCTCACAGTATGATTTGAATGACGTCACCACTGTTGATGGCACAACAAAACAATTCTTTGCGATGTTTCTAGGTGTCAATACCCAGCGAACAGTCTTGCAGTTTCCGGGAATCAAATACCATTTGATCATGTTTTTTCAACCAATCAGATTACAGAACACACTGACTTTTGGTTTATAATTAATGTTATTTGTGATAAAACAGTAACTACCACGAAGTACCGAATGAGTTACTATTGGCAGCGGGGTATGTTGCAATGCACCTAGCTTGTGAGAGAGGTACACTGAAAATAACAGAAGAGCGTTCAGGGAATCAGAAAACGACATTCCTGTATACGGTAAGAGTCAATATCTGGAGTGGACAGCGTCATACTGACTTGCATACATTGCAGGTGGATCCAACGGGTACGTTCAGTGCCATTAAGAAGCTGCTGTCTCCAGAGAACCTCCAGAGTCTGAAGAAATGGCTCATCGCCCACTGGTATGTCCCGGTGCTTGCTGGGCTAGGATTCATCGTTCTCATGGTACGTTCGCACACGTTCATGCAAACGCGCAAGCGCAAGATGACGCGCACTTAGATCTGGAGCTGCATACACTAACGGTTAATGCTTCTTAAATGGTTCACTCATGGGAGGCTTCTGACGGGCCGATCGGGAGGTCAGACACGCTGACTTGGTTAACACATGTCATCGTATCCCTTCTGCGTTGATCGATGCTCACGCTGTTAATCACTGGATTGTCTGGTCCAGACTTGACAATTTACAGATTATGTGACAGGGATATTGCTGAGTGCGATGTTCAACAAACAAACAAATCGTGCAACTGAAATATGAGTGAGTGAGTGAGTTTAGTTTTACGTCGCACTTAGCAATATTCCAGCTATATGGCGACGGTCTGTAAATGATCGAGTCTCGACCACACAATCCAGTGATCAACAACATGAGCATCGATCTGCACAGTTGGGAACCGATGACATGTGTCAACCAAGTCAGCGAGCGGGACCACCCGATCCCGTTAGTCGCCTCTTACGACAAGCATAGTCACCTTTTATGGCAAGCATGGGTTGCTGAAGGCCTAATCTACCCCGGACCTTCACGGGTCCAACTGAAATATGATTGTGATGGACACGACGTGAAATGGATTGAACATTTCAACAGTTACCCTACTGGCGCCAGTGAGTACTGTCAGTTAGGTCTCACTGTCAGCAGTGAGGGGATCTGCACTGCAGTCGCCGCCATTAGCTAAACATTGGTGAGTGCAGCTCTTAACAACTAACCCTCTTTTCTGACGATGACGCATGAGTGAGCGAGTTTAGTTTATCCTTTAGCAATATTCTAGCAATATCTCGGCGGCAGACGCAATAATATTAATTATTATAATATTATTCCCACAAGAGGACGCTTCAACCACAAGGCTACCTCACCAACCCAACATGATGAAACGTTGCTGAATGTTTGTGTGTTTCTGTTCCAGGTAATATTTGTGAAGGTGTGCGGCAAGAATGTACCTAGTGACAAAGAACTCTATGAAAGAAGGCAGCGTCGTTATGGCAACAACGTATTGCAACTCAGTCCAAGACATGCAAGAAATAGTGTTGCACCAACTGGTTACATGTGATCGCTTTTGATCGTCAAGGCGTTGCCATATATATATATTACATACATACATACATACATACATACATACATACATACATACATACATACATACATACATACATACATACATACATACATACATACATACATACATACATACATACATACATACATACATACATACATTTACATATACATGTATAATGCATACGCCAAGTTTTTGGCACCACGTTATTTTGGTCGAAGTGGATGCTTTCAGTATATTTGCCGAGGAATCCACCCATCATCATCATCATCATTATTGGCCTTACTTACCTGTGATACATTACTTAGATTGATGCTCATGCTTTTGATCACTGGAGTTTCTGGTCGAGACTCGATTTTTTACATAAAGCTGGAATACTGCTGATTTCGGCGTTAAACAACAAACCAACCAACCTTACGACTATCTTACTTCAGTCCCCTTTGTGCTTGTAAATAATGCAAATTGTTCTCATTTCTAATTATTGTCCCCTCTCTATACCACATGACCCCGGAATCAAGCTCTATCAGGGTTGCTTCCGTTTGTTTAGCCGTAGACTTTTGATCTTGGTTTCGAATTTCGGAGTTGGCCTGGTTATGTTTCAAGGTTTTTCAGCGCTATTTGAGTGTTGCATGTTGTCCGTTTGGCTCAAAAGCTGACCGATAAATTATATAATAAGTAGGAAGGTATTAAACTTAAGGCATACTCAAGGAAACGCTGATCATAGTAAAAAATATCATGCCGACTCTTTTGCAGAATATTTATCCTAAAGATGAAAAAACACAATCTATGATTAAAAGCTTGATAAAACTCACTGTTTTTTACGAAGAGGAGTGCAAAGGAAGGGGCAGGTGTGCGAGAAAGGATAGAGACAGCACAGCACAGCACAGGTTCTCGGCGCTTGTGCACGTGCTTCACGAACATCTGGCTGTCCCTTTCTTTGCACTCCTCCCTCGTAATAAGCAGCGAACTTCGTGAATATTGCAATGATAGACTGTCGAACGACTTTATTACTTTGCAAAAAACTGTGCAAAAAAACTGTGATTATGATCAACCTTTTACTGAGTATGTTTAATAGTTTTTTGGGTAAGATTGCAATTTATCGGTCGGCTTTTGAGTCAAACCAGGGATAATGTACAATCTGTATATAGTCTCCAAATGGCCAAACGGACTTTAGACTATAGGGAAATGGTGAACGTCGACGATAGTATATGGTGGAAGCCCTGGGCCTCTAGTTTGGAATGTGTTTGCTGAAATTCTAACAAGGATATTTCAGTGTATTTTATTATGTACCTAATGCCAAAAGAAACGTTACCCTCGTTACGATTATGAATTACAAGAGAGGAGACACACATGTGATAGAAGGCATTAGTTCACAAGAAACCATAACAACACATTATTATGCAAATTACGAAATAAGAATTCTCAAATGCAGTCATATTTAGAGAAATGCATCTTTTTCAGAATTCTTTTTCAAATTGTCTTGTTTTCGACCAGGGATTTAGATGTCCAAAGGAAAGGCCGAGACAAAGATAAGCCATTACAAATCGTGGCCTGTTAAAAGAAGAAGCAACGGGTGTAGAGGGTGTAAAATTGTATAAGAATCATTCCTGTGATTTCAGATTTAAAACGTTAATTGCATTATTGAAAACAAATAAAACGTGTCTTTGATATTGTGAAAAAGTGTTTAGGAACATCTGGAATTATTTTTGTTAACATTTGATTGTAAAGTAACATTTTGTTTCCTTTTTCTGTTTTACACACAGCAATGTCAATCGCCAAAAACGTAGCAATATTCAAGCAGTTTATGCATCCATTTCACGTGTAGAATGATTCTACAGGGCACGAACAGAGACTAGAATGCATGATACGATACACACGTGCGAGAAATACACCACGGGGTCGGAAGAACTCTCGTCTCGCTAAGATGAGTTAGACAAAGTGAAGTTAATCTTCCATAGAAAATGAAAATGTTATGCATATTTCCGGGAATGCAACAAGGTGGGCGCCATCTTGCGATACCTGGAAATTTTAATATCACACAAAATGCAACCCTGTGTAACAATATCCATATGCATAGTACGATATACAAAAACGAGGAATATGCCACGATTAACAGCTCAAGAGAAAGAGAGAGCCACAGGGGGGTGCAGAAGGGGTCGACATGCAATGATGTTGACAACGCCCTCGGATGTCACCGAATAACGGATATAAGACTTATTCACCGCTGCAGACAGACTTGGGTCATCGTTGACTGACCAATAAGTGGACGTCCACACATCACGATGCCAGCTGAAGAAAGGTACCTCCGTTATCAAGGAAGGAGGGTAACGTTTCTTTTTGGTGTTAAGTATACGTATTTATTTGTTTTTATCACATACTTCTGAGATGATTTCCACATGGAATGATGTATTTTACAGAAGCATTCGTTTTGTTAATTTTTTCTTGAAATTTCAAGATATTAAGCTGAAATTTCAAAGCAGCATCTTGAAATTTTGAAAGAGTGTCTTGAAATTTCGAGATTTTTCTTTTTAAAAGCCGAATGGCTAAATGGTAGCATGTGCGAGCTTGTATAATATATTGAGAGCTCAATATTTATATATATATATATATGATATTATATATATATTATATATGATCATCTGCAGATAATGAGGAGCAAAAGAAACTACACATTGCAGTGTGATAAAATATATCTGAATTTAGCGATGTCATATATCGCGCCAGATGGACTAAGGTTTTAGTCAGCACTGGAGACGTCCCCTGCTTGGTTTTATGTTTAAAGTTCATATTCATATTAGTACAACCGAAAGAAAAACGTTTGCATTATTTACAACTGGTGATAAGAATTTCAGACATCTTCTTTTTGAAATTTGAGAAATAATACAAAATATTGCCCTAAAATACGATAACACTGGCATCAAGCCCTGCGTGGTTTTATGTCTGAGGACGCCATTTGATTTAAAACATGGCAAAGGGAAGATAAAACATTCTTCACACAATTTCTGGCAAGAATTTCAGACACTTTCTGGTGTGAGATTAGTAATACAATAATGGTTATGGGTATGTGGTTGAAATACTGGGATAGCCCAGTGCTAAAAGCGTTCGCTCGTCGCGCCGAAGGTCCGGGTTCGATTCCCCACATGAATGCAATGTGTGAAGTCCATTTCCGGTATCCGCTGACGTGAAGTTGCTGAATTAGTGCTGAAAGCTGCGTGAAACCAAACTCACTCACTGTGAAAACTGTTGAATCAATATACGCTCATGATATATTCAGAATTGTATGGTCGACTTTGGCAGGGATGACTCATGGATCTGTGGAGAGTGCTGGCGCTTCTAACTGAAAAGTATTCCTCATTCCCGTTGTCATGGAAACTATTTTGGCAAAACCCAGCCAGCCTCAAGGTGTTACAATATTACGCGAAGTAACTGGTCCATTAGACACAAGTATATTTAACGACCGTTCAAGGTTCTGCATCAGTAAAAGACAAATTCAGGATACTTTCTTTTGCACCTCACTATATAATACACGTGCCTTCAGGTCATGTAATTAAGAATAAAAAGAAAAATGTTGACATATTTACGTATTGTTATTCTCTTTCCTGTTTACTTTTTGGATAGTTGCCTGTATCGTTTGAACATTATTTCTGATTATTTGTTAAAATCCATATTTTTGTGTGCAGTATACATACATAAAGATATTTTATCACAGTCTGATGTTTACTCATTAATTAAGGGGACGGTGGGGTAGCCTAGAGAAGGTGTTCGCTCGTCAGGCCGAAGACCCTGGTTCGATTCTCCACATGGATACAATGTAGGAAACTCATTTCTGGTGTCCCCTCCAATATATTGCAGGAAAACGGCGTAAAAGCAAACTCACTCACTTACTTCCTGGAGCGTATCACTTCATACTGCCTCTCAAAGAGCTGTGAAGCCTTATGGTGCAGCTGCCAAATCACGTGACCATTTGTTGGGAATTTGTTTGTTTCTGCACAAAGACAGCGTTAAGACACCATTTGTCTGAATCTGGGGGTCCCAATTAATTACAGTAGACTCCCTCTCTAAACCGTCATGCCTCTACTCGGACATTTCCTATAAACCGGCATATTTATTTGGTTCCGAATTTGTCCCAATGTAATATCCTATAATACACTCTCTCCAATCCGACATCCCTCTATTCCGGATTTCGACACTCAGTTCCGGTCCCGAAACATGTATTTGGTGCAAACTGACTCTCGCTAAACCGACATTGTAATTTCACAAGGGACGACATCGGCCAATACATGGTGTGGGGTAGTGGGGTAGCCTAGATGTTAAAGCGTTGGCTCGTCACACCGAAGATCCAACAACCCACATGGTTACAGTTAAGTACATGTTTATCAATACTCTTCAACCTTGAAGTGCCTCTATATTTAATCTGATGTCCCAATTAGTGCATGTTTATCCCAGTTAATAACTTGTTTATCAACTCGTTTCAGCCTGAGGTCCCAGGTAATTACATGTTTATTGATACGTTTCAACTTAAAGTCCCAGTTTGTTACGTGTTTATCAATACATTTCACACTTGGTTAAGTTTATTACGTGTTTATCAATACGTTTCAACCATAAATCCCAGTTAATAACATGTTTTTCAACTTACATTTCAACCTGAAGTCTCCAGTTTATTATATAAACTGACCAGTAGGACTGTATACTGGTAAATCTATTGCCTTGCAGTTTATTTCTATCCTGATACCCGTACTCTAATTCGCAATACGATATACTGGAAACTTCAGTGTTTGACAGTGAGTGACACTGATCGTACACGCAGAGCCTATTTTCTACATACTAAAGCCCACAAGACTTCATACGTCTGTATTACCCATCATAATTGTTCCGACTACAAAACAATGCAATACATATCGTTACGATATACCGGTATATCGGTAATGCCGTTCAGCTCAGCACCCTTGGTGAAATTAATTATGTGTCGAAAATGGGAAACTCAAGGTAGTAAACATCGGGGGATTCCATAATGGACAGGTTTACCCTGAGGCACCCGCCTATTCTAACTGTGTGGAACCATGCAGGGTGCACTCAGCGCGACTGTGCACGTGTGCAGGATTTCATGTGCATTGCCACCAACATGTGCGGATGTTTCGTTGGTAATTATACTAGCGGCCAAAAGAAACGCCACGAAAATTTTAAAAGACTGTAAACTGTCAAAAGAATTGTCGGTCTGTTTGAAAAAAGCTAAAAACACATATCTCGAACACGACATATTCCCAGTGAACATTAATTAGCACCTGCATTTCGTATTTTGTAGAAAAAATGAATTTACACGAATAAAACGGAAACTGTGCACAAAGTTACCCCTATCAAAATAGAGTATAAAAGCTAACCAGGTTTATTCTCTTACATCATTTTAATCGATTGACAAGGAACATGCCTTGTTTAACACCAGAGCAGAGGGAGAGAGCAATCGGTATGTTACAGATGGAGCAGACACGAGAGCATGTGGCTAGGGCCATCGGATATCACCATCGGAAGACTTCACACGTCTACGACAGACTGGCAGTGCTGAAGGTTTCTCCCTAACATGAAGACCGATATTTACGAGTGTTGCGAATGAGGAACCGAAACGGCACTGTGACGTCATCAAAAGCCAACAGCATTGGAAATCCCGTCAGCGGACAGAGTGTGACCAAACGACTCCGCATGCATGGTCTCTGTGCCGATCGACCTTTCAAAGGCATGACGTTGACGTGCAAACACCGACGTGACAGACTGAGATGAACCAGGGCTTTGCCAAACTAGTCGCAGCAAAAGTAACGAAGGCAAGTTCCAGTTCTTCAAGATCCAGGTCCCCACTAAGTAACTGAAGGATTATTTGACCACCCGTGTTGAATACGTTGAGGTATGAGGTGTTGCCGGAGCTAAAGACTACTTTTGTCGGAGCTGCAGATTATATTTTTAGGAAAAGATAGTCACATCAGAAGAGCGTCATAAGTCACGCCACTTGATGTTGTTTACGTACGAGCATAGGGAGCCTCCAGGGCCATGACTTATGACGCTTTTCTGCAGTGACGATCATGTAAGACAAACACAAAAACAAGCTTCATGTTCCTGATAAGACAAACACAATCTTCATGTCTTCATTTCCTGATGAGACAAACACAATCTTCATGTCTTCATTTCCTGATAAGACAAACACAATATTCATGTCTTCATTTCCTGATAAGACAAACACAAAAACAAGCTTCATGTTCCGGATAAGACAAACACAATCTTCATGTCTTCATTTCCTGATGAGACAAACACAATCTTCATGTCTTCATTTCCTGATAAGACAAACACAATCTTCATGTCTTCATTTCCTGATAAGACAAACACAATCTTCATGTCTTCATTTCCTGATAAGACAAACACAAAAACAAGTATATACAATTGGGGTATGGGACCGCATGAGTGCACCAGGGCCTAGAAGTCTCCAAACAGTCCAACTCAGCTCCCACAACCACAAAAAACATTTGTTTGGAATGTTTATCAAATCTGAGACTCAGTATATTTTTCTTGGCATATCACTTTGTGTATATTTTCCTTCAGATAGCAGTCCTGATAGCAGTTTAGTCAACACCTCGTAGGTCTTTTTGTTTTGCTTCCAACAGATCAATATACCCGAGAAAGAAATTTTGCTTTTCCTCATGTGCTTTATCGTGTAAAAGTCTTTACAGTGATCTCCATCCTTCTCAGCCAAAGAAGACCTGCGTCCCCTTACAATGACTCAAAAAGCTTCCTGAGAAATTGTGTCTTCCACCTTTGGTATTTGTAAAACGAGTGTAGGCGCATCCGTTTTGAGTGCATCATTTGTTGGGTAATTCGAACGAATATGGTATGAAAATCCACGTGAAGTAATACTATTTCTAACCCCAGTGTCAAGGCCATGTCTAGTCCATCATTGTATTTCCTTTTCTTATAACATGGAGGCAAATCTATGTAAGATCCCCCGCCAAATGCATATAATTTGCTGCATAACTATTAATCAGCCAAATACACTCTGAACCTCCCTCTTTACATCGATTGATAGATTTGTAAAATCGGAATCAGTTAAAGCTTACTGATTGCCACAAACCTGTACATGCTACAAAGAGTTAAGACTTTCAGGTGTTCAAAGTGAGTATTGTTTTACGCCCCACTCAGCAATATTCCGGCTATGTGGCGGCGGTCTGTAAATAGTCGAGTCTGGACCAGACAATACAGTGATCAACAGCTTGAGTATGAACTGCGCATTTGGGAACCGATGACAAGTCAGCGAGCCTGACCACCCGATCCCATTAGAATGTATTATTATCACAGTTGAAAGTGTCCAGTAAAGCAGGTGGGCATTTTGGTTGGTTTTTTTTCAAAACACTTTCCATTTGGCAAGTAGAGAGGAAACGCGTGGGGTGTGGAAAGCCCTCGAATTGTTTTTCTGATACAACTGATGAAACAAGAAACGATCCTATCCAACACATAAAAGACAGTCAAAGGCCCCGTGTCCATGTGCAACAATACCTGCGAAGGTTAGAATTGATCTTCAGCAATCCATACTTGTCTCAGGGGGTGAATAACGGATCTGGTGATCAGGTTCGCTGACTTGGTTGACACATGTCATCACATCCCAACCACGATGGATACCGGTGCTGTTAACCACCGGATTGTCTGGTCCAGACCATTATTTTCATACCACCACCATATAGCTGGAATATTACTGAGTGCGGCATTAAACCATTTTCAGAAAAAGGCAAACTCATGTACAAAACGTCATTTGAAACTTCTTGCTGCTGATGCCAAATATTTGGTTTTCTACTAAATTTAGTATTTGACGTACTTTAGCAGAGACAGGATAAACATTCAATTGTCCATGATTTTAAAAAACAACAACATTTGACTGGAGCTGTTCTTGTGTGGTTGTCTACAATAAGTTGTGAAAGAGGTCAGTTCTAACCCGCACGCAGCAATATTCCAGCTGTCCCGATCATCTGATCCTGTTAGTCGCCTCTTACGACAATGTCAGTTCTACCTCCGATCTTCACAACAGAACAAAATAGAACACAACAGAAGATTTATTCACAAAACTTACAGACATCAAAAGCATTATATCAAACAGATATCACATTTATGTACTCATTTATTGAACAAGTTAAAAGATGGGTAGACATGGGTCTTTTCAAACGTTACAGTATTAGATAATATTAGGGGAACTGTTCAGTATTTGGGTAAATAATGAAATGATTTGCGATGTACAGGGAATGATCTTTGTTTACAAATGAAAAGAAAAACATAATGCTCATCACACGCATTTCAATTACATAAAAGGCATGGTACAATTTCAATTCGAATATTTTGACAAACGACCCGTTTCGACTGGTATTTATATGGAATCTGTTGTGTGCCGTGAAGATCCGGTTTAGACATGTTTAGATCGATGCTCATACTGTTGATCACTGGAGTGTCTGGTCCAGGCTCCATTATTTACAGACCACCGCCATAGTGCTGGATTATAGCTGGGTCCGGCGTAAAACTAAACTCACACACTAGGCATCGTGTCCAGTATTTATTGTCGCAGATTATTAGGTAAATTCACAGATAGGAATAACTTTTCAAATTCTTTTTACACTAATGATATTTCCCTTTTGAAACATTTTCAGTCGAGTTAAGCCAAAGTACTCAGAGTACTAATTTCACATTATGTTAAACCAGTTTGCATTGGGGGAAAACGTACAAGATGTAGGAAGGATCAGGATATTTTCTGAAAGAATGCAGTCAGCAACATTGGTATTTGGCGATTCACACACCGTGCAATATAAAAAGACAGGACAACGTATCTATTAATATATGAAGTAATTGTGCCCAGAAGTGTATAGATCTAACGATAAGTAAGTCCCCCATAGAACAACACAAATGAATCTGATAGATTCATGCTATTTTCCTATCCCCAAATTTCTCACCCGAAGATAGAAGCAGCGTTACCCACCTGGGAAGGGGGCACAGAAATTTATTAAAGCGTCACTATCCAATGAAATTAAAAGTATTTTCCATGAAAGCAAGATACAATTACGTGTATACCAAGAATAAAAATTTAAGTGCCAGTCAACTTCAAAACTAAGATGTGATACAGCAAAAATCTTAGGCTAAAATAATTGGGGAGACCAAATCATATTTAGAGAAGGTTCATCTAGTAACTTATTTAGGGATATCATGATCATTTGTGTTTACAGTTAAAATAAATATTGTTAAAGATATGATGGTACTGTTTTTAAAGCTAAACGACTATTCATACCCTTTTCCACAACACTATTCAACTTATATTTCATTTGTCAAAAATGACAATCATATGACCAAATAACAGTCATTTGTGATTTTCACATTTCCAAAGAAGGTAACAAAAACAAAACAAAACGTCCTGTTTAAAGTAAAAGATAATTTCAATAATACTTTTGATTTTAAACTGAAAAGTACTGAACGTTTCAGTTTAATGCATATTTGTTATTTGAGGGGATTTCTTCTCACAGATTTCCTATTAGACAAAATGTATCGGCAAATATACTTGGTGGTGAATTTATTCTAAGATAATAAATACTGCACGCCATGCTTAGTGAGTTTCGTTTTACTCCGCACCCAGCAATATTCCAGTTATGTGGCTAGTGGAACCTGGACCAGACTATCTTGTGATCAATCGCGCAAGTGGGAACCGATTCCATATGGAAACAAAGTCAGCGATCCTGACCACCCGATCCCTTTAGTCGACTCTGACGACAAGCACGGGTTACTGAAGACACATTCTGACCCGGATTTATGCGGGTGAAATGGTTCAAGAGTGTACACGATTTCGATAGTGCAACAATTTTAAAAATCAGTATACTTGCAAACTCAGTCTGAACATCAAGCATTCGAACATTACACTATCTGCAAACTGAAACAAACATCGACAATATGCAAGATCTAAAAGGAACATAAATGTTAAAATTCGACATCTACAGCACAGCTAAATTCAACATCACGTGTGTACATGGTTCATAAAGAACAATAATCAACAAACAGTACGCTATGGCACATTTTAACACAAGACCGCCGGTATGCAAGATCTTGAATGAACATCAGCCTTAACAGTTAGTACAATATTGTCTGGGTTCAAATAAAAAAGATGGATGACTAAATAACTCGAAATGGAGATAAGTACACAAAACATAAACAGGACACATGATCCTAAAACCTCTCCATCCAACAGGATCTCAAATCTGACCGATCACGGAATAAGTGATTTAAGAAACAATCATGTAATATTAGCCATTTTCACGCTTCACAATGAGGGGTGACAAAGCACAGTTGGAACAGCAAAGGCTGTTTCCTAACAGTTTAAGTTGTTTACTGGTTGTGAGGGGCCTGAGCGAGGGGAACATAAAGAAACGTCGAGGGTACATCAACCCATGGGCCCCGAGAGATCAGTGAACAACGTATTTATCTTACCGAACACCTCAACGGTAATCTTGAACCGTTTGAAGCATGTGTATCAAGTCGTACATTTCAGTCACCTTGTGTGAATAAAACGATTCGAATCTTGCATCTTGCTATTTTTCCCGGAGGTATTGTCTTTGTAAAATCGCAGCGGTGTAATTTTCCTTTTAGTATTCACACGGACTAAATTTGAACGTTCTGTCATAATTTATTTAGGGGAATGTGAGGAAAATCTTTTCGTATCCATCTCTAGATTTTGAAGACGACACAAGAAAAACAACAGATTTAGAGTTATCCCCCTTCCATCGACTTGCATTCACAAAACATCGGTAATTTTTGTGCATCATACGTGAGTCAATGATATTCGAAATAAAGACGTACAACCAGCGAAGTAGCGAATGAGTTGCCAATGGTAACGAGGCGCATTGCAGTGCACCTCGCTTGTTTTCAGGGCACGCTGAAAGTCATAGAGATCATAAAAGAGTGCTCAGCCAATCGGAAAGCGACATTTATATGTGAGGTAACGTAAGAAGGGTTGCTCTGATTGCACTGAGCTGCACCTGAAGTGTGCGCAGGCGCTGTTTCATCAGCCGTTCGTCACCCCTCGCAGTGAAGCCTTAAAATAACATAATATTATATGGTGGTTTCTCATGCAACTTTTTCCCTGATTCATCATACAATGTCAGATTTACGATCCCGTTGGGTACAGAGGTTTTAGGAACATACGTCTTATTTATGTTTTGTGCACTTATCCCTATTTCGAGTTATTTAATCATTCACCGTTCTCATTTATACACAAACACAACTGTACAGCACGTCTAAATTCAACATCGTTCGTGTGCATTATTCAAATGCTTAGTAAAACAATCAGTACACCAGTGCGCCCTTTAACACAAGATCGCTGGTATGAAAGATCTTAATTGAACGAACGTCAATGTTAAAAGTAGATACATACAGATACATACAGAAGTTCAGTACAGTTTCAATACCACACCAGTGTTAACAATTAATACACTACTCAAACTGACCATCGTTGGTGTATATACGATTTCAATACCACGACAATGTTAACAATTAACACACTACTCAAACTGACCATCGTTGGTATACACGATTTCAATACCACGACAATGTTAACAATTAACACACTACTCAAACTGACCATCGTTGGTATACACGATTTCAATACCACGACAATGTTAACAGTTAATACTCTACTAAAACTGACCATCGTTGGTATACACGATTTCAATACCACGACAATATTAACAATTAATACTCTACTCAAACTGACCATCGTTGGTATACACGATTTCAATACCACGACAATGTTAACAATTAACACACTACTCAATCTGACCATCGTTGGCAGGCACAATTTCAATACCACGAAAATGTTAGGAAATTAAAACACTACTCAAACTGACCATCGTTGGTGTACACGATTTCAATACCACGAAAATGTTAACAATTAACACAGTACTCAAACTGACCATCGTTGTTAGAAACGATTTTAATACCACGACAATGTTAACAATTAATACTCTACTAAAACTGACCATCGTTGGTATACACGATTTCAATGCCACGACAATGTTAACAATTAATACACTACTCAAACTGACCATCGTTGATATATACGATTTTAATACCACGACAATGTTAACAATTAACACACTACTCAAACTGACCATCGTTGGTATATACTATTTCAATACCACGACAATGTTAACAATTAACACATTACTCCAACTGACCATCGTTGTTAGAAACGATTTTAATACCACGCCACGTTTAACAATTAATACACTACTCAAATTGACCGTAGTTGGTATACACGATTTCAATACCACGCAAATGCAACAATCACACACTGACACACATATAAAATATCCAACTGCTGACCATGCGTTTTCGTCAAGGAGTATGATCTTCTCCCAGACATGAATTTTCAGAACATTAGTGCTTACGCACGCGACTTTGATATTTAAGGAGTGAGTTTAGTTTTACGCCGCACTCAGCAATATTCCAGCTACATGGCGTCGGGTCTGTAAATAATCGAGTCGGGATCTGACAATCCAGTGATCAACAGAATCAACATCAATATGCGCAAATGGGAACCAATGGCATGCGTCAACCAAGTTAATAAGCCTGACCACCCGATCCTGTTAGTCGCCTCTTACGACAAGCACAGTCGCCTTTCATGGCAAGCATAGGTTGCTGAAGACCCCAATTCTACCACGGATCGATATCCCGGATCGATGTATAAGGATTGGTGTGTTGATGAGACAGTAATCTTCACAAGGTGGTGCACAGCACATGTTCAACGTTCTTGAAGACGAATTACAATTGACAGTCAAGCATTCATCTCTCTTTCACTGGATGAAGACATTACACTTTTTGTATATGTTAAATTATCCCCTTCGTGACTGTACGGTCTTGTACAGGAGTATAATCACCCTTCATGGCTTCTCATTTTACATTTTAAAGACGCAATACAATTGACAGACAAGCATTCATCTCTCTTTCACTGGATGAAGACATTACACTTTTTGTATATGTTAAATTATCCCCCTCGTGACTGTACGTTCTTGTACAGGAGTATAATCACCCTTCATGGCTTCTCATTTTACATTTTAAAGACGCAATACAATTGACAGACAAGCATTCATCTCTCTTTCACTGGATGAAGACATTACACTTTTTGTATATGTTAAATTATCCCCTTCGTGACTGTACGGTCTTGTACAGGAGTATAATCACCCTTCATGGCTTCTCATTTTACATTTTAAAGACGCAATACAATTGACAGTCAAGCATTCATCTCTCTTTCACTGGATGAAGACATTACACTTTTTGTATATGTTAAATTATCCCCTTCGTGACTGTACGGTCTTGTACAGGAGTATAATCACCCTTCATGGCTTCTCATTTTACATTTTAAAGACGCAATACAATTGACAGTCAAGCATTCATCTCTCTTTCACTGGATGAAGACATTACACTTTTTGTATATGTTAAATTATCCCCTTCGTGACTGTACGGTCTTGTACAGGAGTATAATCACCCTTCATGGCTTCTCATTTTACATTTTAAAGACGCAATACAATTGACAGTCAAGCATTCATCTCTCTTTCACTGGATGAAGACATTACACTTTTTGTATATGTTAAATTATCCCCTTCGTGACTGTACGGTCTTGTACAGGAGTATAATCACCCTTCATGGCTTCTCATTTTACATTTTAAAGACGCAATACAATTGACAGTCAAGCATTCAGCTTGCATCAAGTCAATGTTTGCCTTTTGAACACCAATGAACGATTTAAACTGACTTTTGAAAAGTATCTTTTATGTTCAATGTATATCCCTGTTTTGAATTTTAGAACCTCAAATTAAATCCTTCCGATCGAGTCAATGTAAATGTTTCATCTGCATGGACATACATGAATATTACTTTTCCTCATATGCATTGAGTAGTGGTACCCTTTTAATGGCATATTTAACTGCAAACTATGAAGCTATTCATCACAATATTTGTACTGTGCTTCTTGACATCTCCAAATTGAAATTATCCAACTAAAATACAATTTACAAGAGAATGCACACACAGAACACACACACAATATTTCACAGAAGCGATAACGTGTCAGTTAATCTCAGCATGAGAACCATCCGAATCTCTATTATTTGGACAAGCACTTTGCGCAAGGTAATAGTCACAATAAAGAGGAGGAAAGGGTATCAACAAATGCTCCTTGGTACTCAAACATGCCTCTGTCGACAACTAACACGAGTGAATGAGTTAAGTTTCATCCCGCCTTTAGCAATATTCCAGCAATATCAAGGCGGTCGACATCAGAAATGGGTTTCACAAGTTGCACCCAAGTGGAATCGAACCCAGGTCTTCAAGGTTATGAGCAAACGCTGTAAGCACTAGGCTATCTCAAGTAATTAACATGAGGGAATTACCTCAAACTTTATAAATCTATTCCGTCATCATGCTATTCCGTCATCACAGTGTACACCACAAACAGTTTTCACTTGCAGTATTGTCCGCGGTCAATAATGGTCATTTTCACTGTTTTCAGCACACCGAACAATCGGTCAAGTACTTTCTTCACATTCCAGTGTTTCACACTGTATGAAAGTGCACACCACAAGCAGTTTTCACTTCCAGTTTTGTCCACCGTCAGCAATGGTCATTTTCACTTTTTTCAACGCAACGAACAATCGGTCAAGTACTTTCTTCACATTCCAGTGCTTCACAGTGTACGAAAATGTACACCAGAAACAGTTTTCACTTCCAGTTTTGTCCACAGTCAATAATGGTCATGTATTTTCACTGTTTTCAGCACAATGAACAATCGGTCATGTATATTGTTCACATCATATTGTGTTACAGACATTAAGTGGGGAACATGCAGCATCTGTAGCTGTAAAACGTTAACCAGGTTTATGAAAGATGCTGGCTTTATTTCTTAACATCAACCAGGCAAGCTTAAACAAGTTAGTTAGTGATTAAGTTTACCTTTACGCCGCACCCAGAAATATTCCAGCTGTCTGGCGGCAGTCTGTAAATATTCGAGTCTGAGCCAGACAATCCAGTGATCAACAGCATGAACATCGATCTGCGTAAACGGAAACCGATGACATGCGTCAACCAAGTCAGTTAGCCTGACCACCCGATCCCGTTAGTCGCCTCTTACGACAAGTATGCTCGCCTTTTATGGTAAGCAAGGGCTGCTGAGGACCTACTCTACCCCGCATGTTCACGGGCGGGCTTAAAGAGGCAGAAGTACGTATAGAGAATATGGAGTGCAGTCGATAAGAAAGTGTGTCCCGTCTTCAGCATAAGAAGACTGACAGTGTTTACATACGCGCTGAACTAAGGGTGGTTTTGCTTAAGGCACTCCATCATAATTGCTTGGGTTTACTTATACTTTTTTTGCATTCAGTTCAGTTAGATACAACATCATTCTTTCGAGGTTTTTAGTGAGAAACAACATACATAGAAAGTCACACATACATATTCACTTATATGATGAGCTCGGAATAGTAAACTAAGTACAAGATTGTAGAATCACAAGGAAATGCCATTACTGCATCATCGTAAAATAAAACTATAACAGTGGCAACGCAGGCCATATCACATCCCATTTTCAGTTAAATGAATCCATGTTGATATTTGTCACAGAAATATATTTTCGATTCGATCTATATCCTTTAAATCTCCTTTATATACTAAAAGGCAAAGGAAACGTCGTAATATTGGAAATGCCAATTAACTAAAATCGTTGTTACTGATGCTGGTTTTGATATGTATCTCATGTGCCCTGCTGGTTATATACTGAAAAAAATAAAGGATCGTATCTATCTTTGAGAATGCTATCAAAATGACTTGACTGGATGCATGCCCAGAAGTTGCCGGACACTTCAGCGAACGTGTTGGGGACATACTAGATACTGACTTTCTTATTTCAACTGAAAACAATGAATCAAGTCTGTTATGTTTGACGTGATAGAAATGTAAACCTTTTCCCTTTTGTTATATATACATGTATCTGTTAATGTGAGGTTTATACCTCTGCCTTTAAGTTGTTGTTTTTCTTGTCTTCAAAATCTTAGTGTCCGCCGAAGTACACTTACCACGTTATTGCTATACTAATGCTCCCCGTTGGGGTGGGCTGACATGATACCACCGTTCCACTTTCGTCATATTTCTTAGAAGAATTAATAATGATCTCCTATGACATGCATCATAAATATATTTATTACTCGCTCGATCGCCCGCTGAAGATACAGCAGTGTAATATTTTCACTTCAGTATTACACTAGTGTAATACCGCTTGACCTATGACGTCAAAATGGTTCAAAATTGTGACGTCACAATGCTAATGTTGATGTCGCTATTTTACTAGACCTTGCTTGACTTGAAAGCTGAGTGTCCTCACACTGTAGGCAATTTCGCCGCAGTTTCTGTCAATTTATGTTGGCGAGTAATAAACAGAATACTAAACTCGCTTCCGTGAAATACCATTTTCATTAAACTCGTTAAAGATTTAGTACCAAACTCGCTTTCGCTTGTTTGATACCAAATCATTAACTCGTTTAATAAAAATGGTATTACACGGAAGGTCGTTTAGTATCCTCTATATATTGTGGGAGAATCATGCCTCCATTTTCAAAAGGACCTGGGTGACACGTTCATATTTTAGCAATGTTTCTGTTCCTAGTTATTGTGATATATAACCTAACATGTTCTGTAAACCACTACTTTTCTGGTCTGGTTACCCTTTCCTTGAATGCCTTGTTTGTACAGAAGTTATCATGCGGTCGATGTAGCCAGTGTGGAATCAGTTGACGTTACGTTGGGTGGGTTCCCTATCGGGCGGACTGGCGTGGCGTCGCTCGGTGGGAATGATGTTATGACGTTGATGGATGTGTTCCGGCTAGCTGGACAGACATCACCCCGTTGTCCACCTTGTGTCGAAGCGACGTTAGTGACTCTAGGGTTCACGTTCAGCCTACAACAGGGCAGGAAGGATTTGGTGGTCTCCCACATCGGTTTATACAGAGACAGATAGAAACACAAACGAAAACAATTGTAGATTCTATCCAGCAAAAATGCAACCGGAATCAGTGGCTGGAAGATAGCAAGCGCTTCATTTTCCTTTGAAGAATACAAAACCAAAAGCGTATAGGTAAATGTTATAGACTGAATCATGACGACTACAAACGTGAGTCTCATCAATTTCAATTTTTTTCGTGTTGCTGTGATAGTTCTGAGTGTGAAATCTGGTTGCACTGTTTTCCTGTGACAGCGGACCTTCACCAGTATCAATATACTCCCAGCTATTATAAAACCACTCTGAAGAAGATATCCTCCGGTCCACCATCGTGTCATTGCATTCGGATTGATTATTAAGAATAAAGCCTCACAATCCAAGACAAAAACGTCATAGGTCAAAGGTAGAAGTCCCCAAGCAAAACACAGTATCCAAGTTGTTGTGATGATAACAGCAACTCTTTTCCATGTGACGAGTGTCTTGTAGGACGTTCCTTTGCACACAGCCATACACAGATTGATGTTGATGGCAAATAGTAGACATATGCTTACAGAATAAGCAGAATGCCTGAAAAGTTGTGCTGTTTTGTGGAAAGAACTGCTGCGATCTGCCGCCCTGGTACAAAGAAACACAATGCTAGACACTTGTTGTATTAGACAGGCTACCTGTTCGTTCAATAGCAAAGCTCCAGAGAAACCCTTGAGTGAGGGCGTCAAGCTGATCACAAAAAGGAGAAAGACTGTGTTAACCACACATACTGATTCAGCTATATATAAGGGAATATGATCCACGTGAGATGTTTTGTTACACTCCCCCATAGTTCTGACAGTAAGATGTTCGGACCTTCCTTCGTTGGACGCTGTAGATGTTACCATATACTCAGCGACACAGTCTTCTGACAAAAAAAAGCTGTTGCTGTAAAGGTCGGATGGGGCAACTTAGGAATGGCCTACGAGTCCTTACTTGACACACAACACACAATGTTGAACGGCGTAGGTATTGCTAATATTCAGGAACACACTACCGTGGCCAAAATGTGTTTCTACACTTATAAATGGCTGGTTCTTTTAGTTCGATTTACACGAGGAGACAATCAAACAATTGTCGATGGAGTCCTGGAGGAAGTTTGACACAAACACCGTCCCGTTGACCAATATTAATGAAAGCTCTCCATGGCAAAGGATTATTATTTCTTGTTGCTGAAATGTTTCAAGATTACATAAAGTGTGCTCCGTCCCACGGCAGATGTACTGTTTCACGCAACTATCAACCTGATAGTTACATTCCGAGGTTTTGCTATGTAGGTATTACCTTATCCTCAGTGACACAGTCTTGCAGCAAAGTTGTTGCTGTGCGTACTAACTGTTCCTTAAGATGCTCACCAGAAAAAGACAGGGTGACATCCAAGAGATTAACAGTACGGGGAGGCGTTATTCAAGGGGAATGAAGTGGTAGAGCCTGGAAACCAGACACACAACGAATGGTTTGCATGAATACGTGCTGGTGACAATGATATGACGTTACCTGTTGTTTGGTGTGGGAATGACTCGCAATGTGAGAAACGATGAACGTAAACCGCAGTTCAAGCTTCATGACAAGGTATTATTCTTGATTACATGGTTTCCACAGAGACATGTATTAATGTACGTGTAGGCTTAAGATGTATCAAAACCATTTGTAACATTAGTAAAATAATGGGTGTCCAAATCTAACAGATGGTATTGATCGCAAGTAATTGCTCATTATCTTAAAGCCACGTCACTTGATACTGCAAGCGCAAGGCAAGTGAAATGACAGCGGAGAAACAAGAACGTGTCTTGGGCATGTTAATTAAAGATGTTGCCAAGAAATCCTCAGACTACAGATCAAATTCGAGACAGGAATAACCAGAGATCGAATACGTTCGGGTCGATGTCGTGTAATGGCCAAGATCGCCATATTGTTGCCATGTTGAAAGTGTGAAGTGTGGTATCCCCTAGAACACTATTCAGAGACTCATTTTGTCAATGAACCCGTGAATATGCGGGTTAGAATATTGGCCTTTAGTACCCCATGCTTGTCGTAAGAGGCGATCAACGAATGGTCAGACATCACAGTGCACACGTCATCGGTTCACACCTGCGTAGATGCTCAGTCTGGTGATCAGTGGTCAATTCTATGCATTTCATACATCATATAAGCTATAACTCGAGAAAGAAATAATGGATATAGTTCAAATTTTGTACCAAGGTGTTGAATTTTATAATTTAATTTAATTTAATTTAATTTAATTTTAATTTAATTTGATAATTTGCAAGATCACATAAAACATCCGAGGGATTTGCCAATAAGAAGATTGTTAACCAACACCAGTGACCTTGAAACAAAGGTTACAGTACAAATTTGAGTGAGTTAGTGAGTGAGTTGAGTATTACACCGCACGCAGCAATATTCCAGCGGCAGCCAGTGAATAATCGAGTCTGAAGCAGGTAATTCAGTGGTCAACAGCATGAGCATCGATATGTGCAACGAGGAACCAAATTCACAAGTCACCCAAGTCAGCAAGCCTGGCCACTCGATCCCGTTAGCAGCCTCTCCTGACATGGATTACTAAAGGGGGATTTTGTCTATATAAAGGTCGTTAGCGTGATAACCCAAGATGCCAATTATTTCTTTCTAAAATGTCCAAAGTATGTCAGCTGCCAGTTGGATTTGATACAAGGCTTTGAAATGCTAAAAGTTAGCTTAGATAGTTAGCTTTGTCTGCCGCAAAATAGACATGAAAATATTTTTAATTAATTAATTAATTAATTAATTAATTAATTAATTTTTTATTTTTTTTGAAGTCCATAAATTCATTGTGCCTCTGCAAGCCTCTGTTCATTGTCCATTACATGCATGTTCTATGTCATTGTCTGAAGCCGGCTTTAAGAAGTTGAATGACTTAAGCCCAATCCCTTTCAATACTGAATGAAATATATGTATATTCAAACAAACAAACTTAAATACATGTAAAGGGGTGGATTGGTGGTGGGTTGGGTGGTGTGTTCGAACGGTTATATCCAGCATAGATGGTGTGATTGTGGTTCTAGCGGTACCTCAAATATATGTAGAGGAGTAGGAGAACTTTCAAGTATACTACCCAAGAAAAGAGAAGCATAGACCAGAAATCTGTTGCGAAAATGTTTTATTTTCAAACATGTATAACTCGTCCACGAATAGACATTAGTGCATGAATGTTTACACCAATTTAGAAGAAGGTAAAATATATGCAATCAAGTGGATACTTTAACATAACGGAGACTTTGAGCACGATGAAACTAAATATATGATTTCTTTAGTCTACCCAAAAGAATTAAGGTGTCAACTTACATTGTATACCTCATGGAAAGATGCTTCACCTTACTTTGATAACGAGCATGTATGATCGATTCCTTCAACAATATGACACAATTCAATAGCATATCTACATTTCATTTTAAACGCATCAGTCAAATTCAACAACAGACTGACCGCTATGTGGCATTAAAAACCGGGCGCCAGCGAGTCATATCCTCAACAACTGTAACATAAAATTCCTTCTCATAAAAAAAAACAATACTTAGAAGATCAGTAGTGTGGTTTGCTCAATTTCCGTTTCTCATTGGAATTCAACAAAGGCAAATTTATTTCAAAACCGACCGTGTCATTCAAAAATCTCCAACATTGTCATCAAAGGAACCCCAAAACATTCAGGATCACACAAATTACCTTCCATTATGCAAATTCATGCAGCGAAAGTAGTGCCATATTAGTGCCAATGTATTCAGGTGCGGTTAGTAAGCCATCATTTTCAGGGATGTCGAATACTATTGGACAAGGGTAATTAACCAATCAGATTGCAAGAAACAATCACTATTGGTTTACAATATATAGTAATATGATGAAGAAAATAATACGAAGCAGGTTAAACTGCGACAATGCAATATATGTAAATGAATGTATGATCGAAACATAAATCATAATGAATCGCATGTGATCAAAACATATAAAATAACTATATTAAGTTTCGTCAATGTTGAAAATGATTCGGAATTGAGGAAGAATAAAAGCACATTTCAAAGTGTAATTTCAATATTCTGTTATTTTGGATCTGCTGTGAAGGGCTTCAAAATATAATAGAAATATCATTAAATTATTGAAAGTCATTGCGTCAATAGATCCATAACGAAAATCAGTTAACTTTACTATTCTAAATATACACAGATAACTCTGGCTTTTTAAAGACGTGTTATGAATGATTTAACAGCTGGTAGAATTTACAAGAAATTATAGAAACCATTTGCTGACAAAAAATTTAAACTTGAAACGGCGTTTGTCACAAAGCTATTACCCTCGCCAAATGCCGATATCTGAATGTCGCAATAATCTTCTGCCTTACCATCGAAATTATGTAAGCCTTACAGAAACTGTCATCGGATGCCTTTATACAAAATGCTAACAAATTCCATCCATTAGTTTTGGCGATACCCCAAGAATACTCGCTGTGGCCTTGAATGTAATCCGAAAGTGACTGAATTCGACGGGCATCAGACGATACTCCAACACATCTTGGTACCATATTTATGCAAAATATATTAATTCTGTCATGTGTTTTCGCACAAAAAAAGTTAGACATGCGCAAAACAATGTTCACTATGAACTTAAAATACGCACAAGTTCCCCAATCGGAGAGAATCCAGTCAGTACACCTTGATATAAAACTGAAAAATATACATACGCCTATTTACGAAAGATTAAAACTGTTATTACAATTTACGTAAATATTTATTACATTTTACCGCAAACTAAAGTTATTACAATTTATTCCGAACAACAAGCCATAACCTACCGGCTGAGACTGGTCGCTGGAGTGCAACACCAGAGAAATCGATGTTGCCCTCTCTGCAGCTCACCAGGAGCTGGTGTTCCATTATCTTTTTAAATGTACAGCCTATATTTCCCAAATCAATTTTTACAATTGTCGAATCTCCCCAAAACACGAACTCAAAAGAACAAACACTTTACGTAACTTGGAAAAAATATACTAGAATTGCTTCAAAAAGGTTCCAAATAAAATCTTATTTGTAACATTTATCACCGTTGGTGGGTTTTTCAAAATAAAGATGATGATGTGGATGATGATGAGGAGGAGGAGGAAAAGGTGGAGGAGGAGGTGGAGAAGGCGGTGGTGGAGGAGGAGGAGGAGGTGAAGGAGGAGGAGAAGGAGAAGGACGAGCAGGAGGACCACCCAATCCGATTTGTCGCCTCTCACAACAAGCATGGGTTACTGAAGATCAATTATAAACCGGATCTTCAGGGGTCTCACAAGCTGTACATCAAGACACAGCAAAACTCATCAATATCAGTATTTATTAAGACATGTTTGATAACATTTCGTATTTACCTTCAGTTTTGTAGGTTGTCATAGATACACAGATGAAGGTATATAGTAATACATGGCAACATAAACCACCGAGGCGAAAGAAAGTGTACCCTGTTTATAATGCCACCGTTTGTCCAGGAGGAAATATGGCGGTACATCCATTATGGCATTACGACCGGGTAGGACAGTTAGAGGCCCTATGCAATCAAAAATGTGTCTGCGCTGATGTCCCCTGTAATGAGCCGCGAATGACTGGATAATCCCTGTGTCTTGGGACTGCAGGTGACTTGCTGTTGCAAACGATAGGAAGAGTACTGTCACGTGAGTTTGTTCAATAACTTTGACGTATCTCGATAATGATTATGTGTCCTACCTGAGGCCAGTCATTTCCCCATGACCAGAGGAAAATGACTTTCTGTTCCTGAACCAGTGGCAAATGGCATTATGTCCAGGGTATGACATGGGCAGAACAACCGCTCTGGCAAAATATCCAGGGTTACATTATAAGGAGATAAATAACAACATAACCTATCGGCAAAAGAAAGTAATACCGGCTTCACTTGATTACAAAATGGAGAGAAAGTAGTAAGATTTGTGAGATTTGTGAGATTTGTGATAATGATAGTTCAGCTAGCTAAACGTCGTGTTCCTGCCAAGGCATACACCGACGTTTAGCGTCCCAACCCTATTTTATCATTTATGAGGAGCACCTTCCCGGCGATTTTTATCGGGAAGGCTTTTGACTCCAGAAACACTGAAACACGAAGCATCGCATGTATATTGGTACACGGATCGAAAGATCTATCCTTTAGGTACAAAACCCGATTGCTGTCTTACCTTGAAAAAATTTATTTAAAATTCAGCAAAATTATATTCATCATCACCCCGTATTTTCCACAGTCGGGTGCCGCCATTTTGCCTCGTGACGCCGTGTGTACCAGCTGGGTTTGTTAAAACTGGGATCGGCAGGGAAACGAAACAAAGCAGTTTTTGAATCCTTACAATAAATAAACGAACTGGCTTGGTACTGGAGGGTAGTCGATTTTGTACATGCTTCAAATTGGTTAAGTAGAAATGTAATGTCCCTTTTGAAGATTAATAATTAAATAATAACAAAATACCATTATTTGCTTTTTACATTTTCCTTTTTGGCTGTATAAAGATATTGTTTAATAATGTTAAAACAACATCCTACTGTCTCACCAACGTTTACCTTCCCTTTCTACACACTGGCTTAATTTTGTTGTAACTGTTATGATGAAGTGTTTTTGGTAAGTACACTTTCTCTTCTTACCTGTAACGTTTTCAGAATATCCAAGAATCTATGTTGCTACATTCCAAGTCGGCTTACACAGTGCACACACTCTTTTAAAAAAAACAATTCAGTCCACATGTAATGAAAATAAATTTCAAAACTTCTTGAGAAAGAATAACCTTTTGAACTTTTTCCACGAAAACGTTTGTACCTGAACGATTCCGAATGCTACTTTCCATACGACCGCTTCCGAATGATGCACATGGAGCATGCCAGAACTGTAAGTAAACATCCGCCGCAGTCTAAGTAAACATATCCTCAGTACTTTTCGTTACACTCCACCACTGAGTCTAACAAAACCTTATGGGAGGTCACATCAGGTAACCTTTGAGATTGACCAATCAGAACACAGCTTACCAAATAGCGAAAGTGGACATTCACACGTACCGTTTGAACTTTTTATCTCAAAAAGGTTCGTACCCGAACGATTCCGAATGCTATTTAGCGTACGGTCGCTAATCACCCGGAAGGTGATGCACACGGCGTACGTACAGCCATGACAACGGTGAGTAAACAGGATGTTACCTTGCGGAAATATTAGCTAATGGTAACGATGTCAACAGAAACCCAAAAACGTATATGCTGCAGGTCAAATAACTGTGTTATCTGCAGATTTTTGTTTGTGGAGAGATCTGTGCCAGTGGCCTGAATATTTAGTCCCTCCGATCCCAAAATAGTAGCCGTTGTCTGATGGTTAAATCTATTTAACCGTCTCGCGTTTGGTTGGACGGTCATTGGTCGCTCAAAGGTTACCTGACGCGACCTTCTATGTTTTTTAGACTCAGTGGTGGAGTGTAACGAAATACACTGAGACTAAGTTTACTTAGACTGACATCCACTGAAAATAGCGTTTCGTCAGTATTCAAGGATGTCAGCTTACGAAAATATGTTCACCAGTGATAACCATGTCAACAGAAATTCAAAGCGTGTATACTGCAGGTCAAATATTATTTGTTTACTACATGGATTTTCGGGGGGGGGGGGGGGGGGGTTAGAGATCAGTGACAGGTCAGAGTCAGTGACCTGGGACTTTTTGTAAGTCGTGCCTAAACAGTAGCTGGTTGATTGGATAAATCCGTTAGCCATCTCTCTCTCTCTCTCTTTCTCTCTCTCTCTCTCTCTCTCTCTCTCTCTCTCTCTCTCTCTCTCTCATGTGCAAACATCGTGCATGTCAACAGCTCTGTTTGGGTGCAATGTTTTGTTAAGAGTTCCCCTCCAATTTCATTATTTATCGAACTCGTGACAGTAATCTTTTCAATGTTACGAATTTGTTACATGTAGTGTATGAGTGTACCTTTAAACACCATGGAATATTTTAGCAAATTCAATGTTAGAACAACTGACTGAAGTAAGTGGGTACATTTACGCTAGTGAGTCCAAACTGTTGATGGTAAAGAAAAAGTTACAAGAAGCTGTGTTACATAAACCAAGACACATTTTGCTTCAAGGTGGTCAAATGACATGACTCAACACAGTGCACATCCCCCACTCCTGGTTCCTCCTGACATGTGTCATATGACCGTTGAAACTCGGGTGAAAATGAAGTATGCGCCCCCTTTTTCTCAATAGTGTTCACTCCAATATCTATATTCCTCTGATGACAGTTATCTTAGTAATTGTTTGTAGTCATATACAGAACATAATGTACACACCGAAATATATTCAGCATTGGAATTCAAGACGACTAAGACTAAATGATGGAGACACTCTATAAGCTGAAGTATCGGACCACAACAAAATGTCAAAAGAACAGGAGCAATATCCGCAACGATGACGTCAGAAGTCAAAATCGAGTAAGTCGAATACGGGCATGACCACCATGTACGGTTGTCTCGATGACGTTGTGTAGGAATGAGGCATATAGCAGGGCTTCGTCGTCTAATCCCATACTGACGTAGACGACTCCTGGCAGTCCTGGAATTGTCTTGGACGTGGTCATTAACGTGGTCATTAACCTGTCTGGAGATGTCATCCGAATATATCTGTGCTGTCTTGGCGTCGTTACTTGGGGACTGCCAGAACGTGGGTGGTCGGTGACGTCACTAACGTTTCGCAAACACTTGACCATTACGAACATCGTGCTACTATGACAATGGTAATGTGCTGCCACCAGTTGTTGGCTCATTCCTGCTCTAGCCATTACAGTGGTTTCATGATGTTGAGCAGATGATCATGTGACTTCAAGCTTTTGACAATGACAGTAATTTCTGAGTTTCAGATCACTGCAACCTGGTGCTAAGACCCCAGAGGAACTAGTGAGAATTATAGGATCACTTACGGTACAAGATGGATCATTAAGTATTGTAGGTTCAGTTATGACCTGTTTCAAAGTATACAATAATCTCAAATTATCAGTCATTATAATTAATAATTATATTATACGCACTGAAGTTAAAATCATCAATTATAATCGTTTGGCTGTTAAGGTCACCAGCCGTACAAAGGGATTCCTTTGTTTAAATCCCCAAGAGGGTACTTATGTCAGCGCCGACAAAAAGTTTCATGTTCCTAATTAAAATCTGTATCAATATTGCTTCTAAGTGATGTCTAAATCATTGGCCTATTTGAAATACAAGTTGTTTATCTAATGTAGGTAGCGGCCCCTACATTCCTTTGTGGGCCTATCCTTTATGAGGGGGGTGGGTGTGTTTTGTTTTGAAGGTACGAGTCCCCAAACCCAAACATAGAATGAATAGAAAATCAAGTGAATGGATCGAATCTTTTCCCAGTGATGTTGTATAAGGCTGATGCTGGTACTCACAAATATCAATCAATCAATTTTAATTTCAGTACTGAGGAGACCCGTGAAGGTCCGGGGTAGAATGGGCCTTCAGCAACCCATGCTTTGCTTTAAAGTCGACTATGCTTGTCATAAGAGGCGACTAACGAGATCGGGTGGTCAGACTTTCAAGATTGAATAACAATTACATTTTGTAGCTAATGAAAATGTTTCCAGGCATTTTTGCTGGTATATGGTTTTGCTGGTTTAAACACAATGACGAACATTCAACGTTTTGCCCACACCAAAAATTATTCCACCCAGTCGACAATAGTAGGTGTTTAATATCTGTTATCTACTTTAGTTCTTTATACCTTCTTTGTCACAGAATAACATCCTATTTTAGCATTTGTTTTGTAAACGGTAGGAAGGAATGCTTAGTAACCTTATCAAATAGTTAATAGCCCTGATTTGTAAAGATATAATGAGCGGGTACCTGTCACATTCCCTATATGTATACAGTTGCATTGATGTACCCATCTTTACACCGAGAAATTTCTTGCAGGCAAATAAATGCACTTGTTCTATGGAATCAAAGCATTTAGATCCCCATATTCCTGCACCGTGCAGTACAATTGGTTTGATTTTCACATCAAATATTATGAAAAAGGATGTCAAACTTAAATCCCCAGGTATTTTTATGTTTCTCAATATACCTATCAATACCTTTAGTGCTTAAACAAATGCATATTTTGCATGTATCAACCATGAAAGATGAGTAGTAAATATACACCAAGGTATCTATCTGTTTATTTCCCCATAATTTCCCCATTTCTTTTTAAAACAACTACCTTCGTTTTATCCATATGTACGGTAAGTATGATTTTACAATATATATCTAGCTGGTCACTTCTCCTACTCAGGACATACTATCTTCTGCTTAAGAGATGATGAGAATAAACACATTTTTCATCGTGGCACTAATACGCCTTCGTATGAAGCAGATCTGTTAACAATGATGCACAATGTCCCGTTGAGAGGGACTTTTATTCTGATATTGGATACAATCTAAGGCAGAGCATGTTTCGCATCAACCGACTATTTTCACAAATGTTTTCAAAGGCTCGGTCTATGTTCTTACACGTAATGAAAGATTTGTGAAGCCTCTTGCCGCATTAATATCACAAATGCAAAATAGATGAAAACATGCATTTATTTTCAGTCAATAATTACCGTATTATATTTTAATACTCGAACGTATTAGTCTGGACAGGGTGGTTTAAATTTTTCACTGCGCATTTTATGTGATTTGTACATGTCAGTTCGCCCCCAAGTACCCATTTTCTGACGGTGAACAGAGGGTGAGACCACATATATCACATATCCTTCGTTGTGGTAGAGGACTGACGTCCTAGAAACTCTTAGGACTCAAGCTGTCACACACGGTTACCCATCCAAGGATTTTTCCAGGTCAACATTGATGAACGTCCACTGTTTTGTGACCCGAGCTCAATGTACAAGACCACACGCCACCCGTATGTTAAAACATAAACGGTTACTAGATTACATGCAATATCCCGTTACTAGGGGTTTCTCTGTAATTTGAACTGACGTTTTGTAGAGTAATCTCTAGTAATTCAACGTAATGCCAGAGTAATCTGTATTAATTCAATATTTTGTTAGAATTATCTGCAGTAATTCAATGTTTTGTTCAGTAATCTGTAGTGATTCAATATAATGCTAGAGTAATCTGTCTTATATTCAATGTTTTGATAGAGTAATCTGTATTAATTAAATGTTTTGGTACAGTAATCTGTTGTAATTCAATGTTTGGCTGGAATAATCTGTAGTAATTCAATATTTTGGTAGAGTAATATGTAGTAATTCAGTGGGGTTTTTTAGAATAATATCTAGTAATTCAATGTTTCTGCAGAGTAATTCGTAGTAATTCAATGGTTTTGTGAGTGTTTTGATTCCTCGGGTACTTAGGTCATTACAGTTGGTATTTCAGTTTGTCACAATGGTTATTACAATTTGCCACGATGGTTATTACGATTTGTCATAAACTTGTTACAGTTTGTCACTAAGGTTGTTAAAAATTGTCACAATGGTTACAATTTGTCACGATGGCTGTTACATTATGTCACAATGGTTATAACAATTTGTCACAATGGTTGTTAGAATATGTTACAGTGACTATTACAGTTCGTCACAATGGTTATTACAGTTTCCTGCAATGGTTATTACAATCCACCACAGTGGTTATTACAATCCACCACAGTGGTAATTACAATTCACCACAGTGGTTATCACAATTCACCACAGCGGTTATTACAATCCACCACAGTGGTTATTACAATTCACCACAGTGGTTATTCCAATTTACCGCAATTTTAGTTGTTACAGTTTGTCTCAGTTTATATGGCAATTTACTGAGCGCAGTTATTATAATGTACGTCAAGTCCTCTTACACCTTACGGCATTGCTATGTTCACAATGAAAGTTTCTTCCAATTACATTTTACCACAGTGCATGTATTACAATGCACGTCACTTCCTATGACAGTTTACCGCAGTGCAATTATCAAAATGTACGTTTGTTCTTAATACATTTCAACGCAGTTCAGTTATTACAATGTATGCCACTTCCGATGATGATTTACGGCAGAGCGGTTATCACAATTTACATCTATTTCTTTGTACCGCAGTACATTTATTACATCGTACTAACTATAATTCACGTGTCTGCTTTATTACAATTTACGTAACACTTTATATATACATGCATATATGTGTGTGTGTGTGTGTGTGTGTGTGTGTGTGTGTGTGTGTGTGTGTGTGTGTGTGTGTGTGTGTGTGTGTGTTATAAAATGTAGCTCTATCTTAAAATACTTTTAGGTTTTTTGCTTTTTATGAGATGGGGAAACCAAGTCAGCAAGAATGACCACCCGATCCCATTCGTGGTCTCTTACGACGAGAACGGAGATTAATTCTAACCTAGATCTCATCAAATGGAATCCTCGTCATTAGTAAAGGATGCTCAGACGTGTTATCGAAGCGCCCGGCAAATCCAGTTCTAATACTTGCTCCGTTTTTGTTGTGTCTCGCCATGCATAGAAATATCAAAACTCTACAACATTTTGGTCGCAGAAGGGGGTGGGTTGGTTTTTTACAAAAAGTAAGTCAAATGAAGTGAAATTAAGATTGGGCATCCGCATAATTTTACCATGTCAGTTCAGCATTTAAATCTCAGAAATGTATTCAACTTAGGGTAAAAGCTGTTTAACAAACAATCGTGTTATGTTACGATGAATATTTTCATCTGTTAAACCATGACACTTTCTCGTTATGTAACTGCGTTTTGTAACAGTGAATATCTCCAGCTGTTTAGCTATGACACATTTTCGTTATGTTACGACGAATATTTCCAGCGGTTAAACCGTGACACTTTCTCGTTTTGTAACAGTCAATACTTCCAATCGTTAAACCATGACACTTTGTCGTTATTTGACAATGAATATTTCCACCTGTTTAGCTATGACACATTCTAGTTATGTAACAATGAATATTTCTACCCGTTTAGCAATGATGCTTTGTCGGAATACTGCTGGAACACTGCTAAAAGCGGTTTAAAATTAAACTCTATCGATTACTTCAAATGAGTGATTTATTTTGTGCAGAATCGACTTTTTGACTGGTTGAACATTTTCTCTGTTATTTTTTCGGATATGAACAGGTGCTAAGACTTCTTCATGGTAGCGACAGTTTAGTCAGAATTCATCCTGATAAGAAAGACAAAATCCAGCTGCTTAATCTAAGAGCCGCGTCTGTTCATGAGCATGTTTGTGAATCATCATCAAACACTAACAATAACAGGTGTTCGTGATAATTATTATACTAATCGCTAACATTTTTATAGTGCCGATGGCCAGCTCATCTTCTGAGACACGTTTTCCCTCAATCATTGGATTTCAGTCTCAACGGCACGTCGTGTTATCAATCTCAACTCCCTGGGGAACATACTACTCTTGGCACACCACTAGGCATATCGACTCCATATGGCTTTCCCATCCTTACCAGGTACTCATTCACAATTGGGTGGATTTAGACACATAGTCACAGTACTTTGTCCACGTTTACTGCACTCTGCTGCAACTAGATGTTTTAGACGCATCCATATGGCCACCATCTGGTCATTTACAAACGGCTTCGTGAGTTTTTTTAAAATGCACAGGTCTGTATACTGTACACTTGAGGTTGTGACAAAACACGGGAAGAGTCACACATTTGCCTCCAAGGTTTTTACACCCGGTCACAGGTGGGCTCTATCCCGTCACCTAAACATCGCTAGGTCACTAGTCTGGCGCTCTGGACAGCTCGCCCATCACTCTGGGGCGCATTCAATCCAACCAGTGGCACCTTCCACAAACACATGCAAAGCCAATCATTCACCTGAAAATTAACCCATATGACGAACAGTGTCAACACAGAAATCACATTTGACAGCATCGTTTTTTGTCAAATAGTCAAATTAACATATCCTACCTCACACATGAATGTTGCTTTCTGAAGCGCCCTTGTATTGTTTTTCAATATACCACGCTTACAGACGGTGTATTTTTTTCAATATACACCGCTGGGAATGCCGAACTCATCTGGTTCTTCATGCTAGTACTTCTTTATCTCGAATAACATTGATTGACGCATGATGCCCGGAAATTACCGATGTTTTGCTATTGAAAGTGAATGGAAGGGTGATAACTCTAAATATAATTTCCTTTTGTCGTCTGCACAATGGCGACGAAACGATTGGAAGGACCACCTTGTACTTTGTCCCCGATGCGTCAAATTTGGAAATGTCTTCCAAATATCTCCCATAAACCAGTATGAACACTGTTATTGAGCCCTTGAATAATGCTATTCATTATCCCAATCTGTGTTCCACGGTTGATGTTGATTCTGTGAGATCAAACGATATCGCCAGTTGTAAACCAAAAGTCACTGTGTTCTGTAATGTGACGCCGTCGGTTCCAAATGCATTCCCGTGCTTCAAATACTCAATAACACCCGGAAATTGGCCAACACATGATGTTTATCTCCTAAGGAGATATCGTTCTGAAAGTAGATTTTGTACAATGCTCTGAGAATGCAAAGACGTCATTAACTTGATGACGTCACAATGCTCTCATATCGCTCCACTGCAAGTCTATTGTAGTATAGTGTTCAGAGATGTACTTTTTTCATTGAAAACTAATGAAGAGTGATTTGGGATGATAAATAGAATCTCACCCTCGTGTCTACTGATATCAAAGGACTCTCGGGTGAGATTCTGTATTTATTACCCACGTGGTGCTACGTCATGGTGTTTCATAACAAATGACACATGTGTCATAACACCTCCGAGTGATTTGATTGGCTAATACGTGAACTTTGACATTACTGGTACTACTTTCATCACTCATTCCATTTATGATTTTCATTCAAGTTTTCACACCTGAGAGCATGTAAAACGAAAACACTTCTATGTAATTAGATAAAATTTATTTCATTTAGTGTGGTTACTAGCATTATTTTCAGTTCTATGATAACTCAAGTTTCTGTAATAAAAACGAAAATAAAACAATCTATAAACATACGTAAACAAATACGTCTAGTAGGCCTCTCATGAGTGTAAACAAATATGGCGTCGCCCGTAAAAGTTATTGATTTCGTCAAAATTGACGGACAGTTGGTTGGAAGAGTTGTGAATGTTATCAAGAGATTGAATAACAAATACTCAAGGAAACGAATGAGAGAACACATGAGTACGGGCTGTCCTTTACTTATTTCCAGATTTTTCACCCACAATGCAATGCATACCTTGAGAAGAAACCTGGAAATGAATAAAGGAACGCATACTTTCATTTGTTCCCTTATCTATTTCCATGAGTATACATGATAACTTAACAAGTCTGACGAGCAGGCCTTTTTATCAAATCAGAAACTGTCTAGGCAAATTAATTTTCCATGCGTATATCGGAGCACCACCTTGCACTTTGACCGCCCTACGGGTCAGCTGACAGGCGCTATCAGCTGTAAGCTGGACTGACTTACCTGGTATCTTTCCACATAATGTCCATGAAATTCCAGGTGCATGGTCACAACACGACCCTGGCTGCACAGAAATATTCCCATGGACACAGGCTGACCCTATGATTGCTGTCCACATGCGGAGCATGTGTGAATACGCTTTGATAGCTATTCAAAACTACGAGCTTCCAATAGTCTGTCAGTATTTTTATTACGTTCCCATTCTCTGCCAGCCCTGAATTTTCATTTGGACGTGCAATTAATGTTTTGGTTTCTCAATTTTCACGCGGAAATTTATGGCCATATGTAACTCAAAATACGCTTACAATTGCATACTCATAAATTTGCTTCTTTTGCTTGCTCTAGATTCATCTACAGTGATTGAAACATTGTTTCCGAACTTACGAATATCATACATCAATTCTAGCATGATCTAAATTCATCTACAACAATTGAATTTCCGAGAAAAGCAATGGGTTCTGGATCAAATATCAATTTAGGGACTAGTACCGAGAGAATAAATTTCAAAATTTCATTAAAAAATAGGCAATTAGTGAAGTAATATATTTCTGTATTTTGATTTAACGTTTTCACGAATTTCCTAACTAAATTGAAATTTAGCCAGGGAGTGAGTAAGTGTAGTTTTACGCCGCATTTAGCAATATTACAACAACAACTACGTCCTGCGGGGCATGTTTTTTAGCTACATTTATTTTCACACCACTGCGAACACATAACAATACATACATGACTGTATTTCTCTCTCTCTCTCTCTCTCTCTCTCTCTCTCTCTCTCTCTCTCTCTCCCACTTATTTCAGGAAAACAAAATGTAATAAAAACACCGAAACACCAAAATTTGATCTTTGGCATGGTTATGATCAAAATCAAGAATTCTTAGAGCTTCAAACGTTTCGGGAACAAGGGCCATGATCTTAGTGACGTAATAGGCTACTGTATTCTAAAATCTACCGCCATTATATAAATGCATCTATATATCTATATAAACCATACATACTTGGTGCATCACATATCGTCATTGTACAGATTCATTATATACTCATATAAACTGTATATTTGTGACATAATATTTCATTACTATGAAACTGCATCACGTATCTATATAAACTGTATTTTTGTGCACTGTCACACTGTCATTGTTATAGCGTTCAGCTGTCTCCTGTTCTGACTTCAATGAGATACCACAAACACACGCAACTGGACTTTGACCTTGGTAGTTAGTGGAAACTTTTGAATAAAAATAGCAGTGTTTACTTGTCGTGTCTCCAGGTGTGTTGTCACGTTGGTAAATTTAGGCATCTGGGTCAAGTCCTCAGCGGAGGCTCGTACATATAACGCTATCGATGATAGCAGCCTGACTAAGCTATTTCTTTACTTTGTTTATGTTGCACGTATTTATACTGTGGATACTGAGGGGTGAAATCAGCGATAACATATTTAATATTTGTATTATTAATTTATTATTCTTATTTACTTCCGCCATCCATTAGCTTTCTCTAGGCCTGTTATCGTTACCCGTAAAGGTCCCGGGGTAGAATAGGCCTTGAGCAACCCATGCTTGCCATAAAAGACGACTATGCTTGTCGTAAGAGGCGACAAACGGGATCGGGTGGTCAGGCTCGCTGACTTGGTTGACACATGTCATCGGTTCCCAATTGAGCAGATCGATGCTCATGCTGTTGATCACTGGATTGTCTGATCCAGACTCGATTATTTACAGACCACAGCCATATAACTGGAATATTGCTGAGTGCGGCGTAAAACTAAATTCATTCACTCCTGTTATCGTCATACAATTTATTTACGGCTCCGCTGTTAACCTCACTCTTACGAACTACCTAAACCCCAGCTTATTCCGTCACTGACGCGTTCACGTCCTTCGCCAATATCTCATATTTCAAACCAGATACATACTTCCTTCGCTAACCCAGATAAATTCATTCCATGATTCTTATATGACATGCTCCGCATTTCATTGTAAACCACTGATAGTTACGCAATTGTGAAACAGCACATTCGTCCTTCGTAAACCATGCGTAATTGTGTGATTGTCAGACAAGACTATTTACGTCCTCCGAAAACCACTGGTATTTATTTACTAGTCTGACATCCCTCTTGACTCCTTCGTAAACAGCTGGTAATGCTGACTGTAGCCTCGTGTAGTTCTGTGCATTGAGCTCAGGCCACAAGTCAGTGGACGTTACGAAACGTTGAGCGCGGAGAGTCCTTGGATTGGTGACCGTGTGTGGCAGCTTGACTCATGGGCTTTTCTTAGAGCCCGCAATAGACAGCTTGGGGTATCCGGGGAATCTGATTATAACGTCTCGTCAGCAAATTGTCAGAAGGATACTAGGCGTGATATATATATATATATATATATATATATATATATATATATATATATATATAACACACACACACACACACACACACACACACCACACACACACACACACACACATACCTATATATATATATATATATACTTAATCTTTACTCAACCAATTACTTAGCCACTTACTCAACCACCCACTCAACTACTGACCCTACCACTTACTCAACCACCCACTCAACTACTCACGCTACCACTTACTCAACCACCCACTCAACTACTCACGCTACCACTTACTCAACCACCCACTCAACTACTCACGCTACCACTTACTCAACCACATACATACTAGTGTGTGTGTGTGTGTGTGTGTGTGTGTGTGTGTGTGTGTGTGTGTGTGTGTGTGTGTGTGTGTGTGTGTGTGTGAATCATCAAATGAAGTAATTCCATGTTTGTAAGACAACACGCTTTAGCGCTGGTATATCTATGAGAATCAGACAACATCAGTCCTTCCCTGGTAATCGTAAAACGGCTCACTCGTTCACTCACTCAAGCACTGTCACTAAAACACTTACTCAAACACTAATTCAACCACTCACATAACCACTCTACTATTCAACCACCCATCCGTTCGCACCCACTTACTTAACTGATTACTTAACTGCTTACTCAGCCACTTACTCAACTACTTACGCTGCCACTCCCTCAACTACTTAACTACTTACTCAGCTACTCATTCTACCACTTACTCAGCCACTTACTCAACTACTTACGCTGCCACTCCCTCCACTACTTAACTACTTACTCAACTACTCATTCTACCACTTACTCAGCCACTTACTCAACTACTTACGCTGCCACTCCCTCAACTACTTAACTACTTACTCAGCTACTCATTCTACCACTTACTCAGCCACTTACTCAACTACTTACGCTGCCACTCCCTCCACTACTTAACTACTTACTCAACTACTCATTCTACCACTTACTCAGCCACTCACTCAACCAATTACTCAAACAACCAATCAACTACTCACGCTACCACTCACTCGACCACTTACTCAACCACTCACTCAACCACTTACTCAACCACTTACCCCACCCTTCGACCACTTACTTAACCACTTAACCAACCACTCACTTAAACACCTTCTCAACCACTCACTCCAGCACTTACCCAACCCCTCAACCACTTACTCAACTACTCACTCAACCACCCTCTCAAGCACTTACTCAACCACTAAACCAACCACTCAACCACTCACTCAAGCACTAACCCAACCACTTACTCAACCACTTAACCACTCACTCAACCACCCACTCAAACACTCACTCAACCACTTTCTCAACCACTTAACCACTCACTCAACCACCCATTCAACCACTCACTCTGCCACTTACACAACTATGCAATCACTCAACGCTCACTCATCTACTCGACAGTTCACTCAATTATTCACGTAGCCACGTCACCGTTCAACCTCCCATCCCATTCACTGAACCATTCAAACATTGAACCATTCAACCAATCAACCACCAATACTAGCACTCATCCACTCGAACACTCAAACGCTCACTCAACCACTCACCCATCCAATCACCTATCCTATCTATCACGCAGAACGCAATCAATAAATCGCTCGGGTACTTACGTTCAACCTCATGGACAGCATATCTCGCTTCTGATTCAAACATCACGTTGATAAACTCGTCAGTGTAATAAGACCACAAGCAACGCTATGTAATGACGTCACGGGGAATTTACCCACAGTGACGACCTGGCTCTCCAGTGTAGGAAAACAACCGAGTACATGTGGTCCACACAGGTCAGATGTTGGTCTGCAGCCATGACACGATTGAAGGTCATTGACACGGTAAGGTGTGGGCGCGACGAACCGGAGTAGGCTGACTCCTGTAGTAAACTGACATTATCTAACATACCTACTGGCCCACTGTCCTCAGAGTCTGTGTCGGGTCACAGGACGCCGTGAGTTTAGTTTTACGCCGCACCCAGCAACATTCCATCCATATAGCGGCGGTCTGTAAATTATCGAGTCTGGATCAGACAATCCAGTGATGAACAGCATGAGCATCGATCTGCTCAATTGGGAACCGATGACATGTGTCAACCAAGTCAGCGAGCCTGACCACCCGATCCCGTTTGTCGCCTCTTACGACAAACACACTCGCCTTTTGTGACAAGCATGGGTTGCTGTAGACCTGTTCTTCCCTTAGTTTGCTTGGAGCATTGTCCCAGTTCATCCAGCTCTTAAATGGGTACCCGTGAGTATATGCTGGCAATGTGTGTGTCTAGTTCATTGCGATAGCAATGTGCTTGTATATGAGCGCCATATATGCAGACTGTTACTATCACTATTACTTTTACATATGGAAATTGAATAAGCAACACCTGCGTTTTCTCATATTAAGCAATTTCAATGGACCGGTGCATACAATATGTCAGAGCTGTTCGTAGCATATGGATGATGTAGTGAAAAGGTGTGAGTGAGTTTAGTTTTACGCCGCACTCAGCAATAATCCAGCTATATAGCGTCGGTCTGTATATAATGGAGTCGGGATCAAGCAATCAAGTGATCAACAGCATCAGCACCGATGACGTGCCAACCAAGTCAGCCAGCCTGACCACCCGATCCCGTTAGTCACCTCTTACGACAAGCACAGTCGCCTTTTATAACAGGCATGGGTTGCTGAAGGCCTATTCTACCCCGGATCTTCATGGGTCTGGAATGAAATGGAATGGTTTTGGAGTAGCATAGACAAGATGTCGATAACATTAACTTTAATATTTGAAGTTTGTATGGATTTGAATAAGGACGTCATTTCGTGCAAAAAACGTTCACTTTACATCCATAGACAGAACTATCAATACCACGCACACTGCTTCACCACGGAACTCAAGAATAGTGACTTGCAAGTCCAACGCTCTTTGGAGGAGACTATAGTTGATATTGTAGCCAGTATATATTGGAGGTGAATGTTGTCAGTGTTGTAAGCTTTGTACATGGAAGGTGTGTATTGTTGACATTGTACCAGTGTACACTGGAGATGGCGATTGTTCATATACTATAACCAATGCACATTGTAACGTGAGGATTGTGGTTGACTGTTGTGTTGGCGGTGTGCGTGTGCTTAAACTAACTAACGTCCAAGTCACTATGCATATGTGTTTCAATGCAACACCAGATGGCCATCGATCCTTGCTGTATAAATTAGATATTTATGTCTGACGATCAGCTTACAGTTATTATGTATTTAGTGAGTGAATGAGATTACTTTTACGCCACACTCAGCAATATTCCAGCTATATGGCGTTGGTGTGTAAATCAGCGAGCCTGGGCCAGACAAACCAGTGACCAATAGGACGAGCATCGATCTATGCAATTGAGAACCAAGCGAGCATGACCACCCGATACCGTTATCGGGCCTTCACGGGTTATTATGTATGTAGGTAAGTGTATTTTTCTAGAAGTGATATCAATCTAGATAAACTGACGTGTAAAAGAAAGTATACAACAGGTGCTGTGTGATTATATTGTAGAAAAGTCAACGTTCCCAATGTTTGTGACGTCACAATCAAAACATTTTTCAAAATATATGATAGTCGAGCCCCAATGTCTCGAACTCGGTTGAGATAAATTCTCGTTTGCGTCGAACTGATCTTTGGGTCCTTGTCGATTTCCTCATACTTTTCACTATTCTAAGTCGAACTGTTCCCTTGGGCCTGGAGAGTTCGACACAATAGGTTTGATTGTACTTTGTATTTTGTATACGCTACACACCTAATTATTATGAAACATATCTGAAGATATTGGTTCATAAGTAAGCTTAACAACACAACTTTATGCAAATCACGAAAAATAGTCTCAAATGCATTCCTATATAGGTGATATGCGCCTTATTCAGACGAGTTTAATTTGTCCTGTTTTAGACTGTGCCAAAATACACCAATAACAGTGATTTAGATGCCCAAAAGAAAGATTGAAACAAAAGTCAGCTAATAGACAAATATACAACATTTAAAGTCACAATTTTATTAAAACAAGAAACAGCTTTTGTAGAGTGTGTAACATTTTAGAAGAACCTTTCCTGTGATTTCAGTCTTTTCAAACGTTTTCTGTTCAATTGCTTTAGAGAAAACAAAAACAATATTTACTGCAAAAAAAGGTGTTTAGGAACACCCAACATCATTAAACATAATTAAACATTTACCCATTTTCTGTTTAATTAAAGCAATGTCAGTTGCCAAAACGTAGCAATATTCAAGCAGCATTTGCATCAGTTTCATGTGAAGAATGATTCTATAGGGTATAACGAAAACACGATGTTCTGCACCAGTAGGCGAAATACGCCACGATTAACAACTGTAGATAGAAAAAGAGCCCTCGGGGTGGTGCAGATGGGGTGGACATACAATGATGTTGCCAACGCCCTCGGATGCCACCGTATCGCTGTCATAGTACTTTATTCAGCGGTACAAACAGACTGGGGTCACCGTGAACAAACCAAGAAGTGGGCGTCCACGCATCGCAACGCCAGCTGAAGACAGGTACCCCGTCATTAAAGAAGTGGGGTAACGTTTCTTTAAGCGTTTAGTATACATTCAAGTTATATACTTACATATTCAAACCAGTCTGCTTGTTCAATCTTTCTGTGCTTAAGATAATTTGTAGAGCGGAACGACACAAGAAACTTGTCTAGCTGATGTTGTGTGCAAATACAGTAGTAGTGGGACAATGTGTTGTCATGGTGTCGACAGTCTTATTCACACACAATCAGCCGGATCCGATGTTAATTACTTCTAATCCCAGAGGCCATAACATGCAAGTCTTTTCGATACCTTATCAGGTTGAAAAAAGACATCAAAACACTGCGGACCTGGGATCTAAAACACATCTATGAACTCTGTTTCATATATACTCATGGGAAAGCGTATCCCAACATTGATTATGTGTACTTTTTCAACTCAAAATGGTACAGTACGGAAGCCTTTGCCACAACATTTGACGGGCACAACATTAAACTGCTAGCTACTGGGGTTGTCATTTTCCTTTGTGAAAAACGAAAATATCCGCAGGTGTCCGAGTGTTAAAAAGTTTTCCGAATGCATGACAAAATACCTGTTTTCGATCAGTGTATCGCAATACGTGTCGTTTTCATGTCTGAACCGGTAAATACCACTTAACCGGTTATATTGAACAGCCCGAACTTCCATCAGAACGGTCTGAAATCGCCTCAACCTATCAGAGGACAAACGGGTCAAGCTGATGTCACTGGAATTTGAGGTTTTGGCAAAGGTTCCACTGCTCAGGGGAACTTAGATATCTTCAGCGCACGACTGATGGTCGATCTGTTAGTGTGTAGGAGTATATGGAGTATATCTGTAAACTTGACCGTGTGACGATCAGTCAAACTCAGAACTGACAAAGGTACATTCTTGACATAATATAACAGTTGGTGTACCACATTTCGATGACCATCCTCTGAACACACGCCCGGCCCTTATGGACGACAATGTGTACGTAAATTTTCCTACGTCAAGAGGCGATAGCAACTCTACCTTTGCACGCTAGGAGTATCAATATATCATATATCAATCTCATAGAACATATTTGGGAAAAAAGGGACCGTAAATAAGCCAATAAGCTCCATCAAGCATGGGACACAATATCTCACCGTCACATTCAACCTCTGATGAAGTCAGTGAGGGAAGGGGTCAAAGATTTTCTTGTAGCTGTCGGAGGTTACAGCATTGACAGTGTCCTCGGTTATGTACAGGTTAATCACCTTTACAAGTTATTTGAATAAATTCTACGAGGGCTTTAGCTTTAGCCCGAGCAAATTCACTGAAATAACTGCAGACGGTTGACACCACTAGTGCATGCTTATTTAACACACGTGACATGTATTAAGCATGGTGAAGATTATCAAAATAAGTACAATTGTATTTAATAGACATAATTGTTCTAAGGCAGTTAATCAAGTTATGCTATTAAAACACATTAAAGAGCAATGGACATAACTTTCACTTGTGGCTTATTGATACGCAAGTGACTTCTTGAGGAGTGTATGCCAAAATGTTGAACATGACTTGAATATGCGACCAAACTTATGAGCACTACAAAATGTGGCAGTTGCCTCCATCTTTACTTACCCAAATGGACTACAATTTTACGTTCTTTAGTTCTTTGCCGTAAAATTAGATTTGTCTTGATAATCCCTTGTGGATCACTTTATCATGACAGTAAGTATTGGCTATATTCCGATATATGCCTTTATAATGGCTAATGGTAGCATGGTCATACTATGAGGTGTTGCGATATTTTTTACCATGTGTATTCAATGTCACTAAATAGTTAGTCTTTGTTTTTGTTTCAAAATGTGTATTCTTATGGTTACTTTTCAAGTTGTTGTATTAGTTTTTTAAGCAATAAAGAGATGTGTACGATATAATTTATTTATTTATTTATTTATTTATTTATTTATGTATTTATTTATTTATTTATTTATTTATGTATTTATTTATTTATTTATTTATTTATTTATTTATTTATTTATTTATTTATTTATTTATTTATTTATTTATTTATTTATTTATTTATTTCGCTTTGTTTTAAATTCATTTACAAATAGTTTTGGACGCCACCGATATGGGGTCAGTGACAAAGGTTCTAAAGATAAATGTATGTACAGTACTACAATATGCACCGTGACTCGTCACGATGTCTGGTCCCGTGTTGACGGACGAGAGCCGATGCTCGAACAGCTTGATGCGCCGGGACGAGATCTCGTGTAACTTTCCACCACAACTGACTGACGAACTGATCATGGGTGCCGTGATAGCACAGTGATATTTTCCGCAAGTCGCTGTGTCACCGAAGAGGTTTTGTGTACCATCTGTGCAATATGTGGACAATAGGGTGTTAAGTAGGTCACGGCACTTCGCGTGATCTGAGTATTTCCGGTGACGCACAACGTCTTATACCTTTTCGAATGGTCTCATTGTTGTCAGTTGACAGTAAGGAACCGACAATCCTTGCAGGAATAACAAATGTCCGATCTACCCATACTCAAATTACCTATTACTTCTATCAACAGTTAGGGGAGTCAAGCATGGTTGTACGCTTGGTCTGGTCCAGTGCAGTCAAATTTGGAACACATAGCGCAATTTGGTACCATAGAACTTGAATATACGCTTGCCACTGGAAACCTGGTATTGGCGGTAAGCTGGGCTCAGTCTAGCATATCACGCAAAGAGAACCGGAACCAGCTTAGTACCGGAAGTAGCGTCTCGCTAGACCTGCAGTCCCTCTAGCTCAGAGGTCAAGGTGTTAATGTGCTGCGAGAATGTCCCGGGTTCAATTCAGTTTAAGCAACATATCCTTTGAACATGTTAAGAAACCTATGACCAAATTGCGTCCCTTTGGTGTGGCAGGATTCTGTGAACAAGACATTTCCGTGTACTCCACGACTGTGAATCACGTTTGGTGAGCACTGTGTACGTGCTGTTGTAACAGTGGTGGTGTGTGTTATATATACCTGATCAAAAGTGGGTATAGATAGTTGTCCTCCATGTACTGTGTTCTCATGTATACACATTTGTCAGGGTCTGGATGTGGTTGACTGTATGTATACACAGCTGTCAGCGGTCTAGATGTGGTTGACTTATGTATACACAGCTGTCGGGGTCTAGATGTGGTTGACTTATGTATACACAGCTGTCGGGGGTCTAGGTGTGGTTGACTTATGTATACACAGCTGTCGGGGTCTAGATGTGGTTGACTTATGTATACACAGTCTTTTTCGTGTGATACCTTCTAGTGGTTTTCCGATAAGTTAAAAAAAATCGAAGGCTGGTTGCAGTGATAAATCGACCAAGTAATCGATGACTTTTACTCAAACTCGTACACAAAAGATTTTGGAACTGTTGGTTTAGTCTTTGAAGTATTTGACGATGGAACATATCTTCGAAGATGTCAATCCCTGAAAACTTGTTTAATTGTTAGAAAACTCACTTCACTAATTGAAAGGTCATGACTGAATATTTCTCGAATACCCCAGGAAATGTATGTTCATTATACATCAGTCATCACTCTAGAGCAGCAAACTGTGTCATGTTGACGCAAACTAACCTTTTCCGATAACTGATTGTTTGTATTGAACCAGTAATCAATTATGATATTTTATCTAATTACTTATATCAGTAGCAAGATGCATCATGTTATACTTATCTGCAGTAACTGAATAGGAAAATCCTCAAAATGACGCTAACTGGTGGGTGACCGTGTGGCAGCTTGACCCCTGAGAGTTTGTACTGAGTCCTGACCCACAACGAGGCCCATGATCTCCCCACAGGCAAATGAGTTTGTTCAAAATTGCCTGTGTCAGTACGCGCGCGCGCGTGTGTGTGTGTGTGTGCGCGCGTGGTTTTACAGGTGTACGTGTAAAACTGGCATATGTTTTACGCAGTGTGCGAAATAGTCTCTGGACCACTAGCCCATGTCTACTAAAAATCTAAAAAATGGAGCCAGTAAATTCACTGGCCACTGGCGCGACTGACAAGTGAATTTAGTAATATATCACTGTCTCTGACTTTTAAAGTTGATACAATTTTAAGTCATGAAATCTTCATCATTTATCATATTAGCAGCTTCATGATTAAACACGAGTCATGTCGACATTATGTTATTCTCATCTATTTTTGTCATCTTGTTGCTTAGTCTCTGCGTTCAGATTTCGGGTTAGTAATGTATGTTGTACTTGCGTAGTGGACATATATCATCTACAAAAATAGGGGAACTAAGAAAATGAATGCAGCAAACTTTGAGGTGTGTTACCGTAGCGTTGCACCCGAACGCAACATCCAGTGACAATGATGCATTACCAGGTGCACAATGACCTCACGATCATTAATGCAGTAGTGTTGAACACATGCGACAAAATGCCTGCGAGGCAGTATCTCAATGAACAAAAAAATGGAGAATTGTGGAGATGACAGAGGAGGAGGGATGGGACTTCATTGTGTCAAGTTGCCCGAATGTTGGGTAAATCAAAAAGTGTAATTTCACACCTGTGGGACAAGTACTGGCAAACAGGTGGGTTTGCAATGAAACCTGGTAGACCAAAAACAGGATCGTCTCATGACATCAATGAGCTTACGCAATAACGTTCAGAGCAGTTTCACATTCATCCGTTCCCTGATTTTGACGGTAGCATATATATATATATATATTGTGTGTGTGCGCGCGCGCTCTTGTAAAGTACACGTTTTCCACAGTTTAATATTTATTTAATACTCGAGTTAAATTTGAATACCAACAGCCTATATACTACGGCCAAACACCGATTCACTGCGTTATGTACAAACATGACTGTATTTCTAACTTTTCTCGGATACACAGCAGAATATTACACTTATATATGTGAGTTGGTTATGAAACTATTCTTACACTGATTTCAACCGTTTTACAAATGCGGAAATTAATTTTTTTTAAAAAACCATTGGTTAGGAAACTATTCATACACTGATTTCAAACGTATTACAAATGCGGAAATTGAATTTTTTAAAAACCCATTGATTTATGAAACGAACATGTTTGAAAATATTTAATAAAATATTTCAGAATTAAGTGATGACTATAGGTTGTCAGTACGGACCGATGTTAAATACATTACGAGTACACAACCGCCATAATTTGGAACGGTAATATTGCGAGGTAGCGACCTCACTCATCATACCTGACCTGGCTCCGATTTCTCGAAAGAAACTTAAGTTTTTACTCAAATTTCAAACTGAGTTTGACAATTTGAAACTGATTTATTTTTAACTCAAGTGTATTTTTTAAAACAGAAAATGCTCAAACACCTTAAGCAATATATTCACAAAACTCAAACTGTTTACTATTTTTGAGTTTAATATCAGTCTCTGTACATTCTGGGAAATGTATTTTCTCAAATTTGAGTCGAACTTAAGTCAAAACTTATGTTTGTTTAAAGAAATTGGGGCAAGATGTGACAATAGCGATGTATACGCACTTAGACCCGTGAAATTCCCGGGGTAGAAAAAGCCTTCAGCAACCCATGCTTGCCATAAAAGGCGACTGTGCTTGTCGTAAGAGGCGACTAACGGGATCGTGTGGTCAGGTTCGCTGACTTGGTTGACACATCATCGGTTCCCAATTGCGCAGATCGATGCTCATGTTGTTGATCACGGGGTTGTCTGGTCCAGACTCGATTATTTACAGACCGTCGCCATATAGCTGGAATATTGCTGAGTGCGGTGTAAAACTAAACTCACTCACTCGCCTCACTCACGTATACGCACTTAGTTTGACAAAGAAACCGATTCGTGATGTAGTGGTTAGAGCGCCCGCCCTGAGAGCGGAAGGTCGCGGGTTCGATTCCCGGACACGTCAAACCAAAAGACATTAAATTATGGCACTTGTTGGTCCCTGCCTAGCGCAACATTAATGGGTAAAACAAGGACTGGACGGCTCGGTGTCAGGCTAATGTGTCTGAGTGGGGTATTCATGCCAAACTGCGACATGGTATCTCAGTTACCGAGCTTTGAAAAACAGCTTTAAGTCTGGACTAGTACAAGCGGCCACACATACACACGCATGCACGCCGTCATATGAACGAAATATTCTTATGTTCGACGTTAAACCCCATCTCGCCTCACCTCACCTCACCTCACCTCACCTCAGCTTCAGTACGCAGAATACAAAATGAGAGAAAAGACAATTAAATGTGATGTATTCGTATATTCAGTCATAAGTGCATCTTCGTGAGGATTCATTTACCAGTGGCGAGTGGAGCATGTGTTAGGTAGCATACACACAATGCTGAAATCAAAATACTTTTCAAAATACTGACATCGTTATATGTTCAATATTTCCTAAGCGCCAGGGGCGTATTCTTTCAAAATATGCATTCATAATCATTCTTAAACACTCACTCACTCACTCACTCACTCACTCACTCACTCACTCATTTATTTATTTATTTAATTATTCATTCATTTATTCATTTCAGCAATATTTCAGCAATATCACAGAGGGGGACACCAGAAATGGGCTTCATGCATTGTACCCCGCAGGTTGGGAATCGAACCTGGGTCTTCGACGTGACGAGTGAACGCTTTAACCACGAGGGTACCTACCAGAACATTGTGGCAATCTAACACAATTCTATTGGATTTATCAGTGATACTAAGTCGAGTCCACTCTACCACCATTATTCAAATCAAGATACAGAAATTTAGGATACGCGTCAGACACGTAATTGCTAAGAGTCACGTTACAGCATACATCAAGTCCTTCTGACAGATCGCGTGCATACAACATAATAAGCGGGCTCGGTCATGGCGAGCCCAACAACACAACTGGGTCAGGTTTCATGAAAACGCTACTACGGGGTAGTTAAACTATGGGCGAGTGAGTCTGGTTTTACGCCGCTTTTAGCAATTTTCCAGAAATATCACTACGAAGGACTCTGTGAATGACCCGAGTCTTCCGCATGACGAGCGAACGTTTTGACCACTGGGCCACCCCACCGACCCTTAGTCTATGGGATATAGCGGCTGAGACAAATACACCCAGTATGTCACATGCAATAGGCTGACTTTTAGAAATATGAGTCTTTTTAAGGATGTATAATTTTATCATCCAAAACTGTGTTCCACGGGAGATATCGCTTGTGTGAGATCAGACGATATCACCTAGGAGATATCGCTTAGACAGCAGATTTTGCACAACGCCCTGACAAAACTATGGCATACTTTAGAAAACATATCTCGGCATATCTCGGGGAACTCTACCAAACAGTCGGCATAGTTCGAGGAAGGTTTTCAGGCAGTCGACATACCTTACCAAACAGTCGGCATATGTCGAGAAACACTACCATACAGTCGGCATATCTCAGGTAACCCAACAAAACAGTCTGCATATCTTTGGAAACGTTTGAAAACATTATGCATATCTCGCGAAAACATACCAAAATGTGGACATAGTGTGAAGAACGTTTCTAGACAATCGGCAGACCTACTGCCAAACAATTGGCATCCATTGCAAACCATAACCCAAAAGTTGGCATACCTTAGGAAAAACTCCTTAACAGCCGGCATATCTTGGGAAAAACTCCGTAACAGCCGGCATATCTTGGGAAACAATAGTAAACATACGGGTAACCCAACAAAACATTCGGCATACCTTGGGAAAAACTACAAGAGAATGGCCATCGTTCGAGAAACGTTTCCGAACAGTCGCCAGACCTTCGGAAACAATTTCAAACGGTCGGCATACCTTGGGAAAGACTATCAAATAGTCGGCATAGTGTCGGAAACACTACGAAACTGTCGGCATCCTTTTGGAAACACTACCAAACAGTCGGCATACCTCGGGAAACACTACCATACAGTCGTCATACCTGAGGAAACACTGCCAAACTGCCGGCATGCTTTGGGAAACACTACCAAACAATCGGCATACCTTGGGAAACACTACCAAACTGCCGCATGCTTTGGGAAACATTACCAACCAGTTGGCATACCTCGGGAAACCCGACCACACAGGCGACATACCTCTGGATACACTACTTAACAGTCGACATACCTCGGAAACATTCTCAAGCAGTTTTCCCATATTATCTACACCACATACCAGCCATTTGTTTTACCAGCGTACGCCTTGGGACGAAATGATAAAGAATGTATGCAGAAGTACTTAACCATCTATTCATTGTTCGGTTCACATCAGCGCACATTAAGGCTCCTGTGTGCACATGCAGAGCGCACGGACTCATAGCTTTCAGCGTGTTTGTCAAGAGACGTGAAAACAATACATGTTTCAATTATCGTGTTCATAACTGCTCTGGCGTGACGTAAAACGCGGAACATGGACTCGGAAAAAATCATATGTACCCGTAACAGATAACCTTTTTGTCACGGAAAGAGTGAGTGCGTGAATTTCGTTTAACGCCGCATTCAGCAATATTCAAGCTATATGGTGGCAGTCTGTAAACAATCGAGTATCCAGTGATCCTGTGATCAACAACATGAGCACCGATCTAATTAAACGGGAACCGATGGCATGTGTGAACCAAGTCAGCGAGCCTGACCACCCGATCCCGTTAGTCGCCTCTTACGACAAGCACAGTCGCCATTTTTTGGCAAGCATGGCTTGCTGAAGCACAATTCTACCTTCACGGGTTCATGGAAATAAACGACGTAGTAAGAAATGACATCTAGACAACCAGAGAGCTTTTTGTCATAGCTATTTCATGTAACTATTTTCTCTAAATATGTCTGCCCGTGAATATCCCGGTTGTCATTGACCTTCACCAACCCATGCTTGCCATAAAAAGGCGACTATGCTTGTTGTAAGAGGGGACTAATTGGATTGGGTGGTCAGGCTTGCTGATTTGGTTGACACGTGATATAGTATCCCAAATACGTAGATCGATGCTCATGATGTTGATCACTGGATTATCTAGTCCAGACTCGATTATTTACAGACTGTCGCCATATAGATGGTATAGTGGTGAGTGCGTTGTAAAACTTACCTCACTCGCTCAAAATGTAAAGTTCCATTTTTGTGCATCATATGTGCCCTTTGGTACACAATGAAAATACGGCTGAGTACTTCTATCAGACTGGTGAATACTTTCTTTCGACATTACCAAAAGCAAGCTGGTTTTATAGAAAACACACTTCTTGCCGCAAATGGGATGTCACGGAACAGAGTAAAATTCCATTGCTTACAATCACAATACAGAAACATGGCGAGTGTTTATCCAAGATAAGAAGAAGCTCGGATAATGAGGTAATTGCAGGTGTTTCGGGGAAAATCGGTCAGGTAGATAACTACATGTGATTACAGCCACCATACTGCATCCACCATGCTGCATGGGGGACAACCATGCAGTGGCGGTCGTGCTAGCGTGTACTGCTGTGTGTGTGTGTGTGTGTGTGTGTGTGTGTGTGTGTGTGTGTGTGTGTGTGTGTGTGTGTGTGTGTGTGTGTGTGTGTGTGTGTGTGTGTGTGTGTGTGTGTGTGTGTGTGTGTGTGTGTACGTGTACTGATATATGTCCGTCTGCGTCTCTGTCTGTGCGTCTGTGTTTGTGTCTGTGTGGTATGGTTAATGACGTGGCTGGGGTGAGCCCTGAAGTGTGGAAGCTATGTGCATAAACTGAAATGTATACTGAATATGTGGGTATACTGAAGATGTGTATACACCGAACACGTGCGTAATTATACTGAACATGAACATGTGCTAAACATTTGAGCCTACTGAATACGTGCATATATTGAACATGTGTATATACTGAACATGTGTGCCTACTGAATACGTGCATATATTGAACGTGTGTATATACTGAACCTGTGTACATAATGAACATGTGTATATGCTGAACATGTGTGCATACTGAACACGTGTGTATACTGAACATGTGCAAATACTGAACATGTGCAAATACTGAACATGTGCATATACTGAACATGTGTGTATACTGAACATGTGTGCATACTGAACACGTGTGTATACTGAACATGTGTGTATACTGAACATGTGTGTATACTGAACATGTGTGTATACTGAACATGTGCATATACTGAATATGTGTATGTACTGAAGATGTGTATATACTGAACATCTGTACATACTGAACATGTGTGCATGCTGAACATGTGCGTATACTGAAGTTGTGCATATACTGAACATGCGCGTATACTGAAGTTGTGCATATACTGAACATGTGCATATACTGAACATGTGTGTGTATACTGGAAGGTCAGCATATATTCAAACGTGTTAATCGGTACAATAACATTGTTTGTTTCGACCCAGGCTGTGCAGGTATTCTATCACTTCAGAAAACAAAATAAATATGCACTGCTGATCAGGAACTTACATACCTGGTATGTTTTCTTTGTGACCTCCGTGCAGTCAATGTCATTGCGTGTGTATTCTAGCGGTTTGCGTGATAAATATCGAGCTTGAATGCGTATTGTTTTACGCCGCGTTTAGCAATATTCCAGCAATATCACGGTAGGGGGCACCAGAAATGGGCTTCACACATTGTACCTATGTGGGGAATAGAACCCGGATCTTCAGTGTGTCGACTGGGAGCTTTAATCATAAGGCTAACCAGCTCCCCATGTTATATATGCGGGTCCCTACCCCCATCCCCCTTTCTCAAGAGTGTGCACCCAAAACCCCACCCCCACCCCCACCCCAACCCCCACCTCAGTCCATTTCTAATTTAACGTCATTATAATACCAAAACTGTGAGAATGATGTTGGTTTATTGGACATGATGAACCTGTGTATGGTCATATAGTAGTGTGGGAATGCACATCTTTATAAGAAAAAAATATAATATAATATTTTTTATTTTTGTTGTAACAATTAACTTATCTACATTTTGCTAGCGTCTGCAAAACGGAATATATCATATCTCCGACGTTCTTTGTTTATGCGAGTCAGCTGATTTCATTGGGTGTATTTCATCATGCAATTTACGGGTCGATCTTGACCTCACTAACACTTAATGTCGTCGGCAACTCAAGGCCGTTCGTCACAGGAAAGTTCCTCTCCCAAATAGACTTGACCTCATTTCACGGCTGTTCTGCAAGTATTTCATCATCTTTTACCCTTTCAAACACTAAATTCACTCGTTTTATCCTTCACCATCTTAAAATAACTACATTTGCATCCGTCCCGTTAACCAGGAACTGATTTTAGTGTTTTGTAGTAACATTTTACTAATATGGTTATATTGCACTAATATGGAAGCATGCGCTTATTTGGTCACTATGCACTAATATGGGGGAACCACGTGACCCTTTCTTCTAGGTCATTCAGACCTCGGCTTCAGATTCGCTGGAGTGCATGGTTTGTTCACGTGAAACCATCTGAACTCCGACCTTCTCTCGGGGCTTCAGCCAATCATACGATCAGCCAGCATCAGCCAATCAGAGCCCAGGACAACGTCCCGGTAAGGCCTCGAGAGTATAAAACCTGACGCAAGCTATCATTCTGCCTCTCAGCTCATTCACACAACAGTCGTACTAAACATCAACACGGCCCTCGGGACAAGCATTTACCTGCAAACTTCATGTGAGAAAATCTTCCCCGAATACAACCACAACGATGCCGTCTGCTAAAAAAATCATCAATTTTTCACCTGGACCGGCTAAACTTCCCGAAGAGGTAATATATAAAATGATCTTTGTTGATTTGCAAATGATGATTTGTGGAAATTTTCCGCCGTGATCACAGATCAGCTGATCACAAACCTTGATACTGTGCATTTATGCTAAAAAAGAGGATTGTCACTATATTTATTGTGTAAACGTGATAGATATTTTTTATGTAAAATGCATTCATTTGCACAGTGCCGCTTTCCAGGTGAAGCGGTAAATTATGTAACGCACCCAAGCCGGTTTACGTAAGGAAATCTTTGGAAATTGACAACCCTGATAGTGACTGTTATCTTTCTTGTCAGAACAGCACGTTAACAAGTAATTAGAAACCTTAATTAGCATCTGTTAATCCCCACCCCCCATCCAACCTTTATAGGGTTTTTTATGTTGGTTTGTTTTTCGCGAATTACTCGGAGTCAACCCTGAGTGGATGCATTGTCAAATCCCCTATCTGACAATGCACCCAGCTGACACTTAAATCCCGCTGAAATATGCACGAGAATTATCTAAAACATCGTGTTGTTTCCCGAGATTAAATTTAGCAATATGCTAGGTTCCTAGTTTTTCATGTTAAATATTTGGGGTTTTTTTCGCAAAAACATACTTCGGGGACATTCTACCGAAAAGAAAATATGATTTTGTGAGGTTTGTAAAAAAAGGGCGTAGTATTAATTTGGTTGAAAACCGGTAACATCTGCACTGTTGTTGGATCATGTTGTATTTTAGAACGTTCCTCCCTCCCCATTTTTTTGTTAAAATTTAAATTTCCTTTCATGACAAACCCTCCCCTTCGCCCCTAAGCCATCAAATCTAAAACTTGTATGTAATATGTTTTTTTCCCCTGAAAAATATATATAAGTTACTGAAATATACAGGTAAAATATACAGGTAGTGACCCCACCCAACCTCACAGGCAAGCACCCCCTCTCCTAGGGTGCTAATACTGAATACCCCCACCAAAATAGGATACACTGAAAAATAAATAGACCTACTCTTTGCAAAACTAATGCAGACCCTATCAGGTGTTGGGAATGGTCCCAATTGACCTTTGATAACAATCAAGTGAACAGGTGGCATTGATCTGAAACTGATCAGAACATGGTTATTATGAAACTGTAGTATTGTATAAAACTGACACTGCCCTATATAACCTACCAGTTTGGTTTAGTTGGCTGACAGTCTGCTTTTGGTTATGCATGAAATGGTATTCTGGTCAGAATATGAATTTATATAATTTGCATTGTAACGATTGAAAGAATATAAATTTGAAAGGAGCCCCATACATACCAGAGATTCAGCATCTGGGGAAATCTATACTTGCATCACTTAGGCTAAATTAAAAAAGTGAAATGTTTCTCCGGCATCGGTGCGTCCCTTTTATTTGTGCATGCAAAAAGTTTTCATTACCATTTTAGAAAGATAATTTTGACTTTGCTGCGTCCCAGTCATCCATTTGTCCACTTTGAGAAAGAGTGTCTGTAAGAAAGAGCGTGACTGAATGTACATCTCATTAACACATGTTAAACTGTGTTTTGGCATGAAAAAAATAAAAATGTGTTCCTCACGCATCTTTTTTTTCTGTTAAAAATTAAAAACAAAAGTCCTACCGCCATTATCACTTTTGAAAAAAATATGCCCATGAAATATTTCATTTTTTTTATGCAACCTTAGGGCCTTAGAATAATGTGGTTCAGGGACTGTAACACAGACTATCCTGGCCAGTGCAGTTTTCTCAATGCCAGGAAATGTGTTTCTGTTACGAGGATGTCATTATTTTAATGCAGAAATACATTATTTAGGCCATACCAGTTTTATTCGTTGTTTATACAGATATTTGTCCTCAGAAAACTGAAACGCAGGGGAAAAAAATCACCAAAGTTATACTCTATCTAAGTATTAAAAGTCTTTTACTTCTGGCAAAGTGTAAAGTATATATGGGACAAAAATGATCAAGAAATGTTTTCTGGGAAGTTTACAGTTTTGGCCAAGAAAAGCATAAGGATTTAGTATGAGTGGGGAATATGTGATGTGACTGAGACTAAGTGTCAAGACAAAGTCTGCATGGGTCTGCACATCATCGAAGGAGTTAAGAAACTGTTGCTTCTTTGTCTGCAGGTTTTGGAACACGCTCAGAAGGAAATGATCAACTACAAGAATACTGGCATCAGCGTCATGGGTAAGTCACATTTCTCTGTAGACCCAAAGATGAAAATTCTGATTGCTGTTTCTACCAACCCATGGTAGAGTTTGTTTTGCTTCTTGTTTAGCACTAATATTCCAGCTATCTGGTGCAGTCTGAAAATAATCGACTCTAGACCAGACAACACAGTGATCAACAGCATGAGTATCGATCTATGCAATTAGGATTCAATGACATGTGGTCAACCAAGTCAGTGAGCCTGACCACCCAACCCCATTAACTGTCCCTTACTTAAGCTGCTGGTGCTGATAGAGAGGAGACTGGTTCTTTTATGCCATGCTCAGCAATATTCCAGCTATATGATGGCAGCCCAAGAGAAATCAAGAATCTTAAGGAGAAAGTCTGGTGATTAATGTCACCTGCAAGTTGTGATTTATCGTAAATATTTAGAATATTGTGACTATGCTGCAATTTTCATAATATACTGTATATCGGTCATGTTGTATGTTGCAATTGTATTTTCCAGAACTGAGTCATAGATCTTCTGACTTCTTGAAGATCATCGACCAAGCTGAGAAAGATCTTCGGGATCTGCTGTGAGTACACAGTGCTTCATTACTATTGTACTTCACAATCTTATCTACATCAATGGACAAATTGCTAAACTCCAGTAATAATTTATTATATGGTCTCTGCTCATACAAACCCTAGGTTTTATTTTGTTTGAGGACAGTGTTGTTTGGCTGTTATCAATGATATCTCTTCTGTCAGGCGTATCCCTGACAACTACAAGGTGCTGTTCCTGCAAGGTGGCGGTACTGGACAGTTCTCTGCAGTTCCCTTGAACCTCATAAAAAGGAAGGAAAGTGGGGCAGCAGACTATATCGTAACTGGGAGCTGGTCAGCAAAAGCTGCCAAGGAGGCTGAGAAATTTGGAAAAATCAACCGAGTTCTGCCGAAAACAGACAAATATACAGGTGAGGATGAAAGTGAGGCAGCACATAGTATAGGCAATGAATCATCTTTTGAAAACTATCACAAAGCAGGTTGAGGGGTCGATAGGAGGTGTAGCTATGCACTCACATTCATCACAGAACTATCAACAACAACAAATTATTAAAATGAAACCTAGGTCATGCCTATAACATGGTCTTACCTGATGAGTTAATACATGTTTTTCTACTTGCTGTAGCTTAACTGGTTGATATGTACAAAGGACTTCTGACCAACTCAAAGCTGCCATGTTGTTGTTAAGCCAAATAGAGTTACTTCCCTTGACACATTCCAGCACTATTTTAATGTGAATATGACAAAATCCTCTTTTGTCCACATGCAGTTGGATTTTATCAGTAACAAATGAAAAAAATAGATGTTTATTTGAGTTAATGGTTTGATTTTGAGATTAATATTGTTTTTCTTTCCAGTCATTCCTGACCAGTCTCAATGGAAGCTGAATCCAGATGCATCATTCGTCTACTATTGTGCCAATGAAACAATTCACGGTGAGCTAGCAGAGAAGTTATAGACAACGGAACTGTGTTTAAAAGACACATTTATTATGCAAATTTTCCTGATTTTCATTTTCTGATTGGTTGTTCATAAATTAAATTTAAAATATTGAAATCAGATAGAAATACATTTTACATGTTTGAGTGTTTAATGATAAACTAGTACAATATTCAGTTGAAAGTAAACTTTTCAAATTCTTAAATCTGATTTAGGAAATCAGACATTACTTACTTAGATAGTCATCCCCACTTTGGTACAATGTGTGAAAAGTTCTTATGTCCCCTGCCATAGTATGTCTTGAATATTGCTTCACTCCCTTGCTCGCTCCCTTGCTCACTCTCACTCTCACTCACTCACTCACCTATTGCTTTTTTGCCACCAGGTGTTGAGTTCCAGTTCATTCCAGAGACGCATGGTGTCCCCCTAGTCTGTGATATGTCATCAAATATTCTCTCAAGACATGTGGAAGTTTCCAAGGTGAGTGCCAATGGATTGTTTTCGACATTTACTACTGCACTGGCAGTCTTTGATAGGTGAGGTAGCCTAATGGTCAAAGAGCTTGTTTGTCAAGCCAAAGACCCAGGTTTGATTCCCACTTGGGTACAGTGTGTGAAGCCAATTTCTGGTGTCACCTGCAGTGATCTGGCATATTGCTTAAAATAGAGTAAAACTAAACCTCTGCCACTTTCATGAAACTGATATTTCGAAAACGCCCAGGACAAGTCAGTTTTCATTTAAGGCAATCAAATAATGGCATCTTACTTGTCTGTGGGCTACTAGACAATTTCTGCAAGTAAACTTAGATTTCATCTGTTCAAAATGTAGCTATTAAATTTTGCAATGAGAGTAGAGTAGAGTTATCTTTCTTTGCTATTTATTACTTCTCAATAAATAGTCTATTAAACATTAACATCAAAGACCATGTTGATTTATTCTTTCATAATTACATCATTAAGTCAGTACTTTGTTAAAGTCACTTGCTCTGTGGCAAGCAGCTTTTAAAACATAAATTGAACCCCTGTGAGACCAAGTTGGAACAGGTATGGTGCTGCCAAACACAGAAACATTCCTGAATGGTCATATTCAAACCTCATACAATTCCACAGAATGTATTAAAACCACACTTCTCAGGGAATCTTTAATGTTAATGTCAAATGGTTGTGTTTTTGTTTCAGTTTGGTGTGATATTTGCCGGGGCACAGAAGAACATTGGCTGTGCTGGAGTTACCCTCGTCATCATTCGGGAAGACCTCATTGGTCAAGCAATGCCCACCTGTCCTATCATCTTTGACTACAAGACACAAGTCGGCAACAACTCCCTCTATAATACTCCTCCCACGTACAGGTATGCAGACCTTGCTCCCCATATATACTGAACAGCAAAAGAAACACAACTCTGGGTTTTTGTCAAGTTTCTAAATGGAAGAAATAGACTTACTTTTATGAGATTTCAGTTTTTGCAAAATTTGCATTTCTTTCGCTGCTCAGTATATTTTGTTTGCTATTTTGCCAAGCAATACCAAAAGAGGTTGAGAAGAATTCAATCTTTGGGAAATGAGTAATTTTTTATTATTATTGTTAAAAACATTTATTTATTGTTAAAAACATCTTTTACATTTTCTAATAATTATTTCTCTTTCCAGCATCTACATCATGGGACTGGTATTCCAGTGGATCAAGAATCAAGGAGGTGTTGAGAAGATGGAAAAGAATGCAGTTGCCAAGTCAACAGCAGTATATGATCTCATCAACCAATCAAACGGTTTCTACAAGTATGTGTTTAACACATGCATTTTGCTTGTATCCATATGGTGTCAAAACTATGACTGACATCTATGAAATCAATTATCTATAGGTTTAAATTATGTGAATCAGCTCATGTAATAAGTAATTTCTCTAATTACGTTGAAAAGATGTCATACTTTCAAACAAGGCACTAAAATATAGTGCACTCACAAACACAGATGGAGGTTGTCTCCCCTTGATTTAAGCAGTGGTTTCGCTTTTGTGTTTAGAGTTGTCTCCCCTGCTTGTTATTTTAGTTGTGATTCTTAAGTGTTGCAAAACTTTAAAAATCAGGTGATGACTTTGGTACCTATTATAACATTAATAATGCATTTGTTTTATTGTCTTACAGCTGCCCGTTAGATGAGAAATGTCGAAGTCGTATGAATGTTCCAGTCCGTATTGGTTCCACCGAGGGAGTTGAAGCTCTGGAGAAGAAGTTCATTGAGGAAGCAACAGAAAATGGTCTCATCTCACTTAAAGGTCATAGGTGAGTCGATTTTATTAATTAACTGTTTGTTTGTCATCACTCGTCAGTATTTTCAGTATATGACTGCAGCCTTAAAACCCCAAAGTACAAAAAGTACGTAAACTCCCCATTGCGTTGTATAACCTTCTGGACCTGTTAATCTAGTGACTGACCTTGTGAGCTTCAATCTGGCTGGTCAGTGAGATCACTTGGTGGCTTGCTTCAATCAGTAAAACCCAAGATCATAATTATTATCATAATTATTATATATTTGTCCACTTCATACCATTTGACTTTTCTTCCAACAAGCATCAATAAGGGTTATTTAGGTGTCCTATAGTTTCATAGATTTATATCTGTACTCAAACAATAATAATGTGAAACACGTCTAAATGGCTCAAACTGAAAATCACCTAGTGTTCATAAAGGATAACCAAGGTAATCATGTCATTGGCTTGTTGAAGACCCTGATCGATTCCCCACATGGGTACAATGTGTGAAGCCCATTTCTAGTGTCCCAAGCCATGATATTGCCAGAATACTGCTGAAAGTGACGCAAAACCAAACTCGCTCACTCACTTCCTAGAGTGTATCACTTCATACTGCCTCTCAAAGAGCTGTAAAACCTTATGGTGCAGCTGCCAAATTGTGTCACCATTCTTGTTTGTTTCTGCACAAGTTCCCAGATTCCACACATGTCTGGTATTTGTCATGATGTATTAAATATTTTTATGTGTATTATTTCAGATCTGTAGGGGGTCTGCGAATTTCACTCTACAACGCCGTCAAGGTGGATGAAGCGCTAGTCCTTGTGAATTTCATGAAGAAATTCCAGCAAGATCACCAGACATGAACAAAGGCTTTGTCTGTATCACATCCACCAGAAGCAATCTGTTCATGTATTTTGGATAAACCTGTCAACAGTAAAATAACTCATTAAAATGGGGAGGTGCAATGTAAGAGGTGAATGTAGGGGATCTCCAGAGATGCCAACCTGTATGATTTTCATCGCCGATGTCTTCTCTATGAATTTTAGTCATGACTGCTCTAGAAGTTTTATGAAATTTGAAGAAAATGAACAAACCTTCATTAAAATTCAAACAAAACACATATTTTTTTGATTAAATATATTTTCATGAAAAAGAGATGACCAGAAGAAATGTAATACTAATAATTTGGAAATTTGCTGTTGGAGGTGTGTGAAGGTAAATCTGCGCTCTTCTTCTGTGTCATATTTCTGTCTCAGAATCCATCATTAGTTAAAGTATTTAGTTGACTATTAATTTGAAGGTCCAACTACTAATTTTGCTGAAACTGCTATTTGCAACACTTTAGGGTTGGCATCTCTGTAAGTCAGTTGAAATTCATGGTAGGTACAAGACTGACGATACACAAATACCCTTTCAAATTCTGTGATGATATCATACATGCACAAAATAGGTTTTAAAGCCGTTAGATCTGAATTCTGATGTTTTAGGTGTTCGGTAGTATTTACTGAACTTTTATTACTTATTATTTGTTGAGAATTGTCTCCTTTGTCAAGGGTGGGTAACTCTAAGGCCAATAATTGGTCCAGGGGATTGTCTCCCTTGTCAAGGGCAGGTAACTCTAAGGCCATTATTTGGTCCAGGGGGTTGTCTCCCTTGTCAAGGGCAAGTACGTCTGTTAGTTTTGTAAAGATGGTGACACAAGGGAGTACCACAAGAACAGTCGTTCATTACGCATGTGACTGTAAATATATTTTCTTCTGTAAGTTAAGGATACTTAATGACCAGTATCCTGCCTTGTCCATGTAAATAGTGTATAGACTGAACACTCTGTAATGGTACTAAGTACTATGATATTTGTAAATACTGACTATTCTTTCATTTGTTAAAAATGTCATGTAAATAAAAGGATTGGAACTCAAATTGACTCCTGTTTGACTTGAGGACGGTGGGGTAGCCTCATAGTGAAACCACGTAAAAACCTGGGTTCAGTGTACAGTGTACAGTGTACAGTGTGTTCATCTCCCTACCATTATACTGCTGGAATATTGTTAAGAGCTACATAAACCTGAACAGTATTGAAAAGGAATATTACTTTGACTGGTGCTGTTCTGTTTTTGCTTAGTTTCCCCTTCATGCCTTTAGGGTGAGTGAGTTTAGTTTTACACTACACACATCAATATTCCAGCTATATGGTGGCAGTCTGTAAATAATCAAGTCTGGTCCAGACAATCCAGTGATCAACAACATGAGCATCGATCTGTGCAATTGGGAACCGATGACCCGTGTCAACCAGGTCTGACCACCTGATCCCGTTAGTCGTCTCTTTTACGACAAGCAAAGTCGCCTTTTACGGCAAGCCTATTCTACCCCGGGACCTTCACGGGTCCTGCCTTTAGGTATTGTGGCAAAATAAATCTGTAAAACAGGAAATAAATTTGGTCAATATTAACAGGTGATGAGGCAAACATATACACCTAGGCACAATGTTATGAATAACAATAATAATAATAATAATAATCATGTGAAATCTTCTAATACTCTAACATCCATTCAAGAAAGTATGCTCAAAGGCCAACACACTGATTATTATTACCTTGGATAACCCAAGCTGCCTGTTAAGCACTAGAAGGTTATAGTCATATGACTAATCCTACCGGGTACCCAGTTCCTGCTGGGTGCCCTGTTCCTGCTGGGTGAACAGGCAATTTTTACCAAACTCACATGCCTATGGTTGCACCATACTTCGGTGTGGGACGGGACTGAAGTCCTAAAACTCTCAGGAGTCAAGCTGTCAAAAACAGTCACTCACTCATGGACTGAGTTCAACCTTGCTTAACTTCAACTGATTTGTGACCTGAAGACAGGACCACACATTACCACATATAAATCTGTTTCCTCTCAGTGTAATAGTTCACTGTTCCTGTGATAGGATGCACCTGAGTATCTATGACATTGTGACTTTTAACAACATGAAATTGGCATGCACTAGAAATGCATATTCCACTCTCTTCTCTGGAAGCGCTCATGCTGTTCATTACTAGACTGTCTGGTCCAGATTTGCTTATTTACAGATTGCCTTGAGGGAAAACCAAGTTCTATGGATAGTCATTTTTCATTGCAATGAGTCCAACGTTTTGATGTAGGTGCTACCGCGGGGGAAATAAGTGGTTTTATACAGCTTTCAGCAATATTCCTGCAATATCACAGCATGCGACACCAGAAATGGGCTTCACACTGCACACTTTATGCAAGCACAAGTGTGTGGAAACTAGGATGAGATGTAATAAATAACTGTCATTATTATCAATATATCACCCTGCCACATAATCTTCCTTCAGGAGGCGTCAACACCATTTATTATTTATTATTATAGGATATTTATACAGCACACATATCCATGCAAGCAGTACATGGTATTTTCCTCTCAATCACTGGATGTCAGTCTCAACTTCACATCACATTATCAATCTCAACTCCCTGAGAATCATACAACACCTGCCACTAGGCACACCGAGCTATTGCAGTTTTCTCGTCCTTACAAGGAACCCATTCAGAGCTGGGTGGACTGGGTCACATAGTCACAGTAGTCTGTCCAAGTACGATGCACAGACCCATGAAGGTCCCGGGGTAGACCAAGAAGTGGGCGTCCACGCATCGCAACGCCAGCTGAAGACAGGTACCCCGTCATTAAGGAAGTGGGGTAACGTTTCTTTAAGCATTTAGTATACATTCAAGTTATATACTTACACATTCAAACCAGTCTGCCTGTTCAATCTTTCTGTGCTAAAGATAATTTGTAGAGCGGAACGACACAAGAAACTTGTCTAGCTGTTGTTGTGTGCAAATACAGTAGTAGTGGGACAGTGTGTTGTCAGGGTGTCGACAGTCTTATTCACACACAATCAGCCGGATCCGATGTTAATTACTTCTAATCCCAGAGGCCCTAACATGCAAGTCTTTTCGATACCTTATCAGGTTTAAAACAGACATAAAAACACTGCGGACCTGGGATCTAAAACACATCTATGAACCCTGTTTCATATATACTCATGGGAAAGCGTATCCCAACATTGATTACGTGTACTTTTTCAACTCAAAATGGTACAGTACGGAAGCCTTTGCCACAACATTTGACAGGCACAACATTAAACTGCTAGCTATTGGGGTTGTCATTTTCCTTTGTGAAAAACGAAAATATCCGCAGGTGTCCGAGTGTTAAAAAGTTTTCTGAATGCATGACAAAATACCTGTTTTCGATCAGTGTATCGCAATACGTGTCGTTTTCATGTCTGAACCGGCAAATAACAGTTAACCGATTATATTGAAGAGCCCCAGCTTCCATTAGAACGGCACCCGTGAAGGTCCCGGAAGAGGCCTTCAGCAAGCCATGTTTGCCATAAAAGGCAATTATGCTTGTTGTGTGAGGTAACTAACAGGATTGGTTGGTCAGGTTCACTGACCTGGTTGACACGTCATCAGTTCCCAATTGCGCAGATTGATGCTCATGCTGTTGATCAGTGGATTGTCTGGTCCAAACTCGATTATTTACAGACCACCTTGCCATATAGCTGTAATATTGCTGAGTGTGGCATAAAACTACACTCACTTCCTCACTGTATCCACAAGGTGTAGGTGTTTGCACATATTCATGTGGCCACCATCTGGTCATATACCAACGGATTCATGAGTTCTTTTAAGTTCACAGGGTTGTGTACTGCTACTGAAACAGTCTGCACACAAAGCTGACACCATGGCTTTTACAGCCGTTCACAGGTTGGGATGATCACGACACCCCCTTTCTGGACCACTAGCCTGGTGCCATAGATAGTATATCCACCATGCCCATTATTTACCGGATATGCCAGTTGGTGCCATGACAACATATCCCTGCTACTCCATTGATACCATTATGAAACTAATTGATTGTATTCATATATGGAAAATCAATAAATACTTTCCTGCACCTGTGACCATGGTTAATATGGTGTGATTCTGCAGGAAAAGCCCTTCTCATTTTACTTTTACGAGTCATGTACACTCTCTTGTGCTGCATTGGAAGCCATGATATATTAAGTGGCATCCTTGATGCATCCAGCTGCCCACTTTCATCCTAGAGCTATTGTAAACATTTGTACAGTTGATCTCTACTGATGAGTTAGTCAGTGAGGTATAAAGCCACTTTTAGACTTTTATTAGTAATCCAGTAATATCACAACAGGGTACACTCAAACCCTGAGATTGAGTGAGTGAGAGTGAGTGAGCAATATTCCAGCTATATGGAGGCGATCTGTAAATAATCGAGTCTGGGCCAGACAATCTAGTGATCAACAGCCTGAGCATTGATCTGTACAGTTGGGAACCGATGACATGTCAACAAAGTCAGCAAGGCTGACCACCCAACCCCTTTAGTCGCCTCTTACGACAAGCATAGTCGCCTTTTATGGCAAGCATGGGGTGCTGAAGGCCTATTCAACCCAGGGACCTTCACAGGTCCTCAAACCCAGACCTTTAGTGTCACTTACATAACTTTTACAGGGGCTCACTCACATTGTTCATAATCACCTCCCCACCCCCACCCCCAGCCAAAAATTATGAACAGTCCCTAAGAATGAAACATGAGTAATATGTATATAAATGCAATGAAGTTTGTTATCTATCAAGTTATGGGTTTTCTCATTAACCCAATTTGAAAAACTCTGTAAAAGACAAACCTTCAAAATTGTTTTTACACTTATTGACGTAACGATTTGATCAAAATCTCACTTAATGGTTCTGGCTGGTTGGTAGTACTACAACCCATATCTGAAACACCTTTCACATTGTGAAACTTTTCTATGTTCAAACAAGTTCAACATATTTAACCCATGCAAAATATCACCCTTATATCTGTGACAATCACTCAGAAAATATATATGCCTGTGGATATGGCATATTTTGTCCAAATCATAAGTCAAGAGCCATAACTCAGACAAATATTGGGGTAGCCCAGTGGTTAAAGCGTTCACACGTCACGCCAAAGACCTAGTTTGATTCCCCACATGGGAATATTGCTAAAAGTGGTGTAAAATCAAACACGCTCTCACTTACCGACGTTAATCAACTTCTCCTGTAATAACCAGTGCAAAAATAATCCTTGTTTCAGTGACTTCTGAGAAATTTTATCTCTGATGTGTTGTCCACCAGATGCAAAATATCGAACAGGGGCCATAACTCTGTAATAATACTTGATGGCAGTTTTGTATACACCATACACAATTCCTCACTCATGACACTAAAACCTTCAGTCATTTTCAGAATCGAAACTGATCTCTATCTCTCCACTTACTAGAACCTAACACCTCTCAAACTGGATGGTATTAAGCAAAAGAGTCCAAAAAGTCATCTCAAATTGACAGCTCACATCACTTTGGTTTGGTGTGTTTATCGCTTAACACTGCTCTAAGCAATATTCCAGCTATATGACCACGATCTAACAATAACCAAGTCTGGACCAGACAGTCCAGTGATCAAAGGCATGAGCATCACTTTATGCAACTGAGACATGATGACATATGTCAATCAAGTCAGTGACCTTGACACCCCCAAACCATTAGTCACCTCCTACTACAAGCATGGGTTACTGCACATCAGTTTTAACCCCGATCTTACAGCGTACATCACAGTGGTTTTAAATGAAAACACATGCAAAACTGAAGCAGTCATATTTATTTACAAGCAGTCACACTCTCTGAAGAATTCTCTGCATGTAACGCTCTTTGTCGAGTCCGTTCTTCACACAGTCCAGTAAAAGTTTCCTCTCTGGTACTTTAGACAAATAGCCATTGAAGAAAGCCTGTGCAGACATCTTCTTTTTGAAGACAATATTCTCAAAACCAACCCAGCCATTCTGAAATGACCAAAAATATTATCAAGAGCCTTCCATCCCATGATTTCGATTGTTTGTTTGAACTCAATGGTTTTGACTTGAATTGAAAAAAAAAACATGTGTTTTAGGCACATCATGGAAAAGAAGGCATTTTATGAATAGAACATGTGGTGTAAATGTTGTAAATATTTTCTTTCAGCTGAGGGTCATATATAATGGTGGAGGTGATGTGAGGTGAGGTGAGGTGAGGTGAACTGGGTTTTAACATAATACTTGAGAATATTACTCTCATATAATGACACGCATGTGAGTGTATGTGTCTACTTGTACTTACCCAGATATATAAACCTTATCTACGCTTCTCACTATATGTTAGGTCATCTCTTGTTTTCCCAGAACAACCACATTTGAGACTTTTGTTTTGGAGGGACAGGTTTTACTTTTCGCTAGAATTTAGAAGGACCGCGTTTCAGGTTTTACTTTTCCCAACTTTATACGAACATCAACATTCAAATGATACCTGAGTGTTTGAAATCAATTGCAAAAATATCGTTCAAGATTAAACTCACAATACAAAGGTTTTCTGAAGCAGGATTGGAACCGCTAATCTCTCAGACACTCTACCGCACGGCCGCCGGGCCAACAAAGGTGCTGGGGTTAAATTATCTACTTACAGTACTTAGATTGATTTTATGCGCGCTTCAGTTATTGTTATGTAGCTTCATTAAATGATCATCTACATTGTAATTACCCATCACTGATGGTATATATGTTAGAGGAAACACTTCTCTCGGTTTTGTAAAGCCATCAGGGTTGGGAAATCCCTTCCATTCCGGTGTCTACCAAAACCTCGGAGACGTGTTTTCTCCTATGCTTAAAGCTGGTTTTACAGTGCTAGCTCATTGAGATATCATTCTGCAATTAAGCATGAATAGCCCATTCAGACACATTACGCAGACGCCGAGCCGAACAGTCCTTATTGTATCGATTAATGCAGAGTACCAGGGAACACGTAGCACTACACCACATGGGTGGTCAAGGTTCAATGATTTTTGAGAGGTTACTCACTCAACTTAGTTCAAGTAGTACCTACCTGGCACCTTACACACAATATCTTCTGTTTCTTGTCAAAGATTACAGTTCCTGGAGCTGCAGCACCACCTGCAACATCTACAATAAAATAATATCATTTTACTTCACAGCCAAGTTTCCAGTTTATGCACTTATGCAGTGTAGTTTAAATTTACAAGCATCCCAGTGTTTTACAGCTTCACTCCTACAAGTTTTCAGTCCTGGGGCCCGTTTCACAAAAGTCTTGTAAGCCTAAGATCTCGTAACTTTTCTCGTAGCATCCGTAGCTCTTGTGTTACAGTATAGGAGGTACAATGGTTACAAGAAAACTTATGATTTCTTAGGCTTACAAGAGTTTTGTGAAAAGGGCCCCTGATCCACTAAGACCAGGGTCCCATTCCACAAAGCAATCACAGTGCTACGACAGTCGTTGGAATTCAATCGAGATTGGCCCCCTTGTGCACTGAACTTATGACCAAATCCAGAAACATATATCCAGCCAGGAACATACATCCACCAAGGAACATATATCCAGCCAGGAACATACATCCACCAAGGAACATACATGTATATCCCGCCACCTAGGAACGTACATCCACCACGGAACGTACGTCAACCCAGGAACATACATCCACCTTGGAACATATGTACATCTAGGAATATACCTCAACCCAGGAAGATACATCCACCTAGGAACATATGTCCACCTAGGAACATACATCCACCAAGGAACATATATCCTCCCAGGAACATATGTCCACCTAGGAACATACATCCACCCAGAAACATATATCCACCCAGGAACATACATCCACCAGGACCAAACGTCAGCCCAGGTTCATATATCAACCCAGAACATATATCAGCCCACACATACCTTCACTAACTGTGTGCATGTCAAGTAGCTTCACAGGATGTCCTTTCAACTCACTACGCAGAGGCATCTGAAATAGTGTCATGGACAAGTATATCACATTTATTGCTTATCAGGTCTTCAAAACCAAAATTGCACACCTCAGAAATCTAAGTATCATAGATATGACATTATAAGTTGTTCACTGGACCCTTGGTGACTATATTTTGAGGGTACCTCAACCTCCCCACAAGGGACCAGTGAACAACGTATTTATCTTACCGGACACCTCAATGTTAATTTTGAAATGTTTGAAGCATGGTATTGGATCATACACTTCAGCGAACCTGTGTCAATCAAACGATTCAAATCTTGCATCATTTTCCCATAGATATTGTCTGAGTAAAGTGGCCATGATGTAATTCTCCTTCTTAATATTCCCAGAGACTACATTTGAACGTCAAAATTGGCAAAATGTATTTATTGGAATGGAAGGCAAATTTTTTCGTAGCCCTTGCTAGTTATGGCAGACAACACAAGAAAAACACATTTTAGAGTTATCTCCTTTCCATCGATTTGCATTCGTAAAGCATCAGTAATTTCCATTTGTCATGCATAATGCAATGTTATTTGACATAACTACCACAAAGTACCAAATGAGTTGCTATTGGCAGTGGGGTGTATTTCAATGCACCTCACGTGTACACAGGGTGCACTGAAAACAATAGAAAAGCGCTCAACCAATCAGACAGCAACATTTATGCATGAGGTAAGATAAATAATGTTTTTACACCCTGGATCCATGTTATTTTGTTATACATCTTGGACACTTGTTATCTAATGTTATGTACCCTAGGCCCATGTTATTTTACATTATACACCCAGTACCTACGTTGTTTTTGCCATACGCCCTTGATCCATTCACTACCATTGTTAACATATCAGAAGTTTGGTGTCAGGATTAAAGTAACTGAGGTTATAGGATACATAGCAGGCAAAGATGAAACAAGACACTAGATACTTCAATACATCCTGAGGTATTATACAGTAACCTGCAGAACTCATTCACCTGAAACACTGTACAGTGAAGCACTGCAATTCATCCTGAGAGCCTGGGAGACTGAACTCTGAGTGAGTGAGTGAGTGAGTGAGTGAGTTTAGTTTTATTCCAGCTATATGGCAGCGGTCTGTAAATAATCGAGTCTGGATCAGACAATCCAGTGATCAACAACATGAGCATCAATCTGCACAATTGGGAACCAATGACATGTGTCAACCAAGTCAGCGAGCCTGACCACCCGATCCCGTTAGTCGCCTCTTACGACAAGCACAGTCGCCTTTTACGGCAAGCATGGGTTGCTGAAGGCTTATTCTACCCCGGGACCGTCACGGGTCGACCTTTGTCTAAGAGACTAAGCCCTTTTTCAGTCTGAAAGACTGACCTTTGTCTAAGAGACTGAGCCCTTTTTAGTCTGAAAGACTGACCTTTGTCTAGGAGACTGAGTCTTTTTTAATCTGAAAGACTGACCTTTAGTCTAAAGACTGAGTCTTTTTTAGTCTGAAAGACTGACCTTTAGTCTGAGAGAGGAAACATCAACCATAGACTGAACACCTTTTAGCCTGAAAAACTGAACTTAATTCTGAGAGAGTAAACCAAACATAGACAAAAAAAATAAGCCTGACAGACTTAATATTTTTTAGCCTGAAAGACTGAGAGAGTGAACATTACCCTGAAGAACTCCATGCTACCCTGAGAAAATGAAAAGTAAAGGACTGTATATATCAGCCTATCAGTATTTCAGAAGACTTTAACAGAGTCTGCTATTGTGATGGAAACCACACAAGCTCCTTACCATATGGCTGAGAGCTCTGTACTGGGCGTGTATCTCCTCCATGGTCTGTTGGTCCCAGTCAATGTACGCCATGGCTGGTCTCACCTTGTGTGCTGGAAAACATGAGTTAGAGGGTCAGCAAGTGGTTATGCAAGTATGTGTGAGTGTGAGTGTGTGAGTGTGAGTGTGAGTGTGAGTATGAGCATGAGTGTGAATGAGAGAGAGGGACAGTGTGCTAGTGAGTGTGCTAGAAAGTGTGCTAGAAGACAGAGCAAGAGAGACAGACAGAGACTGCGAGAGACAGAGAGAGACAGAAACAGAGAAAGAGACAGAAACAAAGAGACAGAAACAGACAAAGAGAGAGAAAGAAAGAAACAGTAATCAGGCGGTAGTGATGCTGACCAGGTGGACAGACAGATAGACAAGAGGAAGAATGATGCCTGAGCACCAACTCCATGACATTGTTTGCTGAGGACCTATTCTGACCTAAGACCACTACACCACTTGATACAATGTATTCAGAGGGCTGTGGCGAATAGTACAGAACTGCCACTCAAACATAAAATATTTAAAGGAAGATCAAACAAAAAGAACGAGAGAGTTATATAACAGAAGGAAGAGTAAATGAGGGTGTGTTGCTTTATGACCTGAATGACTGAGTCATTGAGTGTGTGCATGCGTGTGTGCATCAGTGTGTGCAAGCATGACGGAACCACATAGCAAGTCTGCTAAAAAACAGTTAAGCAACACTCAGTATGTTTGCCAATACAGGCTGTCTGATAAGAAATCTGTCAAGAAAAGAACACCTACCATATTTTGGTTTAGTACTTTTCAGTTTAAAAACAAAACCATTATTGAAATTATCTTTATCTTAAAGAGGATGTATGCACTTTTGGACAACAGGTATTTCATTAACCTCAAACAAGTTACCTTATTTTGAAATGTGAAAATCAGATATGACTGTAATATAGCCAACAAGTTGATTGACAAGTGAAACCCAAGTTTAATAGTGTTGTAAAAGCAGGATAAAGCAGTGCCATCACACCTTGAACAATATTTCCTTTAATTGTAAATACAAGTTATTATGATATCTCTAAGTCAGTTACTAGAAGAACCGTCTATAAATATGAACCAGTCTTCCCAATTATTGTAGCATCACATTGTAGTTTTGAAACAGGCTGGCACATAAATTCTTTATTCTGGATATATATAGCTGAGTCACATTAAATTACACAAGGAGACCATCGTATGATTATCTGCTAATTATCAATGCAACATGTGTTTAAGCAATTTTCTAGCTTTATGATGACAAAGTATCAATGCAACGTGTGTGTAAGTAATTTTCCAGTTTTATGATGGCAGTCAGTAAATAACCAAGTCTATGTCAGACAATCCAGTGATGTATGTTATGCTCTCCCTAGAAGATGATTCCCAACAAAACAAAAGCAGAGGGGTAGACTTTTATAGGTTGAGGAGTCCGCTCGTCATGAAAGACCCCAGTTCCCCACTTGAGTATAATGTGTGAAGCCCATTTCAGGTGTGCCCCACTGTAAGAATGTTGGAACATTGCTAAGAGCTGTGTGAAACTCAACTCACTCAACCAGGCAACAAAGTGACCGAGTCTGCCGACGAGCTCATCGACTTTGATGCCTCTCATGAACTTCTCTGGTTGCTATGGGACCATTCCAACACAGATTCATAGGTAAGTTTCAGATCTTTGACAATAGGTTCCTGAAGGCCTATTTTGCCAGAGTTTTCATATGTACACTTGCCGGGGGCCTATTCTGACCCTGACTTCATGTGTATGTTTGCTGGGGGTCTAGTCTGACCAGGATTTCATGGGTTAGTTTGCTGGGGGTCTATTCTAACTCAGATTTCATGGGTTGGTTTGCTGGGGGTCTATTCTAACCTAGATTGCATGGGTAGATTTGCTGGGGGCCCGCTCTAACCCAGATTTCATGGACAACAGGTAGCTGTGAGGCTAGGCTAATTGAGATTTCAAAGGTAGGTTTGAAATAGTTGACAATAGGTAGCTGAGGGTGTAAGGTAATCCTACGTACTGGATTACTTACCATAGGTGACTCCATCTTTGTCTTGTTCCTTCTCCTGGATGTTAGACAGGGTCCTCAGAGTCCTCAGCAGCTGCAACAACAACGTCAACCACTGTCAAGAACATTACACACCGACAATGAATCAGACATTTTATGCATTACCAGAGATGCCAGCCCGAGCATAGACCAGTTAGTATTTTGGCCAAAAACTGATGCAATACTTAGTATTTTGGGGGCCAAATGAGTATTGTCTTTCCAAGAATTTTCATATTTCACAAAAAAATATACAGATATTCTATAAATGTGTCATTTACATTGTACGTGCCTAAATCAGTAATCACTATTTACAAAAAGCTTCATACTGAATAAAATGTGGTTCAAATTGATTACATATAGTACGAATGTCACTTGATAATTCAATTTAACGTATTATTTTTTAAAATGTGTATATTTTTACTCCTATAGTAGTCATGTATTTTGTGTTGTTTCTTTTAAAAAAGAGCGAGCACGATAAAATCATATGGGTTGTCATCTCTACATTAAAAAAACAGCAGTAATTATGAACATCAATCATTGTCAAGAACATCAGGCCCCCCTAAGTAATTGAAGGAATTACAGCAAATTTGAAGGAATTGCATCTCAAATGTAAACAAACGCAGCCCACTCGCGAAACAATTGCAGCGATATCGGTAGTTTAGCGGTAATAACAGAAACACATCGGCCCTATCGGAAGCAATGTCGGTAATACTGGAAACACGATCGCCCATCTTCGGAGATTTTTCGGTCGCGAGCGGAATCTCACGCAGCAAAACATGGCGTCGTTGGAAGAAGCACCCGTCTCGGTGAGATTTGTTTTTAGTTCCTACTATTACATTTTCATACTTATCCATCTTTGACCACCCGCGTTGAATGCGTTTAGGTATGAGGTGTTGTCGGGGCAATAGCTTATGTTTTTAGGAAAAGATTGTCACTGCAGAAGAGTGTCACAAGTCATGCCCCTGGAGATTGTTTACATCTGAACATCGAAGTCGTGCCGATGATTACGAACATCATGAACGTGCGCCATGAAGAAGTTTATGAGCCATAATTTTTCTTGCTACGAAGTGCAATTGACAAATTTAAACACATTTTACAAAAAAATGATGTTATATCTGGCGCACGTTCGTAATCATCGGCACGACTTCGATGTTCAGATGTAAACAAACTACAGGGGCATGACTTGTGACACTCTCCTAGAGTGACTATCTTTTCCTAAAAACATAAGCTTTTGCCCCGACAACACCTCATACCTAAACGCATTCAACACGGGTGGTCAAAGATGGATAAGTATAAAAATGTAATAGTAGAAACTAAAAACAAATCTCACCGAGACAGGTGCTTCTTCCAACGACGCCATGTTTTGCTGCGTGAGTTTCCGCTCGCGACCGAAAAATCTCCGAAGATGGCCGATCGTGTTTCCAGTATTACCGACATTGCTTCCGATAGGGCCGATGTGTTTCTGTAATAACCGCTAAACTACCGATATCGCTGCAATTGTTTCGCGAGTGGGCTGCGTTTGTTTACATTTGAGATGCAATTCCTTCAAATTTGCTGTAATTCCTTCAATTACTTAGGGGGGCCTGAACATTACACACCGAAAACAGTAGACATCATGAACAAAAGACACTAAATATCACACACTCTGAACAACAGCAGCAAACACAGACAATTTCTTCAGACACTCTGAACAACAGCAGCAAACACAGACAATTTCTTCAGACACTCTGAACAACAAAGCAGACAGACAATTTCTTCACACACTCTGAACAACAGTAACACTGACAATCTATTCAGACACTGAACAACAGCAGCAGACAATTTCTTCAGACACTCTGAACAACAGCAGCAAACACAGACAATTTCTTCAAACACTCTCAACAACAAAGCAGACAGAAAATTTATTCAGACACTGAACAACAAGACCAGACAATTTCTTCAGACACTTTGAACAACAGCAAACAGACAATTTAATCACACGCCGTGAACAACAACAGCAACAAAGACACATTATTCACACACTGTGAAGAACAGCAAACAGACAATTTCTTCAGACACTGTGAACAACAGCAAACACATTCAATTTACTCAGACACTGTGAACAACAACAGCAACACTGACAGTTTCTTCGGACAGGCAGTTTATTTAGACACTGTGAATAACATCAGACAACATGGGCAGTTTTTTCAGACACTGTGAACAACAGCAGCTAGCACAGACACGTTAATGAAACACTGTGAACAACAACAGCAACACTGACAATACATTCTGATGCTGTTCACAACAATGGCAAACACAGGCAGTTTACTCAGACACTATGAGCTGACATTGTTCATAACATCAGGCAATCAGCAACAGCAAATATTTCCTTGCAGTACTCTAGCTTTATGGCAGAACTCTCTAAATAATCAAATCTTGATCACACAGTCCACTGATTAACAGCATGAGTGACTGGCTTACGAAAGTATGAACCAAGTCAGCGAAAAATAGACATTTTAGATAAAAGACACTGAACAGCAACAGCAGACACAGTGAATAGCATTGCAGACACAGTGAATAACATTGCAGACAACAGTGGATGCTGAGGGTATCTGGCAATGCAAACAACACTGGACCATGTGTGTGAGTGAGTGAGTTTAGTTTTATGCTTCACTCAGCATTATCCCTGCTATGTGCCAGTGGCCTGTAAATAATCGAGTCTGAACCAGACAATCCAGTGATCTGAAGCATGAGAATCGATCTGTGCAACTGGGAACCGATGACGTGTCAACCAAGTTAGCGAACCTGATCATCCGATCCTGTTAGTCACCTCTTACGACTAGCATTGGCTACTGAGGGTCAATATTATAGCCCGGACCATGACAGGTCTGTACAGTTTGTGTCCAACACTGTCAGCTGTGGAGCTGAGAAGGGTAACTCGGATACCCATACAGGTAGGTAATGAGTTGGAGCCGAGTACGCGTCTCAGTAACCGACCCCATGATGGTCATGTGACTACAAGATTAGACCATGTAATATGTTATTCTTTCATGATCAAAAGGTTATATTATCTTTGAAGATTGAGACACAATTTACAGTCACTTCTTTTTAATATGATACATGGTTAAGATATTGAAAAACTCGAAATTTGAGCCTTCTAGCAGGAGAATATTGAGCTATTCCTTACAAATTTGATGTCAGGAATTAACATAACGAGTATTCGGGTAGGGTAGTGTAATAGGGGGTGGGGTACACAGGTACAAAATTTGGACCCGTCTCTGCCTGGCGTCTTCCTGGGGTTCCCAAGTCCCTATGAGTGAGTGAGTTTAGTTTTACGCCACACTTAGCAATATTCCAGTTATATAGCGGCGGTCTGTTGCTGAAGGCTTATTCTACCCTGGGACCTTCACGGGTCAAGTCCCTATGATCAGCAAACTGGCACAAGACTACATTCGGGGCTCGATTTAATAAATGTTAACCTACTTGCACCGGGTGCAACCTCAGACAAAGACCTGCCTGCACAATCAAGATACCAGTTGCAACATAGTTTGTTAAGAGGTGCCCTTGCACATTATTTCCCTGATGTGGTACCAATGAAACAATAGCAACACAGAGTCGAAGACGTTGACAACCGCTTTCATAACCGAAATTTCAGTGCCATAGCTATACAAAGTTTAGAAGAAAAATGAGCTGACATACTTTTGTTTATAATGTTAGATTTATTGTTGATTTATATCTCAAAAACTGACTTGCACCTGGTGCAAGTGTGACTAATAACTAGGTTGCACTGTGTAATATTGGACTGCACCAGTGCAAGCAGCAAAGCAGTTAACTGAGCCCTGACACTTCTTGTTTACGTTATAAAATCATTATTATGAGAAATGTTAATATTAATAATAGCATACATATTCAAAATCTGAATACATCTAATGTTCCTTCTGAGAAATTGTGAAATTTCTATTCATATCAGAAACTTGCCTGTCACCTGGTGCAGACTTATTATCTGCCTCAGAGCAAGTGAAGATAAATCATTGTACATCTAACACGCGAGATGAAACCTGTCTAAACCAGCATTTGTTACTGACAAAAAATTGTTCTTTATTTAATTTAATATTTAACGGCAAATTCTTTTGAGAGGGTCATGGAAGAGTATAAAAGTCACTGAAGAGCTGAATTTCACACCCACCATGCCCGCTTAGGTGGCATTTACATTTATGTTTACATTTACATTTTACATTTTACATTTTACATTTTACATTTTACATTTTACATTTAGATTTACATTTACACAAAGTAAATGATGAGTCAATAAAGCCAATGCCTATTTATTAATCTCTGACACACATCACTCATTTGAAAACAGTTCATTCCTACATGGGTTTGATTCAATGAGCAATCAATTTTTCCTGATTATCTAGCATGCCAAGAGGATAAATTAGTGTATTGGAATATGGATCCTTGATTGGACTGTTCAAACCCATGCCACTTTAGAAAGTGTTAGCTACAGTTAAAGTTGCCCGTTGGGATCAGAACATCGTGTCGGAATATGGAATCGAAGTGCCACATTAGGCAATGTTTTTATAATCATAATATCATTGTTAAATGGCAGGACCAAACTTTTATGCCTGGTTTGACAGTGTGCCGGATTAGACAGGTGCTGGTGTTGGTAGGTTTCACTGTACGTACGTACATCCATGCCTGGGTGCCTTCCACTAACCGATCTTATCTAAGATCAGTCTTAGCAAGTTACACCAATTTTACAATCATCTTACCTAAAAGTTGCGGCTCTTCAACTAACAGATGTTAGGTCGGTCGTAGCTAAGATCGCGACTCTTTCATGCGAGAGACGGAAAATGCAAGGCATGAGTTATCTCCCATTACCTAACCTAGATATGCTTGAGATATCCAATTAAGATTTCCTGATTCAACAAAAAATTCAAACTTCCTGAGAAATCTTAATAATAATAAGAAGAATATTTACACCACACCATATTCCACCACACAAAGGGAATGCTCAAAGCACTGACAAGTCACAGTTCATATGCACAAGATAATCCATGGATTTATGAAACATATATTGGAAAGGGTATATTTTTTAGTCTCTTTTTGAAGAGTGGCAGGGTTGGCAATAGTTTTAGATGAAGAGGTAGGGTGTTCCAAAGGCTAGTAGCTGCATACTGAAAGGACTTGGCACCAAATGATTTGAGTTTATAAGAAGGCACGGACAGGAGAAACTGATCATGGGAGTGGAGAGTTCTGGAAGGAGTGTACACTGTCGTGAGGTCTTGAAGGTAGAGAGGTCCCATATTGTGGATTGCCTGAATAGTCAGAATCAGTGTTTTGAATTTGATATGCTCAGGAATATGAAGCCAATGGAGAGATCGTAGAATGGGTGATATGTGACAAGATGGATTGCTTCTTGTTATAATACAGGCAGCAATGTTCTGAAACTTTTGTAAATCTTAGGGTAGCGAGCACTTTATTTCAGGGGCGGGTAGTGAGGTACGTGTGAACACTGGGTACTGGCATAATATGTGGTTGAACCTTGCGATCAGCATAAACAAGATGTGATGAGGCATTCTGCACCTAACCATAAGATCTGATAGTGTATCTACATGTGAGCGCTGTCGAAAAAACATGTTCACAGAGTAATGCTCACCCTTCTTCTTTGCATAGATTAATGAGAGCCAACATTTTGGTTTCTCTACAATTGGTCTTAATGACCCAAGTTGTTCGTGAACAAGTTCGACTTTGGATCTTAACTTTACAATTGACTTAGTGGAATAGTATGCCAGTTGTAATGCTGCACTATGATTGAGATTTTATGGATATACAACAGACGCAGTGCTAAGATCGGCTAGTGGAACGGTATACCAATCGTAATGTCATGCTATAGATTTTTGGGGTTTACGGTTGGCGTAGGGCTAAAATCGGCTACTGGAACAGTATGGCGATTGTAATGTCAAGCTCAGATTGAGATTTTAGTGGCTTTTGACTGGCGTAGCACTAAGATTGGTTAGTGGGACAGTATACCAATCGTAATGTCATACTAGACTGAGATCTTAGGGGTTTATGACTGGCATGTGGCTAAGATTTGTTAGTTGGACAGCACCATGGCAACATCATTCCTCATATCACTCACCAGGTGAGACCCCTGTCTGGCCGTCACATCCAGCAACTGGGGAGTTGTACACTCGTCTGGGACCAACATCTTCTCCTGCGCTAAGACTGTGCCGACATCAAAACTGGAAGAAAATACAATGCTGGACATTTCCATCATAACTATTCAAGGATACAAAAGGCCATTCTCGAAAGCTACAGGGTATACGTTCCGATAAGTCTCCAATATAACCTGGATGCCTCTACGACTCAATCCAATAATTATTACCTCCCTTTGCTGGCTTTCATCCAGTCTGGTGTCTACACTGGGAAGTTGAGAGAACCAATTACAACTCACTTTCGCTTTTTAAATTATCTGACCGATTTCATGATTTGGAACTGACGACATGTGCGTGTCAGCCAAGTCTGCAAGTCTGAGCACCCGATCCCATTACCACATACAGCCCGAGCAACACGATTTCCTAAAGCAACATACCATACAAACCCAAAAATGGCCTGTACTCGGCCTGAATAAATAAACCACCAATAAACCACCCTTACAACAAGATTCAAAGAAGACTGAATGACCTCCAACCAAGGCAGGCAACTGCTCCTAGACTGGACTCGGTCAGGTATTTCAATGAATACAGATGTGAGTGCCTATGACCTTCATCAACTATCTAATTTATTCTATGTACAGACAATGCAACGCCATCATTGATGATCATGCAGGCCACACACAATGCAGATTTTGAGGTATTCTAATGGTACCATGTTTGGTAATTTTGTTTGAACAAAATTTGATTCCTAAAAATGTGTCAACCATAATGAAACTTTAGAAAGTTGTCATTTAAGAAACCTCTATCCATTTTTTTTTCAGTATATATATGACATGCACAAACAACAAGGTGGGAACATAAACATGAACATATAATATTATATCTGACAACTGAGGTCACTTATGACAAACCAGAAGGAAAAAATGTGCATAGATTACGTCGCTGTTGCCAAAATTCTAGTCTGTCATACAGATCTTGAAAGAAACATACAAATGTGTGCAAATCTTCCCACAGAGGCTACTCAAGTCATATCTTCCCACGTGACCTCTGTTCTAAAACGGATATATTCCCTGCTTCTTGTAAAAGCCCCTGGCAGCAAAATATCACAAAACAAATTATCTCCCTTCTTTCAGTCCAATCAGAACAGACCTGTGAAGGTCCCCGGGGTAGAATAGGTCTTCAGCAACCCATGCTTGCCATAAAAGGCGACTATGCTTGTCGTAAGAGCCGACTAATGGGATCGGATGGTCAGCCTCGCTGACTTGGTTGACGCATGTCATCGGTTCCCAATTGCGATGCTCATGTTGTTGGTCACTGGATTGTCTTGTCCAGACTCGATTATTTACAGATCGCCTCCATATAGCTGGAATATTGCTGAGTGCAGCGTAAAACTAAACTCACTCACTCACTCACTCACTCACTCAATGGCAGCCCCTATTGAGTTAGTTGATCAATATGTGGAGGATAAATTTGGTACTTCATGTTCAACTGAAAATCAGCAACTAACAATAGAGTGAATGAGTGAGTGAGTGAGCGTAGTTTTACGCTGCTATATTCCAGATATGTGGCGGTCTGTAAATAATCAAGTCTGGACCAGACAATCCAGTGATCAACATGAGCAGCAATCCGTTGGTATAAATATAACTCAACTACCTCAGGGGTTTGAGAAATAGACACAGCTAAATGTTGTCCAAAACTTTTGTGTGCGTGCAGAAAAAGATTTCTCTGTTTTTTTTATCATGCACCAATAAAAACACTCTGCTACAATTTTTTAAATTGTCATATTTAAGGAAAGTGTAAGCGAAGAAAATACAGCTTGATATCTTAACGACGTAAGTGTATATGAAATGGATTTATGTGGTAATGTATAACGTCATATGCACAAAATCAATAATGACCCGCAATAAATGTCAAAAATCAATCTTCTTCTATGACAGAGATGTCATGCAGGTATAAAGTTAAGGGGGCATAACACCACTGTGCTTGACATTAGGTCAAGGTAACTCAGATCACATGGAGAGAATTTGCTGAGGATACAGACAGTATATTTTTCATTATGTTTTGTTCGCCGTGAACCAAACTATTGCACTACAAAGTTTCGCAATGTGAGAGGATACCTTTTGATAGTTTCACAATTTGTAAGAAAAGATGCCAATGTACTACATCAGAAAGCAGGTAATAGCCATTTGGATGTCAATATCCGATACATAATTTAGTTCTGAGATTCCCATATTCTCCTGTTTGTGTAGATGTATTTTGATTAATTTGCATTATAATTAATGGAGTGACAGACGCATCTTTAAATGTAATGAAATAACTGAAAATAATGCGACACTTTAGTAGATATCATGGCATGTTTTGTGCATTTTGTGACGTCAGAAAAAAACGACACTGGTTTTCTGATTAGTATATATCGAACCTAATTTCCACTCACTGTGTAAAATGTCTCGGCTTCTGTGTCAGAATTCAACACTTTTTAGACAAAACATAAAATGAATGGTTTTACCACTGAAATAGTGTCCTGAATATATCAACAATTACACGGTTTTACTACATATCTTATTGTGAGCAACACGCGCACCTGCCTAGCATCAATTTAGCTTAAATGAAAATTTCACAACACCTGAATATTCATTAAATATTCATTTAGGATATAAAGTATGCAATGAAAGGTACAAACAGATTGCTTTTTTAGTATGGTACTATTAGAATATGGACGTGAGGTTTGTCCAACTTATGACATGACCTGGTTTATATATTTTTAAACAATTTTTGTATAAATATTGTTTGAGTTAGATATTCTGACATCAAAATATGTTTTCATCAAATTTGAACTGACTTAATTGTCGAAAACAACGATAATGAATCATAAAACGTTTTTGACAATCTCGCTCCTGGTCAATAAATTTTCATAATTTTTTTCTATAAAAACAACACAAAGCAATGCAGTGAACAATTCCTTTAAATATGTGGGCCTATACATTTCGCAAAATGTACAAATCATTTTCATTAATATTATCAGTTTTACTTGTAAGGTGGAATTAAATCAACATGTATGTTTTTGTTGTGTATTTTTACGCCACATGGAGCAATATTCCAGCTGTAAAATAATCGAGTCTGGACCAGACAATCCAGTGATCAACAGCATGAGCATCTATCTGAACAACTGGGAACTGATGACATGTGTCAACCAAGTCAGCGAGCCTGACCACCCAATACCGTTATATCACACTAACCACAAGTAAAGTCGCCTTTCATGGCAAGCATGGGTTGCTGAAGGCCTATTCTACCATTCATGGGTCCTGAGGATCAATTCTAACCCACATCTTCATGGGTATTTCATGACAGAAATGATGTGCACGTAGTTGCTCACTGTTTGGGTTTCAGTCTCATGATGGTCACTCCAGTCACCTTGTCACGTGACAGGATGGTGTGTACAAGAGGCGACGCTCCCCTCCATCGAGGCAGCAGGCTTGGATGAACATTCAGGATACCACTGGAAGACAACAGTCAACATTTATCATTTGTCAAACATATAAAATGAGGGTATTTGCAAATGTTGTTAAACATATTCTGTGTTACGAGGGAATACATAAATAAATATATAAATGACAATGAATGTTGTGTAAAACCAGAGACTGATAGTCTGAACAACACAAATACAAATTAAAGTAATATCCTAGGCAAAATTTCCAGTCAAAATTTTCAAGGATAATAGTTTCAAATGCAGTCTCAGATATATTTTCACAATGTATGTTCTCATATGAATATTCTTTCTTCTGGAGGGGCGATGGGGTAGCCTAATGGTTAAAGCATTTGCTTGTCATGCTGAAGACCCTGGTTTGATTAATTCCCTCCATGGGTACAATGCATGAAGCCGATTTCTGGTGTCCCCAATGATATCTAGCTGGAATATTGCCAAAATCAGGATCCCCTGTTAACTAAATGGTTATGTTCTTTAGTTCAAAGAGGTGCAAGAAAATGTCTAACACTTCAATAAACCTCTTGAGTGAGTGAGTATAGTTTTACGCCACCTTTAGCAACACTCTAGCAATATCATACCTGGGGACACCAGAAATGGGTTTTACACATTGTATCCATGTGGGGAATCAGACCCAGGCCTTCACAATGCTTTAACCAATAGGCTGCCCCACCACCCCGTTGAAAATATGAACTCAGAAAATTAAATTCTTTATATCTCTGCAGAGGTAAGAATACCCAGTATGACATACTGTGGAAACATTCTGATGACTTTCCCTGGAACAAGATGCCCAAATGATGCCAACACCCCTACATCGTAGCTGCCGGTCAGGTCTGGTATTGGCCAGTCGCGAACGGACACGCCCATAGTGTCAGCATATGTCCTCACACTGTTCTGAAGAAGAGATCAAAGTCTTAATAGACAAATGGCACTGTTCTGTGATTCTAATGTTGCCACTGAACTTGGAAACTGTGAGTCCTTACAATACTTGGGGGTAGAGGGTGGAAAAGTTGCAACTCGATCCAGCAGTTTCAAAATGTCCTTTAGTCTCAAGTTCCAAGCTTTCTTATGACACATCTTCCAAATTCAAGCCAAACAATGAAAGAATAACAATAACTAAACATTTACATGACAGTTAGCAGACAGTGGTTGGATGGGTTGAAAAACCATATATACTCTCAGCTCACAAGACACAATCCTATAACAGAGATTTAAAAACATATCCTAATTCTCCAGTATCTTAAAGCTCTTTGCCTCTTTCTCATACTCTTTTGTTTCACATACATATCTTAAATTCTTTAAAGGACACTTATTGCTGTTGTTCAGATCAGACACCATCAGAAACAAAAACATCACCAAAAACAGTTAGTCTATAGGTGTTAGTTACAGTGGTGCATCACAGTTGTCACGAGTCCTTGGAAAGTAACCTCATACATCTGCTGGCAACAGGGCCTGGTTGATTCTAATGTATCAACTAATATATACTAAGCACATGAACACTCTCATATACACAAACTCTAACAAAGTCATAGATATAACATTTTTGTATGTAAAACAAACACCTAAAATTCAGCTCAAACAGAAACATACTCCTGCTTTGGGGAATGGGTTGTTTCAAATCTTACTAAAACCAGATGGACCAGACAATCCTGTGACTGACATGATGTCCTGACAAGAGGTAGCCTTCATGGTTGTCATCAGTCTGGGCTTGACATTTGATCGAAAGATCAAGCTGACAGGTTTGGTTGACTGGTTGTTCCAGCTATGTGACAGCAATATTTGTGGACACTGCAGTGGTTGAGTGGGTAAGACGGATAACCTCGCACTCAGCAATATTCCAGCTATATGGCAGCAATTCTTGTAGAGATTGCAGTGGCTGAGTGGGTATGTCTACTAACCTCGCACTCAGCAATATTCCAGCTATATGACAGCAATACTTGTAGACGCTGCAGTGGTTGAGTGGGTAAGACGGATAACCTCGCACTCAGCAATATTCCAGCATTATGACAGCAATATTTGTGCAAGTCACGGTGGCTGAGTGGGTAAGGTGTACTGGTGATTAGGTGATTGAATTTGAATCCCAGATGGGTGAGTGAGTAAGTTTACTTTTACGCCGCACTCAGCAATAATCCAGCTATATGGCGGAGGTCTGTAAACAAAGCCCCAAAGTAGGTAATATTATAATCTGGCTGAGCTGTAGATGCATCCAGGGTACAAGTGGAGATTTATCACAACGTATACTCTGGAGATTATCCAGATGACAGTATGTCAGTCTCACCTGACCTTCCGTTGACACAACATCGAGAGCCCCCACCAGTGTGTTACTGCCTGCTGACCTGAAGGGAGACATAACACGAGTGACTATATCTCAGAAACTTGTATGCAATCAAATTACTTACACCAGGAAAAACAAGTCAAAGTAGTTTCCTTAATTCTCTTTTTACCTCATTAAGGGACATCACAGTGGAGAAACATAACCGGTAAGGGATGCCATAACAATTGTTCTATTTCTAAGCTAAGTAGAAAATATGAGAGAATCTGTATAAGCGTGTTCTTGAGTGAGAGAGTCTCATTTTATGCTGCTTTTAGCAACATTCCAGCAATATAACAGTGGGGACACCAGAACTGGGTTTCACACACTGTACCCATGTGGGGGTTTTAAACCCAGAAATAAGGTGTGACAAGCAAACACTTGACAACTCGGGGACCCCAACGACCTGCTAGTTTTTTTAATTACAAGTTGAAAGGATTCTACTTTATTCATGCTATTCTTTGTGTAAGGCTTCATGTGTAATGTGATAAAGGTGATGTAAAATGATATATCGTTAAGCTCATAGTGCAATACAATGAGATACTGACGTATAATCACACCACTATTCAGTCTGAAGGTATTTTTCTAGATCTGCTCAAGGATCAATAGTCTGCAGCATGTGAATAACAAAATGTCAACATAAATTTCTGCTATAAACCCACACCTGTTTTCTTGAAGAACCTGTAGAATTTTCACAGAAAAAACATCACTTCCAAAAAACAGAATCCGCCATGGAGGTCTGCTTTGCTTCTCAGTACAGAATTCCCTTGACTCACAGTGTTGTCGAGTGGAATTGGTGCTGATATATAGTCTGTGATGGTCACAAAAGTTATGTTTTTTTCTTCTAGACGTGGTATATTCTGTTGTGGGCCAACTGCATCTCCTGAGTTTCCCATAAAGGCAGCATACTCGTGGTACAGAGTTCAAATTATACTGGTTTGATTGTGATACTATGTTAGTGATGGTTCTTTTCAAACTGTGAAGGAATAAACCAAGTTGTTGATGTATGGCTCTGCTGTGATGAACATGGTATAGGCACTTGTACTGAGTGTAAATCATTATCCAACACTCTGTGGAATCAGATGCGTTGTTCCTTTACTGTCCTGAAATAGAAAGTCATCAGTTACATAATCTGACACTAGTGTTCCCCCTAGGCACATTTAGGAGGGCGCAGCACCCTGCCCTTTGACTTTTGTGCACCGCCCTTTTTATTTTGCACCCTGCCCTTTTTCGCCTCAGTCACAGTCGTTTACTATGACAAGTGTGTATTTTGAAGATTTGAAAGGCTTTTTTCAAATTCTAATCTTAAAATACAAACTGAGAAGAGTGAAAACGAACTTTAGAATTGAAATTATAAGACAATTTGACTTCTTACACATTTTGTTGTGTTTTCAATAATCCTCACCAACATGCAGTTTGAGGTCATGAAGTGGCCTTTTCCATGAATTTACCCTGCCCTTTCTGAACCCTAGGGGGAACACTAGACACATGTGGCTGAAGTCATGATAATGACAAAAATCACTGTGAAGTGACAAGTATACAAGTTTTATACTTTATTGAAACTCTGTCTAATCATTTAAAAGTGGCAATATGTGTTACAGGTACACTGAAAATCCATTTTACTCCAAAGTGACTTTCAATGTAATCCTTTCAAGTAACTGTAGGGTTGCACAATAAAACTGGTTTACCAGGATTTACCTGTTTAGACATGAAACAAGTTTTTTGACATGCATTTGGAAAACTTTGGAAAACTAGGAAATCTTTGGATATTTCTGTTTTTCACACCCGAAATCAAACTAAGTTTGGTTTGAAGTTGTGTTCATAATTTTTGCTCAGGTGTTTCACAATATTTTGGATCTGAATGTTATGAATATTTACTCATTTATGACCAGTGATCTCTGACATGTCATAACCAGGTCAAGTAAATGTCAAAAATCCCAGTAACCATAGTGTTGATCTTTAATTGTTCTTTTCATAATTTCCTTCATTTTGACATGATTAAAGGTTTTAAGGCTTAATCAAGCATTGTGATTTTGTTGTGTTTTCGCTTTAAAAATCAAGCATTAACTCAACAAAACGTAGTTCTTTTGGTGAAAAAAATTCTTGCAATATGTATCGCAATACAGGCTTTCAAATCACAATATGAATATTCTCTGCAATGCATATAACAGCAATTACGAATGATATTTTTGTTTCTAGTTTAACAGTTAGTACTCAGTCAGTGAGTCAGTGAGCACTTGTGGTCAACTTTTATGAAAAATGCTGTATTTCATGATTGTTTCTTGACAGAAGCAAAACAAATCAGAGTGACCCTTATCCAATTTAACATGCTTAGAGAGCACAGATCACAAACGGCACCTTGGCTAACTTATCTCCTTGACCAGAAGGAAAAGATACTAATTATTATCATCTGGTAACTGGTTCTGGTACTTAAATTGATAATACAGGTATTAATATTAACACTGGACACCATATAATAGAGGGACGGCCCTCTTCAACAGTTTTGCATTACATCTAACCATCTATTATATGGTCTCTGTTTCCAGCAACCTTCATGTACGGTTTTCTTTTCTAGATAAAATATCCATAAATGATTGATTTAGTTATAATGTTAGATGAGATATAATACTTGACACTAAGCTCAGGTTATCCTAGCAGACAGGCACGATGCTTGCATGCAGTACCACAGTCAAGATATGACGCAGGGCTATGACAACTTATGTCTTGACTGCAGGACCCCATCGCAGCAGTTGGCCTTTGTTCTGTCCGATTTAGTTTCACCTACAATGAAAATGACTTGACGATTGATGCAAGATGTGCTCATGATGGGTTCCAGTCAAATCGCCCCACAACAAAACGCCCCAGCGAATTTGGTCAAAATGCACCAGATTTTTGGTCAAATCGCCCCACAGTGGTAGTCAAAATGCCCCAGTTTACTTAATATGGTTTAATTGGATAAGAATTACAAGAATGAATTAAAGGTTTGTACAGTATGTTTATTGTAAATGCTGTAAATGCATGGTTTTGGGGGGCATTGTGTAATCTTAAAGGTCACATGCAACCAAAAAATCAAACATAATTGAAACACAATTATCACTTATTCATGACATCTAATATACATTGCTGCTTGTTAAAATACAAATAAACAAAATTATAAGCATACAATCGCGATTCAAAAGTGCAACATTTTGTCCTTGGGCTTACTTTCCCTGAAACGAAGCTCTCGGGAGACCGAACCCAGTCATAGCGGGTGGCTGTGCACTCAAGGATAACGACGGCTTCCGATTGGCTGTTTCATTTGCTGATACGTTGAGGGCTCATTGTGTGTACAGAAATATGATCTGTTTGATCGGCCTTTTGTAAGTATGGCGAGTCACAAGAAAGTAAGATTCTTTATGGATAACAACTTCTTTTACTGTACTTGATGCATCGTTTCAGTATGGATTCATATACCGTTGTCAAACAAAATCATTTACACCAGAAGAAGTTGTTATCCCTAGAGAATGTATATAGAGATGTTGGGTTTTGTAAATACATGTTCTCTGAATTTGAGTTCGGTCCAATCAAAAATCATCTCAGCAGAGATTGTGAACTACTGCGTGACTGGAAAGTGTCATTCGTCCAAGTACAAAGCAGAACTTGAAAGAGTTTGCACCAGTTTCCGTCAAATCCAGTCATCCGAAAAAATGGCTGTAGTTTGTTTGCAACCCACAGACATAAAAACTTGTCATGTGTACAAGTATCACACCTGCCTAATTACATAATGTGGCAGAGACTGGATTCGGGTGCACGAGTCATAAATCAATTCATTTTGTTTATGGCGTATAGCCTGATAGGTGTTAAGTTCAAATTGCATGTGGTCAATGATTGAAGCTGTCTATTGTATATTGGCTTTAGCAGACAGGCAGGCAGACATGTAGGTGTCAATAAACCAGACATTGAGCTTTCTCTGTGACAGAGGCTGCTCACCACAATCAACAAGCTTGTTTATGTAACGAGTAGATTATTTACTTGTTTGTGTACACAACTAAGATTAGACTACTGCTCACGACCTCATACTCCGAGCATGCATACTGTTTCAAGCTCCGCGAACCTATTCACTGCGCATGCGTTATGGGCGCAGCGCAGCACAGGTGTTGAAACCAGTTTTCCCCCCAGTGCTGGGGGGAATTTAGCGAATCGTTTGAACTCCGAATTCGCGGGCTTTTTTTTCATCACGTTTTTTTTCAACTTTATAGACTGTATTGGAACTTTTCATGATTTGCTTCGGTAAGTGCATACCTAAAGGTATCAGAATCTGCAAAGTTATGTTTTACGTTGCATGTGACCTTTAACAAGTACGGTAAAATACATATCAAAACTATCTAGAGGTTTTGTTAACCATACTCTTGCCAAAAAGTGAGGCAGTAGAGGTGTAGGGTTTGTAACAAGTATGGTAAGGTGCGTATCAAAACTATCTTGAGGTGTTGTAATTCTCTTGTCAAAGCGTGTGGATAAAAACGTACTATTAAAAGATGTTCACTGAAGATGCTGAACAAGATGTAGTGTCCGCAACAAGAAGCATAGCTGCCCTGCTAATGTCACTCAGACGGGAACTAACTTCACACCCAGTGATACGCCTCACAACCATACTTCTTACCCTTGCAAGTTACAAGCATCACACGTAACGGTCCAGGTAAGCCTCTTAAGCTTTAGCAGCTTAATTGTTTCTTTAATTAATTAATACAATTAACATCAAGAGCTTCTGCTAGTTAATCCCAACTATAACAAGGAGGCTGTCACATTCCAGTTCTCCTTCATAAACATTTATGAAGAGGCAATATTAGTTGATCAGTATATAAACAAATATTGCAAATTATGATATATTTCAGCTGATCAGTTTCTTGAGAGGCATTTAGAAGTCGGTATTGGTGAAGCCTACGTACCAAATGCCTGGGAAATCAATTAGACACGAGGCTTCACCAATCATCTGCTATCCACCGCTACAGCATCATACCACCCTTAGTATCTTAGCTTTTGTAATTGTTAGTCTATCATCCCCCCGCCATTGTACACCTATCAACTTGATAATCAATACATTGGCTTCTCCTGATTAATCCATTGTAACAACACCATACCAGCTTTTGTATATTTTAATCCTCTTTTTCATCTGCTATGTTTCAATTGTATATACATGCATAAATCACCTCTCTGGCTTCATGTACATTACTAGTATATATATCCTGTTTAACTGTTAGCTAGCATCCACCTGATGAAGGGGCAAGGAATAGCCCAGAAATGTTGTGAAAACAATAAAGAAGAAGTTGACATCCATAACATTTTGTCGTATATTCAGCTGATCAGATAAAGAAGATGCCACAAAGGAGTTATTCAAGTCAGCTGCAACTGTTGTGGAGGACGTGGTTACAACCATAGCGCAGCCAGATGCTACAACAAATGGAGCCAGATGCTACAACAAATGGAGTTAGATGCTACAACAAATGGAGCTAGATGCTACAACAAATGGAGCTAGGGAGAACAAGGATCAGCTAACAAGGAATAGATCAAGGATCCACAGGATCTGGATTTTGAGTTTCTTGTCACAGGTGGCATGCAGAAAAAGTTTCTTTGCTCTCTGAACAGAATTCATGGTAGACCAAATTTCAGTTCAGCAGCTCCATTCATGGACCAGTAGACCATGCAGACATGAGTTAAAAAGTTAAAACTGAAAGAAAGACATGTGATTTCCTGTATGAGGAACTTCTGTATGAGGGTTATAATATCCCAGTTGACAAAAATCTAGATAGTTTTTATACGCATTATACCATACTTGTTATGATTACTCAATGCTATTTGTTGACAAAAACTGTGCATTTACAGCATTTACAATAAACAAACTATACAAACCTTTAATTTATTCTTGTAATTCTTTGCCACAAAACTGGTATTACAGTGTTGTCTATACATGAATATTACTTTTGCTCTTATCAGTTTACTAATAGGAAATTTATCAGATATATTACTACATAATACTATGTAAAGAATGTTATATGGAAGTTGAAAACTATGCATTTATGGCTTATATTAAACCATATTAAGTAAACTGGGGCATTTTGACTACCACCGTGGGACGATTTGACCAAGCCTGGAGCGATTTGACCAAAAATCTGGGGCATTTTGACCAAATTCGCTGCGGCTATTTGACTGGCACCCCTCACGACAACCAACACATTAAATAGCGTCAAACCATTCACAGATAAACGCGCTACTGATATTTGAATTTAAGGAAACAGGATACTTATTCTTGCAACGTTCGTAGCTCTACGAACGTCTTAGGGTCACTCTTAACACATTGGTTACGATCACCTTTAGGGTTAACGTTTCGAGAATAAAGCTCCTGAAGCAGACCGAACGCATTGGTTTGTTGTCCCAAGTAGACGTACTCCCTACGACGACAGAGGTGTCACTGATGTTTTTTCACCTCATAGAAAAGCAATGTTGGAAGCTTTGTCGTAAGGTCAAGGTTGCCTGAGCTCCTCACAACCCCACAGCGGAAGTGTTAGTGTGAGATATAGCGGTGAGTGCGGTGACGCTGTAGAGGAGCTATGTGGATACAACACGGGATAGTGATATCTCGATAAATGCAATTGCGACCCTGAAAAGGGGCACCCTGACCGAAACCTAATAATGAATGCAAAGAGCAACCACTTAAAGACCAAGTTAAACGACACGCAGGGACAGGAGTGACACTTGTAAGCAACGACTGACACAAACTTCTTCGACTTCCACTTCTTACAGTCAGTTATGTTTCTTGCGTTAGGGTACATTTCATTGGTTCAGTGGTACCGACGATGTCGCAGGCGTGACGACCTCATGTCCGCAATCCGCCATGTCTTACGTAATAGCAGCATCGTTGTAAGCAGGACAGCAACAGCATCGTGTACCTCGGAGTTCGCCAAACCAGTAGGAGTTCGAACCGTGCTGTATGATAAAGATAACATTCTACTTTCGTCGGTGACACCAAAGAATGTCGTGAACCTTGCAACATGGGCGAGGTTTGGAGACAGTGATCACATTGGATCGTACGAGTTACACGTTTTACTGGAAGGAAATAAGAGTGCAGAAGTCCCAGATCTTCGTCGCCACTGGGTCTTAAAACACTGCGAACCAATAGCATGGAGGCATGAAGTACACACTGGAATTCTGGTAGGATGTAGTGTTGATGATTTTATTGCCATATGTACACTGTTAGGTGATGAAACTCTGAAAGAACAAGAAGGGTTAGATCTTATAACTATGCAGACCGTTGAAACAGAAAACGTTTCGGAGAGTGACAGTAGAATCAGTATTGCTGGAACTGCTGACATTCAGAAGCCTGACCAAAAGTCAGATCAGTCCAGTCGAACAGATATTCCAACAAATGTTCAAGAGTCTAAATCTGAAGTAACAGATGAAGATAAGAGCCCCAAACCACCCAATATTTTGATCTACTGTGGAAAGCATGACTCCGTTCGACACTTTAAAAATGTCTCTGATGTGATTAACGACTGTGTGAACACAGACTCGTACACTGTCTACCACTTGCAACATGACCAAGTAACAACTACACCCTGGCTAGACAACACTGTTCTGCTTGTCATAACTACAGAACGCCTTTATGATGGCGTGAACGATATTTTCTTTGATTATTTCAACAAAGGAGGATTGGTGATGAGTTTTGGAAGCATGTTTGAAACGAAGTTTCTTGAAAGAGAGGAAGTTTTGCCAAGGGTTGGTTTGTCTGTCTTCAGCATGAGTGAGAAATGGAAAGATGTGAAATGCATCCGAGGAAGATACAACTACAAGGAGGAAGTCGATATGGGGACAGGGATGCGTGTCGAGGTGTTGGCTCGGGAAAATCAAGAAAGGAAGCCAGTAATGATTGGAATTTCCACTCATGGTTCAAATGGAGGCAAAGCTGTTCTGTCGCAGCTGTATCTTGAGAGGGATCCGTCTGAAGCCACAATGGATCCAGATACATTTGACCAGCTGAAGTGCAACAATTCAGTTCGTATTGAAATCTTACAATACATTTTCAAATGGCTTGGGTTGGACTGTTCTCAGCAAGGGGTTCCGCCACTCACACCAGCTTCTCTGCTGACAAACTCTCAAAAAACAAAGGACATGTTTCTTTCATCTTTACAGAATCGACTAAAGGGTGGGTGCTTGACTTCGAGGTCAGTAAATCTAGAGTTTGCTGCTACAGATGTTCACAATGTTACAGTGAGTGGTTCTCATCTGCCTGTAACAACTTCAGGATCTCAGAAACACAAATACTTCAACGAAGAAGTGTACTGGAAAAATTTGAAAACTTCGTGTCTTGGCCAAGTTGTTCTTTATGCTGATGTAATTCCCACAACAATGGCCTTGTTTGAAGGACTACAGTTTTGTGTCCCAGAGAGTGTTGGAGTTGTGGCTATCGCAGGCAGACAGACCAGTGGGAAGGGACGAGGTGGAAATGCATGGCTGAGTCCAGAAGGCTGTGCTATGTTTAGTCTGCATGTCCGTGTTCCAACCAATAGCCAACTTGGACAGAGGGTGACCTTCCTGCAACACATCACATCACTGTCAGTGGTCAGCAGCATCAACTCCATGACAGGGTACGAAAACCTTGACCTGAGGCTGAAATGGCCCAATGACATCTACTACAGCAACAAGATGAAGCTGGGAGGTGTGATCGTCTCATCAACAGTGATGGGATCTACATTCCATGCGGTTATTGGATGCGGATTTAATGTTGCGAACAGCAACCCAACTATCTGTATCAACGACATCATACAACAGTATAATAAAGTTCACGGAACTGATTTACCACCCTGCTCGACCGACCAGCTTATTGCAAGGACAGTGACCAACATCGAGAGATTCATCACAGACTTCGAGAGTTATGGACATGGTCAGTTCTGTGAGAAGTACTACAAGAGGTGGCTTCACAGCGGGGTGCGTGTGACCGTTGAGAGTGAGAGCAATCAGGAAGTGACCATTATTGGGATGGATAACTTTGGCTACTTGGAGGTAGAGACGGACAGTGGTCGCAAGTTCAGTGTCCAGCCTGATGGCAACACATTCGACATGATGCGCAACCTTATCTCTGTTAAACCACGCTAACCAGCAATGAGTTCCAGTGAACTGCCCAGCTGCCCTACCTGTATTACCCGTCTCCGCCCAGGTACCTGGCTAACATTATGCTACCCTGCCCAGGTACCTGACCTGTATTATCCTACCTTGCGTAGTTACCTAGCCTGTATTATCCTACCCTGCCCAGATGCCTGACCCCAATAATCCAGCCCTGCCCAGGTGCCTGACCCATATTATCCTACCTTGAGTAGTTACCTAGCCTGTATTATCCTACCGTGCCCAGGTGCCTGACCCCAATTATACGGCCCTGCCCAGGTACTTCACCCATATTATACCCACCCAGGTACCTGACCCGTATTATCCTACCCTGCCCAGGTACCTCACCCTGTCATCAAGCTCTGCCCATGTACCTGACCCATATTATCCTACCTTGTGTAGTTACTTAGCCTGTGTTATCCTATCCTGCCCAGGTACCTCACCCATATTATCCTACCCTGCCCAGGTATCTGACCTCTGGTATCCTGCTGTGCCCAGGTGCCTGACCCATATTATCCCATCCTGCCAAGGTGCCTGATCCATATTTCCCCGCCCCACGCAGGTGCCCATCCTTTATTCCCCAGCCCTTCCCAGGTGCCCAACCATGTTCCCCAACCCATATTCCCCAGCTCTGCCCAGGTGCCCAATCCATATTCCCTCCCCAGGTATCCAATGCAGTTAGAGGGGAGTAGTAGGGTGCCATAGTGGTTAATAGTGCTGTGTATTGGCAACAAAACTGTATTTCATTGTATTGCGAAATAGGTCTCCATATTGCGATAGGTATAGTGATATATTGGGACCTTAATTGTTTGAAAGTGAGTTGCACTAATTGTGCATATCAATCCTATTTTCTACATATGTTTCCCTAAACATATGTGTTATGTTTCTGATAACAGTAATCTCAAAATAAGGTAGTATAGTAATGGATACTATTCCTTTTTTGAAGCATTTAGAGTATTACAGTATAGTTTGGTCATTGAATAACAAATGAAAACATCTGTTGTAAATAGCTGTATGGGTAGATTTTAATTGAAACTACAAAAACTTCATGTGTGTTCAAAATACTGGTTAAAGTGGTTAAAGTGTTCATTCATCCAAAGACCCATGATTGAATCCCCACTTGCACAATATGGGTATCCCAGGTGTCCCAGCTGTTTTCTCGCCTTTGATAATTATTTAAAAGCAGCTAAAACGTGTGAGATGCCTTATGTCTACATTTTTTTAATGTTGATGTGTACAGCCATCCAATAGCCACTGATTTTGTTTGACAGTAGATTGTTGTATTTTCTTTGGAATATGAAATATTGAACTGGAAATAATTATTCCTTAAGTTATGGTGAAGGGAGTTAAAAATGTCTTTCTGTTTTTTCACCTGGACAGCTTTTCATGGGATTTACTGGCTCCAAAGTCAAACACTATCATACCAAACTTAGATGTGTCAAACTTTCAGTTGTTTCAAAGTTGAAGATCCGAGTTAGAATTGATCTTCAGTAACCCATGCTTGTCGTGCTACTAACAGGATCCAGTGGTCAGACTCACTGACTTGGTTGACACATGTCAATATTTCCAATGTAATCGATGCTTATGTTGTTGTTCACTGGATTGTCTGGTCCAGACTTCATTCCTTACAGACTACCACCATGTAGCTGGTCAGACTTTATCATTTACAGATATACATGTCTCGATTTAAGAGATGTCAACCTACTTGCACCAGGTGCAACCTAAGATAAAAACCTAGCTGCACCAGCCAGATCACAGCTGCACTGCATTTATTGCAATATGGACCCGTGAAGGTCCGGGAGTAGAATAGGCCTTCAGCAACCCATGCTTGCCATAAAAGGCAACTCAGCTTGTCGTAAGAGGCGACTAACGGGATCGGGTGGTCAGGCTCGCTGACTTGGTTGATACATGTCATCGGTTCCCAATTGCGCAGATTGATGCTCATGTTGTTGATCACTGGATTGTCTGGTCCAGACTCGATTATTTACAGACCGCCGCCATATAGCTGGAATATTGCTGAGTGCGGCGTAAAACTAAACTCACACACTCACTCACTTATTGCAATATGCAGATGCAAATATTTAGATGTTTTTTTTCAGAAGTGTACTAATTCAAAAACTGACTTGTACCTGGTACAAGTTAGGCTTATGACTAAGTTGCGCTTTGTAATATTAGGTTGCGCCAGTACAAGTGACACAGCACTAAATCAAGCCACGATATAGCTGGAATATTGCTGACTGCCGTGTAAAACTAAGCTCACTTATTCCTCCACTTACTAAACATTAAGGCTTGATGCTGCTTATTCCTTAGTTGCCATTTTTTGGTTGTTTAGCACCTCGGATAAATCAAAGCAGGGCTAAAGATAATTTTTCAACATGAGTAGTATGTACGCCTTATTTTTTCAATATAAGAGTGCTGGGAATAGTAAGAGGACTGAATGGAATTTAATGGCGTGTAAGTAATCTCGTGTTTCTTTTCATATATGCACCACAAAATTGCTACTCTTGTGTAAACAGATCAATAAACAATACAGAAATACTTTTCCAGATAAATACGTTCGTAAATGATTCTAAGACCACGCACCATTGTGTGGTGCGTAGCTGCTACGTTTTCTGCTTTTTTTCCTATCGTATCATGCAGTGTTTATCTGTACATACGCCAATATGGCCTTTATCTGGAGCGCATATGTGTAGGTTCAGCTTTGAGATGTGTTTGTTTGACAGTAATATTGAACTAACATGATGGACAACTTCTTTTAGTTCATGACTGCGATCTTTTGACACAGAATCTTGTACAGTGCAGTCTGTCCAACTCGAATTCTGTCTTTCTCGTATTGCTGTACATACTGGACTGAACTAATATGGTCCAGCCATAAAGCCCTTCTTTGTTGAAAAAAGTTTTGTATCTCACTGTCTTGTTATTTCAGATTTCAGACCAAAGTATTTGCCCCAAAACTTAGCTACACATGAAAACATTGCTTAATAATCAGGACTGAGCAGAAAGTCTGCTGGGCCAATAACCTTGCATAGACAACCTGTTGATTGGTTTGTGTATTTTGTCTAACAGTGAATGCTTATTGACCTTTGATACGATTAACACTAATTTGTAAACTATAATTGAGATGATACCCGTGAAGGTCCCGGGGTAGAATAGGCCTTCAGCAACCCATGCTTGCCATAAAAGGTGACTATGCTTGTCGTAAGAGGCGACTAACGGGATCGGGTGGTCAGACTAGCTGACACATGTCATCGGTTCCCCATTGTGCAGATCGATGCTCATGTTGTTGATCACTGGATTGTCTGGTCCAGACTCGATTATTTACAGACCATCGCCATATAGCTGGAATATTGCTAAGTGCGACGTAAAACTAAACTCACTCACTAATTGAGATGATCATGTAAACAGTCAATGTCACACACACAATAATTGACTTACACATTTGTAAGCAGGGGAAAGAATACAGAGCTTGATCTTCATTGTTTAACTGTAAAAATAGTGATCTGAATTCATATTTAATTCATCAGCAATGTTGCAGTAAAATATCTTCTGGCCATCACAGTGTCTGATCTCCAACGTCTTGACCAGGGAATAATTCGAGCCTTCAGGCATCGATATAGGAAACGTCTGTGTAAATTGGACTGCTGTCTAATTCAGACTTTTTAGTCACTCCCAAGCCAGTCCAAATTAAACAGTGTGCTCTGGACTCTTGCCTGTCCCGCTTGACAGCAGTACAAGAATCTGTATCAAAGCATTACACCTACGAAATAAAACTGAAAGAGGTTATTGTAAATAAAAGCCGTCTCAAAGAAGTTTTGTTTGACTACTAATTTAGGTAACTGTTCTACTTTATGATCAAGGGCCTATTTCTTCCATTTTATTGCAAATTAACAATGCTGTTTGCTTAGTAACACATAGGTTTATAACCCAGGACATATAATACTTACTACTGTCCATTTTCGTCTGTTTTAACAGTAGCCAAGTATGGCTGAAATGTGATTCTTGCATGAGTTACCTCCCGTGGCATCTCATGCACTATCACTGATGAAGCTTGAATGAATGGGTGTGTGTATGTAAATAACCATCCTCAGTATCACCAATGTATATGCTCTGATAAATCTCCACTGTACCCTTGATGCATCTACAACTCAATGATTTTATTACCTCCCTTGGATGGCTTTTTATCCAATCAGATGTCTTTACTGGCTGACTTGGTTGTAGCGACGGCTTATCTAATTGGCTACTGTGAGAATGCAGAGCCAGCAAAGGGATGTAATAAAATTATGCTGTAGGTGCATCCAGGGTATAGTGGAGATTTATCAGAATGCATACCCAGGAAACATCGAGGATAGTAAATAAGAGACCCACTAGACTCTGTGAAACAATAGTCTGGATACAGCTTGTGTATGTACAGCTCAAGAGATGATAGGGAGTGTGTGGTAGCAGTGCTGTCTATATACAAGTGATTGTTGAATGGTGCTATGTGCAGCTTCAATTCAGAATAAATGAAAGTAATTCCTTATATACATTGTTGTTTTCTGACTTTTGTTAAATTGACACCTAGCACAGCATTCCCTTCAGAAGAAGAAATGTTCCGATTCACACATTTGTCCTTTTGTTGTTTAGAAGTGAACCTTGTTTAAGAGCTCCAGATAATATTGAGCTCATGTAGGTACTGTACCCGCTGTATTTAGTAGAAGTGGGTATTATATTTCCTCGCTAACCCAAGAAGGTCCCGTGGTAGAATAGGCCTTCAGCAACCCATACTTGCCACAAAAGGCGACTATGCTTGTCGTACGTGGCGACTAAATTTCCAATCACATTTTTATATTTCTAAAATTTGCTTGTGTAATTACAAAGACATCAACTGCTATCAAATTGTACTGTTAATGCAGAACTAGTGTTGTACTGTCCGTACAGGATGAGCGAGGAAATGAGTGATTGAGTTTAGTTTTATGCCGCACTCAGCAATATTCCAGTCATATAGCAGCGGTCTGTAAATAATTGAGTCTGGACCAGACAATCCAGTGATCAGCAACATGTGCATCGATCTGCGCATTTGGAAACTGATGACATGTGTCTACCAAGTCAGCGAGTCTGACCACTCAATCTCGTTAGTCGCCTCCTAAATGCCTCTGAAGTATCTCAACTGTCAACAAGGTCAAAACACGTCCAAAAATGAATTACTTATTGTTTCACTAATTACAATGAATAACACATCAACTGTTGACATGTATTTGTATTCGAGACTCGGTATTTGTATTGTTTACCCCAGTTGGGATAACCCATGAATATCCTTCTCTGAATCGCTCTTCAGTAAACCTTGTTTGTTGTAAGAGGCCACTAATGTGATTTGGTGGTCAGACTCACCGACTTGGTTGACACGTAATCGTATCCCAATTGTGTATATCACTGCTCATGCTGTTGTTCACTGGAATGTCTGGTCCAGACTTGATTATTTACAGACTGTCACTATATAGCTGGAATATTGCTGTGTGAACTGTTAGATTAAAATTACTCTAATCAGGATATGTGCACTGTGAATGTACAGCATTCACAGTGGAGCTCCTGCATCCCTAATGTGGGATGTGGAGTGATCCCACGGATGACGTCCTTACCATGTCAGCTTGGGGTTAAGCTTGTCATGTGGACAAGGCATTCGTCCAGATCAGAATTTCCATGGTTCAAATCCTAGCATGGAAGTTCGAAATTTTATAGCTGCTACACTGGCACACACTCTCGTTTGTTAAGGTTTAGCCTCAATAAGCAGCATGATTTACTTACAACCAGAATCACGTGACGTGAACCTGTTCTAACAAAGGAGTGAATGAGAGGGGAAGCCTTGCAGTTAAAATGCCCATTACGCTGAAGATCCAAGTTGAATAATACTAATAATACATGTAATAGCTTCATATATTGTGCCAAACTCCATTCACAAGAGGAATACTCATAGCGCTAACAGTCCAAGCAGGCATATGATTACCCCACATAACCATAGCTGCCATGAAGGCACTAGAAGGTTATAATCCATGTGTCCCACCGGGTACCCATTTTCTACTGACTGAACAGAACCACTTTTGAACAAACTCACTAGCCTAAGGTGAGACCTCATGTATCACACGTAATTTGTTGTGGGGCACGACTGAAGTCCTAGAAACTCTCAGGAGTCAAGCTGCCAAAAATGGTCACCCATCGAAGAACTGTCCGAGCTCAACATTGCCTAACTTCAACTGACTTGTGACCTGAGCTCCATCCACAGGACTACACACCACCATGATTCCCCAGAATAGGGCTGAAAGTGGTGTAAAACCACCCTCACTCTAACCCAAATGCATAACAAAATTTATCCAGATAAGAAATGTCAGGGTCCATTCACCCTGGAGTCCAAGTGCGGCGTAAAACTACACTCACTCACTTTATTTTAGACTTATGACTGGCATATTGCTATTTAGAATAAGGGGCTGACATTAGCCCCTGGTCCCCACATATTTGAAAGGATAAATCATCTGACAGTTGCTTAAAGTATTTTTAGACTAAGTTTGAATCGTTCCCATGGAAATTATGAAAAATATAAACGCCATATATCTGTAAACAGCAAAAGGCACCACTTCATGATCTATCTCATACATATGCGGAGATCTGTTGAAAGATAAGAAATGGTTTTCAAGTTGTGCTTCAGAAACGAAGCCTATCCCTCCATTTTGAGACTAAGTCCAAATTGTTTCCATGATTACGGGCGGACGGACGGACAGACGAGGCGTCGACTATATCGACTAGTTGCTCCATGTTAACAAAAAAAAAAAAAGCACTGGTTATTAATTAGAAAACATTTAGATCTAAAACATTGTGAAACAATCAAAGAAAACCAAACTTAACCTGACTTTTCAATGTGAAAAATGGAAATACCTGAAAATTTCTGAATGCATTTCAAAATACTGGATTTTCATAGTGTATGAAACTCCTAAAAAATGCCTGGAAGCCCATAGGGCTGATAGCTAAATTATGTTGCCAGCCTTGCAAACATGAAACCAGGCCTGTATTAAAAATAGGAAATTGAGATATGGTGTAAAAGCAATTAATGAATTGCTTGTAGTGAGGTAAACTTAGACATGTGCACAAGCAAATTTAATAAAACCGTCAGTTGGTGGTCACTGTTGATTCATTTAGTGTCACTACCGTCTGTATCAGAAAAGCACAGTATTATTCATTGTCTGAAAGCATTCTCTAGACCAGTCACATTAAGTGTCAGATAAATGGGTGGGTTGATCTCTGGAAGTTACAGTTTGATTGATCATGAACTATCAAGGGTTCAAAATTTTTTGTAAAAGCAACTTGCCATAGGGCAAGTGACTTCAAGAAAGTGGCTGAAATATTTATTGCAGTGATAATTTCAAAGAACAATATCTTAAATTACTATTATCACTTCATTATGAGCAGATACGAAATGAAATCCAAGTTTATTTGCAGTTTGAAACCATAAGTGGATATTATCTAGTAGTCCACTGACAAGTAAGATACAATTGCCCCAAAATGAAAAGAGACTTGTCCCAGGCATCGGGTGATGGGATTTTTTTAAGCCCCTGACTATACAGACATTATCTAGCTACCACAATTGTAAATTATTTTCGAAATATTTGCTGTAGCCAATGACATGGTCAAATCTATACCCTTGGAAAGTGTATTGGCACACAGGGCCGGTTATTAGATAACGTTGTAAGCCCGCCATGCCACCAGCAAGCAGTGGGGCTGCCAGGCAGACACTTTTTCGTACACTGATCAAAATCACAATACATATCCATTTCAATATTGTCTGACCAAGTAAGTACCAGAAAACTGGTTATACTGCACAGCCTTAACTGGACCGAATTTGTAATACAAGAACTACACCTCCTAAAACAAACTTGGATGTTTATGTGATGTCATTTCAAAATTCTTTCCATGAGTTTCAGTATGTAAATTAAAACACTTTATGACTAGTGGTGTTTCCCAATCTTCATTTTCACTGATGCAGTTCAATGACATATACAATACCTCCAAAAGGAATAGTTTTGATACTATTATTATTGTTATTAATTACACATTCTGTAAGAAGACCAAATCTACCTGTTTTACACTCTTCTAAAAGAATTAAGCAACAAGTATTTTCAGTGTAATATCTTTATCAATCTTGATAGTGAATTTTGCCGGCATGTTACTGAAAGGTAAACATTCAAAGAATATATAACCTTTAGTGAATGTGAAATTGATTTATCTGTTAACATTGACAACATCACCCGAACACAACCACCCTCAGAAACAACGTGCAAAATGTGTGGCATGAATGTGCTCCACATTTCACACCTGCAGTCTAATCGGTGAAACCCTACCTGTAATCATTCCTTTAATACAACAAGCGTCTTGTCTTCACTTTTATGGAACAAGTTCACATGACCTGCAAGGTCACTTGATCTTAATCCCTCAGGACCTGCTTGGGACATTATTGGGAGTAGTGTTTATAGTCTCCCTGCCACTCACACATTCTCCCCTCTCCCCCCACCCCCCAGACTGTTTTGTGGGGACATGTTTTTGATGATTTGTATGTCTTACATTTCTCATTACAATCTTATTTCATTTTGTTAATGGTGTGTACATAATTCCATGATTTGCTATTTCAGTAAATGAATTTGGAATAAGACCATTTTTGTGAGGAGTATATATACAGTCATTCACATGTTTGTTCAGCACCACACACAGCATATTCCAGTGCCATGCAGAGAATCAGACATATTTACAGTCCGTCTGCAATGACACCGTGCCGATGAATTTCACTTTAAACAAAAAAGTAAATCAAATAAAATAAAATTAAGATTGTTAAACCTCATAATTTTACCTTGCAATTTGAACATTCAAATCTGAGAAAGAATTACAAGGGGGTATGCACACTGAATGAAACACCGAGAACTTGGCGAGTTAACACACATCACATACCATATTTGCATGTGTTTCACTGTTCCAACCACTGTATTTATCCCCTTGTAATACAAACCATAAACTATGACTGTTTGTTTAACAACATTTATCCTGAACAAAATTCTGAGTTTCAAATGATCCAAGGTAAAATTATGAGTGAGGATTCGCAATCATAATTTCACTTTATTTGATTCACTTTTTTGTTTAGAGTGACATTCATTGATAAGTTGACTGCAAACAGACTAAAGTTTGAACAGACAATCCACTGGCTGACAGTATGATTGGTTGTTGTTTAATGCTGTGCTCAGCAATATTTCAGCAACATTGTGGCTGGCTCACATTATGAGTATCAAGCCCCACTCAGTCTTGTTAGTCATCACTTATGACAAGAATGGATGGCCAAAGACCAATTTTAAGCTTGATCTTTTCAAAGCCTTTCGGTGACCTTATACGCCTTGCTGGATATACTCTATAGTTTCAATTGGCACAATCTCGGTATCCTGTATGAACACAATCTCCATCTGTTTGGGCGTACAGCTTTTCACATGATCCTTGAATTCCTTCCGGGAGGCAAACAGACCTTCACACTGTGTGCAAGAGTACTTGTACACCACTGGCTGGTTGTGCATCTTCACATGGTGGCTGAGAGCAGAGTTGGACGTGAAACCTTTGCCACACAGGTTACACAGGAATGGACGCTCGCCGGTGTGCAGCCGCTCATGCATGCGCAGATCTGCCTGGCGTGCGAAGCCTTTGGTGCACTTGGAGCAGATGTGATGTTTACCCTCGTTATGCAGCTTCATATGACGCACAAAGTTGCTCTTGCTCTTAATCTGCTTGCCACAGTCTTCACAGTTGTAGGTCAAGGTCGCTGGTTTATGAACGGAGGTGTTTCTCTTCATGCCACGGCGGTAGGTGTTTTTGTGTATCTGTTGGTGGTTGCGGAGGCTGATGTGTTTGATGAACACCTTCCCACAGATTTCACACTTGAGACTTCCGTCCAGTCTCTCGCTCTTGTGGGTTTTCACATGATTGCGGAAGGAGTTGAAAGAGGTGAAGACTCGTTTACAGAAAGGACAAACTTTCCGGAACTTTGACTCCATGTTGGTGTCAGAGTTTACAATATTGCTGTGTTGTCGTCTCTGATGGACACGGAGATCATCACTGCGTAGGAAACTCTTCCCACATTCCTGACATAGCCACGGGCGTTCGTTTGTGTGAATGAGTTTGTGACGAACAAGGTGGCGAGGTCCAGACAACACAAGACCACACACGTCACATGTAACGTTTGCCTTGTCTGTGGGTTTAGACATCCTGGATTTGTCCCTAGGTTTGTCAGTGTCAACTTTCTTGCTAGTAGCAGCGTCATCACTCTCATGACACAACACATGTGTGTATCTGCTCTGGTATGTCTTGAACTGTTCCTTACACAGGTGACAAGGATACTTTCCCGATTTCGTTCTCGGCAGGAACTTCCGCCGCTCCTGTTTAGGTTTGTTAACAACAACGGCCTGATGTGACATCCGATGTTTGACGAGTTCGTCCCGGCGTGCATACTTCTTGCTGCACATATCACAGGAGAAAGGTTTCTCTCTATAGTGAGCCTTCACATGCCTGGTGAGGAGGTTGACATTGACAAACTTGTAGCCACACAGACCACAAACACAAGTAAGGCCCTCACGACTCTCGTCTCCTGAGTCCCTGTCCCAGTATTCCTCTGCTTCCGCCCTGTTACATGTATGCTCCTTCAAGGGTAATTCTGAGTTCTGTTTCTTTAGTGAGAATGAGGACATGAATGATTCACAACAAGCTGCACAATCTCCTGGCTGCTTTATGTCATCTGAAGATACATTCCCACCTGATGTGGTTTCAGTAGAGGTGGGGTTCTCTATGTCCTCCCCGTCGGGAGGAGGTTTCGTACTATCACTGGAATATTCATTTTTGTCCTGATTCCTTTTCAAGGAAGTTTCAACACTTTTGGGGGTTTGACCTGATCCAGTTTCACCTTGCTCCACACTGCTCTTAACATTAGACATAGTGACTATAGTCTTTCCATCTTTAGTGATTGTCTTTGTGTCAATATTGACTACATCCTCTTTGTTATTCTCTTCCTCTTTATTGCTGGAATCTGTGTCAGTGTTGATGAGGTTGTCCACATCGACCTCCACCGTAGCTAGCACGTCCTTGAGATCCCCACCCCTTTCCAGGGCCAAGATGGCTGCCGATGCTTCCCCACTCAACCCAGAACTCACCCCTGCACTCGCCAGCTGCTTCCTCACCTCCATGTCCTCTGTCAGCAGTGACAAAGTCCTCTTGATGCGGTCATCCTTCTCATGCCCAAGCAGATGCATGTGGAGATCCACGTTACTGTCAAAGCCCTTTGAGCACAGTCCACATTGGTAGGCGTTGGTTCCATGTTCTGTGTCTATGTGGCGTCGCAGCTCTTCCCACGGCTGTAGACTACGGCAGATGTTGCACTTGACAAACTCTCGGTCTGGCTCACCATTCTCCTTTACAACTTCAGTTGCATCTGCATCTGCAGCAGCAGCAGCCGCAGCAACATTAGCTTTGGCTTTCATGTTCTTCACTGTTCCTCTGGGTTTCTTCTGCCTGAGGAGAGAGGCAACAATTTTTGAAACTCCTTCATAGCTGTTGCGAAGAGATTTACGAACTGGTCTAGCCGGGGTCCAATTTGAATCCTTTTTTGTCTTCATCTTCTTCCTGACAGGTTCTTCTAGTATTTCATCATCATCAGACATGCCATCATCATCACCAACACCATCATTATCATCATTACCAATATCATGTTCATCAGGGACATCGGCTGAAGGTGATGCAACATCAGGCTCAGACTGCAAATCTTTCCCAGGACTGGGAGGTAAAGTTGGTGACAGTTTAACAGACGTAAATACTGCTGGAGCTCCTGTTTGGGTCTTGATAACTCTGCCATCTGGAGTACACTTCAACACTGGGACACTAACAGCCTTCTGCAGAACATTGGGACATGTCATCCTGTCTCCAGCTGGACCGACTAGATGAGGCCTTATCCCTGCATGCTGGGGTGACTTCATCTGCATCAGCGCCTCAACAGCAGTCAGGTCACCATCAGTGTTGAGCAACATTGACGACACTTTTGTTGTTTCATTGGAGTCATGGAATTTGGAGGCGGGAGAAGCCTGAGTTGACATCTTCACTGGACTGGCCATGGCTCCATTGATACTGTCCAAGGCAACACTTGCTCCCTTGATGGTGTCCATGGTACCACTTGCCCCACTGATAGTGTCCATGGCAACGCTTGCCCCACTGACAGTGTCCATGGCAATGCTAGATCCATTGGTCATATTCATGGCAGCAGTTGCTACAGGGGTGGTGTCAATGCTGACACCTGTTCCAGGGATGGTGTCCATTGAAACATCTGCTTGAGGGATGGTGTCGCTCACGACAACTGTAGTACTGTCACCAGTGACTGACAGTTTCAGGTTAGACTTGTCAGGGTATATTGGAACAAGGATGCCTGTTGTCTCGTCCAACGTGAAGGACACAACCTTGACATTGAGATTGTCACCTTGTCCAGGAAGAACACTGGAACAGAAAGAAGTAGAGAACATATGAGTGAGTGAGTTTAGTTTTACGCCACACTCAGCAATATTCCAGCTACATGTCGCCAGTCTGTAAATAATTGAGAAAAGTAATTAATGATGGAATCAAACCCACAAGGACGCTTTTGTATTTCAAAAACCTTTTTAAGGAATATTTAGAGGTCAAGGGACATGGAAGTAATTACCGAAGGAATGTCTTGTAATACTGATTCACTGATTGAGAATTGAAACCCAAATCCCCTATTGATTATTGGAGGGCTAGTGGTGAGAGAGTACTGATTATAATCGAAATACTAGTGTATACATTTTTAACGTAACCACCAATTTTAAGGTTTCCACAATGTTTTTTCAAATACATGTTTTTTTCAGAACTAATACTGTCATGCAATGAAACAAACACATGCCAGATCTCCTATTTCGCAGTATGTCTCATCACAACAGATATAAAATATGCTCATACACAGGTTACAATAATAATTACAATATTGAAAAATATGAAAATATTAATGCGATGCCCTAGGTAGTTTGTTTATGAATATTCGTCAAACTGAATGGTTAGTTCACTTCATCCAAGTGTCTTATACGAAAACAACAAAATTCTGATTAATCAAAAATATTTTTTCACAATCGATAATTCCTTTTAATCCTTCTTTTGAATGACTTTCGATTATTATCAACAAAGGGAACACCAATAATTGTTTGCCTGATTGTTACACTATAACTTACCTCGAAAGCATGGAATCCTGCTGAGAAGCAAAGGCTAGGTTACTTCCTGACTGACCACCATCTTTGGAGGATGTCATGGTCTGATCAGCAGAGACATTGTTGGCTGGTAATTGAGGCTTGTTCCTTTCCATAAAAGACACCTTGTCCTCTTGTGGTACAGCTATCGCTTGGTCATGCTGTTCTGCAACTGACGCCATGTCACTTTGATGTAATGAACACTGTGTGGTTGTGCTCAAAGTCGTATCGCCTACCACCTCAAGTGGAACATTCTCAAGTATTTGAGAAGCTCTTGCCACGGTTACATCATCAACTAGATGTTTATGAGGTTCACTCTCAGGCTGATCCATGACTTCTGCCTTCACCTCAGTACCATCAATGCTCTCAGCTGGCTCAGTGGTCATTTCATCAAGACTTTTGTTTTTCTGGAAACTTTCTAAGGCTTTCATTAGCTCTTCATTGGGGCTGATGAGCTTGGATGCCCCCTCCTGGAAACTCTTGATGGTAAGAACCTCATTTTCCCCTGTTGTGGGATCTTGAACAATGATGATGATTGCTTCATCGTCAGCTGCAGACACACCATCAACACTGGTCACTTCGGCTGTAGTCAAATTAGGATCTGTCAGTTCAGACGTGATAATGTCTATGTTATGAGCCAGAGAGGACTGTTCTGATGTCAGAACCTCTGTTTGTGTTTCAACGCTCTGAAGCACCACCTGGTGTTCGTTGGAGGAAGACACTGGGGTGTTATCAACCATAACCATCTTCCTCTTCTTGTTCTTATGTGGGATGATGGTCTTCTCTGGCAGATTCAGAAGACTGTGAGTCACTCCTGACAATGCTGACATGTCCATCAAAACATCGCCATTGCTGTTAACATGTAGCCCTTTTTCATCCCTCTGATGATCTTGAGTCTTTTGTTTCCTAGCCCTGGCCACCTTGTCTTCTGATGACCCATTGCCTTCCTTCGAGTAAACAACTTTGTGATTGACAACCTTTGTGCCCTTCTTGCGGCCAGCTTTGCCATTAAAGTTTGGGTTAGTATTATGACGATTCAAATGTGCTTCATACTCAGCCTTTCGTGACAGTCCCTTCCCACAGATTTCACACACAAACTCTTTCACTCCTGAGTGGATCTTCTGATGACGATTCCGGTTCCTCTCGGACTTGAATGTACGTCCACAGACACCACACTCAAACTTTCTGTCTTGAGTGTGAAGCTCGATATGGGAGGGAAGGCTGGTTGCTTTCTGCAACATCTTCCCACAAATAGGACACACGGTGGACTGACCTTCAGCATAGGTCCTGGCATTAGGTCGGTAGACTCCATGATAAACACTGTGGAACTGAAGGTCCTTTTCACACTGGAATACAGCAGCGCAAATGTCACACTTAAACCTGGAGTTGGGGTTTGTGGAGTTGCTGTGTTGGTATAGGTCGGCTACATGGCGGATCAGGTGCTGCTTCAGGTCCTCAGGTCGAGCATATTTCCTCCCACAGACCGGACACAGGAACGGCTTCTCTTCCTTGTGTATCATCATATGACGGCGCAGGGCTGACTTGCATTTTGCAGTCTTCATACAAACAAGACACTCAAACTTCCCCGAAGGGCTGGGATCTAGTTCTCCCTCAGACTCATCCGACATGTGAAACAATATTTTCCCCTCCTGCCTGCCTTCTACTTCCCTCTCTATTGCTTCCACTTTCACTGTGGGCTCTGTGACTGATTCAGTGTCTCTCAAAGCTATCTCAACATGTGCTTCTGTTCCCGTGAGCTGCACGTTGACCTCAGTGTCTGCATGAACCTCCAGATGAGCTACAACTTGGTTGACAGAGGTGAAGGTTTCACCACACAGGTCACATCGGAACCCAAGGCGTCGTCCATGATAGTGCATATGTATATGATGAGTGTCATAGCCCTCACCGCCAACTGCACCTACATGGTCGCTCTTTCCCTTTTTTTCCATCCAGTGACACAACAGGGAATCCACATCCTTGAACATCTTATGACAGATTCGACAAACATGCGTGAACTCAGAGTTAGTTTCAGCTTTGTCTCTACTTGCTCTTCCTCCTGAGCTTTTTATACTCTGTAAGGAGCTTGCCCTTCTCCTTCTCCTTCTCCACTTCGCATACTGAAGTTCAGCATAGGATGAGGAACTCTTCCACAGCTCTCTGTCACTGCTACCTTTCAAAAGCTCCACAGCAGTGTGCTGTCCGAGGTGCTCAAGAAGCTCTGCACTTCCTGGGAAATCTCTGAAGCAGACATAACAAGGTTGTGGATTGCCAGAGCGGAAAAGGTCCCGGTAGCTCTTCACAACAGACGACGAGCGGAATGTATAGCCTGCACTGGACACCTTAGACTTGAAGTTGATAGAGTGTTTTTTCATGTGATCAACCAGCTCTGTACAGCTGTCCAGCTCCAAGCTGCAGACAAAGCAGCATATTCCATCCTCATCACTATGCCTGGTCTTGTGTCGCTGCAGCTCATCAACCCGTCGGAAGTGTCGCCCACACAGGTCACACCCGTGTGGTTTCTCAACCGAGTGTATCAAGCTGTGCCTAGTCTTCATCTGCTCTGTCAGGAACTTCTTACCACAGTCTTCGCATTCAAATGTGGCACGCGTCGACTGCCGTGTCACTCGAGCACTGGGAGATGTTTGTAATGAGGGTGCAGGGGAGTCATTCTTCATCCCCTGTGGGTCTGTCAGTGTCCCCCCTGGGACAGTTTTGGCCACTGATCTAGTGGACATGGTAGGTTCTCCACCTGGAAAAGAAGACCACATTTAATAATGGGATATTATGGGATATGCTTGTCATAAGAGGCGACTAACGGGACTGTGTGGTCAGCCTTGCTGATTTGGTTGACAATTCAGTTCAGTATTTATTCCAACTAATTGGTGGTACAAGCAGTACACTATTTACAAACACAATTAGGGTTATTAAATACATAAGATAGGCAACAACTATTTAAAATACTTTTTATGTGAGATATCTATGCATTTTTTTACACAGGTTAAGATAGTTGTCTAATTTGAAGGGTTGAAGGACACGCAATGACAACCTATAAGGGGAAGATATGGTTTCTAAATTAGTTTAGTTTTACACCGCACTCTGCAATATTCCAGCTAAATGGCAGTTGTCTGTAAATAATCAAGTCTGAACCAAACAATACTGTCATCAACAACATGAGCATCGGTCTGCAATTGGGAACCGATGACATGTGTCAACCAAGTGAGCAAGTCTGACCACCCGATCCCATTAGTCTCCTCTTATGGCAAGCCTTTCATGGCAAGCATGGGTTGCTGAAGGTCTATCCCGGGACCGTCATGGGTCTCATTCAAAGTTGAAGTCCTCGCATTAAAATCACCAAGTAACATGACAATCTGTGCATGTCACAGCCTGTTAAAAAGACTGTTCAACCTGATAAAACATATTATCAGAAGCATATTTCGATCCTTTGGGGGTGATGTACGCTACACCAGTTTCCATATCCTGTACCGTGATGAGCAGATACCTTGAGAGTTTGAACCAGAAAATATACCCAATTTTGTGATGTAATAGTGCAACATATTATACAAGGTTATTTCTCACTGCTTGTGCAATGATGGCTGAGCACCTCATGGCTGAATGCCTCATTGCTTTAGAGCGATGTTGCAGAAACATTTTATAACCATGTCGTGTGTGACACATTCAGTGTTTCTGTCAGTTCAAGTCTCAAGTTTACTTTTGTTACTGTCATATCAAAGTTTGATGTCTCAAATTTTCAGTTATTTTGAAGTTAAGACCCATGAAAATCCAGATTAGAATTGATCTTCAGTAAGCCATGCTTCTCACAAGAGGCGACTAATGGGATCAGGTGGTCTGACTCGCTGAGTTGGTTTTAACACGTAATTGTTACTGATTGTATCCCAATATGAATGATGCTCATGATGTTGTTCACTGGATCGTCTGGTCCAGACTTGATTACTTACAGACCGTTGCCATATAGCTGGAATATTGCTGAGTGTATCGTTAAACAACAAACATTAGTAGGACTGTACAGTATTGCCAGTTTAACGCACAATATAACAAGTTCCAAAGGTATTGCAACATCTTTTAGGAAAACCAATATATTGAGTAAATGAGTCAGTTTTGGGATTACCAGTGCTCACAAACAGTGTCTGACCCTCGAACAGACCCAGCCAATTTACTGACTGTCCGGTGGAAGTATACAACCTGCCTGTCCATGTGTCCAATTGTATATTTCCCAAAATCTACTCAACTGTTTTTCACAACTGATTTCTCCCGGTATAATTATGACAAAACAGCATTCTTTACATGCTGTTCAAATGCTTCAATGAGTAGAAAATAGGATCTGGTTGTATAATCAGTGTCACACACTGACAAACACGTTAACCCCAATATATGTAAGTCATGTGACTACATGAATCGTAATTTATCATCAAAACTGTTCCACAGTTGATATTGCTTGTGTGAGATCAAATGATATCTCCTAGGAAATACTGCTTTGACAGTAGATTTTGTACAATGCTCTGACAATGCATTGACGTAAAAAATCTATATTGCAAGTCTAACAGCAGTGACAGTGTTCAGCGGTGTACATTTTCCATTGAAAACTAACAAAGAGTGATTTTGATCATGAATAGAATTGAAAACTCGATTCTTCTGATACAAATTATATCAACATTCATTGATAAAAGTAAACTTATCCTTTATATATATTTGTAACTTTATCAACTCGTTTTGACACATACATTTGATATCAAAAGACACTCAGGTGATATTCATTTGCCAGTAGAAAGCAAAATTTGACACTGACATACAGGAGGGAGAAAGTGCAGTATGTTCTCTTAGTCAGCAGTTCTTTTGAATCCTTCAATCATAACAATAAAACTTACTGATGTGTATAGCTACTTTTCATAATCCCTTTAACAAAATGTGTTCCATTAAATAAAAAGGTTGAGATGACAGATCAATCAGATCAATGTGACACATTGTGAAATTTAGCGTTGTGCCTATGTGCAAAATGGGAAATTGGTACACAAACAGTGTTCATAAAAACCGGGCAGACAAGGATTCGCCGATTAAAATCCGGCCGCCTAGCTTCAAGGAGCCATATTTAGGAAATAAACTTAACAGTACAACAAAAAGATCAGTTCAAATCCCCTCCCAAAAACAGACGCTATATTTATTACTCAGATAGTAACCCAGATAGTTTTATGATAAGCGTGTTCTGCACCATCAAAAGATGTGGCCCCTCTCGTCCGGGCATTACGGTAGATGTAACAACCATCGATCTCGGATCAAACATGGCGGACGCGTTTCTCCTCCTTGACTCACCTGTTAAATCATTAAACGATTTATAACTTAACCCAGGATTTGACTTTTAAACCACGACAACTGTATTCAGATCGAAATTCAACTACACCTGTCTCTATCTGTGCTACAACTATGTAAACACAACAGGCCTGGGTGAAGTGGAAAATCGGATTTATCAACAGGTCAAATACAACGATGAAAACGACTCAGCTAATTTAAATAGTTCCATTTTCCATGCAGGGCAACAAGCAGAATCTTCATTTGTTCAAACTTCAATAGTAACAGCAAGGTAATTCCCAATACTCACCAGATAAACGAAGTTAATTTGATGGGTCTGTCCCGTATTTTATTAAAACGCGCGCTTCGTTTCCGGTCGTAAGGGTTTGTTTGAAACTGGAAATTGTATTGTTACGGAAGCATATTTCAATTGATAACGAAACGAAAAATATATTTAAATGCGGGAAAACCGTTTCATATGTTTGACTGAATGGACGGACCTAAGTACTGCAAGAGTGAAACATATTCTAGTCAAATAAGGAAACTGTGTACATAAGAAATCAAAATATACAAAATGTGCACATGGATATCGCTGTTCATTCGGAAACCTTAAATATTGTTTGGCCACGATTCACGACTGCACAGTTAACGTCGTGACATTTGCGGTAGGATTTCTCAACGTCGGGCGGTGGCACATTTCTATTACGGGGAAACCTTTCATGTTTGCTCAGACTGTTGATCTGTGCAATAATCTGTAATACTGTGCAGTCCTACTGTTGCTTCTCTCTTCCTTTATTTAGTTGGGTTAGTATAGTTTAGTTTCGTGAGTTCCGTTCAGTCATGCAGCGAGTCAAATATATTTAGTTAGTTTAGTTGGTTACTTAGTTCGTTCAGTCAGTCAGTCAGTCAGTTAGTTAGTTGCTGTTTAACTCCACACAGCGGTTTTGCAGCTGTATATGGCTGCGACCTGTAAATATTTTAATCTAGACCAGTCAATCCAGTGATCAACAGCATGAGCATGACCATCTCGACTTGCCCCCACTAAGTTCTGACGACCTACATTCATGCTTATTTCCTCCGCAGCCGATTACCTACCTCTCTTACATTGTATATGTTTTCTACCTCACAGGCCCTTATTTATTATTTCCCATTCTAAATATACTATTAGGACACCTTGATCACTTATTATTAATAACATCATTCCTAGATCTAAATATTATAACCACAATAATAATTCCTCGGCCATGATTCGCTATTATTAGTGAGTGAGTGAGTTTAGTTTTACGTCGCACTTAGCAATATTCCAGCTATATGGCGACGGTCTGTAAATAATCGAGTCTGGACCAGACAATCCAGTGATCAACAACATGATCATCGATCTGCGCAATGGGGAACCGATGACATGTGTCAACCAAGTCAGCTAGTCTGACCACTCGATCCCGTTAGTCGCCTCTTACGTCGGGCATACGTTGACGGTGATATTCGGGTAAAGCAAGTGGTGGTGATAATCATGTAGAATATGAAGTGGTGATGTTCATGTGAAGCATTCTGTAGTGATCTTCACATAAGGCATGTGGTGGTGATCTTAGCTAAAACATGCAGAGGTGATCTTATGTAAATTAAATCGTACTTCGGATCAATAGTACTTCGGATTTTTCCGGAAACCACATTGAATACCTGTGATAAGATTATTCGTTTAAAAACACCCATACTAATCCATTGTTCACCATTCGTTCCATGGTTTTACAAACGTGGTTAACGATATAGGGTGGTAATTTGACGGATCTGTATGATCCCGGCCAGGCTTTGGTATGGGGGATTACAATGGCATTGTGCCACGATTGAGGAAATTTTCCTGAAATCCAAATATGGTCAAATATTTCCAAAAGTGTCAAAAGACATGTCTCGGGCAAATGTTTCAGTAATTGGTAATGAATTCATTCAACCATCACTAGCGGCAGTGTCATGAGCTTGCTCGAGAGCAGTATGTAGCTCATGTAATGATAATACTTCATTATAATCTTCACCGTTATTAGAGTCAAAATTAATTCTTTGTTTTTCTTGTCGATTTTTATTTTTCTGAAATTCAGGTATATAATTTGATGAAGAATCTCTGGAAACAGTTTCACCGATTTTATTGGCAATATCACCCTTACCAGTTATCAATTTATCACTTTCTTGAAGATGTTTAACAGAAGATTTGGAACCTTTGCTTTTTATTCTTTGGACCATATCCCACACACCTTAGACATGGGTGTGCGCGAATTAATTTTGGAAACATATTTCCTCCAAGACGGGCGCTTATTTTGTTTATAAGTTCGTCGTGCCTTGGCACTCGTAATTTTAATATCATTTAAGTTATGAACGGCAGGATGTCCGCGAAAGTATTTTTCTGCTTTCTTCCTACACTCTCTTGCTTGTTTACATTCATTGTTGAACCATGGTTTACGAAGGTTAGGAATTGCAGTGGACTTAGGAATTGATTGGTCAGCGATTTAATTTAACACAGCTGAAAACAACCCTATCGGATCTGATACATTCATAAAGTTTTCCGGTATTAATTTTTCCATACACAACATTTCATATAAAGACCAAATGGCCTTATTAAAATTCCATCGTGATAAAAGTGGATCATCATCAGGTTTGATAGCTTTTAGGACAGCTGGTAAGTGGTCACTTCCGTAAAGGTCATCTTGAACAGACATGTCAAATTCGTTGTAAACATTCGAATCAGCGAGGGACAGATCAAGTGCAGAATAGGTTCCTGTTCCAGGATGTAAATAGATGTTTGATTCGCCATTAAAAACACACAAGCTATTATCAGATATAAAATCCTCAATAATCTGGCCTTGGTGGTTTGTGCTTGTACTTTCCCAAAGAGGGTTATGCCCGTTCAAATCGCCCATGATACAGGGCTTTGGTAACGGATCATAGGGATTTTGAAGATCAGTTTGTCGGAGAACAGATGAAGGTGGAATGTACAAATAGCACAGAGTAAACAATGTGCAGGCTGAGGCGAATAGCTACGGCTTGGAGATTGGTATTCAAATGAACATCGCTGTGAATGATGTTACGTCTAACTAATATCGTTGAACCTCCAGTCTTTTTTTCCCCTGAAGGAGAAAAAGAGTGATAACAAGTGTACTGCCTTAAATCAAATGTATCAGTATGTTTGAGATACGTCTCTTGGAGACATAGTGCTGACGGTTTAAAGTCTTGTACTAATAACTGTACTTGATGAAAGTTATGTTTAAATTGTCTGCAATTCCACTGTACTAGATTAGCTGAATGAGGGTTAAGCATCTCAGGAGCAGTAACGGGAGATACTGCTTTACCTTTCTTTTTGCGTGAGTGACCATTTGAATGGTCACCATAGCTCACACGGGTGGATACTTCAGTATCCATATCTTCGAGCAATCCATATTTATCATGAAATTGCACTGTCCTTTAGTGCTTTTGGCAGACAATCTAGGTTTTTTTTGTATCCACTTGGGTAGATAAGGACGATTTGATTTGAGTGTGTAGAAGATGTTCATTTTTGTTTTGTTGATGGATCTGTGACCGGTTTGGAACTTACGGTATTTTGTAATTGATCTGAAAGGCATTTGGGATGGTAGGAATGTACCCAGGAAAGATCTGTCTGACAGGGTATAGACACCGTGACCTTTTTAAAAACTGAAGCATATCATGGATTTTCTGAATCAGGTGCAAGAAGTCTGGCTATTGTTCTGGTAACAGAGCAACTGACTCGTTGTTCACTTTTTAACCTCTGCACAGTGGCCTCATACTTACATATACTTACATAGAGGACAGTCTTTAGAAGATGGTCACCTTTAGACTCCTTTTTAAACACTTGATGGTGTTGGTACATGTTTCCCCACCATGGTCCGGTTCTCCACATCTAAAGCAAGCTAACTTATTCCCATAAGAATGTAACTGGAATGTCAATTAGTTTGGTTGACGTCATGAGGTTAATGGCCTGTGACTTCCTGATACATTCAACCAGAAGACCCCCAGACCGCAATTTGGAAACATTTTTCAACTCAATAGCTTTACCTTGTAGGCCCTTTTCTAGCAGAAATGGGGAATAGGAAGCAAGGATTCGTTCACCCTTTGCTTCCAGAAGAAGAAAGCGTGGCCAAGTATCCCTTTCAGAATATAACAATTTCGTCACAACGTCATCTTCATCAGAGTCAAGCTCAGAATCAGATTCTGAAAGTTGCCGTTTTGGTTTTTTATTTTTTATTTGATTTTGCTTACTCATAATGAATATTATATATAATGGTTCATCAAATCTGTTTCCTGCCCACTATGGAGCGATGTCATACGTAAGCGGAGTTCCAGCAAACTGACACCAAAGGGTTACAGAAATGATATACTCCAGTTAATCCAAAGGATCAACCGGATTGGCCCATGAGTCACCACCTTCTGGGAATAAGCTCTAGGCAAGAACATAAAATAAATTCATGAACGTTCTGAGTATTCAGAATGAAGGTACCGAGTCAAGATATAACAAAAGTACTTACCACAGAGCTCGGCGTGACCAGCCGATTGATAGAGTCGGGCCCATTCTACCACCCGTCTAGGTCAAGTTAGGGCCAAAGTGGCGTGTTGGGCACAGGAATACTATTCATCGCTCCCATGCCCTCAGCCACAAGCATCCCCTCCTCCACCGACACAGGGGCGCAACCAACGGCAAACAGGTTGTCCAATTCAGTCGCCTCTCGTTTCTTCTTGAATATATTACATATGGTGGTGATCTTCATGTAAAGCATACGATTGTAGTCTTCATGTAAAACATGCAGAGGGCACATGCATGTTAAACATGAAGCGGTGATCATCATGAAATGCACATGCAGGTTATCACCATGTAGGATATGCATCCACCCCAAAACAGTCACGAGTTATCTTCACCTACAAGCAAAATTTAAAAATCTTCACCCAGAACAAAGCAGCACATGCTCTTAACACCAAATCATAGCAGCACACGATCTTCACCCAGAGCATAGCAGCACACGATCTTCACAGTTTTATTGGAGCTGTTGGAAGTCATTTATGTGGAACAAACATGACTGTACAGTGTTATTCAGGCAGTTGGGAATTATTTGTCTGGGCTAAACATGGATCTGTACAGTGCCATTTAGGTTGGGAATCGGTTAACTTGAATAAAAATGAACCTGCACTGCGTCACTGAGGCGGTTCGGAATCAGTTGTCTATAATAAACAAGAATTGCCATAGTGTCCTTCGTGAAGTTAGGAATCAGTTATCTGGAATAAACATGAATCTTCACAGTGTCATTGAGGCAGTTGGTAATCAATAGTCGGGAATAAACGCGAATCTGAACAATGTCGTCGAGGCTGTAAGGAATCAGCTATCTGGAATATAAATGAATCTGTACAGTGAATCTTTAAGGCATATGGGAGTCAATTGTATGGGAAGTGAGTGAGTTTAGTTTTACGCCGCTCTCAACAATATTCCAGGTATATGGCGGCATTCTGTAAATAATCGAGTCTGGACTAGACAATCCAGTGAGCATCGATCTGTGTAATGTATCAACCTGTATCAACCAAGTCAGCGAGCCTGACCGCCCGATCCCGTTAGTAGCCCAGACAAGCATAGTCGCTTTCTATGGCTAGCATGGGTTGCTGAAGGCCTATTCTATCCCAGACCTTCACGGGTTCATTTGTATGGAATAAACATGAACCTTCACAATGATTGGAATCAACTATATGGTACCAACACGATGCTGCACATTGTCAATGAGGTAGTCGGAAATTAGTTATAAATAAACTATATATATGGAATAAACGTGAATCAACATAGTGTCACTGCCGCAGCCGGGTAATTATTTAACTGGTTTTCGAAAAGAGATTGATTCATTACTGCCACTATTGCTCAGTTGGGGTTGGGGTTTCGTCGTTGGTAGGAGTAAATGTGCTCTTATGCTGCAGTTGCACATAAGTTTTGACATTAGATCGCGTTAATGTTGCACCTATGAGGCTCCGATTTCTCGAAACTAACTTACGTTTTGACTGAGTTTTTACTCAAATTTGAGAAACTACATTTCCCGGAAAGAACTGAAACTGATATTACATTCATAATTAGATAACGGTTTGCGTTTTGTGAATAAAGTGCTTAAGTTGTTTGGGCTTTTCTATTTTCAAAATGCAGTTGAGTTAAAATTTCAGCTGTTTCAAATTGTCAAACTCAATTTGAAACGAGTAAAAACTAAATTTGTTTCGAGAAATCGGGGCCAGAGGTCAGCTGTCTGAAAGAAATGCTGCAGTAAATAGGGGCATCACTGCTGTTGGTGCACATCCGTTGTTAGGAATAAATATCATATCAAATAAGATCACCCAGTTGTCTGAGAGAAATGTGGTGTAAAATAGAGACAATAAATTTGCAGTTGCACATCCATTGTTTTCCATCAACATAATACAGTTGCTGATACAGTTGGTCATAGCGTGTCTGGTACACATTCTACATATCAATCTGTATTCGGTTTTTAATACAGGTGGATACAAGCATCAATGTATATTATCACAGAAATAAAGAAGAAAAAAAGAAACAGTTTAAAAGTCGGAGTTAGCCCCTTCTGAAAACGATTTAAGATCATGTCAGGTTTAAATACAATATGATGAACACAGAACCGGCTTCAGATCAGTGGAACAAGGAATAGTTATGTAACTCAAGGTTTTGTGTCCGCTATCTCTTACTCGCAACACCCGTGAAGATCCGGGTTAGAATTGATCTTCAACAAACTATGCTCCTGGTAGGAGGCGACTCTTGAAATCGGGTGGTCAGGCTCGCCGACTTGGTTGACACATCATCGGTTCCCAACTGCGCAGATCGAGGTTCATGCTAATGGTCACTTGATTGTCTGGTCGTGTAGATCATGTCGTGCACAAACATCATCAAAGAAACAAATCACACTCCGATGTCACACTCCGATGTCATTATTCTGGCCTCTCTCTCTCTCTCTCTCTCTCTCTCCCTCTCTCTCTCTCTCTCTCTCTCTCTCTCTCTGGTTTGGGGGTTGATGGATAGAGGGACATGGACTTCTTTGCCGTTTAGGCTACCTTTTATGTACAGTATTATGTACGTTTATGTATTTCGACTTTGTTCGTGGTTTGTTCGTGGAACATTTTAGCATACAAATGCGTACCTGGGGTGCATATCTCTTGTTTGTTTGAACAAACACTTCGTACTCACAAAGGTCTTTAGCGAATTAACGTGTCAGTTGTCGTGGACAGAAAGTTGATATGAAAATGTCGGTTTCATCAGCTGTTTGTCGTCTTGCTGCGAGCGAGCCGTGCACGAGCATTCCGTGGACGAGCATGCTCTATTACCCAGGGCACCGCTGTGGTTCTGCGTGAGATCGCGTTATAACAGGTAGTTTGTTATACCGCACCGCTCTGCTGTTTGTGTGCGCGGTGAGCATTTCTACAAGACAGGTACGCGTTAATGCATGTGCTCCGGTGTTCCACCCCCACACATATCGTTTTCTTGACATACTAAAGTTTTAAACGTTAAGTGCCTACTCCCGGATATTTTTTAATCAGTCACTGAGATGTTTAGCAGGAACTTACCATGCTTTCGTGAAGATGTTACGTTTGTAACAGGCGACGGGTGGACAGTCCTAGTTGTGCAGATCAATCGATGCTCATGCCGTTGGTCACTGGATTGTCAGTTGCAGACCGCAGCCATATATAAATTATACCTGGAGTATTTCTCTTCAAACATTTATGTCTCACGCAGTCCCACAGACGGGACTGAGATTTTATGCCGGTGTTGACAACTTGTCGGATTGGTGAGATGCCGGTATTGATAGCTTCCATTGCACATGTACTTCGATGTACTTCGATAAGTGTCCTAAATCTTCGGTTGCTGTATCTGCCTAAGTCCTTTTTAATGTATGGACCATGCTGTACATATGAGTGATGACTCACACCATTGTACCGAAATAAAGAACATATATGAGAAGATATGCCGCAGGTTTAATATTTCCCCAGCTCCGCTCAGTGTTTGGAAGCAGCGCCAATTACTTCTTCTTGTATCTCTTAACGCCGTGCACTAGACAAAGCCAAAGATTTTTTTCTTTATTCATCTGAAATATCAACCCAATCTTGGTCAGTCGGCTAATACCGATTAATGGTTTGACATACCCAAAATCAAAAACACGAATGATGAAATCGATTTATCGTTTTCTCATTACTGTTTCGTCCCCTGAAGATCCGGATTAGAACTGATCTTTAACAACCCATACTTGTCGTGAGATCCCGGGGTAGAATAAGGCCTTCAGCAACCCATGTTTGCCATAAGAGGCGACTCAGCTTGTCGTAAGAGGCGACTAACGGGATCGGGTAGTCAGACTCGCTGACGTGATTGACACATGCCATCGGTTCCCAATTGCGCAGATCGATGCTCATGTTGTTGATCAGTGGATTGTCTGGTCCAGATTCGATTATTTACAGACCGCCGCCATGTAGCTGGAATATTGCTGAGTGTGGCGTAAAACTAAACTCACTCATTCACTCACTGTCGTAAGAAGCGACCAACGGGATTGGGTGGGCAGCCTCGCTGAATTGGTTGACACTTCATCGTATCGGTGGAATGGCCTAGTGGTTAAAGCGTTCGCTCGTCACGCCGAATACCTGGGTTCGATTTCCCATATGGGTACAATGTATGAAGCCCATTTCTGCTGTCTCTAGCCGTGATATTGTTGAAATATTGAAAAAAGCGGTATAAATCTTAACTCATTCACTCTAACAAGAGCACAAGGCGAGGTAACAACATGAAGCATCATTGACACATGAGATCCCATCACCGATCTTTGGGCTGCCATTCTATCCAGGGTCTCAAGCAGCAAACGGTTCCAGATCACGACAAAGTCGGTGTAACAGGGTATACGGTTTATTGCATAAAGATGGATTCTCCTCCACAGAACCATTTCCATGGCATTTGTACATCCTAGTATTTTCCAAGAACCTTTGTTCCTGTTATGGTGAACTGTCCACTCAAAACATTGGAACTCATGGCCTTCTTCTGATGTGGCTGTTGGCCTCCAACGTAGATGTTCATCTTACCTGCAAACAAACACTAACATGAACTGAAGTACAAAAGTAAGTACACGCACGATGCTTTGGAGATTATTTTAAACGTTTGTTCACTGTGATTAACCAGTTTATGTGTCAGAATAGCATAATATCTCTGAGATAAGCCTAGTTTTGCCCACAATAAAATTTCTAGCAGGGATTACGGGTCATAGACATTAAACACATTTTGGTGTTAAACACGACCCTAAACATGTTTAGACCAAACATGTGAAACGTGCGTAGTTCTGTGTTACAGCATACTTTCGTTTAGAAAAAGGACATAAAGCCCCGTCTGATCGTTACTGTGGGAGAAAAAAAAGGTTCTCCAATACTGCATACCGCTCAAATATGAAAAATACTGTCGTTCAGAAGAAAGTACACACCCTGTATTGTTTTTAGTTTGAAAACAAATCTTCGAAAAGTATTTGGTTTGTGGTTTACAAGTCACAAACGTTTATGTGGTACCAAAACAGCACCTAAGTTTAGTTTATGGCAGCCATATCTGACTGGGTGAGTGAGTTTTACGGCGCACTCAGCAATATTCCAGCTATATGGCGGCGGTCTGTAAATAATGGAGTCAGGACAAGACAATCCAGTGACCAACAGCATAAACATAGATGTGCGCATTTGGGAACCGATCATGTGTGTCAGTCATGTTAGCGAGTCTGACCACTCGATTCCGTTCGACGCCTCTTACCACAAACATGGTCGCTTTTTAAGGCAAGCGTGGGTTGCTGAAGGCCTGTTCTGCCCCGGACCTTCACGGGTCTCTAAGAAGTAGACACTGACATCATGTGTGAGCCGAGTCAGCGAGTCTGACTAGCCGATCCCGCCTGTCGCCATTTACGACAAGCATCGGCTGCTGAAGATCACTTCTAATCCGTATCTTCACGGATTTAATCCTTCTTGTAGCACACACCTGGTAAAACCTTCCAGCCAGCTTTGTCATCCCATACAGCCAGGTTCTTATGACTGATTGTAAACTTGTAGGTTGTAGTTTGCCCTTTTCTGACATACACTCTCCCGAAGGCAACCAATTTATACTTCGGCATGTTCAGAGAGCTGTCCGTCCAAGACACATAAACTTGGATGATCTGAAAGCAACAGAAACAAAGAATAACAGAGATTACACAGACAAAGTAGTCAAATTTAGACCAAAACAAGTAATAAAATAAATAAGTAATCCGTTTGCGATGCTCCAGTACTACCCCCACCCCAAACAACCAGACACCTACCCATCCCCCAACACCCCCACACCAACACCACCACACCACCCCCGCTGGTTTATTCACAAGCCATGAGCCAATTACGTAAATTACAAACAAACCGTGAAATAAGTGAGTAAATGAGTGTTTCCTTTAAATGCAAGTTGCACTATTGTGTTGGTATCAAGATAATCTGTCAATAATGGATTCTGAGCTCCTGAGTAAAACAGTTTATCAATAACTCAGAAGGGGTGCCTGTGTAAAAAACGTCCTGGGTACAATGTGTGAAGCTCACGTCCCTCGTGTCCCCCGCCGTGATATTGCTGGGATATTGCTAAAAGCGGCTTTAAACCACACCCGCCCGTTCATTCAATCACAATGATAAACCCCCTTTGAACTTTAACAACGGTCTGAACTAACCTCATCAGCGTTGTAATTTCCGGTGTTGTGGACGACGACCTGACCCTTCACGTCGCCGCCGGCGTTGACGTTGTGGCTGTACTGGAGACCCGAGTACTGCCAGGTGGTGTAAGAAAGTCCGTATCCGAATGGATACAGTGGATCTCCCTTGAAGTACCAGTAAGTACGCCCGTCCATCGAGTAGTCGACCATTGACGGAACCTAGGGATCGATCAGACCCTTCATTAGTATGCACTGTTTGCTGAACAACAGTGGTGTTTCTCTATACCCGTCAGAAGAATCTTATCACAAATAAAGAAGCATTTATTTATTTATTTATTTATTTATTTATTTATTTATTTATTTATTCATTTATTTATTTATTTACTCCAGTCATGTTTTAATAAAATAATGCATATTGCAGATGTGAATTTGAGTGAGTGAGTGAGTTTAGTTTTACGCCACACTCAGCAATATTTCAGCTATGTGGTGGCGGTCTGTAAATAATCGAGTCTGGACCAGACATTCCACTGATCAACAACATGAGCATCGATCTGCGCAACTGGGAACCGAGGACATGTGTCAACCAAGTCAGCGAGTCTTACCACCCGATCCCGTTAGTCGCCTCTTACGACAAGCATAGTCGCCTTTTGTGGCAAGCATGGGTTGATGTTAATTTGAACGCAGCATGCAGAATCAGACTCTATATCATCAACAACAAAAAAGAAAAGAAAAGAAAAGAAAAGAAAAAAGAAACGCGCAGGCGTTTGTATTTTGGCAAATATATTCATTTTAGGTGTTCAAGCAATCGTGAAAATATGTAACAAAAGTGTAATGATTCTACCTGAAAATGTTGATTTTGAGAAGCTTTCTTACAAGGCAACGCCACGACGCAACAGAAATCACATTCCACTCAAAAGTTGTGCAGCAAAGAGCATGCACTGTCTGGCAATGAAAGTCCAGATTACTTCCAGACATTGGCATTCGCTTTGCAGGAGTTTTAAGGTCAAATCACCAAGCCACGTCTTGACTCTGCGACACGGAACATCGCCATTGAAAGAAGACAAGCTGGAGATTACGCTTAATAAGTAAAGTGAAATTTTCTCGGGCATCAGGGCGTCATTTTTATTTGTGTGCGTAACAAAATTTTAATTGCCGCTTTTAAAAAGATAATTTTGACTTGGCAGCATCCCAATCATCCATTTGTCCACTATAAGAATGAGTGTCTGTAAGAATGAGTGTGACTGAATCTACAACTCATTCACACGTGCCAAACGTTCCAAACTGTACTTCCGAGAGACAAAAAATGTTCCTCCCTCGCCACGTTTTTTTCCTGTCAAAATTTATATTAAAAATGAGCTCGTGAAACATTTAATTTTGTATGCAGCCTTACCAGTCTTCTGTTGCCAGGCGTTTGAATGTTAGTTTGAGCAAGGTACTGTGGTTTGCAGCTCGTTGCAACCAAACAGGTATAACAAACGACCGTCCCCGTACAGGCAGACCTCGAGTTACCACTGTAGCCCAAGATAGGTACATCCGGGTACTATATTTGCGTGATTACACTGCCACGGGTGAGAGCACAGCAGCCAGGGTGCCTGGACTTAAGAGGATATCCGGTCAAACTGTATGGAACCGGTTGGAAGAGATTGGTCTGAGAGTCAGGAAACACGACGTTGCACCCGTGCTACGTCGTCACCATCGTGCTCAACGTTTCCATTATCGAAAAGTATCCACTTGGTTGTACAGACATTACCTTCTTCTAAACTGGTGTAAACTTTCATGCACTAAAGTCTATTTGTGGACGGGTTATACAATACAGGATTTTCGCAACAGATTTCGGGACAGTGCGTTTCTTTTTTGGGAGGGTATATATCATGCAGAAGCTGAAATATCATTCAGAAAGCAGACTGTGTCAGATCGATCAGAATTTGAAAAATGATGGATTCTTGAACATATCGTAGCAGAATATTTTGATATTTTAAGCTCCTGTTGTAAAATACAAATACAAATGGCATACATAGGATATGGCTCTTAAGTATAACACAAAATAGTATGAATGTAAACTTCTTTAATGTATATATAATGTTTCTAGACTATTTTTGCAAGAATTAGCTGAGAAACTCCGAAGAAGAAGTTGAGATCCGCAATATATTGTCTTATTCTATTTAGGATATTATTTGAGGCCACTTCAATGTTTACTGGTTTAGAGAAGGCGCTAATAATGGCCGAAGACTATACTTTACCTGAGAATTAGGAATTTGTCATTCGAAACTGATCTAAAACTCTTAATCACGATACACTTTCAAAGCCCAGATGAAGAGATATCATTTCAGAAATGTCTGTAAACAAACAAACAAACTATCTGTAAGTGTGTGAAGATCGCTATGTAAAGGGGACTATTCACTTTTTTACGATGAAACTTGACAGACATGATCGCAAAGAGAGTCATGAGACGCCATCTTGGATTAGAACGCATTTTTTCAAGATTTGCATAAAATACGATTTGTAATAAAAGGAGGTTTGTCAACAATCCCCGGAGATCTGCTGTACTGCTCCAAAGAAATCTTAAGAAACACCTTTGACCAGCATATTCGCAAATAGAGGTCAAAAGTAAAAAAAAAAACTGGCATTAGTGAACTTAGGCTTTTTCAGATCACTGCAAATGCTCTGAATGTGTGAGAATCCATATGGCGTTAATTCCACATATCTTAATATTTTCTGTGTATATAAATAAAGCCCTGTTTTCATGGATTTCTATGGAGTTTTGGAACCCGATAAAGCAGTGAAAAATGGGTTTGTGGGGTAGCTTAGTGGTTAGAGCGTTTGCTCCTCACGCCGTAGGCCCGGGTTCGATTCTCTACATAAGTACAATGCGTGAAGCCCGTGATGTTGCTGGAATATTGCTAAAAGCGGTGTAAAACTATGCTCAGTCACGAATTCAGTCACGAACTCACTCAAGCTCAGTATTAATGCAGAGCAAAGTTTTGGTGCCAAAACCTGCTACTCCTGGTTTGGGCAGATATGTTCCATTTAAAGACATGTAGTTTATCATTCAATAAATGACCCACCTGTTTGTCACTAGCTGGCACCGTGTAAGGCATTTTAGCAGAAGGCACGGAGAAAGGACCGTCATTTGTGAGAACCTTCTGGATTGCCTCCCCTGTTTTTTGGTGAGGGATGAAGCAGTCAATTATGGCAGTCACATGGGGATTCTCTTCCGCCCAGGAGATCTCTACTGGTCCGCCATTAAACAAAAGCACCACGATTGGAGTTGAAGAAGCACGTTTTCCTATAATTCCTGGCCCACCTTGCACTGAAATTGAAGATGGGGTATCCCGCGAATTCATCACACATGATGGCAAATGTTTATATCATATCGTCATCCACCTTCAACTCAGCTCAGGGGTTGTGGGGTAGCAAAGTGGTAAAATCGTTCTCTCGTCACGCCGAAGACCCGGGTTCGATTCCCCACATGTGTACAACGTGTGAAGCCCATTTCTGGTGTCCCTCGTTATGATATTGCTGGAATATTGCTAAAAGCGGCGTAAAACCATACTCACACACTCGGTCAACTAAAAAGAGACATTTCTTATGATAGGATTGGGGGGCTGGGGAGCTAAGAGGTTAAACCGTTTGCTAGTCACGAATAAGACCCGGGTTCGATTTCCCACATACGTACTGTCTGTGAAGCCCATTGCTGGTGTCCCCAGCCGTGGCATTGCTGGAATATTGTTAAATATGACTTAAAACTAAACTCACACATTGTAAAGATAGGGACCTTTCTATCCAGTTGGTAGCCTCTTATGATAAGCACGGGTTGCATGTGATTCTCGCGAGCCTAACAGGTTGTTAACTGTTATCCGTGGAATCATTACATGCCCTTTCTGTCTTGACCTTGAGATGTCCCCCGCCATGACTGGCTGTTCCGTTTCTGCCGTTTGCGTTTTCAGTGGTGATAGTTTCTTAAACAACTGTTTTGGTGGTGTCCGGAAAATTATCAGAAAGCTGTTGGGTGTTAGTAAATGATAAACGTGTACTATTTATATTTAAGTGGCAATTTTGTACAATGATCAAGTCATCTGATTCAAACGGACTTTAGTGATGATTTACTCCGAACTATTTATCATCAAGGACTGAAGATGTCATACCCTTGATAATCGAGACTGGATCTCATATCCTGGACTGAGTCTGGACAGGTCAGTTTGACCAAGACCAGTGGGTGCTTTCCCATAGCGATCATGGTGTTGAAAGGTAGCTTCTAAGTAATAGATTTACGTATGTAATCCGAGAGCGGACATTTGTCGCGTTGTCGCGTTGTCGCATTGTCGCGTTGTTGCCCACGCAAAAAGAAGGAAATTGAGGCAAAAAGTGACCAAAGCGCGACAGTGCGATAATGTCCCTTCTCGAATTCCATTCTTGCGACTGTCGTACAGTCACGGTCGCCCTGTGCAGCGGAACCTACACTGCGTTTAAAGTGTTTTCCATTGTTCTTACCATGACCGACTACCGTCTTCAGGAGGTCCAGCTGATGTCCAGGCAACCCGGTGCTGTGACGGTCGTGACCCTCCCGCTCAATAGTCTGACCTGAAATAGAACAGTTCAAACACGGTCAGGGTAATCGGGGCTCAACAAGTCTGTTTGTTTGTTGTTTAACGCTGCACTGGCAATCCAATGAACAGCAGCATGAGCATCGATCTGCCCAACTGGGAACCGATAACATGTGTCAAGCAAGTCAGCGACCCTAACCACCCGATCCCGTTAGTCGCCTCTAACGACAAGCATATAGTCACTTTTTGTGGCAAGCAGGGGTTGCTGAAGGCCTGTTCTACCCCGGATCTTCAACGGATATAAGTAATCAGTATGATCAATCTTTTCCTTATTTGTTACTCAACACCTCACTCAGCAGTATCCCAGCTATACGGCGTCTGTAAAGAATCAAAGCCTGGGCCAGACAATCCAGTCATCAACACAACGAACACCGCCCTACGCCGTTGAAGCCTTAGACTTCTATGTTGAAGCTGATGAATCATCTCCAGACCAACGTCGTATAAAATTAACTTTACAGTATAGTGAGTGAGTTTAGTTTTATGCCGCACTCAGCAACATTTCAGCTATACGGCGGCGGTCTGTAAATACTAAATTCTGGACCAGAAAATGCAGTTATCAACAGCATGAGCATCCATGTATACATGTGAGACACGATGATGTGTGTCAAACAAATTAGCGAGAATGACCTCCTGCTCCTGTTAGAAGCCTCATACAACAAACTTGGGTAGATAAATACTAATTCTTCGTTTGGCAGTCCCATTCGGTTCTGTTCATGTAAGCAATCCACACAGTATACATTGTAATGTAAAGAGAACCAGCGCAAAAGCCTTCTGGTTAAAGCGTTGACTCGTGACGGCGAACACACGAGTTCAATTCCCCTATTGGGTACTATGTGTGAATTCCATTCTCCCTATCTCTGCCAGCGATATTGCTGATATATTATTGCTAAGGCAGAAAGCTACGGCAAATATGAATTAAACATACCCACCATAACCCCCTCCAAAATAAATAAATAAACAAACAAACAAACAAACAAACAAACAAACAAACAAACAAATAAATAAATAAATAAATAAATAAATAAATAAATAAATAAATAAATAAATAAATAAATTTGTTATTGTTACATATTATGACGATTGTTTTAACGCCTATAATGAGTATATTTTCCAAAATACAAATGGTCTGCGTGTTTCTTTTTTGGGGGGATAGTATATATTCTGTATGATACTTTCAAATTAACATCTGCAATATGCATTATTTTATTAAAACATGCCTGGAGTCCATGTACAAATAAATAAATAAATAAATAAATAAATAAATAAATAAATAAATAAAATTTTCATAGGTAAATACATTGATATAAAAAAAAAATAACGAGTAACAAGAAATAGAATAACGAGTAACAAGAAATCAGTGAGCAACAGTTCGTTTTGTTCATCCAAATATATAATTCAAATATTCGGTAAAAGCTAGTTTACATACTGTTCCAGACAGCGGACAGCTTACCTCCTCCAAGGCAAACAAATATAGCATCTACACCATTAATAGCGCTGATGACGTCGTTGTTGTCCAGGTGATTACAGGTGACGTCGTCGCAGCCATCTTTGACGTTGACGTGATTGGCTAAGTTCTTCAAACCATCGAGAGCGCTCTCCACAAGACGGCTGTCTGTTTGGGCAGCGTAATCTCCTTTCAGGTCGTTCTTGTTGTCTGACATCGGGCCAACTACCTGGTGACGGAACCAGGAAAGTATCGCCATGAATATTCTTCATATTTAATTGTGTGGTTGTTAAAAAATTGTTTGTTATAATTATACTACCTATCAAAGGTTTGACTCACTAGTTGTAAATGTTGCCATTAGGGTCAACTGTTCTAGACTGGATTTTTCAAAACACTCCACACTGTTTAAAGGTACTGTTTACACATGAACTGATTTATTGTAAAACAAATTCGTAACGTTGAAATGGTATGAGTTCAATAAAAGATGAAAGTTCGTGAAACTTGGCGAATTCTTTTAACTAAACGTAACTTTGCTTTTCCGATATTTGATGTATGATCAAAGTTCAATATATCCATATACATTAGTAGGGGATAATGAACTTTCAAGTTGGATAGGAAGTGCAAACGTTAACACAGGTTTCAAGGACAGACATCTTATGAACGCACCATCATTTCCCTCTATTACCACCCCTAAACACAACGCATGATATGCACGTGCACAACGCAGTAGCCCCATACACGTGCATGAGGTCCCATTCTTGATTTTGACGAGGTTTCTTTTCAAGAAGGTCGAGAAATCTATTAGAACATTAACCTTGACACTCATCTTGCTTCACACATTTGTTAGTGTTTGTTTCTAGTCATTTGTTTAAAAATGAAAATCATATATATGCAAATAACATGTCACACACCAATTATTTTTTAAAAGCGACTACATTCCAAATAAATATGGTTGCAAGGAAGTGCAAATGGTGATGCACTCTCAAAACATTCAATAATATCATATCAGCATTGATCGACTCCGAAAAATCTCCTACATATTTTTAATCGTAATAAAAAAAATGTAGATCCCTAGGTTATATATATACTGGATGTTTACAGTTATTACGGTGCCTCATCTACACAGACGTACAAAAGAAAGTACTAACATAGTTTACAACGTATAGTGAGAGTTTTAAATGATAGGTAGTATACATGACGACAACCTGTAAACAATCGGATTTGTTTATTTGTCGTTTAACACTGATTTCGCTAATATTCTAGCCATTTGGCACCGTAATAACTGTAAACATCCAGTCGGGCCAGCGAATCATCACAGTCACTGGCACAACTGACTAGTGAATTTCTAAGGGGCCACTTTGTAAATATATCATTCTCTCCGACGTTATAAATAATGATACACTCAGAAACCATGCACGATTATGGCCTGATAAAAGTATGGTAATGATGAAACCAGTGTCTACAATCAAATAACGGACTAGTAAATTATTCAGTGGGTTAGTAACTTTCAGGCCTAGCTAGCCCGTCTGGCTTGCGAAATTTGGACAATATATGGGTGAACAATCTCTTTATTGTTATGAGAGCGACTTCATTATTGTTTTGAGAGAGACGTTTCGGTTGTCAAGCAAGAAACTATGTGAGTACTTTCTTTTGTACGTCTGTGTAGATTAGGCTACCTGCCGTTTTAATTTTTTTCTTGATTTACCCCTCAATACAAGGAAGCACCTTGGAATACATTCTCAGAGTAATCTGACTGGTTCTAAATCTGTTTTACGCTGGCGGCAAATGAGGGAAACATTCGAATTAATACAAGCATACATTTACGGACTGAGACAAGAATGTGAAACGTGACTATATTTAACCTGCAACCATTGAGTAAAAAATAGTGTTATTCAAACAATGGTTCATTCAAATTACAGGCAAATCGGGGAATCGTTCGAACTCAGACAAGCATACATTTACGGACTGAGACAAAAACGTGAAACGTGACTATATTTAAGCTGCAACCACTGACTAGAATATAGTGTTATTTAAACAATGGTCCATTCAAATTACAGGTAAATCGAAAGAGTACACACGTGTTTGCGAGTTAGTATGAGTACAAGGAAACACGGTATTGTCAGATAGGCAATGGTTGTGATGATGACCCCTCGCCGTTTTATCAACGTTCCAAGAATATCACATGGAATTAGCATCACGCCTATGTGGGGAATCGAACCCGGGTCTTCGGCGTGACGAGCGAATGCCTTAACCACTACGCTACCCCAGAGGAAGCATAAACCAATAGGCAATCTATACCTCCCGACGATGCGGATGACGAAGACGACGACGGTGATGTCGATGCTGCTGCTGCTGCTGATGATGATGATGGCAATAACGATGACGTTGGTGACAATGGCGATGACAATGGCGATGCCATGACGACGACAATAACGACGACGATGACGGTGGTGATAATGACGACGATGACAATAGCGATGCAAAGAAGATGATTGTGATGACGATGATTGTGATAGTGACATTGACGATGCGATGACGATGACAATAACGACGACACCAGAAGTGACGTAACGATGACAAAGGCATGTACTACATGTGACATGTATCACACAAAATACTCACAGCAATTTTGTTCAGTTTGTGCTTAATAGGGAGATAGTTGTTCTGGTTCTTCAGGAGGACAAAGCTCTTCATGGCTGCCTCGAGAGCAAGAGCGAGGTGCTCTTTGGTCATCACGTTGTCATGTCTGTTCAGATTGTTATAGGGGTTCATGTTGGGAGGGTCAAACTCCCCAAGTCTCATCCTAGTGTAGATCAAAGGCTTCATCTGGTCACGGACATACGTCTCGGATATTTTGCCCTGCTTCACGGCATCAGCTGTAGAATCAACATTACCAATATTTTTCACAATTGTCACAATTAAACACCTCTAATTCTGGATGTCTCAAAGAAGGTTTTGTTTCTGTGACCCGTGTTTGTCCATAGAAGACTTCCTTGGCACCGGGCTGTGAGGTCGCCTGGTGCTAAAAGCGTTCGCTTGTCACGCCGAAGACCCAGGTTTGATTCCCTACATGGGTACAGTGTGTGAAGCTCATTGCCAGTGTCCTCCGCCGTAATATTGCTGGAATATTACTAAAAGCGGCGTAAAACTAAACTTACTCACTCCTTGACAAACGTCATCGTTTCCCAAATGCGTACTAGACATATGTGCTCGATGCCAATCATTGCATTATCTGGTACGGTTTGACTATTTACAGATCGCAGCGTTGAATAACATACATCAACATCAATGGGGGATTTAGCAGTGTGTTTACAAACACGCATATGTGCAGTATAACAACAAAGTGGTAGGTGAAACCCAGTTTCGTATACACATTTAGCTGGATTAATCAAGGTTAGTAAGTTGGTACCTTTTTGTATCAAACTGAAACACATCCCCCTCCACGTACCTAAGGTGGCGATGGGATAGCCTAGTGGTTAAAGCGTTCGCTCGTCATGCCCGGGTTCGATTCCCCACATGGGTACCATGTGTGAAGCCAATTTCTGATGTCCCTCACCCTTTTGCTGCTGGAATATCGCTAAAAGCGGCGTAAAACTAAACTCACTCACTCACTCACTCGTACCTAAGGTAAGGTAGGCGCGGTCATTGTTCCCTTGCACTTCAATGTTACAACCGGCCTTCAGACAAGCCACCGCAGCCTCCATCTTGGTCTTGAAGTAATGGCGGCGATTGATCATAAACATGACCTCGCCAGCATCAGCTATGACGTAACCCTTGAAGTTCCACTCCCCTCGGAGGATGTCAGTCAGGATCTCCTTGCTGGCACACGCCGGGACGCCGTTGACGCTGTGGTGGATATACTCAAAGTCAAAAGTCACGCAACAGTAATCAGTTTGATAAAAATGGACATACATAGTTTAGAAGACCGAAACCAGCAAGATTGAAGGTTTCCTGAAACACACGCCTGAACGCAACCAGTGTTTTCATTCATACCCTTGCAATCCATCCCAAATGATAAGTGAGTGAGGCTAATTGGTCCATTTCAGATGCGACCCAACTGCACTCATTGAATTTTAAAAGTGACGATTTGTTAATAGTTTGATCTATTGTCATCATTAAATGCAACACCGTGAACAGGTAGGGTTGATCAAAGTTAGCGTTCATCATGTACCGTGCATTTGTTTCACTGTTCTAACTTCTGTGATTCCCCCCTTGTAATACAAAATAATAATAGCGGTTTGAATCTAAATTTTTATGATCCTTTCTTAATCAACTTTTATGCTGAGTTGAATATAATTCTGAGATTTAAATGTTCAACTGGCAAGGTAAAATTAGTAGAATTCGCAATCTGAATTTCACTTTATCTCTTTTGTTAAATTTAAATTTAAAGTTTAATTTATCGGTACATTTTCACTGCCACAGGACTATACAGATTGACAAATACTACATAAGCCACGACCTGTCAAATGACCCTAATTTGCATATAAGGGAACGCCCTCCAGAACATTCCATTTGAAACATAAGGGAAACAGGTTGTCGCCAACAACTTGACAAATTCAATTTCCTCGTGCGAATCGTGCGTGCGGGACACATGTTGAACAGAAGCGGCATTGAGTTCACGCCACGGTCAGCGTGTAGTCCACGTGCTTAATTCCCGATCTACCTAATGTGCCTATAGCGACCAAGTGTATTCGTCTAGATTCCTTGCCCCGCCTATTGTTGCAAACGCGTTTACTGCGCAGGGTCATCGAATACGTGTCAAGCAGTAAGTTCAATTATTTCTAATTTAGGAACTGTTCATCTTCAGCTGAGAATATTTTGTAAGATACTTAGAATAGAGTCTTTAAAAAGTTTCCAACTGGCTAAACTTTGACGACGTCTTTTGACGTCGTTGTCCATTATTCCCGTTATGACAATAACGTGACGTCACAGTATACTAGTACTACCACTTGTACTTACAGGTTATAGGAACAGATTAGACTGTATGCCCCTGCCTCCACACATCTTCTGAATGGCGGGAGAAAATACGTTCTGAAGTCGCGAGTCGACACCTGGTACAAGGTGAAGGGGAAATTTATTTTTATCAACCACATGACTTCGTTTTTATATGCAGCGTCACAAACACAAAATGGTAACTTCAGGAAGTTTTTACATTATTGTCTAGGGCTGCGTATTGGCAACTAAACTGTATTGCAATATATTGCAATTAAACTACCTGTATTGCATACGTATTGCGAAATATTGAGAACTTAGGTGTTTGGCAGTGTGGGGCCTAATTGTAAATATCGAGCATATTGTCTACATTATAAGTCCCTAAAATATATGTTGCGGTTCTGATAACAGCAATGTCAAAGTTAGGTTGAAAAGCCAGGGATTCTATTTTCTTTTTTTTTCATAAATTTATAGTTTTACAGAATGCCGTTTTGTCATGAATAACGAAGTAAAACACTTCTTGTGACTGGAAGTCTGTGCAGATCATGATTTGAACAATAAAGATCATCATAAATCTTTATAATCACGGAGGAGATTCTTTCTGTATTCAAAACCGCCTCAAAATGAATATCTACAAAACTCATAAAAATAAACAGTTACACAATAATTACATGCATAAAATGAATGCTGGTGATTCCATTCAGTTAACGACATAGCTAAGAATTAGTCTGTCTCACAGTCCCTGAACCAATATTTTGTCTACTGCCAAGCTTTCTCTGCAGTGCTAAAGCCATAACTGAACCAAGTCTGGTCTACCTGGGGATCCTTTTCAGTTAATATGGGTTTGTTTGTTACTATCAAAATTGTTTACAGTATATTATGTAGTATATTCAGAGACTAAGCTTTAGTCTACTAAAGAGGCTGAGATAGTAGTTATCGCATGAATGCTAATATTCAGAAGGATATGGCCATTGATTGACACAAATACATAACGCATATATTCCGGTATTAAAACAAAGGATAAATAAAGTATAAGTTGCTTGTCACAAAACTAATATATTTAGATATTTTTACACGAAGGCAATTATAAACATGTCTTACTTTGGGGTCAAAATCATGTCTGTTGACAGGCCAATTTTCAGGTCCTCCGGATATGACGTAATGCTTGCACCCGGAACTAGTCCTCAGGTAGCGGGTGTCGTTTCCATGGAGGCCCTTCACGTGGACGTAGCCGAGCTCGCCGACATGGAACGGATCTTCCCCGAACGTCTCCTGTGATAAATATAGTGATTGAATGTTGTTTTATGTCCCTAATAACAAGATTAATTCTGCTCCGTTTTAGCAATATCCACCAATAGCAATGGTCCACTGCGGGACACCAAGACTGGGCTTGACCGCAAACGGCAGGTTAAATGCACAAGGATGAAATTGCTGAAAAGCATTAATTTTTGGCAGATATCGTGAATGTGAACAGCTGCGTTGTGGTGTAAAGTTTTGTTAAGAACTTGCTAATGCATTTCATCATTTATTGGTTCATGACAATAAGATTTATAGCGTTACAAGTTTGTTATACAATACATTTGTTTGCGTGTACGTACCTTTAAACAGTATGGAAAACTGCATTGTTGTTTACAAAATATAGTCTAGAACAACTGACTGAACTAAGTGACTACATTTACACCAGTGGGCCTAAAAGTTTGACTGGACATATATTTTTTACCTGTCCTCTCCCCCACCGGGGATCTCTGAAGGTGTCGACATTTGGGCTGAAGCAGCTGATCGCCTTATGAACGCCCATTTTTTCATGTCGTGCCATGTAGTAGTTAAAGAACGCCCGCACCTCCGTACTACTTGCCTCGGCGATCCGGTACACAAGGCCCGCACTGAAAACAAGGTCCCGTGGTATTGCGAATATTTTAAAGATTAAGATATCTTGAAAGATTAAACTAAATATCAGAGTGAGTGAGTTTAGTTTTACGCCGCATTCAGCAATATTCCAGTTATGCGGTGGGGCTCTGTAAATGATCGAGTCTGGACCAGACAATCTAATGATCGGCTGCATGAGCATCCTTCTGCGCAAGCCATGACATGTGTCAACCAAGTCAGCGAGCCTGATGATCACATTAGTCGCCTCTTACGACAACCATACTCGGGCAGATATGACGCCGAGAACTTTGGCTTCATTTACAACCTTTGGAGGAGTTTCATTCATAAATAATGATCTAACTAGGTTAATGTTATTTACATATTTTATGTCATCACCTAACCATTAAAGAGCTTTATGGTCAACATCATCGAGGAAGTTTCTTAATTTGATCCATTGGTGTCCAAAGTGATTATGCCGTGGCAAGCACTACTGCATGCTCTTCCCACAGAACCATAATAGGCCTTAATTGGTTAGTATGGGTTACAAAATTCTCCTAAACATTGAATAACTGCTTGGTCGACATCATGAAGAAGAAGAAGGTTTCTTATTTGCATCCAGTGATGACCAAAGTGATTAAGCCACAGCAAACACGACTATACACAGAAAAATACACCCAACTTGCTCCACATCTGGAGTCTTTGGTATGAGGTTGCATCTCCCAATGTGTATGCCGTGGTACAGATGACAAGGCAATGTCAGCACTGCAACTGCACATGCGAGGCCAATATTAAGCATCAAGCATAAACCTTTCTGTGGAAGCCTCATTGAACACTAAATTGTGCTAAGTGATGACCTCAGCCTCAGACTCGAGGACACTGCTAGTGATGAAGCTAAGGATCTGACATATATCGATGCCATTACAGATGGCGTCCATGATTGGACATCTGTCAGATAGGCAGCAATACGTGAGTGTCGTGGCTAAAAACGACAGCTCAGCTGTATATTATATCTGTGAAACTATGTCACACACAGTATACATACAGTTCCTCTTTGTTTTTGAAAAAACTTGTTTCCTTCCTTCTATATATACACACACACACACACACACACACACACACACACACACAGAGGTATATATATATATGTGTGTGTGTGTGTGTGTGTGTGTGTGTGTGTATGTGTGTATCTATTGTCATTGCCACTATCAAGTAAACTTATGTAACGACATGGTGTGTACAAATTATTGAGAGAGATATAGAGTATTCATTCAGTCATCCATCATTCATTCATTCATTTATTCATTCGTTCATCCATAATAGTAAGACAATAGTGGGATTGAAGTGCGAAAATGGTGAGAAAATAGAGGGATGTTACTGAGACAATAGTGCGACAATAGTGGGGAAAATAGTGCAACAATAGTGAGACAATAGCCAGACAGTAGTGGGATAATAGTGAGAAAATAGTGGGATAAGCGTGCAACAATAGTGAAATAATAAAGCGACAACAGCAATACAACAGCAGGACAAAAGTAGGTAAAGAGTGCGACAATAGTGAGACAGTAGTGGTATAATAGTAGGACAATAGTGGGATAACAGTGAGACAATCGTGTAAAAATGGAGATGCAATACTGTAACAATAGTGAGTCAATAGTGGGATAATGTTGAGACAATAGTGCATCAATAGTGAGATAACAGTGAGACAATAGTGGGATAATAGTAAGATATCATTAACAGTGAGACAATGTCGCAAAGGTTTTACTCAACAGGGTGATATAAGTGCTATAGTGTGACAACGGGATAGTAACAGTGTGGCAATAGTACAACAACAATATGACAATAGTACAACAACAGTGTGACAGTTGTACAAAAACAGTGTGGCAATAGTGAGGCCATGATGAGACTAATGTGTGCTGGCAGCGTGCCAAATGTGTGAGACTAGTGTGACATCACTTACTGGTCCTGACCCTGGCCTTGACCTTAGGACTGACCCTGACAATATGAATTCAAACAGTTCCTTATCTCTGTCTGTATATATCTGCCATTAAGGTGGAGCGTGCACCTTTTGGATTTAAGTATACCTTCCCAAAGACCATACTAAATAGATAAGAAACCCGTGAAGATCCTAGTTAGAACTGATCTTCAAGAACACATGCTTGTCATAAAAGGTGACTAGAGTGATCAGGTGGTCAGGCTAGATTACTTGGTTGACACATGTCATTATATCTCACACTGCGTTGATCGATATCCATGACGTTTATCACTGGATTGTTTAGTCCAGACACGATTATTGAACATCGATCTACGCAATTGTCAGCCAAGCTATTAACTTTCTAGCGTCTAGGCAGCTTAGGTTATGTGGATTAATGATAACCAGATGGATAAGCATTTTGTGAATGTCCATCAGTGACGCGATATTTTAGCGGTATAAATATCCTTATAATAAATGTTGACATTTTAAAGGTATAATCATCAAGCAAAACGTATTCTGTTTTGGAAGAATGGTGCCCTTAAACATTTCAAAAACCTACGAGAACGGGTTCAATTCCCACTCTGTGTTTTTTGTAGAACTATGTAATCATCAAGAATTTCATCGGGGTGTAGGGTAGCCTAGTGGCCTTAAATGCGATTTAACGAACGCCACAGTGTGAATGGCCATGGTTTGATCACCATATTTGAGATCGATATCGATCCAGCAACATGGTCAAGCTGTAAATGACAACCTCATGTAATGAGTGGACCCGCTTTCACAACGCCAAAATCAAACCTAACAGATGGAATCGACGCACTGTCACGTCGCTACGTCGAGGATAAACACGAGCAGAGCGGTTAGATTTCATAAGCTGGAAAGGGGGTAGCCTAGTGGTTGAAGCGTACGTTCGTCACGCCGAAGACCCGTTTGATTCCCACATGGGGACAATGTGTGAAGCCTATTTTCTGGTGTCCCCGCCGTGATATTGCTGGAATATTGCTAGAGGCAGCGTAAAGCTAAACTCACTCATAAGGTGAAAACGAAATTTTCGAGTGAACAGTACTTTCTTCTCACTGGCTACCCTCCAACTGAATGTACTGCTGGAGCCACTGCATGTGTCTATGGCGTTAAGTCAGTTTGTTACCTAAGACCTGTTACCTGTTATAATAACTACGTGCCTTCACACTAGTTCCTGGTTCCTCATTTCAAAATGTTTAAGATATCTCATTTTTTTCTCAATATTCTGAAAATTCAGTATCTCTGATGTTTTAATGAGCCTGATCGTGTGTTATAAACGGATGATGTGAAGTCCATTTCTGATGTACCCCGCCGTAATATTTTTGGAATATTGCTTACCATAGACTTACATGTTAATTTAGTGTAACATAAATAATTTTCATGGATGTAATTTCCGTAAGATCGAAGTCAAATTTTGCACAATTGTGGGGAATCATCTCACCTACGATCACATAAGTTCTGTTTAATTTTCCATTGCCTATTTTATCGACTGGCGACAATTTAATCAACATGTGTACAGAGCCGTGAACATCTTTAACATTGTGCATTGTGGAACCATACGTAGGCTGAAAAATGTCATGTCATTAGTTAAATATTGGTCGGAAAATTGAACTGGAATTATGTGCGCAGAGCAGAGATGATTTCCAATTTGCCAGCCAAATTTTACAAAGATCCACCCTAAACCCACTTCATGAAAAATATTTATGCTACACTGAAATAACATGTATGTCTATGGTAATTACGTCAAGTGTTCGAATGCGGTCAGTATGTGGTTATTTTTGGTAGTTTTGCTCTCATTCCATTCGTAACTACTCGTCTCTTTCTGTGACCTACAAGAAGACTCGTACCCCTCTCGTACGCCATTATTGCCAAGAATCGAGGCAAACCAACCAAATCGCGCGTAGTAAAACCCTTTTCAAATCATGAAAATGGCGAAATCGTTGAACTCTGAAACTTCGCTACACTATAAGAAACACAATTTAAATATAAACTTTGAGCTAAAGGAGCTTTCAACACTGAAACATATTTGCAAAGAGAATGACCGTATTGCACGGGATGTAAGATATTCTTGAAGCCATGTTTGGAAATTCAGAGTTATCTTTCCTTGATAATGGTACCAGACTATTTTCATCTACATACCCGTTTGCGTTTAGACAGGACCCAGTCGTAAACATGGCCACGAGTTGGGTACGAGACGCCATCCGACTTGCCGGCATGACGCGAGTAGTTACGAATGGCTCTGATCACTTCCTATCTTGTACCCTTCCGGTTACGCCTTAATTATACATAACCAACGTATGCTGAAGGTCAGTTAAGACACAGCATGAACATCAATCTACGATACTGGAATACGGTGGCATGTGGCAACCAAATCAGTGGATCTTACCATTAGACGCCTCTTACGACAAGCATGGCTTGACCAATCTCTAAGGGGTCAATACGGATCGGAATTTTCTCCAGCCTCGAGAAACATGGTTGGATGTTGATCAATGGCAAATATACTTTAAAAAAGTAGAGGAACTTCAGTTTTTCTCTTTACGATTAAAAATATTTTGGAGGTTTATCGGAGTCAATCAATTTTGATGTGATAATATTGAATGTTTTGAGAGTGCATCACCATTTGCACTTTCTTACAACCATAGCTATTAGAAATGTAGTTGCCTTTGATGATTGGCGTGTGGCATTTGATTTGTATGTGTACGATTTTCATTTTGAAACAAACGGCTAGAAACAAACACGAGCTCATGTGTGATGCAAGATGAGTGTCAAAATTAATGTTCTAATTGGTGTTTTTTGACCTTCTTGAAAAATCGTCAAAATCAAGAATGACACCCCATGCATGTGTATGGGGCGACTGCTTTGTGCACGTGCATATCATGCCTTGTGTTTAGGGATGGTAATAGAGGGAATTGTTGGTGCGTGCATATGATGTCTGTCCTTGAAAGGTTTGTCAACGTTTACACTTCCTATCCAAATAGGTCACGTTTTGACTCGTAAGATATATTCTGAATATTCTCACATGTTTTTACTGGAATCAACGTTAAAACCTTTTGGACCTCCGAGATAAATAAAACATGCCTTATCTCTTGGACAGTTGAAGATTAAGCGCCGCGAGCAATCGTTTTGTGTTTGGAGACTGTACGGTATAAAGAAGATGACGTATGTTTCATTGTTATTACCATACTCACTCAAAGGAGGCCCCGATGCCTATAAACTGTGGAAACCCTGTGGAGTTCCTCGTGACGTCACCCCGACCGCAGTTACTCCACCATGAGTAGTTTTTGATGCCCAGACGTGAAACTGGTGGAGACTCCCCTGTTGGTTACAGAACAGTCAAACATTTAACTTCGTCAGGACAACAAAGCATGATGCTGCCATTTTTCCAGCAACTTTCCTCGTCGCTTCGATGGTTTATAACATTTTTTATATCTTATGATTTCATTTTTTTAAATAAAAATCAATCTAAATAACGACAATATAGTCGAAGCAATGAGAGTATGTTCAAAAATTAAAGTTTTGAAGAGTAAACGTATAAACGTAAAATATAATTGAAGAAAAATAACCGGAAGAAAAATAGAAGTAAAATAATAAAATAATATATATATCATAAATAAAAAGCATGATGCTGTCATTTCTCTAGCGACATTTCTCTTTGCTTAAAAAAATGTTTTGAGGGGTAAAATTCGAAATTTGCATGCTAAAAAAGTAGTTGCATTGTAGAAACCGATATAGTTTCTTCATCAAAATAGGTTACTCAACACCAATGCCCGTGATTTTATTTAACCCTTTTCAGATTCGAGCTGTCTCTAAAAATGGGTTAGAATCAGAAAAGGGAATGTATGCCTTGTAATATGACAGTCCACGTAAAGAAACATAATTGTTATGGGTTTTTCATGTTATAAAGACCCCCGGTGTTAATGCACTTGACAGCTGCCTCATGTTTTATCGGTTGATTGTGTCCTCGAACACATGTTATCCCCCCAGCGACGATCCTGGTTAGAGTAAGTGAGTTGGGTTTTACACTGCACTCGAGTTTGTACCAGACAATCCAGTGATCAATATCATGAGGATTGATCTGCGCAATTGGGAACCGATGACATGTGTCAACCAAGTCAGCAAGTCTGACCACTCGATCCTGTCGCCTTTCATGGCAAGCATGGGTTGCTGAAGGCTTTTTCTACCCCGGGACCTTCACGGGTCTCCTTGTTAGAATTGGTTTTCAGTAACCCGGGCTTGTTGACTAACGGGATCGGGTGGTCAGACTGGTTGACACATGCCATTGGTTCCAATTGCGTATATCGATACTCATGCTGTTGATCCCTCCGTTGTCTGATCCAGACGCGATTATCAATAGACCGCCGCCATATACTTGCAAATGTTGCTGAATGCGGCGTAAAACTAACCCCACTCACTCGTATCCGCGTAAAATAAATCTACGCTCATGAAGTTAATCACAGTATTATCTGGTCCATTTACAAACCGTCGCCATATATTGCGGCGTAAAACAACAAACAAACAAACAAACAAACAAACAAAACTCACCTTGTCCACTTGCTAGCTGGACTTGAATCTCCTCCATCGTCATCCGACTGACGAGGTCATCCACCCTTGCATCCCAGTCCAGTTTGGAGTTCTGGTACGGCAACACGCCATTAGCAACGTTAGCCGCTGCTACACACACGACGACCACGAGTAACGCTGTCATAGTCAAACAGTGAAATGCCTTGAACTACTTCCTTATATAGTAAAGATAACGGTATCTTATCATGGACCTGAACCCAAGAGGAAATGAGATGGTTGTTGATTTTATAAATAATATTTCTTGTTTTATATTCTTGTTTTGTTTATTTATTATGTTTTCAATTGTTTCTGGTTATTGACATAAATCCACAACGAAATGAGTAAGGTTGGGTTGGAAATCTTGCTGAGTTTACATATATTACTGCTTGGGCAATTTTGTTGCTTTTTCGGTACTTTTTGTTTCTTCGTGATTGTTTTTCAGTGCCACACACAGGGGTATCCCCAGTATATGGGACAGACCTTTACGAGCCTGGCAAAACGCAATCCAGTAATTGATCCTAGACCTTCTGAAGTGGATCCAATGAGCCTAACCACTTGATACTGTGTCGGTGTAATTTTATAACAAGCATGTGTTTAGAAAGGTCAGGTCTAACCGGATCTTATTAATAACGATGATCGTAATAATAATGAGGGTCTTCATACTCCAGACCACAAAGAGACATGCTCAAAACGCAGACTAAGAGGATGTAAGAACCGCCCATGCTCAACCGAAAGTTGAGTCTAAGAGGATGTAAGAACCGTCCATGCTCAACCGGAAGTTGAGTCTAAGAGGATGTAAGGACCGTCCATGCTCAACCGGAAGTTGAGTCTAAGAGGATGTAAGAACCGTCCATGCTCAACCGGAAGTGGAACGTCACCAGCTACCATTTTCCCTTATATACAGTAGATGCCAAACTTTGTAAGAATTTGATATTTGCAGGTAGTAAGTGTTTATGAAATCGACTTGTCTTAAAAGTTGAAAGGTCATTGATTATGACTCCTATATTATTTGATTATGACACGTTATATTTAATTACATTTGAAGAATGTCTGACAAGTCAGTTTGCAACGTTGCCATAACGTTATAAAATGACATATTACTGACGTTACCAATCTATAACCAACCCACAACGTTGTGTGTTACCTGGGATGACGTCCCGATTCTTTCAATCCTGAAATGTCACACGGAGGACGTTCAGAGTTCTCGGACGTGGCATCCTGCTCTGGAGAGATGTGTTAAAGGATGCAAGTGCATTAGCCTTGCGAAGAGGAGTGAGTGAGTGACTTTGGTTTTACGACGCTTTTAGCAATATTCCAGCGATATCACGGAGGGGAACACCAGAAAATGGGCCTCACACATTGTATCCATGTGGGGAATCGAACCCGGGTCTTCGGCGTGACGGTCGAATCACTAGGCTACCCCACCGCCCCCTGGCGGAGAGGACTTGCATCAGGTAGCCTTGCGACAATAACTGCGATGGGGTAGCCTAGTGGTTAAAGCGTTAGCTTATCAAGCCACAGACCAGAGTTCGATTCCCAAAAACAAACTCACTCTTTCCTCGGTCTCCTGCGTTTCTTGTATTGAACATCCGTCATTTTATTTTGCTCCAACTCACCCACTCACTGACTCACCCCTCATGGGTCATAACCTTGACCTTGTCCATGAAGTCTGAAAAACGTGACTATATCTACATGACTGATCATGACAGGTCATACAGGAATGTACACTTTTATCAATGTCGACAAACCTATAGACAATGAAGTCACTGAACAGGTGGTCTTGGTGTTCAACGTCTGTCTTTCAGTAGGACTTTCATTCAGATAAGAAGTGGTATGTCGAGGACAAAGAGTTCCGTCCACAAATGAGACTTGAAGGTCTTTGACGAATGTCAGCCTGAGCAACTCATAGGCGGCAGGCATACCCAAATATACTGAAGAAATAGGGCAAGCTGAATTTGCAATGTGGATAGGGAATATAAGCATTAACAACCCCTTCAAAGACAGGTATCTTAAGTGTAATATGAACGCACAACCATTTCTCTTTATCCCCACCCCTAAACGCAACCCCTGGGATACTGGTGCACAACGCAGAAATCTCAAACACGTGCATAGGGTGGTTTTCAGAAAGGATGTCATTCTTGGTTTGATGGTTTTCAGAAAGATGTCATTCTTGGTTTGATGGTTTTCAGAAAGGTTGTCATTCTTGGTTTGATGGTTTTCAGAAAGGTCAGAAATTCATTATAGACCATTAATTTGCATCACAAAATTAGACCACAATCATCTTGCATCACATAGTTGTTAGTGTTCGCTTCTAGTCTGTTTGTTTGTTGTTTGTTTGAAAATCGTACACCAAATTGGAAATCGATCATGAGAAAGTGCAAGTAGTGATGCACCCTCAAACCATTCTTTATTATCCGATATATCTCCTAGATCTTTTAATAATCAATTAGAATTGAAGATCCCCTACTTTTTCATACAATAGTAATAGTATATTATGAATGCTATAACTGGTGACGTACTCAGTGTGACCCGGTGACGCCATCAATGTGTTGAGGGGGTTCAGAAATTACAAGTCTGACTACATAAAATAATGTACATTTGTATTTCGATAATATGTCAGCTTGAAATATTAACACCGATAACATTGTTTAGAAAGAAAATACTTTAAATACGTTATATAACGGAATGTGAAATCTGTTGATATCGCGAGTGTATGGGATATTATTAAAGCATTTAAAGGTTCAACATCCAAAAATAGTATGATCAAACCGCGCCTGGACAAGATTGCTTGAGTCGCTAGTGAGAGAGCCGGCGTCCTCGTTCAGAGTTATCTTCTAAAAATCGTGTTTTACAATCATCTCAGAAAAGTTCACCTCAGCCTTGACCGTGTTTTGTGAACAAACGATGTGATGTTCTATCTTCTGGTCTGCAGCGGTTATTGTCATCATCTTCATACATACGTATATATTCCATACAAAAGCCACTCATGCCCCTAAACTACCACCAGTGTGAGTGGAGAGTGATCCTTGACAGGGTAGTGCTCCCTCCTACTCATGATCCTAAATCAATCTCAACTACCAGCAGAGTGAGTGGAGAGTGATTCTTGACAGGGTAGTGTCCCCTCCTACTCATGATCCTAAATCAACCTCAACCAGAGTGAGTGGAGAGTGATCCTCGACAGGGTAGTGTCCCCTCCTACTCATGATCCTAAATCAATCTCAACTACCAGCAGAGTGAGTGGAGAGTGATCCTTGACAGAGCAGTGTCCCCTCCTACTGATGATCCTAAATCAATCTCAACTACCACCAGAGTGAGTGGAGGGTGATCCTTGACAGGGTAGTGTCCCCTTCTACTGATGATCCTAAATCAACCTCAACCAGGGTGAGTGGAGAGTGATTCTTGACAGGGTAGTGCTCCCTCCTACTGATGATCCTAAATCAATCTCAACTACCACCAGAGTGAGTGGATACTGATCCTTGACAGGGTAGTGCCCCCACCTACTCATGATCCTAAATCAACCACAGAGTGAGTGGAGAGTGATCCTTGACAGGGTAGTGCCCCCTCCTACTCATGATCCTAAATCAACCCCAGAGTGAGTGGAGAGTGATTCTTGACAGGGTAGTGCCCCCTCCTACTCATGATCCTAAATCAACCACCACCAGAGTGAGTGGAGAGTGATTCTTGACAGAGTAGTGTCCCCTCCTACTCATGATCCTAAATCAATCTCAACTACCACCAGAGTGAGTGGAGAGTGATCCTTCACAGGGTAGTGCCCCCTCCTACTGATGATCCTAAATCAATCTCAACTACCACCAGAGTGAGTGGAGAGTGATCCTTGACAGGGTAGTGTCCCCTCCTACTGATGATCCTAAATCAATCTCAACCACCACCAGAGTGAGTGGAGAGTGATCCTTGACAGGGTAGTGCTCCCTCCTACTCATGATCCTAAATCAACCTCAACCAGGGTGAGTGGAGAGTGATTCTTGACAGGGTAGTGTCCCCTCCTACTGATGATCCTAAATCAATGTCAACTACCACCAGAGTGAGTGGATAGTGATTCTTGACAGGGTAGTGCTCCCTCCTACTGATGATCCTAAATCAATCTCAACTACCACCAGAGTGAGTGGATAGTGATCCTTGACAGGGTAGTGCCCCCACCCACTCATGATCCTAAATCAGCCTCAACCAGAGTGAGTGGAGAGTGATTCTTGACAGGGTAGTGCCCCCTCCTACTCATGATCCTAAATCAACCCCAGAGTGAGTGGAGAGTGATCCTTGACAGGGTAGTGCCCCCTCCTACTCATGATCCTGAATCAACCACCACCAGAGTGAGTGGAGACTGATTCTTGACAGGGTAGTGTCCCCTCCTACTCATGATCCTAAATCAACCCCAGAGTGAGTGGAGAGTGATCCTTGACAGGGTAGTGCCCCCTCCTACTCAAGATCCTAAATGAACCTCAACCAGAGTGAGTGGAGAGTGATTCTTGACAGGGTAGTGCCCCCTCCTACTCATGATCATGAATCAACAACCACCAGAGTGAGTGGATAGTGATCCTTGACAGGGTTGTGCCCCCACCTACTCATGATCCTAAATCAACCTCAACCAGAGTGAGTGGAGAGTGATTCTTGACAGGGTAGTGCCCCCTCCTACTCATGATCCTAAATCAACCCCATAGTGAGTGGAGAGTGATCCTTGACAGGGTAGTGCCCCCTCCTACTCATGATCCTAAATCAACCACCACCAGAGTGAGTGGAGAGTGATCCTTGACAGGGTAGTGCCCCCACCTACTCATGATCCTAAATGAACCTCAACCAGAGTGAGTGGAGAGTGATCCTTGACAGGGTAGTGCCCCCTCCTACTCATGATCCTAAATCAACCACCACCAGAGTGAGTGGAGAGTGATTCTTGACAGGGTAGTGCCCCCTCCTACTGATGATCCTAAATCAACCTCAACCAGAGTGAGTGGAGAGTGATCCTTGACAGGGTAGTGTCCAATCCTACTGATGATCCTAAATCAATCTCAACCACCACCAGAGTGAGTGGAGAGTGATCCTTGACAGGGTAGTGTCCCCTCCTACTAATGTTCCTAAATCAATCTCAACTACCAGCAGAGTGAGTGGAGAGTGATCCTCGACAGGGTAGTGTCCCCTCCTACTCATGATCCTAAATCAATCTCAACCACCACCAGAGTGAGTGGAGAGTGATCCTTCGCAGGGTAGTGCCCCCTCCTACTGATGATCCTAAATCAATCTCAACTACCACCAGAGTGAGTGGAGAGTGATATTTGACAGGGTAGTGCTCCCTCCTACTCATGATCCTAAATCAACCTCAACCAGGGTGAGTGGAGAGTGATTCTTGACAGGGTAGTGTCCCCTCCTACTGATGATCCTAAATCAATGTCAACTACCACCAGAGTGAGTGGATAGTGATTCTTGATAGGGTAGTGCTCCCTCCTACTGATGATCCTAAATCAATCTCAACTACCACCAGAGTGAGTGGATAGTGATCCTTGACAGGGTAGTGCCCCCACCCACTCATGATCCTAAATCAGCCTCAACCAGAGTGAGTGGAGAGTGATTCTTGACAGGGTAGTGCCCCCTCCTACTCATGATCCTAAATCAACCCCAGAGTGAGTGGAGAGTGATCCTTGACAGGGTAGTGCCCCCTCCTACTCATGATCCTGAATCAACCACCACCAGAGTGAGTGGAGACTGATTCTTGACAGGGTAGTGTCCCCTCCTACTCATGATCCTAAATCAACCCCAGAGTGAGTGGAGAGTGATCCTTCACAGGGTAGTACCCCCTCCTACTGATGATCCTAAATCAACCACCACCAGAGTGAGTGGAGACTGATTCTTGACAGGGTAGTGCCCCCCTCCGACTCATGATCCTAAATCAACCCCAGAGTGAGTGGAGACTGATTCTTGACAGGGTAGTGCCCCCCTCCTACTCAAGATCCTAAATCAACCACCACCAGAGTGAGTGGAGACTGATTCTTGACAGGGTAGTGCCCCCTCCTACTCATGATCCTGAATCAACCACCACCAGAGTGAGTGGATAGTGATCCTTGACAGGGTTGTGCCCCCACCTACTCATGATCCTAAATCAACCTCAACCAGAGTGAGTGGAGAGTGATTCTTGACAGGGTAGTGCCCCCTCCTACTCATGATCCTAAATCAACCCCCGAGTGAGTGGAGAGTGATCCTTTACAGGGTAGTGCCCCCTCCCACTCATGATCCTAAATCAACCAACAGCAGAGTGAGTGGATAGTGATCCTTGACAGGGTAGTGCCCCCACCTACTCATGATCCTAAATGAACCTCAACCAGAGTGAGTGGAGAGTTATTCTTGACAGGGTAGTGCCCCCTCCTACTCATGATCCTAAATCAACCACCACCAGAGTGAGTGGAGAGTGATTCTTGACAGGGTAGTGTCCCCTCCTACTGATGATCCTAAATCAACCTCAACCAGAGTGAGTGGAGAGTGATCCTTGACAGGGTAGTGTCCAATCCTACTGATGATCCTAAATCAATCTCAACCACCACCAGAGTGAGTGGAGAGTGATCCTTGACAGGGTAGTGTCCCCTCCTACTAATGATCCTAAATCAATCTCAACTACCAGCAGAGTGAGTGGAGAGTGATCCTCGACAGGGTAGCGTCCCCTCCTACTGATGATCCTAAATCAATCTCAACCACCACCAGAGTGAGTGGAGAGTGATCCTTCGCAGGGTAGTGCCCCCTCCTACTGATGATCCTAAATCAATCTCAACTACCACCAGAGTGAGTGGAGAGTGATTCTTGACAGGGTAGTGCTCCCTCCTACTCATGATCCTAAATCAACCTCAACCAGGGTGAGTGGAGAGTGATTCTTGACAGGGTAGTGTCCCCTCCTACTGATGATCCTAAATCAATGTCAACTACCACCAGAGTGAGTGGATAGTGATTCTTGACAGGGTAGTGCTCCCTCCTACTGATGATCCTAAATCAATCTCAACTACCACCAGAGTGAGTGTATAGTGATCCTTGACAGGGTAGTGCCCCCACCCACTCATGATCCTAAATCAGCCTCAACCAGAGTGAGTGGAGAGTGATTCTTGACAGGGTAGTGCCCCCTCCTACTCATGATCCTAAATCAACCCCAGAGTGAGTGGAGAGTGATCCTTGACAGGGTAGTGCCCCCTCCTACTCATGATCCTGAATCAACCACCACCAGAGTGAGTGGAGACTGATTCTTGACAGGGTAGTGTCCCCTCCTACTTATGATCCTAAATCAACCCCAGAGTGAGTGGAGAGTGATCCTTCACAGGGTAGTACCCCCTCCTACTCATGATCCTAAATCAACCACCACCAGAGTGAGTGGAGAGTGATTCTTGACAGGGTTGTGCCCCCTCCTACTCATGATCCTAAATCAACCCCAGAGTGAGTGCAGAGTGATCCTTGACAGGGTAGTGCCCCCTCCTACTCAAGATCCTAAATGAACCACCACCAGAGTAAGTGGAGAGTGATTCTTGACAGGGTAGTGTCCCCATCTTACTCATGATCCTGAATCAACCACCACCAGAGTGAGTGGATAGTGATCCTTGACAGGGTTGTGCCCCCACCTACTCATGATCCTAAATCAACCTCAACCAGAGTGAGTGGAGAGTGATTCTTGACAGGGTAGTGCCCCCTCCTACTCATGATCCTAAATCAATCTCAACTACCACCAGAGTGAGTGGAGAGTGATTCCTGACAGGGTAGTGCTCCCTCCTACTCATGATCCTAAATCAACCTCAACCAGGGTGAGTGGAGAGTGATTCTTGACAGGGTAGTGTCCCCTCCTACTGATGATCCTAAATCAATGTCAACTACCACCAGAGTGAGTGGATAGTGATTCTTGACAGGGTAGTGCTCCCTCCTACTGATGATCCTAAATCAATCTCAACTACCACCAGAGTGAGTGTATAGTGATCCTTGACAGGGTAGTGCCCCCACCCACTCATGATCCTAAATCAGCCTCAACCAGAGTGAGTGGAGAGTGATTCTTGACAGGGTAGTGCCCCCTCCTACTCATGATCCTAAATCAACCCCAGAGTGAGTGGAGAGTGATCCTTGACAGGGTAGTGCCCCCTCCTACTCATGATCCTGAATCAACCACCACCAGAGTGAGTGGAGACTGATTCTTGACAGGGTAGTGTCCCCTCCTACTTATGATCCTAAATCAACCCCAGAGTGAGTGGAGAGTGATCCTTCACAGGGTAGTACCCCCTCCTACTCATGATCCTAAATCAACCACCACCAGAGTGAGTGGAGAGTGATTCTTGACAGGGTTGTGCCCCCTCCTACTCATGATCCTAAATCAACCCCAGAGTGAGTGCAGAGTGATCCTTGACAGGGTAGTGCCCCCTCCTACTCAAGATCCTAAATGAACCACCACCAGAGTAAGTGGAGAGTGATTCTTGACAGGGTAGTGTCCCCATCTTACTCATGATCCTGAATCAACCACCACCAGAGTGAGTGGATAGTGATCCTTGACAGGGTTGTGCCCCCACCTACTCATGATCCTAAATCAACCTCAACCAGAGTGAGTGGAGAGTGATTCTTGACAGGGTAGTGCCCCCTCCTACTCATGATCCTAAATCAACCCCAGAGTGAGTGGAGAGTGATCCTTGACAGGGTAGTACCCCCTCCCACTCATGATCCTAAATCAACCACCACCAGAGTGAGTGGATAGTGATCCTTGACAGGGTAGTGCCCCCACCTACTCATGATCCTAAATCAACCTCAACCAGAGTGAGTGGAGAGTGATCCTTGACAGGGTAGTGCCCCTCCTACTCATGATCCTAAATCAACCACCACCAGAGTGAGTGGAGAGTGATTCTTGACAGGGTAGTGCCCCCTCCTACTGCTGATCCTAAATCAACCCCAGAGTGAGTGGAGAGTGATCCTTCACAGGGTAGTACCCCCTCCTACTCATGATCCTAAATCAACCACCACCAGAGTGAGTGGAGAGTGATTCTTGACAGGGTAGTGCCCCCTCCTACTCATGATCCTAAATCAACCCCACAGTGAGTGCAGAGTGATCCTTGACAGGGTAGTGCCCCCTCCTACTCAAGATCCTAAATGAACCCCAGAGTGAGTGGAGAGTGATCCTTGACAGGGTAGTACCCCCTCCCACTCATGATCCTAAATCAACCACCACCAGAGTGAGTGGATAGTGATCCTTGACAGGGTAGTGCCCCCACCTACTCATGATCCTAAATCAACCTCAGCCAGAGTGAGTGGAGAGTGATCCTTGACAGGGTAGTGCCCCCTCCTACTCATGATCCTAAATCAACCACCAGCAGAGTGAGTGGAGAGTGATTCTTGACAGGGTAGTGCCCCTTCCTACTGCTGATCCTAAATCAACCCCAGAGTGAGTGGAGAGTGATCCTTCACAGGGTAGTACCCCCTCCTACTCATGATCCTAAATCAACCACCACCAGAGTGAGTGGAGAGTGATTCTTGACAGGGTAGTGCCCCCTCCTACTCATGATCCTAAATCAACCCCAGAGTGAGTGCAGAGTGATCCTTGACAGGGTAGTGCCCCCTCCTACTCAAGATCCTAAATGAACCACCACCAGAGTGAGTGGAGAGTGATTCTTGACAGGGTAGTGTCCCCTCCTACTCATGATCCTGAATCAACCACCACCAGAGTGAGTGGATAGTGATCCTTGACAGGGTTGTGCCACCACCTACTCATGATCCTAAATCAACCTCAACCAGAGTGAGTGGAGAGTGATTCTTGACAGGGTAGTTCAACCTCCTACTCATGATCCTAAATCAACCCCAGAGTGAGTGGAGAGTGATCCTTGACAGGGTAGTACCCCCTCCCACTCATGATCCTAAATCAACCACCACCAGAGTGAGTGGATAGTGATCCTTGACAGGGTAGTGCCCCCACCTACTCATGATCCTAAATCAACCTCAACCAGAGTGAGTGGAGAGTGATCCTTGACAGGGTAGTGCCCCCTCCTACTTATGATCCTAAATCAACCTCAGCCAGAGTGAGTGGAGAGTGATTCTTGACAGGGTAGTGCCCCTTCCTACTGCTGATCCTAAATCAACCCCAGAGTGAGTGGAGAGTGATCCTTCACAGGGTAGTACCCCCTCCTACTCATGATCCTAAATCAACCACCACCAGAGTGAGTGGAGAGTGATTCTTGACAGGGTAGTGCCCCCTCCTACTCATGATCCTAAATCAACCCCAGAGTGAGTGCAGAGTGATCCTTGACAGGGTAGTGCCCCCTCCTACTCATGATCCTAAATGAACCACCACCAGAGTGAGTGGAGAGTGATTCTTGACAGGGTAGTGTCCCCTCCTACTCATGATCCTGAATCAACCACCACCAGAGTGAGTGGATAGTGATCCTTGACAGGGTTGTGCCACCACCTACTCATGATCCTAAATCAACCCCAGAGTGAGTGGAGAGTGATCCTTGACAGGGTAGTACCAGCTCCCACTCATGATCCTAAATCAACCACCACCAGAGTGAGTGGATAGTGATCCTTGACAGGGTAGTGCCCCCACCTACTCATGATCCTAAATCAACCTCAACCAGAGTGAGTGGAGAGTGATCCTTGACAGGGTTGTGCCCCCTCCTACTCATGATCCTAAATCAACCACCACCAGAGTGAGTGGAGAGTGATTCTTGACAGGGTAGTGCCCCCTCCTACTGCTGATCCTAAATCAACCTCAACCAGAGTGAGTGGAGAGTGATCCTTGACAGGGTAGTGTCCCCTCCTACTGATGATCCTAAATCAATCTCAACCACCACCAGAGTGAGTGGAGAGTGATCCTTGACAGGGTAGTGCCCCCTCCTACTAATGATCCTAAATCAATCTCAACCACCACCAGAGTGAGTGGAGAGTGATTCTTGACAGGGTAGTTCAACCTCCTACTCATGATCCTAAATCAACCCCAGAGTGAGTGGAGAGTGATCCTTGACAGGGTAGTACCCCCTCCCACTCATGATCCTAAATCAACCACCACCAGAGTGAGTGGAGAGTGATTCTTGACAGGGTAGTACCCCCTCCTACTCATGATCCTAAATCAACCACCACCAGAGTGAGTGGAGAGTGATTCTTGACAGGGTAGTGCCCCCTCCTACTCATGATCCTAAATCAACCCCAGAGTGAGTGCAGAGTGATCCTTGACAGGGTAGTGCCCCCTCCTACTCATGATCCTAAATGAACCACCACCAGAGTGAGTGGAGAGTGATTCTTGACAGGGTAGTGTCCCCTCCTACTCATGATCCTGAATCAACCACCACCAGAGTGAGTGGATAGTGATCCTTGACAGGGTTGTGCCACCACCTACTCATGATCCTAAATCAACCCCAGAGTGAGTGGAGAGTGATCCTTGACAGGGTAGTACCCCCTCCCACTCATGATCCTAAATCAACCACCACCAGAGTGAGTGGATAGTGATCCTTGACAGGGTAGTGCCCCCACCTACTCATGATCCTAAATCAACCTCAACCAGAGTGAGTGGAGAGTGATCCTTGACAGGGTTGTGCCCCCTCCTACTCATGATCCTAAATCAACCACCACCAGAGTGAGTGGAGAGTGATTCTTGACAGGGTAGTGCCCCCTCCTACTGCTGATCCTAAATCAACCTCAACCAGAGTGAGTGGAGAGTGATCCTTGACAGGGTAGTGTCCCCTCCTACTGATGATCCTAAATCAATCTCAACCACCACCAGAGTGAGTGGAGAGTGATCCTTGACAGGGTAGTGCCCCCTCCTACTAATGATCCTAAATCAATCTCAACCACCACCAGAGTGAGTGGAGAGTGATTCTTGACAGGGTAGTTCAACCTCCTACTCATGATCCTAAATCAACCCCAGAGTGAGTGGAGAGTGATCCTTGACAGGGTAGTACCCCCTCCCACTCATGATCCTAAATCAACCACCACCAGAGTGAGTGGAGAGTGATTCTTGACAGGGTAGTTCAACCTCCTACTCATGATCCTAAATCAACCCCAGAGTGAGTGGAGAGTGATCCTTGACAGGGTAGTACCCCCTCCCACTCATGATCCTAAATCAACCACCACCAGAGTGAGTGGATAGTGATCCTTGACAGGGTAGTGCCCCCACCTACTCATGATCCTAAATCAACCTCAACCAGAGTGAGTGGAGAGTGATCCTTGACAGGGTAGTGCCCCCTCCTACTCATGATCCTAAATCAACCTCAGCCAGAGTGAGTGGAGAGTGATTCTTGACAGGGTAGTGCCCCTTCCTACTGCTGATCCTAAATCAACCCCAGAGTGAGTGGAGAGTGATCCTTCACAGGGTAGTACCCCCTCCTACTCATGATCCTAAATCAACCACCACCAGAGTGAGTGGAGAGTGATTCTTGACAGGGTAGTGCCCCCTCCTACTCATGATCCTAAATCAACCCCAGAGTGAGTGCAGAGTGATCCTTGACAGGGTAGTGCCCCCTCCTACTCATGATCCTAAATGAACCACCACCAGAGTGAGTGGAGAGTGATTCTTGACAGGGTAGTGTCCCCTCCTACTCATGATCCTGAATCAACCACCACCAGAGTGAGTGGATAGTGATCCTTGACAGGGTTGTGCCACCACCTACTCATGATCCTAAATCAACCTCAACCAGAGTGAGTGGAGAGTGATCCTTGACAGGGTAGTGCCCCCTCCTACTCATGATCCTAAATCAACCCCAGAGTGAGTGGAGAGTGATCTTTGACAGGGTAGTACCCCCTCCCACTCATGATCCTAAATCAACCACCACCAGAGTGAGTGGATAGTGATCCTTGACAAGGTAGTGCCCCCACCTACTCATGATCCTAAATCAACCTCAACCAGAGTGAGTGGAGAGTGATCCTTGACAGGGTAGTGCCCCCTCCTACTCATGATCCTAAATCAACCACCACCAGAGTGAGTGGAGAGTGATTCTTGACAGGGTAGTGCCCCCTCCTACTGATGATCCTAAATCAACCTCAACCAGAGTGAGTGGAGAGTGATCCTTGACAGGGTAGTGTCCCCTCCTACTGATGATCCTAAATCAATCTCAACCACCACCAGAGTGAGTGGAGAGTGATCCTTGACAGGGTAGTGCCCCCTCCTACTAATGATCCTAAATCAATCTCAACCACCACCAGAGTGAGTGGAGAGTGATTCTTGACAGGGTAGTGCTCCCTCCTACTGATGATCCTAAATCAATCTCAACCACCACCAGAGTGAGTGGAGAGTGATCCTTGACAGGGTAGTGTCCCCTCCTACTAATGATCCTAAATCAATCTCAACCACCACCAGAGTGAGTGGAGAGTGATTCTTGACAGGGTAGTGTCCCCTCCCACTGATGATCCTAAATCAATCTCAACCACCACCAGAGTGAGTGGAGAGTGATTCTTGACAGGGTAGTGTCCCCTCCTACTGATGATCCTAAATCAATCTCAACTACCACCAGAGTGAGTGGAGAGTGATCCTTGACAGGGTAGTGCTCCCTCCTACTGATGATCCTAAATCAATCTCAACCACCACCAGAGTGAGTGGAGAGTGATTCTTGACAGGGTAGTGTCCCCTCCTACTGATGATGCTAAATCAATGTCAACTACCAGCAGAGTGAGTGGAGAGTGATTCTTGACAGGGTAGTGCTCCCTCCTACCGATGATCATAAATTAACCTCAACCAGGGTGAGTGGAGAGTGATCTTTGACAGGGTAGTGTCCCCTCCTACTGATGATCCTAAATCAATCTCAACCACCACCAGAGTGAGTGGAGAGTGATCCTTGACAGGGCAGTGTCCCCTCCTACTGATGATCCTAAATCAATCTCAACTACCACCAGAGTGAGTGGAGAGTGATTCTTGACAGGGTAGTGCTCCCTCCTACTGATGATCCTAAATCAATCTCAACCACCACCAGAGTGAGTGGAGAGTGATTCTTGACAGGGTAGTGTTCCCTCCTACTGATGATCCTAAATCAATGTCGACTACCACCAGAGTGAGTGGAGAGTGATTCTTGACAGGGTAGTGTCCCGTCCTACTGATGATCCTAAATCAATCTCAACTACCACCAGAGTGAGTGGAGAGTGATTCTTGACAGGGTAGTGCTCCCTCCTACTGATGATCCTAAATCAATCTCAACTACCACCAGAGTGAGTGGAGAGTGATTCTTGACAGGGTAGTGTCCCCTCCTACTGATGATCCTAAATCAATGTCAACCACCACCAGAGTGAGTGGAGAGTGATTCTTGACAGGGTAGTGCTTCCTCCTACTGATGATCCTAAATCAATGTCAACTACCACCAGAGTGAGTGGAGAGTGATTCTTGACAGGGTAGTGTCTCCTCCTATTGATGATCCTAAATCAATGTCAACTACCAGCAGAGTGAGTGGAGAGTGATTCTTGACAGGGTAGTGCTCCCTCCTACCGATGATCATAAATTAACCTCAACCAGGGTGAGTGGAGAGTGATCCTTGACAGGGCAGTGTCCCCTCTTACTGAAGATCCTAAATCAATGTCAACTACCACCAGAGTGAGTGGAGAGTGATTCTTGACAGGGTAGTGTCCCCTCCTACTGATGATCCAAAATGAACCACAACCAGAGTGAGTGGAGAGTGATCCTTGACAGGGTAGTGTCCCCTCCTACTGATGATCCTAAATCAATCTCAACCACCACCAGAGTGAGTGGAGAGTGATTCTTGACAGGGTAGTGTCCCCTCCTACTGATGATCCTAAATCAATCTCAACTACCACCAGAGTGAGTGGAGAGTGATTCTTGACAGGGTAGTGTCCCCTCCTACTAATGATCCTAAATCAATCTCAACCACCACCAGAGTGAGTGGAGAGTGATCCTTGACAGGGTAGTGTCGCCTCCTACTGATGATCCTAAATCAATGTCAACTACCACCAGTGTGAGTGGAGAGTGATTCTTCACAGGTTAGTGCCCCCTCCTACTGATGATCCAAAATGAACCTCAACCAGAGTGAGTGGAGAGTGATCCTCGACAGGGTAGTGTCCCCTCCTACTCATGATCCTAAATCAATCTCAACTACCACCAGAGTGAGTGGAGAGTGATTCTTGACAGGGTAGTGTCCCCTCCTACTGATGATCCTAAATCAATCTCAACCACCACCAGAGTGAGTGGAGAGTGATTCTTGACAGGGTAGTGTCCCCTCCTACTAATGATCCTAAATCAATCTCAACCACCACCAGAGTGAGTGGAAAGTGATCCTTGACAGGGTAGTGTCCCCTCCTACAGATGATCCTAAATCAATCTCAACCACCACCAGAGTGAGTGGAGAGTGATTCTTGACAGGGTAGTGTCCCCTCCTACTCATGATCCTAAATCAATCTCAACCACCACCAGAGTGAGTGGAGAGTGATCCTTGACAGGGTAGTGTCCCCTCCTACTGATGATCCTAAATCAATCTCAACTACCACCAGAGTGAGTGGAGAGTGATTCTTGACAGGGTAGTGTCCCCTCCTACTAATGATCCTAAATCAATCTCAACCACCACCAGAGTGAGTGGAGAGTGATCCTTGACAGGGTAGTGTCCCCTCCTACTGATGATCCTAAATCAATCTCAACTACCACCAGAGTGAGTGGAGAGTGATCCTTGACAGGGTAGTGTCCCCTCCTACTGATGATCCTAAATCAATCTCAACTACCAGCAGAGTGAGTGGAGAGTGATCCTTGACAGGGTAGTGTCCCCTCCTACTGATGATCCTAAATCAATGTCAACTACCACCAGAGTGAGTGGAGAGTGATTCTTGACAGGGTAGTGTCCCCTCCTACTGATGATCCTAAATCAATCTCAACTACCAGCAGAGTGAGTGGAGAGTGATCCTTGACAGGGTAGTGTCCCCTCCTACTAATGATCCTAAATCAATCTCAACTACCACCAGAGTGAGTGGAGAGTGATCCTTGACAGGGTAGTGTCCCCTCCTACTGATGATCCTAAATCAATGTCAACTACCACCAGAGTGAGTGGATAGTGATTCTTGACAGTGTATTGTTCCCTCCTACTGATGATCCTAAATCAATCTCAACTACCACCAGAGTGAGTGGAGAGTGATCCTTGACAGGGTAGTGTCCCCTCCTACTAATGATCCTAAATCAATCTCAACCACCACCAGAGTGAGTGGAGAGTGATTCTTGACAGGGTAGTGTCCCCTCCTACTGATGATCCTAAATCAATCTCAACTACCACCAGAGTGAGTGGAGAGTGATCCTTGACAGGGTAGTGTCCCCTCCTACTGATGATCCTAAATCAATCTCAACTACCACCAGAGTGAGTGGAGAGTGATCCTCGACAGGGTAGTCTCCCCTCCTACTGATGATCCTAAATCAATCTCAACCACCACCAGAGTGAGTGGAGAGTGATCCTTGACAGGGTAGTGTCCCCTCCTACTGATGATCCTAAATCAATCTCAACCACCACCAGAGTGAGTGGAGAGTGATCCTTGACAGGGTAGTGTCCCCTCCTACTGATGATCCTAAATCAATCTCAACTACCACCAGAGTGAGTGGAGAGTGATTCTTGACAGGGTAGTGCCCCCTCCTACTCATGATCCAAAATCAACCTCAGCCAGAGTGAGTGGATAGAGATTCTTGAAAGGGTAGTGCCCCTCCTACTGATGATGCTAAATCAACCTCAGCTGCCACCGGAGTGAGTGGATAGTGATCCCTGACGAAGTAGTGCGTTCTCCTACTGATGATCTTCCTCCAGCATCATCCTCGACAGATGCATGTTCTAGTTGGCGCAACTACTATATCTGCATTGTATCTTAAATGACAAAATGACGCCTTTCGCCAGATACTCGCGACTGCTTGTCCACTGCTGTTATATTCAATGTTCTTTTGTCTACAAATCTATAACTGACCAGTGACTCAACGCAAGTTAACCAAGCCAAGCATTTATTTTCAGAAATGTGTTGGCGTTATAGGTGATAAGATTGGTGAGTTATGTTTTTAATGATATTGCAACCTGCTCCGTACAGTTTGACCGGATACCCTCTGGAGTCCACGCACCCTGGCTGCTGTGTTTTCACCCGTGGCAGTCATTCGTAACTACTCGTGTCATTCCGGCAAGCTGGATAGATACCTTCGTATCCCTCGTATGTTTGCGACTGGGTCCTATCTAAGCGCAAACGGGCATAGAGATGAAAACAGTCTAGTACTATATATATTATCAAGGAAAGATAACTCTGAATTTCCAAACATGGCTCTGAGAATATCCTACATCCCGTGGACAAAACAGCAATACGGTCATTCCCTTTGCAAATATGTTTCAGTGTTAAAAGTTGTTCATCCGTTAGCTCAAAATGTATGCTTAAACTGTGCTTTGTACAATGTAGCAGTTCAGCGGTTCCGCAATTTTCATGATTTGAAAAGGGTTTAATTACTACGCGCGATTTGATTAGTTTGCCACGATTCTTGGCAATAACGGCGTACGAGAGTTGTACGAGTCTTCTTGTAGGTCACGGAGAGAGACGAGTAGTTACGAATGCCGTGGCAGTACGATCACGCAACTGTAGTTCCCGGATGTACTGATCTTGAGCTGCAGTGGTAACTCGAGGTCTGCCTGTACGGTCATTTGTTATACCTGTTTGGGTGCAGCGAACTGAAAGCCATGACTTGCAGACGCCTGGCAACAGAAGATTGGTAATCTCCAGCATGCATTCATTCTATGGCGAAGTTCCGTGTCACAGTGCCAAAACGTGACGTAGTGATTTGACCATGAATCCCCTTAAAAAATTGCCTATTTCCGAAAGCGATCTGGATTTTTATTGCCAGACAGTGAATGCTCTTTTTGCTGCACAATTTCAACTGGAAGGTGATTTATGTTGCGTTGTGGCGATGCTTTTCTTATCCTTGCAAGATATATCATCAATATCAACATTTTCAGGTAAAATCGACTTTTTAATTGTGCATTCGTGTAAAATCATGTCATATTTTGAGGATTAATACAATAGAAATCGCGTGTGCGTTTCCTTTTTGGGATAGTACATATTTGAGATAGAGGTTTGTTGCTTACATAAGTGAATGTGTGGGTGAGTGAGTTTAGTTTTACGGCGTTTAAAGCAATATTCCAGCAATATCACGGTGCGGACACCAAAAGTGAGATTCAAACATTGTACCCATGTTTGGAATAGAACCCGGGTCCGGCGTGACGAGCGAACGCTTTAACCACTAGGCTAGCACATCACCAGCTTATTTAGATGCTACAACTTACATGATACGTGATGTCTAAAACTATGTAACACTGTGCAACATGGAGTAATACATAAAGTGGATGTTTATAAAGGTTTGAATATTATAGTCATTGTTAATTTTATACGAAGTGAGTGAGTCAGTTGGGTTTTACGTTATCTATATAACATTCCAGTGAGTGTTACACCACACTCAGCAATATTCCATTTATATGGAGACGGTCTGTAAATAATCGAGTCTGGACCAGAATTTCCAGTGATCAACAGCATGAGCATATATCTGCCAAACTGGCCATTTTAGTGTGACAGAGCATCCAAAACATTGTGGCAGAGCATTTGATGTGGTTTGGATGATTATTATATAGGTGAAAACAGGAAGATGCCTATTATCAGTTGTTCCGGAACCGGAAGTGGAACATACAAATCGTGCTCTCGACCTGCCTCTGTGCCAAGGCGACGCTACTCTTCATAACTACACAATTAATATTAGATGGAATGTCTGAGATAAAAGACGCTGAATATGGCGCCAGAGAGAGCAGCGAGCTCCAACAGTCTGGTGTTTCCGTCGTGTGCCGCTCCACTCACGGGACACCTGGGTTTCTCCTCCTCCTCTTCCGCTCCCTGGTCGTACCAGTTCCCACACCGAGGGAAGTGTTTAGGGGGTCGGGGCATCTGGCTCAGCTCCCCAACTTGCACGATGAGACCCATGCCGATGGAGAGGTGGAAGTCGACGTGACAGTGCATCAGCCAAAAACCTTAATACAGAACATCGGATTAGAGAACCTTTTGTTTGTTTGTAAACTTCTTTGCTCCTTCATTTTCTTGTCGCTCACTCACTCACCTACCTACCCTCACACTCACTCACTCACTCGCTCATTAACTTACTCACGCACCACCCAGCTAGCCACTCGTTCACTCACCCGGGTTATCTGCATGTAACCTGATGACTGTGTATCCTCCATCAGGCACCGTAACGGTGTCTTTGGCTATGGGGGTTTCCAGATTCCTGTTTATCAGGCCAGCTTCATCCATCCTCTTGACCTCCTGCAGTGAGGTGGAAGTGCCCACCTGGGGAACAGACGCGGTAATTACAATGAGCGTGTCGCATTGAATAGACAGAATAGAATAATACTTCAATGATTTTTCTATAATTTGTGTTACTTCAGCAGAGCTACTGATACATCAGAGAGATACATTTATACATAACATATTTACATAAATTTATTGATTTATATATCTTCACTTAAAAGCGGGTGCATTTAAGCAATTTCCATTTGTAGAGTGATACAGTCATAAAACGGTTCTCAGTGAGTGAGTGAATGAGTGAGTGAGTGAGTGAGCAGGTTTGTGACCGGCTCAACTGTTGTTCATAAGGGTGGGTGAGTGAGAAGGTTTGTGGGTGGATGTTTTGTTTCTGTGAATGAATGAATGAATGAGTGAATGAATGAATGAGAGGTTTTCTGTTTGGCTGATTTGTTTCTGTAGATAGGTGATTGGATGCATGAGTGATTGACTGAATGAATGAAGGGTGTGTGACTGGCTGGTTTGAGGTTTAGATGGGTGGGTGCTGCATTTACGAGTGTGTGAGTCTATGAATGAATGAATGAATGAATGAATGAATGTGTAGTGACCTAAGGGTTGCATTCCATATTTAAGGAATATGGTTGGGGTCGTTATAGACATAACAACATCTGAGGGGCGTGGGGGCGGGGCATCATCTTGGTAAAAGCGTTTTCACCTGTGGTGAATGCCCGGGTACATTCACTCAGGAGTGAAACCGTGTATCTTTACCTCCGCTGTAGTATAACCATATGTCAACAGCGTAATACGAAATTAAGTAAAAACTGTCCCAGAGACTGTCAAACTGAGTCACCGAGTCAGTACCATTTTACCATTCCAGCTACAGAGGACAACATCCTCCCCGGTTAACCAATAACATCGTAAAAACAAACACGGGCCGTTAGCGCTACAATTCTACCCAGTCTGCCTACCCCGTCGCTGTCGTTTACATGATACAGAAGACAAGTGATACACGATGACAAAAGAACAGACGAATGACGTTACACCGTACCTTGTCCATAGCGACAACCCGGAAGTGGTGTCCATGCAGATGCATGGGGTGGTTGGCGTTGAAGGTGACGCCCTCGTCAATCAGGACCATCTCCACGGTGTCGTCCAAGTCGACCCTGAGGACGTATATACACTCGCAGTACTTCCTGCTGCAGTTCTTCGTGTTGTGAGAGCCACAGAACATGTCCTGTGGGAAGATATCGGATCATGTATATTGGGAACAGATACAAGTGGGATAGACTGAGTATGACTTTACGCCGCTTTAAGCCACATTCCAGGAATATCACAGCTGGGGACACCAGAAAGGAGCTTCACACATTGCACCCAAGTGAGAATCAAACCCTGGTTTTCGGCGTGACGAACGAACGCTTTAACCAATATGCTACCCCACCGCCTCACGAAGGGATGGGACGTTGATTATTAATAATTAACGAGTTCGCGTTCGTGATATTGCTGGAATATTGCTAAAAGCGGCGTAAAACCACACACACTCGGCTGAAAGTGTAGACAGGACAGAGGTAGTAGAAAATCTCCATTGTGCTCGCGGCTGTGTCTAATATGCGTTCTTTGCAGATGACAGATGACCACGTGTCACGCTGCCAAAGTGACAGGCAATGTCTGAAGCGGTCGTAATAGATGCCAGTGGTTCTCGAGGCCACCTTGTACCATGACAAGTGATTAAGAGTTAGGCTCCTTTGTTGCTGACAGATTCGATACATACCGAACAGCCAAAAACACGCAATTCTGGATTTTGTCAAGTTTTTAAATACATAGAAGACATAAACAGGAAGGCTTACTTTTATGAGATTTTATTTTTCCGAAACTTTGTGTTTCTTTCTATGATCAGTATACTTGCGTAGATACAGTATACAAGGGTGGATTAGATACCTCGCTGATAACAAAGCATTAACGCTGACACTATTCAGGTTTCAAAAACAGCAAGTGCCACATTGAAAACATCGTCATCGAAAAGCCACCAAACAGTCTGTTTCTTGTTACTGCTGCCAATAATTTTACCCTTGTCTGTTGCCTTTACGTGTTTTGCAACCCCCATAACCCTCGTAACTCCCCCATACAAATTAGGCAACGATACTAAAACAGATGGTTGTGGAATAAGCCCGTTGTAGCACTTTCCAGATCTTTCTGTCTAAATATAGCACCAGTTTAAATATAGCAGTAGCACCTATAGCATGCCAGTTCTCCCCACTGACTATCCCCCCAGGTATGTATACCGATGCTTATGATGTGTATCACTGGATAGTCTAGTCCACAGTAGCATATACTTGGCTAGTAGTATTTACTACCAAACAAACAAGCGCTATCTGTACACGTATACATTGTTATAATTGTTTTAAAACAAACACACACACACACACACACGCACGCACACACACACACACACACGTGTGTTCAATGTCTATGCTTGTCGTGTGTGTGCGTGTGTGTGCGTGTGTGTGCGTGTGTGCGTGTGTGTGTGTGTGTGTGTGTGTGTGTGTGTGTGTGTGTGTGTGTGTGTGTGTGTGTGTGTGTGTGTGTGTGTGTGTGTGCAAATATATAATGTGCAAAACCCGTGAAGATCCCGGGGTAGAATAAGCCCTTAGCAACCCATGCTTGCCATAAAAGGCGACTGTGCTTGTCGTAAGAGGCGACTAACGGGATCGGGTGGTCAGGCTCGCTGACTTGGTTGACATATGTCATCGGTTCCCAATTGCGCAGATCGATGCTCATGCTGTTGATCACTGGATTGCCTGGTCCAGACTCGATTATTTACAGACCGCCGCCATATAGCAGAAATATTTCTGAGTGCGGTGTAAAACTAAACTCACTCACTCATATGCAAACATAATTTTGTCCAGCAACCACTGTTTCTGTATTTCGTCGTCTGTGACGTCATTAACCAACTGAATGTGACGTCAGTCAACAGCGCATTTGTTCGTGTAGTAATCTCTGTTTACTTTCTCACCTTGGGTATGTCGCCATACTGTGACAGCAGTGGGGCAGGAGGTAGTATATTGGTGATGTGATTCACCTGTGGCAGGTAGAGCTTCATATGCCGGCTGACGGCAGCCAAGGGATATAACTCTTCGTGGTTGAACACGTAGTTGTCTACCTTGTTGAAGTCCATAGCCACGTAAAACTTCTTATCGGGCACCTGTTTCATGTGTATCGAGTCAACTTGGGTGGTGTTCAGCCATGACACGGGGGTCATGTCTGCGGTGCCCTTCTGGTTCAAGGGGTTCAGCAGCTTAAACATGAATGCGCAATGATGTTATACATAGTAAAATGGTTCGGTACATGAAAAATATACACTTACGGGAGCAAACGAAATCGAGTGGTTCTGGCGGGTGTATATTATTTTTGAAAGGGCAAGACGTACTTTTAAAGGCTTACTTTTCTTATCATAGTTGAAATTCGAAAAGCACATAACTACTTTCTGACAGTGACCTTGCGGGAAAGTTGTTCGCTCTTACCAAATTGAAAGAATATGTGTGACAAATTTCTGTTGTCACTTGAAGTGATACTGGTGGAATATTGCTGAATGCGGCTTCAAATATAACACGCTTACTTAATTATTAAACATGTTAGTAAGGTACACCCACCAATAGTGTCATTCATCATCTTCACATTCAGTATCATAAGAACAATGGACTATTTCTCAGATTTATATAACTGACTAACAAGGAACCCTAACATTGTTCCTGGGTAGGATTACGGGTATCAGGTGAATAGGATTGCCATGTTCACTGGTTTGATTTTACATTTTGATTTAAAAAAAAAAAAAAAACACTACAAAAAAAAACAACGGGAGTCCTACTGAGTTAGACAATAAACAAACACACAGATGTGTTCTTACATACTTCATCACTCACTCACCTACCTAACCCACACACTCACTCACTAATCTACTTACTCGCACACCCAAACACGAACTCACTCACTCACTCACACATCGAAACACCCACCCATCCACTCTCACTCTTACTAACACACTGACTCACACTTAAACACCCACTCACTCACCTACTAACACACTAACTCAAACACATTCTTACTCACTAACACAATCGTTCACATACGCACCCAATCACCCATCCGCTGACTAACTAACCCGCTCACTGGCTCACCCACTCACTTACTAACTCACTCCCACACCCACACACGCGTTCACTCACACACCTACTCACTAACATACTCGTTCATTCATTCACACACCCAACACCTACTTGCTTACTAACCCACTCACTCACTTACTAACTGATCCACTTACTCGCTCGCTCATCCACTCACTCACTTACTCACTCACTCACTCACACGTGTCATGAGCTGTGTACCTACCTTCCCTTCCCTCCGACCACTGTCATAGTCAGTCGGCCCACTAGATTCTGTCTCCGTGGCGTTCTCATACCTCAAGATAGCCACTTGCTTCGTTGACTTGGCACCACAGAGTCCCAGACCTCGAGTTCGAATCCAGCGTCCAGTATAAAGTCGTACCTGGCAACATAAACGTACAACTGGATAACCAGCGAGCGTAATATCACATTGTTTAATACGTATGGTTCTTGCTGACAAAATAAAAATATTCTCAGAATTTTCTTCGTGCTTGGTTTTTAGAATACCCAATATCGGTCTCAGTTAATGGTTCGCTCTCAGAGTTATCTTTGAACGTTTAAGTCTTAAGAGTAACTCTCAGATACATTCTACGAGTCGTAAACAATGACTTTCAGAACTTTTCTCGATAACAAGATTAAAATTGTTTCTAAGGGGAAAACACGTGTTTGTTTTCAGCAACAAATGGCGAAAGTGTGACGTCGTATTTCTCTCTTAAAGTCCAGTTAACAACAAAAAGACGGGTTTTACGTTTTATTTTCATTATTGTTATTATTTTGTTTGTTGGTTGGTTGGGTTTGTTTTTTGTTTTGTTGTTGTTTTTTTTTTGTTTTTTTGTGTGTGTGTGTGTGTGGGGGGGTTGGTTTGATTAATCACTGATTCCGCGCGACTTCTTTGCCTCTGTTGCAAGCATCTCCAAGCGTTTTTCTATGTTAAGATCATTATTTGCCGAATATAATTGTTTCAGAACGTTAGTAAAATAATATCCAGACGACCTACAACAGAGCTGAAACAGTTATTAAAGCATTGTATCTACCCCAATCCGTGAAGATCTGAGCTCGGCTAATGCCCACGTAAAGGGCCTCCAAAGAAAGGATTACTGTTAGCTGAGGACCAGCGCGGGTTGCAAGCATTATATCCTGTCGAGGGGCCCTGAAGACTGGCCCGTGAACAGACACTAATATGAGGATAATTATGTGTCTGTTTTTTTGCTATGATCCATGAACATCCGGGTTAGAACTGGTCTTCAGAAACCCGTGCTTATGGAAAGAGACGAGTAACGGGATTTGGTGGTCAGACTCTCTGACTTTGGTGGTCAAACTCGCTGACTTTAGTCGTCAGACTCCCTGACTTGACATTTCATCGTATCCCAGTTGCGAAGATCGGTGGAGTTGCTGTTGATCACTGTTTATTCTGGTCCAGAATAGCAACAAATAAACAAAACTCTCCAGATATTAAACGAGACAAAACGTCTGTCATTGAGGCGTGAGTTAGGTGTCTCCAACCGCGTTCGCAATAGTCCCCGGCCCGGAGTCCCAGCGCCGGTCGTTACTGTTTCGGGTTGGCAATTTCAGATATTTGCAGGCGATTGTGGCCTTAAGTAATTATCTTGCTTGTTTTTAACTATAATCTATTCCATATTTGTTTTCTTTATTAACGGGAATCACCCGTGATCATTCACGTCAGGATAACAGTTTCACTTCCTGGTATTTCAGTGCATTGCGCATGGGAACGTCAGCACCAGTTTTCAAGAAATAAAAACACCTCTCTCTGCCATAGGCTTCGCAAATTGATTTTGTAGAAACTGCGTATACATTGTAGTCTATTTTGGTTTGAATTCAACAAAATGGGCCTGCAGATTTTAAACCAGCAGGCCCTGATGGCCAAGTGCCAACATAAAGTGTTGCCAAGTGTTGGTTCACTTTGCTTCACAACGAAAGAAAAGGACACATGTGGCACATTAAAAAGCCAACAGTCCACCATACCTTTCTCCAGCGAAGATGTTGAAGGAGCTGACGACGACGGGTTCGTGTGGAACGCCATCGGTGGCGATCATGATCATATCGTGGTGGTCAACGGAGACCTGGATGGGGCAGCTCATGATGCCGTTGCTGATGACCCGGAAGCGGAACTTCCGGTCCTTCTGAACGTTGAACACCGCGTATGGGGTGTGAATCGTCTCGTTGGTGTCTGAACTAGGAAACAATCGGAACACTCCCCGGCCTATAAACACAAAAGAAAAATAAAGTAGGCGATATTGGGTTTAAAAGATTGATAAAAGGCAAATGCTGAATCCAAGGAGGAAACAGATGATGAAGAGTAATTAATCGAAATCTGTGACAATTTATTTATTTCCTTTGGAAATGTTTCATCTGTATGGACATATATTACTTTTTCGCATACGCATTGGCACTGGCTGTTGGTATGCTCACAAAATGGTATATCCCCAACTTTGTTTGTATGGTATATATTTTTGATGAATGCTTTGCTGCCGAGCAAAAGTATTAAGCCGTTTTGAAAGAAAAATTAAGTATTTTTCTTGATGGTAAAAAATGTGGCATTTATTTTATATTCTATTATCTTCGACCTGATAACCTGAATCTGAAAAGTGAACCTGAGTTAGTGAGTGAGTTTAGTTTTACGCCGCACTCGGCAATACTCCAGCTAAAAGTCTGTAACTAATGGAGTAGGACAATCCATTGATCAACATTATGAGCATCGATCTGCGCGAACTGGAAATCGATGACATGAGTCAACCAAGTCAGCGAGCTTGCTTAGCCCCCCTTTACGACAATCATGGTTACTGATACATTCTAACCCGAACCATTTAAGTTAGTTGTATACTGGCAGCAAGTATGGGTTTGTAGAATATGTCATCACCGTTGATGAGCATTGACGCAGGTTTATTGTCGTAGTGGGAGTGATGGTGGCCGGCAAATCTGTTAATGGTCAGCTCCATAAGCCAGTCGTGTACTATCATAGTGTGCTCGGGAAGGTCAAGGTCGTACAGGTGCGAGGCTGGATCACGTGACAGAGGTTCCCGGATGATCAGCGCCCCGAACAGCCCGTCACAGCGATGGACACCAGCATGACCGTGCCAGTAGTGGGTACCTCTGTTTCCTGCTTGGAACCTTTGAAAAAAATGTGAGTTTAGTTTGCGATTGTGACTGTAAACCAGGTTCTTTGGAAAGTCAACTTGTTTGATAACGCTGTTAGTTCCTACATCGACACGTCGCACTCATTCCAATAGACTAGTGTCACGATATGGCCGAAATATTGCCAATGTGACGATAAATTTGAACTCACTCACTCACTCAATGAAAAAGTAATAGAAGACTCCATAGAATTTGGTTTTCCTTCATCTTTACAACTTCTGAAATGCCTCTCAAGAAATGTAAAAAGTTTGTGTTCTGAAGGTCAATGAGCCCTATCTTCTTTACGAATGATGTGTGAAGCCCATTTTCTGGTGTCCCCCCGCTGGCGATATTGTTGGAATATTGCTAAAAGCGGCGTAAAACGTCTTACGTCTAAGCGAATTGGCTACAATTTTACATTTGTGCTGGAGTGAAAAAGTTTTTATGCCGCTATGAACAATATTCCAGCAGTATGACTGCTGGGGAAGCCCGAAATTTGGATTCACACGTGTTTGGAATCGAACCCGGGTCTTCATCTTGCCACCCCTCAGGAAACAGACATATATAATTACATATATTAAATATGATTATTCTTGTGCATAGAGCGCAGATCACAAATCAGTTAACGTTTTGCCACTGTTCACCCAACAGTAAGTGGGTACCCGGTGGGATAAGTCATATGACTATCAACCATCTAGGGCCCCTCGGGCAGCTTGGATTAAATGAGGTACTATTGCCCGTCATGCTGCATTGAGCTTACGGCTTGCTCGTGAGGTTAGGAGTTCTGCGCTGAAAAAGTGTCCTTGTTATCATCATTAAGTGTGAGTGAGTGAGTGAGTGAGTTTTCGCCAGACAATCCAGTGATCAACTGCATGAGCATCGATCTGCGCGATCGGGAACCGATGACATGTGAAAACGAACTCAGCGATCCTGACCACCCGATCCCGTTAGTCGCCTCTTACGACAAGTATGGGTAACTGGACACACATTCTAACCCAGACTTTAACGGGTGGTAATTGTCGTACTTGTACTGGAACTTGGAGTGAGCTGTGATGGGACACTGGGTGATCATACTGACGCCGTCGTAATGCTGATAACCTTTCTGGTGGACACCGTGCCAATGGATGGTCGTCCCCTCCGACCCCTCCAGCTTGTTGTGCACGTTGACGATGATCATGTCGTTATGACACACCTGTACATGAGAAACACAGTATGCCATTCGTCAGAAAATGTATATATGTTCCTGCCGGGTACCCATGTACCGCTTGGTGACCAGATACACATATACACATTCCGAACAAAGCCACTTGCCTATGGACTCACAACATACGTAAAATGTGACAACACGTTAAATGGAGATGTAGCGTAACAACACTTCAACCAGACTATCTAGTGATCAACGGCATGAGCATCGGATCAGTCTGGTTTTGATGAAGACTAATTTTAACCCTGATCCTTACAGGGGTGTGTTTCCGAAATGTTGTGCGTCCATGGTGAAACGGATAGTGCCAGTCATGTTAGGATTTGATCCCCGAGATACCAAAAGACGTTTAGGGATAGGTGTTACCCTTGGTGAATCGCATAACTGGATGACACTAGTCAGTAAACTGTGTCTGGGGTAATAATGTACAGCATACTGGTGCAGGAAGCCACGCACTGACATACGCACGCGCCCAGCGTCACGCTTCATGCACTAATCAAGTGGCATAGCCTTGTGAGTCATTGCAAATGATGATAACTATTGATATCACTTATGACGTCATAATAGTAAAACGCCATCGCTGACTGTCAAGTGCAGTTTCATTGTTACGTTAACGTTAAAGACGCTTTATCAGGTGCAATGGCTCCTCATCCATCTCAGGCATACGCCAGTGTCATACTTAGTGTCATACTTAGTGTCATACTTGTATAGCAGGTCCTGGAAGCATCCTGTTGGCTGTAATGATGCCTCTCTCGACGCCGTCAGCAGCGACACAGTGCGGCCGGAAGCAGTCGGTGACGTTGTATGGGCAGTCGTAGCAGGCTTTGGTCAAGACGTAGTAGTATTCTACGGTGAAGTCGTAGGTACACGTCATAGGGGGCGCTCCCTCCACACACTCACGAATACAAGGGTGGCTTGCATAATCTGTAATATATACAGAGATCTTTATCAACCACCCCCAGTATTTTTTGCAATGGTTTGTTCGCTCGGGAAATGCCAACATTTAGGCACCCGTGCATGACATGGGCACTAATGTGACATCCTCTGTATATTTTATTATGAAATTAGCTTCGAAACATGCCATGTACATGATATATTATTACACGAGGATACTATTTCATGAAATTCTGTGCTCAATCTCCAAAACAACCATAAAATCAGCCCCAAAGCAGAAATGATCACTGACCTCTTTGTTCAGAATATATAACACCATGCTAGTTTATATAACTGATCACACTGACTCTAGCTTGCAAAACATCGTCATAAAACCAAGTGAATGGGATCAAAACAAACTCCATCATAGCTGAAGCTTCAAACAGGGCCGTGAGAATTAGTACAGGCGAGCGGGTCTAATAAACGCACAGTACGGAGTTTGCCCACTTTTTGTGACGATAGTGATGCTAATGAAGGTAAAGGGTGTTATTTTCCTTGATGATGTGATAGGGCATGTTCATTCTCAGTCTACTAGAACCGATTCAATACACACGGATGGTTGTTCATACCCTGTCTGCAGTCAGCCACAGCACATGAAATAATTGTTGCTCATAAAAAGTCAGACTCAGATAAAGGGATACGGCTAAACACGAGCAATACTATGAGGCATGTTATATAGCATATGAACAGAGAAGCAATAAGTTGGGATAGCAAAGAGGCGTATCTCTTTCTCTCTCAGATTTTCTCTCTTTAGACTCTCTCTCACACACCCTCTCTCTCTTAGCCTCTCTCACCTTCTCTCTCCCCCTTTCTCTCTCTCTCACCCCCTATCTCTCGTTCCCAGACTCAAATATAGCATATGAAAAGAGAAGCAATAAGTTGGTATAGCAAAGAGGCGTATCTCTTTCTCTAAGACTCTCCGTGTCTCTCAGATTTTCTCTCTTTAGACTCTCTCACACACCTTCTCTCTCTTAGCCTCTCTCACCTTCTCTACCCCCTCCCCCCTCTCTCTCTCTCACCCCCTATCTCTCGTTCCCAGATTCAAATATAGCACATGAAAAGACAAGTAATAAATCGGGATAGCATAGAGCCGCATCTCTCTCTCTCTCTCTCTCTCTCTCTCTCGTAGACCTCTCTCTCTCTCTCTCCCGTAGACACTCTCTCTCCACTCTCTCCTTTAGACACTCTATAACCCTCCACCTCTCTCTCTTAGACTCACTCACCCTCTCTTTCTCTGAGACTCTCTATATCCCACCCCCACCCCCACCTATGTGTCTCCCTATCTCACGTACACATGCAGATAATGACTACTACATGTAGATAATGAAGCATACAAAATATCTAATTGTTAATTGCATAAAACGTTTAACATGTTAACGGTGTAAGAACCTACACAGAAACGTCGCTCTCTGCAATAAACAAGGACATATTATCCATGAAGTTGTACGTTTTATTATTCATTCACGAACTCCTAGAATTCAGATGAACCACTCTCAAAAAGTACACAATTGATGCCTCTGAAAATAGAGAAGAAAGTAAATATTTTGGAGACTCATTCACTAGCTGTTCCCAGTTGGTATCATACTTGTTTTTTACCTATAATTTCAAAATCCCACACTTCCGTTATATGATACTGGGCTAGATTTTCGAAGCTATTATAGCGCGAAAATCTAGGCCCTGGCTTTAAAATATTTAAGGGATTATTGGGGTTAATGGGCCACTGGAATTAATGGCTTTCTGACACAAAGACGGCTCTGAAATTGGATGACTGTTCGCTTGATTTGGCCGCTACACTGTTATAGGCTTTGATACCTCACGGTCAAAATCGATCATTTGAAATCACTGGACTGAAGAACGCCACACTGATCGATGAGCCATCAAATACAGGTTAAAAGTAGAGGATATCATACGTGTGCCTATGTCATACTGTGTTTACGACACGAGTGCCCCTACAATATTGAGGCACAAGTGTCGTAAACATAGAACAATATGAACACGGCATAATATTCTATATATTACGGAAGTCGTCACCTTGAGAAAAATAAACCCAAATCTACTTTTACAAAATGGCTGGCTACCCTCAGTCGCCGTATGTAGAGCGTCTACGTCACAGAAGAAACTTGACGTCAAAGCATTGTCCATGACATAACGTCACCATGACAACGTGATATGTTGCCCAAGGGCGTCGTATGAAAAATGTGTAATCTAAGCGGCACTGGTGATTTGTGGGCGTTTATACAAGACATTAGCTACCTATGCGTGGAGGTAGAGTGAGTGAGTTTGGTTTTACCTCGCTTTCAGCAATATTCAAGCGATATCACGGCGGGGGACACAAGAAAATGGGCCTCACACATTGTACTCATGTGAGGAATCGAACCCGGGTCTTCGGCGTGACGAGCGAACGCTTTAACCACTAGGCTACTCCACCGCCCCCGTGTAGGTGGAACAACTAGAACTAAATGGATCAAGAGTCAGTGTGCGAAATACTTTCCAATCAGGCCAACATCTTGCATAATTTAAAAGAGTATTAAAACTTATGTTTAGAGTGAGAATGAGATATTCACAAAATGATGCCTTGAAAATGCACTCGTCAGTCGGGCCAGTGACTTTGGAGATTTGCTAGTCACGGGCTAACGGGTCAGTGTCTATTTGCGCACTGTTCGGTGCCCGTGTAGATCCTGGTTAAAATCCGGGTTCTACAGTGACCTATGGTTGCCGTGAAAGGAGAATAGTGGGTTTGGGTGGACAGGCTATCAGACATTTTTATGCTTAGGAAGACAATACTTTTCCAACGCAACTCATAAGGGATATCGGTCTATGCCGGTCTACAGTTGGAAGCTAGAGATGGATCACCTTTCTTGAAGAGAGGCATGACATTAGCAACTTTCCACTCAGATGGGTACATGGGTAGATGTTTATAAGGACATATTGAACAACAAACATAAGACATTACTTATTGAGTATACGACGTGTTTCAACAGTTGATGGCTTAATCTGTCACAACCGGATGTCTTTTTCCATATGCAAACATTTAATGACATCTTCAATTTCATATTTGGATATAATTAGGGCTTGTTCTCTTACCGAAATATGGTAGACGTTCAGCTTTTTAACTATCGGAGAAACAAGACGGACTTTCATGATCATCATTAGATTTAAGAGGGGGTATGTAGGTTTTCGTGCCAGACTGATAACGATAGGTAACGTAGATGCTTCAAGACAAGATAACCGATGTATGTATGGTTATTTATTTATTTATTTATTTATTTATTTATTTATTTATTTATTTATTTCACAAATTAAGATACCATTCGGTTTAACACTGAAAATTACAAAGCCTGTACACCAATTACACAACTACCACAGAAAGATACATAACGCTAAATACACACCACTCACCTGACATCTCTTTCTCTCCTGAAGTAATGGAAACGCCAATCATCACCAGAATCAAACCCTTCAACATGCTGTCCATGATGACGTAGTTTCGTTGACCACCGATGCCACTCGGACTGGACTGACGCTCTGAACTCGCAACAATTTACGTGGACAAAGATTGCTGACTCGAGGCGGGTTATACCTCTCCAACATTCGATGACAAAGACATAATTCTTTTCATATGAGATCAGTGAGTGATACTAATCATTGGTCATAAAATCTACCTGTGTACAGGTCTTTGACCTCTCCAGGTCGGAGTGTCATCACAAGAGCGTTTGTCAGCAATTCAGTGAAACCTGTCTAAACCGGCACCCCACGGGTCCGAAATAAAATGCCGGTTTTGACAATGTGCCTCATTAGACAGGTGCCGGTGGTGGCTGATTTCACTGTACTTCCGCTAAAGGACAGCGGTCAGTGCGTAATCGAGTCTACACCACACAATCTAAAAAAAAGGTACTCAGGGAAATAGAATTAAATGCTTTTTTTTGTTGTTGTTGTTGTTGTTGTTGTTTTGGTTTTTTTTAAAAAAAGTAATATATTATAAACCCACTGGTTCATGCTCAGGGAGCTACACTGAAGCATACATACAATGCATGCAAAAGGAGAAAAAGTAAAATAAGTATACACTGAAATTGGTGACAAAAAGGTTGATTTTAGAAAAAAGGCTTTGGGAAAAAAAGAAAGTTTTGAACATAAGTTTGAAAGTTTTCAATGTTTAGGGAGGGAGATAATTCGTCAGAGTAGGACCAGCGAACTGGATAGACAGACCTCTTGCCAAAGGAAGAAAGACGAACTTTGGAAACTGAGAGGAGGCATTGGTCTTGAGATCTGAGAGTATGGTGGTAGAGGACTTATCAGTGAGAGGTTCAGAGAGATACCAAACAGTTTGACTCTGTAAACATTCCTGATCGCCTCCATGTGTCTGAGGTGGTAATATCAGGATTGGGGGTGAGTGAGTTTAGTTTTACGCCGCACTCAGCAATATTCCAGCTATATGGCGGCGGTCTGTAAATAATCGAGTCTGGACCAGACAATCCAGAGATCAACAACATGAGCATCGATCTGCGCAATTAGGAACCGATGACATGTGTCAACCAAGTCAGCAAGTCTGACCACCCGATCCCGTTAGTCGCCTCTTACGACAAACATGTCGCCTTTTATGGCAAGCATGGGTTGCTGAAGGCCTATTCTACCCCGGGACCTTCACTGGAGTACTGTGGTGTGTTCAGTTTGTCTAGGATACTATGTTTTCTAACAATGAGAACCTCTCTCCTAGTCTTCTCATTCATTTTTTATTATTTATTTTTCGCTTTTAGTTTTTTGGGGTGTTTATTTGTTAATAACTTCATTGAGACGAGCATTCTCTTCCCACAGAGGTTACGACTGTCACATCTTCCTACGTAGGGAGATATGACAGGAGTAACCCCTGTGGGAAGAGAATGTGAGACGAGTAGTTTAAACAAATTAAACAAACATCTAAATAACTATGTTTTCTTTCAACTAGGCCGTGTAATATGGTACTGTAATCATCATCCAAAATACCATTTTATCGGTATAAATAAAAAAACATTATCAACATTTTCATAACACTTGCACATTCGTTGCCCAAGTGATTATACAACTGACAATAAAAGCTATTACTGAACTCGTAAAAATAGTAATCTGGGGCAATCTAGTCCACAATCAACTTCTATGGCTTGGCTTATGGCGCTGCATCATTAAAGCACCTGGTTCACGTCTCCGGCCAAGTAGCTGAACAATGGTATCGTTCTCTAACCATTTCCAGTATTCATACTCTCAACCTACGCCCTGTACCCGAACTTTGTATCTGTACCTTGTATCTGTACCTTGAACCCTGTACTCTTGCCACAACTTTTATGGCTTGACTAACATTACTGCACAGCATCCCAAAACTGTGCCTGGATTTTCGTAGCTCTCTTAGAGCTAAGATAGTCGTAAGATAATGTTAATGTATGGCACTTACAAGTATCAGAGTGAGTGAATTGAGTTTTACGCCGCACTCAGCAATATTCCAGCTATATGGCAGCGATCTGTAAATAATCGAGTCGGGATAAGACAATCTAGTGATCAACAACATGAACATCGATCTACGCAATAGGGATGCGATGACATGTGTTAACCAAGTCAGCGAGTCTGACTATCCGATCCCGTTAGTGGCCTCTAACGACAAGCATGAGTTACTAAAGATGAATTCTAACCCGGATCTTCACGGGTCAAGAGAGCTTCGAAAATGCAGGTCCTTGTCGACTTCTCCTGCTATGTAGCTGGGCAATGGTATCGGCAGAGGTCCTACAGTGACTCAGAAGACACTTCATTGCCCATGACGACTGAAAACATGGACATGAAGCAATAAAGGTGAAAACACGATCTGAACAGATCCCCAGAGAGAACGAACACAGGATATAAAGTGAAAGACTTAACACTCGCCTCGATGAGTGTTGTAAAACGAAAGAGCAGCTGGTTTACATGGTTAAATAAGTCGGTCCACACGAAACTTTGTAAACATCGCTGTCACCAATGTGGCAAATACAATCGCAACAAACTACTCAGATCGATGTTCATGATGTCAATCACCGGAATATGCAGTCAATAAACACCCGGTAGCGATTATGAGTCTGAATAACAAAACTGGTACAAAGATAATGACAATTATTTTTGTTTTAATTTCAAAAAATATCATTTAATTACAGAAACAGTCCCTTGGCATTTACATCCTAGTATTTTCCAAGAATCTTTGTTCCGGTTATGGTGAACTGTCCACTCAAAACATTGGAACTCATGGCCTTCTTCTGATGTGGCTGTTGGCCTCCAACGTAGATGTTCATCTTACCTGCAAAACAAACGCCAACATAAACTGAAGTACGAAAGAAAGTAGATATTTTTTAATCATTTTGTTGTTGTTTTTTTCAATAGAGTGTCACAGGGGCGGTGGGGCAGCTTTGTGGTTAAAGCGTTCGCTCGTCACACCGAGGACCCGGTTACAATATGTGAAGCCCATTTCTGGTGTCCACCGCCGTGATATAGCTGGAATATTGCGGAATAAAGAGGCGTAAAACCCAACTCACTCACTCACTCACTCACTCACACGAGTGGCCTTGTCCAGTAACCCAGATCACTATTCAGGTATTGAAACAGATTGTGAGTCCTGGTAATTTGGATTTAAGAAAGAAGACTAAAATACTGTGACATTTAAACATGAACACTTAACAGTTACCATGCAACTGCGCATCTGTTTTACAATATCGCTGTACTGACAAATATTTTGTTGATCACTGGATTGTCTGGTCCTAACTGGATAATTTACACGTCGCCGTCATAGAGCTGTAACGTTGCTGAGTGCGACGTTAAATAAAAAACAAAAACAAATATATTCTTCTGTGCACATTTATCTACATAGATCTTATAGATTCACTGTTTGCATGTTGCCTATTTTGCAGTAGTGAGTGAGAATGGTTTTAGGCCGCTTTTAGAAACATTCCAGCAATGGTAGGAGACAGAATTGGGATTCAAGTGGGGAATCGAACCCGGATCCCTGGCGTGACGAGCGAACGCTTCAACCTCTTTTCTGCCATATCGCCCCTATTCTGCATTAAGAAATAAGATTGATCCATTGCTTTCCTGTTTGCAAGTTCCACAATCATTTGATTTTCTTGTTTTTTTAAAAAAAATTTTAATACTTGATGCTGGAGTGGAGTGGGTGTGGTTTGAAAGTTTTCAGTTATATTTCAGCAATACCGCGATGTGAAACGCCAGAAACACATTAAACACATGTGGAGAATCGAACCCGGGTCTTCGGCGTGAAGAGCGGACGCTTTGACCACTCGGCCACCCCACCGAATCTTCAAGCTTCATGATGGAGTAAGTGAATACAGTTTAAGGCCGCTAATAATATCACTACAGTGGACACTGTCTAGAATGGGGGAAATTGAATCCTGGTCGCCGGTGTGGATGAGCGAAAGCTTAACCACTAGGCTACCCTCATTCCCTTCCCACAGAGCTTAGTTGTCATATCTTCCTACGAACCTCTGTTCTAATACGGCCATATTTCGCCGTTCTCATAAAATCCCCCAGCGGCAAAAAATGGCAACAAATTTATCTTCCTTTTTTTCTGTCCAATCAGAATACGTGTGACAGAATACGTTGATAAATGCAAGCAATGTCTAGAAGAAACATTTGAGTATCGCGCTCGGGAAGTGGTTCTAGTTTTCACGATGCATCCGGAAATTACCGAGATCTTGCGAACGATCGTTTTTGAAACAAGGTCGCTGATTGCACTACTAAATCTGATTGCCTCCAATCACGAGTCTTGAACACTCGCACCATGAAAGGGTCGTATTAGAACAGAGGTTATGTAGGAAGATGTGACAAGTAACCTCTGTGGGAAGAGAATGGGCTACCCTATCGCCATACCAACCTGACAGAACCTTCCACCCATCCTTGTCACCCCATACAGCCAGATTCTTGTGACTGATTGTAAACTTGAAGGTTGTCTGTGAACCATGTCTGACGTGGACTCGCCCGAACGCAACCAGTTTGTATTTGGGCAAGTTCAGAGAGCTGTCCGTCCATGACACGTACACCTGGACGATCTGAAACAGTCGAAGGTGGGTTTACGCGATATCACATTCTCCTGAACGATCTTAAACAACTGAATGCTGTCTCATTACCTAGGGCGAATATATCAAAGTTCATATTTTTCATACGACGCCCTTGGGCAAAATATCACTTTGTCACGGAGACGTCACATCATAACAATGCTATGACGTCATGCTACTCAGTGTGATGTTACGTTCAACCAAAGGCTAACTGTAGCGCAAATGGGATGCGCAGCATAGAGAAAGTGACCAATCTTCTTAGCAGAACCAAGTGAGGAAAGGGAGTGTATCTTTGACCGTGGCGAAATTTTATCTTGACATGCAAAATATTTTTCGATACGAAGCGAGGGATGTACGTTGCCAACCTTTGCTCGCTTCACTCGCATGTAAGAAGACAGGTAATTTTCTCTATGCTGTGCAACCCATTTGCGCTACAGTTTACCTGTGGTTCTACAGGCGGCGACGGCGTGTAGCCAGCCTGTGTTTGAAAGTAGATCAATTTGGGTTTATATTCTTCAGTTTGATGACTTCGGTATTAAACAGAATATATATACACTCATTCTCGGACGATCTGAAACAAATGAAAGTTGTTTTATGTAACATCATACTGCATCCAAACCCATGATCATCCGGGTTAGAATTGGTCCTTGGTAATCCACACTTGTCTTAGAGGCGACTAACGGGATCGGATGGTCAGACTCGCTGACTTGGTGGACACATGCCATCGTATCCCAATTTCGTAGATCGATCCTCGTGATGTTGGTCACTAGATTGTCTGGACCAGGCTCGATAATTTACAGACCGCTGCCATATAGCTGTAATATTGCTGATCGCGACGTAAAACCAAACTCACTCACTCACTCACTCACTCTTGTACTGCAGTTTACACAGTATATGTGCTTCTCCTGACCTCTTCAGCGTCATAGTGACCGGTGTTGTGAACGACGACCTGACCCTTGACGTCGCCGCCGGCGTTGATGTTGTGGCTGTACTGGAGACCAGAGTACTGCCAGGTGGTGTAAGAAAGTCCGTATCCGAACGGATAGAGTGGATCTCCCTTGAAGTACCAGTAAGTACGACCGTCCATTGAGTAGTCGAGCATTGGCGGTACCTGGAATTCGGAGGAGAAATAATACACGCTTTGACTATAGTCCTATTAACCGTGGATTTTATTTTTTTCGCAACATATAATTATAAACATTCATAAAGATATACATTATATAGTATGACCAGAAATTGAGAATTTGAAGATTTAAGTTTTGTATTTTTGTCACTCAGTACTCACGTATAAAACATGAATATTACATGTCAAAACATTGATTACAGAACAGTCTCGTTTCCTATTTACTTGGCTCTGTCCTATTGTGCAGCTTAATGCGATAACCAGTACAGTATTTTTAGACTATGTCATTTAACTGGATGCATAAATATTAATCAGTGTGATCTGATAAGCCTACGCAGTTGTATATTGCAACACTAAGTTCTTTCTAATCCTAGTAAATATGTCGTACGGCGTACATATCGTACAGCGAGCTCTGATAACCGGAAACCAGGAAATCGTGGAAATATCAAACCGAGACTCTGCCACTAGAAACGTTTAGCGGAGCTCTGGCGGAACTGATATTACATCAACTTCATTCTGCGTTACAGAACTACGTTCAATAAGCGCAACCCTCAACCTCGACATAAATTAGAGAATAAAATTCATTTGTAAATACCATTTTCTTATGAAACAAGGAATTGGAATTCAGTTTGACCAGAGTTGTTTGTGGTGTCAATTTACATATTCACACGAGAAAATTCGGATCGTCTGAAAAGTAGGTCATTTTGTGAATAGTTTAATGAGACTTATGTTTCGGTATGCAGAACTTGACTCCAGATTCAAAGACAGGTGAACAGTTACTACTAGTGTTTTGTCAAGTCAGTATCGGCAGCTATGTGGGCTGACACCTCTTCTTTCACTTCACCAATAATTGTAAGATTTTTTTATTGACACTTTTCTTCAGAAGTCACGAAATATTTTCTGTTGGATTTTAGGCTAGGGCTATAGCTTGGCCAATGTAATAATGCCATATTTTGAGTCCTAATAATGTCATATTTTGAGTCCGACACTTTGAATGCTTTGAACGACGTTTTGCGTCGTTGTGCTGTTGGAAAATTCAAAAATTTCGATAGAACACGTCAGCAGATGGAAGTAGATGTCCCTCGAGGATATATGGGTACCGCTCACTGTTCATATTCCCTTCAAATGCACGGAGGGGCGTAGCCCGTATACCACAGGTATGCTACAACACATGTTAAATTTCGGACTGTACTTTGGGCGCTGCTGCAAAGGTTTTTCAGTTTGTTTGGTCCAGAATTTCAGTGTATTAGGAAACAACCACACCGAACTTTCATCTGACAAAATCACATTGTCCCAGTTAACATTTCTATGCTGTAAGCATCAGTTCAACCTTTGCCCCTCTCGTCCAGGTTTCATGGTCCAGATTCCTCGACTTTTCTGCTGACCTGTTGCATGCAGCTCAGTTCTGTTTCCTTACAGACAACCAGTTCCTCTATCGACTTTTCTGCTGACCTGTTGCATGCAGCTCAGTTCTGTTTCCTTACAGACAACCAGTTCCTCTATCGACTTTTCTGCTGACCTGCTGCATGCAGCTCAGTTCTGTTTCCTTACAGACAACCAGTTCCTCTATCACTCATATCCAGGCATATATTTTCTAAACCCCTTCGTTTGCTTTTAAAAACAAGAATATCAAGCCGCCTTCAAAGACAGTCAATTTTCTGGGCCTACGTGCGCCTCCCTGGTGCTCAGTGCCATACCTACATGTATTTGCAATATTTCAAAATACGATAAACAATGGACAAAGGGATGCCTGTTGTTTTGGGTTTGTTTGCTTTTTTTTTCTTTTTTTTTTTTTTTTTTTTTTTGCTTTTTTCTTTTTAAAAAAAATCACTTTAGCTGATCTGACGTCCTTGTTATAATACTCTAAAACAAACTATATATTGGTGTTCTATTCTGTAATGTGGGCCATGGCCCTGTAACTGAATAAAGATGTCTGTCTGTCAAAATCAACTTTCTCATCTCTAACTCATACTGAGGATCACTGAAAATGTCGTCTGCTAGCAAGGGGACAAAGGGGGATAACGTTTCACAAATTAATGAAAAGGAAAACAGAGTTTTTCTCTTGAATGAAACCAAGCGCTTGATAGCTCGTCAAGGCTGTTTATACTAGAAATCCAATCAAACATATTCCTAAAATTCTCAATAATTTCTGGACATAGTATAAAAAACCCTGTAAAGGTTTGGCTAGGTTTCCAACATTGTCTATCCATGTACATGCATGTTCCCTGGATCAAAGAGGGCCCTTATCATGCTTATATTGTTATCTTTATACTGTTATTATCATTCTTAACACAGTGGTGAGTAGATACAGCTACGAGTGAAGGCTGACAGAAGAGTTAATACCGGGTATCCATCCAGTGCTGGATGAGAGGAGACAAAAGTCGAAAAGTCATTCGCCTAAGGAAACGCCACCTCAATGTGCTTTGAACATAGTGGTAGCAACGAAGCCGTAGACTGACAGCAGAGCTTCAGGTAAGATTAAGCTCATGTGTGTACTCTACTGTACCGTTTGTTTTGTTTGTTTGTTTGTTTTTTTTGAGTCGGTATGATGAATGTTGAGTGTGCTTCATTTTCCGTTACCCACCGTTTTCAAATATACAGTGTTCCCAGAAATTATTGAGAAAATCTTTGTTTTTTTCTAATGATGCTAAGATTGGAAAAAGGGCTTTCACTATGCACTAAGCATACTAAATAAGGGAGACAACTCTTGAAGGCTTAGAAGGCAGCTCATTACGTCAAGAGTTATCTCCCTTGTCTGAGCAGATGGCTTCCTGTGTTGACATGGCAGAATTTACAGCAAGAGAGAAAAGAAAGCTCATTCTAGATGATTTTGAAAGGGGTGAGGCTGATGCTAAAGTGTTAGCTTGTAGACATGGTATTCCTCTGTCTACAGTATACAGAACTTTGAAGAATATTCAAACAGGAACCGGGATAGAGCACAAAGCAGGGGCAGGTCGGCCTAGGAAATTCAGTGTTGTGGATCGCCGAAGACTGGGCAGATTGTGAGTAGGGGCAAATTGAAAAGTGTTAAGAACATCAGAAATGAAATGATTAGCAGAGGAAATCCTCAGGTATGCAATGAAACAGTTAGGCAGGAATTACTTAATTGGGTGAAAAAACGTTGAATTCCCTCGCCGTTGATGAAAGATGCACAAAAGGAAAAACGTTTAAACTGGTGTCTGGCTCATGAAAATCAAGATTGGGATAATGTTTTCTTTTCGGATGAAAGTTCTGTTTGGCTTTTCCCTAATTGTGTGAAAATTTGGACCAAAGATACTGTCAAACCTATCTACCAGCGACCAAAACATAGTCCGAAGTTTCACATGTGGGGTGGCATATCGGCTCGCGGAGTGACGCCATTGTGTGTTTTCACGGGAAACTTGACAAAAGAAAGATACGTTGACATTCTAAATGGTCACCTTCTTCCGACAGCACAAACATTGTATGAAGATGATTGGATTTTCCAGCATGATAATGACCCAATACACACTGCGCGCTACACAAAACAGTGGTTGTCGGGCGAAAATGTTCAAGTTTTAGACTGGTCCAGTTACAGCCCAGACCTAAACCCAATTGAGAATGTGTGGGGAGTCATGAAGGACAGAATAAACCAAAAGGGACTGAGAAATATTGAAGATATGAAGGCCGAGGTGGTCCAATATTGGGATACCCTGTCACACGATTACCTACAAACTTTGATGGGTAGTGTGCCTAGGCGTATTCAGGCATGCGTTGCTGAGGAGGTCTAACAAAGTACTAAAACAAGACTGAGACTGTAAAAGGATGATGTTTTAACATGTTTATGTAAGTAAAACGCCAGAAGTTAATAAACGTAATGAGTTACATGACACAACATGATTCTCAATAATTTCTGGGAATACTATATAGGTATTTCTGTGATTTTCAGCATGTTCTTCCTTATGTCATACCTAATAAAAATCAACTTAAATATCATGGAAATGATTTCATAACAAATTACTAATCCTACACTGACAGTACAACGGTGGTCCTATACCAGCAGTACAACAGTGGTCCTATACCAACAGTACAACGGTGGTCCTATACCAACAGTACAACGGTGGTCCTATACCAACAGTACAGCTTGATAGCAATAGTCGCTTTTATTACGCCAGCGATTTTTATACATTTTTTCCGTACACATATGTTTTGATTTTTTTTTTTTTTTGCATATCAAACATTTGAAACAATTTTTTTTCAATACGTAATTGTAAATTTTTCCAAGCGTCTTGTATCCGGATACGCAGCTTATCTGGACCTCTGAGTGACTGTTTCAGGGGACTTATGGCAGGGTCACCAATCAAAATATTCTGTGTATCCGAAGACAGCTCTGAATATGTTCCCACTGCACCACTTTAACTATGAATGTTTGGCATAACTTTTTCACAGCATATTTTCACATGACTCTTCTATCTGACACATTTTCATACGAATGTTTCGCTTAACTGACTTTCTCACGACAGTTTTACATAATAAGGTTTCACATGACCGTTTCACATATATTTTTCACATGATTATTAAAGCTTTCAAATGAATGTTCCACATAACATATTTTCACAAATGAATGCTTCACATAACATATTTTCACATGACTGTTTGACATATATATTTTCACATGACTGTTTCACACTACATGTTTTCACATGTTTCACATATATTTTCACATGATTGTTAATGTTCTCTAATGAATGTTTCACATGTCATGTTTTCACATGATCGTCAACTTAACGTTGTCAATTGAATACTTCACACAACATATTTTCATATGACTGTTTCACAATATACACTCTTACACAATATATTTTTTCACAGTGTCGTTTTCAAATGAATGTTTCATATAACATACTGGACAAAATAAGTCAGGGATATTAGTATTTTATGACTGATATGTTATCAGTGCGTCAATGAATAAATGCATAATTATTCCTAATTTCAAAGTTTACAAATATCCCTGACTAATTTTGCCCAGCATATTTTCACATGACCGTTTGTCATAATGCATTTTCACATGAATGTTTCACATAACCTCGGATCGGGAAAGACATTAGATTGAAAAATGGCCCATTAAAAATTTGAAGTTAACTATTGATACTATGGCAGTGGCCCATTCTAAATTCAGAAAATGGCTAATAATCCTGAAAATGGCCCGTTGTCAAAGTTCTTTTTCCCAATTCCTGCATAACATGTTTTGACACGATTGTTTCACATGACTGCTGTTCATGTCTCACCTGACTATCACTGGCCGGCACGGTGTATGGTAATTTAGCCGAGGGCACGGAGTTGGCGCCATCGTGCGTCAGAATCCTCCTGATTGCCTCCCCCGTTTTTTGATGGGGCAGGAAGCAGTCGAGTATCGCAGTTACGTGAGGATTGGATGCGGCAAACGACACTTCGAGTGGTCCACCATTAAACAGGAGAAGCACGATAGGCGGTGCTGAAGCCCTTTTACCAATAATACTCGGACCACCCTGAACTGAAACAGCAGAGGAGATACCCACTGAAGCAAAAACGTCATCAGAATTTCACTGTATATTATACTTAGTACACCTGTACACGTGAAGGTTCGGGTTAGAACACTGGCCTTCAGTAATCCATGCTTGTCGTAAGAGGCGACTAAAGGAATCGGGTGGTCAGACTTGGAGTGACACATGTCATCTGTTCCCAACTGCGAATATTAGTTCTCATGCCGATGATCGTTGGAGTGTCTGGTTCAGACTCGATTATCTACAGACCGCCGCCATATAGCTGGAATATTGCTGAGTGCGGCGTAAAACAAAACTCACTCACTTCGCTGCGATTCAGGGAGGCAACAGGTTTCGCCGGGCTTGAAGAGGCCTGAAATTGGGACATGTTAGCCTAGAACATTTTCTTCCCACAGAGGTTGCTTGTCATACCTTCCTACGAACCTCTGTTCTAATACGGCCATATTTCTTGGTTCTCATAAAATCCCTTCGCGGCAAAAAATGGCAGCAGATTTATCTGCCTTTTTATGTCCAATCAGAACATGTGTTACATCGACTTGACAAATGCAAGCAATGTGGAGAAACAAAAAATGACATGACTGAGTTCAGTCTAGAAGAAACATTTAAGTATGGCGCTCGGGAAGAGATTCTAGTTTTCAGGATGCATCCGGAAATTACCGAGATCTTTCGAACGATCGCTTTTGAAACGATGTCGCTGATTGCACTACTAAACCTGATTGCCTCCAATCACGAGTCTTGAACACTCGCACCATGAAAGGGTCGTGTTAGAACAGAGGTTACGTAGGAAGATGTGACAAGGAACCATTGTGGGAAGAGAATGAGCTTAGAAAGGCCCTGAGTTCTTTTTAGCTTTGAAAAGGCCCTAATCGCCAGTGATTTGCCCTTAAAGACTCTATACTTAACAAAGCTTGTAAAGTTACGAGTTTTACAGGAAACTAATACATGATTAAACACCATCGCAAAACAGTGAAGCAAAGAGTGTTTTCCCTTTGATGGCCAGTCCCACATTTGACCAATCTTGTGTGTACTGAACTACTAATGTGTTATATTTTTCTATAGTTCCTTACAATTGTTGACTGAGCCCCGGAAAACCCATAAAAGGCCCCAAACGTGATGGCTTGATAGTTTGTACGAACCTTGGACAACATATTGTTTGTCTGTTGCTTAGCGACACACTTCCAGCTAAGCGAGGGGCTGTGGGGTAGCCTAATGGCTAAAACGTTCGCTCGTCACGCCTAAGACCCGGGTTCGATTCCCCACATGGGTACAATGTATGAAGCTTATTTCTGGTGCCCTGCCCCCCACCCCCCACCCCCATAGCAGATAGATTGTTGTAGGGATATTGTTAAAAGCTGCATAAAACCTTACTCAGTTACTCACTCTAGCTCAGCTGGCAGGAAAAATACAGTATGGGCATGCAGGTTGAATTCGGGTGGGTGGGTGGGTGGGTTTGGTGGGTTTGGACTATTTCTCATAACAGTCGTAGACAATACACTTGTTATTACTTAACGACATAATCATCGGTTATCGATGACGTAATTCGTACCATGGCTGACAACGGCCTTGAGAAGGTCCAGCTGATGTCCAGGCAAGCCTGTACTGTGGCGGTCGTGAGTTTCTCGTTCCAGGGTCTGACCTGAGATAATAAAGTTCACATATACTGACATTCAAAAGAAAGTACACAGTTTTTGCTTTAGGATTACTGGTTAAGATATGTGCTGTAATGCACACACAATAAATAAATAAATAAATAAATAAATAAATAAATAAATAAATAAATAAATAAATAATAAATAAATTTCTTATGTACGAACCGCCTCCGTTAGAGCGTCCCTCCAGGCCGCGTCGCATCAACACGCCGTGCTTTTTGGCGCTCGGCATTATACAGTTTGTACAACAAGAACTGCTTGACACATGATGTGTCTGAGTTGGATATTCATGCTTTTCTGTTGTGTGGTATAACACTGAACTAGCACCATCATGCCAACGGTTTAACTTCACCTTCTTTTGTGCGTCAGTTCAGTCAGACTTACTGTTGTTGTCATTGCCAGTATCATATACACAACAAAAAAGGTTAAGGACCTCCCTAACCTTCAATATTTATCTGTTATGTGGATCATATTATGAACTATTAAATACTTTGATACTGAATTGGTGTAGTCCTTAATGTTTTTGTGTTGAGTATATTTTACTCGTAAACTTGCCTCCTCCAAGACAAAGGAATATCGCATCGACACCATTAAGAGCATTGACGACGCTATGGCTGTCGAGGTGTTGGCAGTTCACGTCGTTGCAGCCAGCGGCAGTGCTGACGTGATGGGCTAATTGTTTCAACCCATCGAGAGCACTTTCCACGTATTTTCCATCTGTCCATGCGGCATAGTCTCCCGTGAGTTCCGTTTTATTGTCAGACATGGGGCCGATGACCTAGGCAGATGTCAAGGTCAAGGTCATCTTTAGTACTCTACGTTTGACAAAAACCTCATCTGATAAAAAACCCAAACTCATATAACAGCATACTAGCGTAGTAATCGTAGTAGTAGTAGTAGCAGCAGTAGTAGTAGCAGCAGTAATCGTAGTAGTAGTAGCAGCAGTAATCGTAGTAGTAGCAGCAGTAATCGTAGTAGTAGTAGTAGTAGCAGTAGTAGTAGCAGCAGTAGTAGAAGTGGTGGTAGTAGTAGTAGCAGCAGCAGTAGTAGTAGCGGTAGTAGTAGCAGCAATAGTAGTAGTAGTAGTAGTAGCAGCAGCAGCAGCAGCAGTAGTACTTCCCCTCCACCTGACCCTCCAATTCTCTCACTTTTTCTCTCAATCAGGGATCAGAGCAGATGTTCAAAGGTCAAAGTACATGTTGCAACTACACATCGGCCATAAATACTCATGGAAACAAATAAGGGAACATATGAAAGTACAAGTGTTCCCTTTATGTATTTCCAAAATTCCACTCACAGTGCTATGTATTCCTTGTGAAGAAACCTGATAAAGAGTAAAGGAACACTTGTACTTTCATGTGTTTCCTTATTTGTTTCCAGGGGTATATATTGAGTGCTAGAGGAACGTTGTATAAACATTTAAAACTACAAAATCATGTCAATAGTCATGAGACACATATGTACACATGGTAAACGGTACTGCGACACCGTGAAGGGGAATTCTCCAGACAGTAAATTAATTGAAGTTCGTGTATGTACCTTTGCTGTGGTAAATGGTAACATATTAATACTATGAAATATCAGATGCTGCGATTCTTTTTTTCCATGAGTATAGTTCTAATATACCATTCTGTATATTCTGTATTTGTACATTCTAGAGAACAGGAAGTTGAGATAACAGAGTGGTCCTCAGTGTTAACGACGACGACGGCGGCGGTGATGATGATGATGATGATGATGATGATGATGGCGTGAGCAATCATGCATGGCACACAATACTCACGGCTATTTTATTCAGTTTATTTCTGATAGGAAGATAGTTGTTCTGGTTCTTCAACAGGACAAAGCTCTTCATGGCTGCCTCGAGGGCAATGGCGATATGGTCCTTCGTCAACACGTCATTGTTTATGGACAACTTGTTGTAGGGGTTCATGCTGGGAGGGTCAAAGTCCCCCAACTTCATTCGTGTTTTGATCAATGGCTTCATCTGGTCCCGGACAAACTTCTCAGATATCTTCCCTTGCTTGACTGCATCAGCTGCAATAGTGGGAAAACGTGGCTGTGAAAGAGTGATTGAGTGAATTGGGTTTTACGCTGCCTTTAGAAACATTCCAAATGGGCTTCAAACACTGTGGGGAATCGAACCTGAGCGTGACGAGCGAACGCTTTAACCAGGCTCCCCACCTCCTCCATCAATGTACACGCAGAAGCTCAAGGTTATTGCTTGATAATCAACGGTTATCGCTTCAACAGAGGGGGTAGAACAGGCCTTCAGCAACCCATGCTTGTCACAAAAAGAGACTATGCTTGTCGTAAGAGGCGACTAACGGGATCGGGTGGTCAGGCTCGCTGACTTGGTTGACACATGTCACCTGTTCCCAATTGTGCAGATAGATGCTCATGTTGTTGATCACTGGATTCTCTTGTCCAGACTCGATTATTTACAGATCGCCGCCATACAGCTGGAATATTGCTGAGTGCGGGGTGCGTAAAACTCACTCACTCACTCACGCTTCATCAGCAGCGTGTAGTTCTTCCTTAGCACTGTTAAATCTTAATCATCAACAACTATCACTTAATCATCAACGGTGATCGCTTAATCATCAACAACTATTGCTCTATCATCAACGGTGATCACTTAATCATCAAGAACTATTGCTCTATCCTCAACGGTGATCGCTTAATCATCAAGAACTATGGCTCTATCATCAACGGTGATCGCTTAATCATCAACAACTATGGCTCTATCATGAACGGTGATCGCTTAATCATCAACAACTATGGCTCTGTCATCAACGGTGATCGCTTAATCATCAAGAACTATGGCTCTATCATCAACGGTGATCGCTTAATCATCAACAACTATGGCTCTATCATCAACGGTGATCGCTTAATCATCAAGAACTATTGCTCTATCATCAACGGTGATCGCTTAATCATCAAGAACTATGGCTCTATCATCAACGGTGATCACTTAATCATCAACAACTATGGCTCTATCCTCAACGGTGATCGCTTAATCATCAAGAACTATGGCTCTATCATCAACGGTGATCACTTAATCATCAAGAACTATTGCTCTATCATCAACGGTGATCACTTAATCATCAAGAACTATCGCTTTATCATCAACGGTGATCGCTTCATCATCAACAACTATTGCTCTATCATCAACGGTGATCGCTTAATCATCAACAACTATGGCTTTATCATGAACGGTGATCGCTTAATCATCAACAACTATCGCTCTATCATGAACGGTGATCGCTTAATCATCAACAACTATGGCTCTATCATCAACGGTGATCACTTAATCATCAACAACTATGGCTCTATCCTCAACGGTGATCGCTTAATCATCAAGAACTATGGCTCTATCATCAACGGTGATCACTTAATCATCAAGAACTATTGCTCTATCATCAACGGTGATCACTTAATCATCAAGAACTATCGCTTTATCATCAACGGTGATCACTTAATCATCAACAACTATGGCTTTATCATCAACGGTGATCACTTAATCATCAACAACTATGGCTTTATCATCAACGGTGATCACTTAATCATCAACAACTATTGCTCTATCATCAACGGTGATCGCTTAATCATCAAGAACTATGGCTCTATCATCAACGGTGATCGCTTAATCATCAACAACTATGGCTTTATCATGAACGGTGATCACTTAATCATCAAGAACTATCGCTTTATCATGAACGGTGATCGCTTAATCATCAACAACTATGGCTTTATCATCAACGGTGATCACTTAATCATCAACAACTATGGCTTTATCATCAACGGTGATCACTTAATCATCAACAACTATTGCTCTATCATCAACGGTGATCGCTTAATCATCAACAACTATTGCTCTATCATCAACGGTGATCGCTTAATCATCAAGAACTATCGCTCTATCATGAACGGTGATCGCTTAATCATCAAGAACTATGGCTTTATCATGAACTGTGATCGCTTAATCATCAACAACTATTGCTCTATCATGAACGGTGATCGCTTAATCATCAACAACTATCGCTCTATCATGAACGGTGATCGCTTAATCATCAAGAACTATGGCTTTATCATGAACGGTGATCGCTTAATCATCAACAACTATTGCTCTATCATCAACGGTGATCGCTTAATCATCAACAACTATGGCTCTGTCATGAACGGTGATCGCTTAATCATCAACAACTATTGCTCTATCATCAACGGTGATCGCTTAATCATCAAGAACTATGGCTTTATCATGAACTGTGATCGCTTAATCATCAACAACTATGGCTCTATCATCAACGGTGATCGCTTAATCATCAACAACTATGGCTTTATCATGAACGGTGATCGCTTAATCATCAACAACTATGGCTCTGTCATCAACGGTGATCGCTTAATCATCAACAACTATGGCTCTGTCATGAACGGTGATCGCTTAATCATCAACAACTATTGCTCTATCATCAACGGTGATCGCTTAATCATCAACAACTATTGCTCTATCATCAACGGTGATCGCTTAATCATCAACAACTATGGCTCTGTCATGAACGGTGATCGCTTAATCATCAACAACTATTGCTCTATCATCAACGGTGATCGCTTAATCATCAACAACTATGGCTCTGTCATGAACGGTGATCGCTTAATCATCAACAACTATGGCTTTATCATGAACGGTGATCGCTTAATCATCAACAACTATGGCTCTATCATCAACGGTGATCGCTTAATCATCAACAACTATGGCTCTATCATCAACGGTGATCGCTTAATCATCAACAACTATGGCTCTGTCATGAACGGTGATCGCTTAATCATCAACAACTATGGCTCTGTCATGAACGGTGATCACTTAATCATCAACAACTATGGCTCTGTCATGAACGGTGATCGCTTAATCATCAACAACTATGGCTCTGTCATGAACGGTGATCACTTAATCATCAACAACTATGGCTCTGTCATGAACGGTGATCGCTTAATCATCAACAACTATGGCTCTATCATCAACGGTGATCGCTTAATCATCAACAACTATGGCTCTGTCATGAACGGTGATCGCTTAATCATCAACAACTATGGCTCTGTCATGAACGGTGATCACTTAATCATCAACAACTATGGCTCTGTCATGAACGGTGATCGCTTAATCATCAACAACTATGGCTCTGTCATGAACGGTGATCACTTAATCATCAACAACTATGGCTCTGTCATGAACGGTGATCACTTAATCATCAACAACTATGGCTCTGTCATGAACGGTGATCACTTAATCATCAACAACTATGGCTCTGTCATCAACGGTGATCGCTTAATCATCAACAACTATGGCTCTGTCATGAACGGTGATCACTTAATCATCAACAACTATGGCTCTGTCATGAACGGTGATCGCTTAATCATCAACAACTATGGCTCTGTCATGAACGGTGATCGCTTAATCATCAACAACTATGGCTCTGTCATGAACGGTGATCGCTTAATCATCAACAACTATGGCTCTGTCATGAACGGTGATCGCTTAATCATCAAGAACTATGGCTCTATCATGAACGGTGATCGCTTAATCATCAACAACTATGGCTCTATCATCAACGGTGATCGCTTAATCATCAACAACTATGGCTTTATCATGAACGGTGATCGCTTAATCATCAACAACTATGGCTCTATCATCAACGGTGATCGCTTAATCATCAACAACTATGGCTCTATCATCAACGGTGATCGCTTAATCATCAACAACTATGGCTCTGTCATGAACGGTGATCGCTTAATCATCAACAACTATGGCTCTATCATCAACGGTGATCGCTTAATCATCAACAACTATGGCTCTATCATCAACGGTGATCGCTTAATCATCAAGAACTATGGCTCTGTCATGAACGGTGATCGCTTAATCATCAACAACTATGGCTCTATCATCAACGGTGATCGCTTAATCATCAAGAACTATGGCTCTATCATCAACGGTGATCACTTAATCATCAACAACTATGGCTTTATTATGAACGGTGATCACTTAATCATCAACAACTATGGCTCTATCATGAACGGTGATCACTTAATCATCAACACTTACCCCTTCCGCATCAACGTTTATTACGCCATCATAAAAGTCTATTGCTTTATCATCAACAGTTATCGTTTTATCAACAGTTATTGCTTTGTCATCAGTGGTTATCACTTCTTCATAAACGTTTATCGCGTCATAATCAAGAATTATTGCACTATCATCATCAGTTCTCGTTTTGTCATCCACGGTTATCGTTTTTCATAAACGTTTATCGCGTCATCATCAACAGTTATTGCTTATCATCAACAGTTCTTGCTTTGTCGTCAAAATTTATTATCGCATCATCCTCAACGGTTATCGCTTCCTCATCAACAGTTATCGTATCATCCTCAACAGTCATCGCTTCATCATCAGCGGTCATCACTTGGTCATCAACGGTTATCCCCCCTCATCAATAATTATAGCTTCTTCATCAACGGTCATTGCTTCATCATAATCAGTTAGTCCTACCACGTCAATACTTGTTCTCTGTCAGGTTCAACTGAATTTGGACAGCTACATCACATGGATACGCCTATGACCAGGGGTTCGATGGGTACAGTGTTTGAAAAACATTTCTGGTGTCCCCCACTGTGATATTGCTGGAATATTGCTAAAAACGGAGTTAAACTTTAATTCACTCACTCATTCACTCACTTTGACACCTACTATTCTGACATTGCATACGATGTTTAATACCATCCATTATCATTAATCTTGTCGTTTTGAAAAAAACGGTCAATATCATTTTGAACCAAATGCAAAACACCAAGATTGTCCCTTGTCTTCCCATCTCACTTTATCGGCCCTGAATGTTCTTTCCCGACGTGTGAAAAAAACGTGTCCAATCCTGGTGTCCCTCGCCGTGGTATTGCTTGAGTATTACAAAAGGCGGCGTCAAATAATACTCACACTTTCTCACTCACCTAACGTCAGATACACTCTATCAGAGTCTCTTTCCACTTCGATGTTACAACCAGCCTTCAGGCAGGCCACCGCGGCCTCCATCTTGGTCTTGAAGTAATGGCGTTTCGTGATCATGCTCTTGATCTCGCCCGAGTCAGCTATTATGTAGCCGTCGAAGTTCCACTCCCCTCGGAGGATGTCGGTGAGGATGTTCTTGTTGGCACACGCCGGGACGCCGTTGACGCTGTGGGGGATATACTCATGGTCAAAAGTCATGCAACATATTGAAATATGCTCAGTACATATTTCATACTAGGAAGGATTGCTTAGTAGGATCGATTCATTTCGGGTTTATCGTCTCTTTCATCACATCTAAAAGATGCAGTCACCAGTTTTCGGAAACACAAACGGAGCATCCTGTCTTGTTAAAGGGATGGAACTCTGCTCAGCTTAATGTAGTGGCTTATGGTTGCAACAACACAACCATTACAATGTTTTATCCTACATCTCGTAAAGAATTTGAGATGATGGTAAAATACAGTTAATGAAATGTATCCAGTGTTCTGAGAGGGTTGTCATTAAATATTCGTCCAACACAGGTGTGTGATGTAGCCAATATATACTTACAGGTTATAGGAACAGATTAGGCTGGACGCTCCTGCCTCGACACATCTCCTGAACGGTGGGAGGAAATACGTTCTGAAGTCGCGTGTGCTCACCTGGTCCAACACGAACAGTTCAGGTTTGTCATATCCCTTCATTTATAAACCGTTACACTCATCTATATCCCTTCATTTATAAACCGTTATACTCATCTATATTCCTTCATTTATAAACCGTTATACTCATCTATATTCCTTCATTCTCAGACACTTTAGGAAGACCAGGGTTGGAATTGGTTTGTTGTAAGTGTCGACAAACGCGATCGAGTGTTCAGGTTCGCTGATATGGTTGACATACGTCATCGTATCCAAACTGTACCGATCGAAGCTCATGCTCTAACTCAATTCTCAAAAGGATATACCTGCTCTAAACTCGATTGTCGTCAGACTCGATTATTTACAGACTGCCGACATCCAGCTGGAATATGGACGAGTGTGGTGTTAAAAAACTTTTATCTATCCACGTTTCGTATGGGTCCTGCTTGTCTAGAAAGCTCAAGTGGCTACAAGCAAACGATTTAGATTCTTCAGGAACTGGTGGCGCCATTAGACGGATACACACATATGCCGAAGACGTTCAAAGATTCTTTCACGGATTCTTTCAAAGATGGTGCATCAAAAACGATTTGTGAACTGGTAGATTGACCCGATGGAATTGTAACCTTTTCTAAGCTTCCCGTGTGACATATAAATATTCATTCCTGTTTTATGTTGTTTATTTTTTTTTTTTCATATTCATTTTCAATATTCAGGAATTTATTCGAATCGATCATGAAGTTCCAGTCAAAAGAAGGAATTCACAAATTCATTAAAAACAAATACCACATGTGTATTCGATAGTGATATACATGTATCTGATACGATAATATATACTGAACAGAAAAGAAACGCAACGCTGCTTTTGTCAAGTTTTTAAAAAGATGACATAAAATTGAAAGCTTACTTTTTTAGATTTTTTAGATTTTTCGAAAATTGCGTTTCTTTTGCTGTTCAGTTTAGTTGCATGTATTTTTATTTATTTATTTATTTATTGTTTTTGTTTTTGTTTTTGACTTTTCGTCTGTTGTGTTTCGGCTATTGGCAGGTTACCTTTTAATAACGTTTATAGGAATAAGGTCACTACTTGATGTATATCTTCTGTTGTCCTGGAATACGATCACACCCACATTACACAACAATCCAAGATTGGGGTTATCTATCCAAATTCTTTATCCGAAGCGTTCAGATTCCAGCTGTGGAACAGTGTGGTATGTACTCTCAGTCGGTCACTGCCATCCAGATATTTCCATGCCACATAAATTGATTGTAAAACAGCCTCACTTTCAAACAGCCCATTCTTTTGTCGCAAGGTACGTGGAAATCTCCAGGTGTATACACTGCTTTCTGTCTGAGAATACAGCCCCTACTCAGGGCTGACTAACATACCAAGCAACCATGAGAGATGCATATTAAAGCGAGAATCTAGTCACGGGGACAACATTTGCTGCCAAATTAGAACAATTGCTGACGCAATTATTTGGATAAATTAAATAAAATTAAATCAGATTAATTAAATTAGTGAAACAAAATAGAATAGAATAAACTTACATTAATGAAACAAAAATAAAACAGAATAAACTTAAATTAATGAAGCAAAATAAAATAAAACAAAATAAGACATAAATAAAATCGACCAAAATTTATAAAATACAAATAAAAATAAAATAAGAATGTGAATGAATTTATGTAACAACATGAAACATGAAAATCAAATATAATACACAAAAAAAATAAATAAAAAAATAAGACAGAAAAAAGTCAGATAAGTTTGAAAGAAGAGGGCTAAAATCTTATGATTAATTTCTTGTGGCCTAACTGGAATTTAGTTGCCATGAGATACTTTCAAGATAGGCCACGACATACCCTAAAAAACAGGACAGCAGTCGCAAAGATATAGCAAGTCTCACCTTGGGGTCATATTCGTGTCTGTTCACGGGCCAGTCTTCAGGTCCCCCTGACAGGATGTAATGTTTGCAACCAGCGCTGGTCCTCAAGTAACGGTGGTCCTTTCCATGGAGGCCCTTTACGTGGACGTAGCCGAGCTCGCCGACGTGAAACGGGTCCTCCCCGAATGTCTCCTGAGTGAGTGAATGAGTGAGTATTGTTTGTCAGAACCTTTAGCAATATTCCAGCAATACCACGATGTGGTACACAAGAAATGGGCTCTAAACGTTGTACCCATGTGGGGAATCGAACTCGAGTATTCAGCTTTAACCATTAGGCTAACCCACATCCCCGGAATGGAATGGTAGTACCAATTCCAAACATGAGATTTCATGTTGAGAGAGTGGAAACGGAGTACAAGCATCAATTCTGCATTAATTCGGTCGTTGCTCCTGATCAGACTACACTGACGTTAAAACAGAAGTACAAAACTCGTCAGGCGCACAGCAAGTAGAGAGTATTGAGGGCTTGTCCAACCTTTCAAGTAAATATCAGGTGAATGCTCGGCTTTTGTCTATAATGGTAGATCCGCTAGTGCTTTGTAAGTAAAATTTTGTTTCTAAGTCACAATCCAAAAAACATCTTCAAAGTGTCCTTTGTGTTGGTTAATACAGTCCCAAAACACCACATGTGCACTAGCAATGGCTTTCTCAAATCGGCGCAAAACACGCTGGCTATCCTACAAACAAAACTTAACAAATCATTGATGTTTCTTATCCTCTTTTTGTAGTACGTTTCACCCACAAATCGGTACTCTTTATATTTTACATTCAGTCTAAGATCTGTCACAGATAGTGTCCAAACAATGCGTGTGTAACTGCGTGTCTTGAGTGATGACCTTGAGTGATGAAGTTTTAGAACGCGGCTTCATTTATTTGTTTGTCTATTGCAACACAACACTATTTCATGTAAACTGACATTCACCCTTGTTGGTTTGCATCATGTACACAACAGTCGTGTAATCTTTTTAAGATAACAAGTTATAAAAATACTCCCAAAGCGCCAGATGTGTACTTTCTTTTGTACGTCAGTATTTACGACGGCGCTGTGTGTAAATAACGTTTCCAGACAAGCCACTTAGATTTCAATAGCAACCTCCAAGTCGGGTACTATGATACCAGTTTATCCGTACCGACCTAGTGGTGAAGTTATGGGTCCTTTCCGGCAAACATATTCTGCTTGAGACCCTAACAGATGCAGATGTCCAGCAAAGACGAGGTCCAACTTCCCAAAGCTTCACAACTTTCTTCCACAACTCCAAACATCAAATCAGCATGTTGTCATATCATGTCAGTCTTACGAATATACACAGTCATAAAAATATTGTTTTCCAAAGTCAATCGTCAGTATAGTGCTGTATTTATGGAATCTCTTAAACTACCAACGTCAATGACAATATCCCTCCGCAGGCTAGCTCAGTGATTATGGCGTTGGCACTTAATGTGGAAGACTCAGAATTGATTCCCCACATCGGGAGTCCATTTCTTGTGTAATGGGTGGTGAGATAGCCTAATGATTAAAGAGTACTCTCGTCACTCCAAATATCCGGTTCGATACCCCACATGGCTATAATGGGTAAAGTCCATATATGGTGTCACTCTCCGTGATATTGCTGGATTATTGCTAAAATGGTCGTGAAACTATACTCACTCACTCACTCACTCACTCACTCACTCTCAAATATTACGGATTGCTAGAGATATCCACATTAACCTTTAGCCTGCTGAATTAATTTCAGCATAAGGCGCTAATAAGAGGGTGGGTGATTTCAAACACTCAGTGCGTCACTAAAGAAGGGACAACTGAAAAAGTATTCAGCTCATTAATACTACATACAAAAATAAACATTATTATCAAAAAATATCCAGATAATTTCAAACGTACAGATATTAATTACAAGACAAACATAAACAGAGTAAATTTTCCTGAATTTACCTGAATTACTCGATTGGTAGCCGGATGCGTTTTATATTAGGAACCGTATAAATTGTCCAATTATCGCAAACTGATTTCAATATTCTTACTACTGATATTTCATAAGTATCTGACTTAAATTTCGTATATTTGTATCGGCAAATATCCGCGCGACGACAAATTAAAAAATAATTCTGAAAAAAAATAATCGAAAACGTTCGTCGTAAACAAATCATATTTTCGATGTCATGACAGGTCTGACTGAAATGGCACTATTACGTTTATTTAAACGTGTCATGTAATGAAAATAGCAGAATAAAATACATGATTCATAAGCATTCATGAGTGCAAATATCAAGTGTTATGGTTCATTAATCTTTGCACAAACCCACAAAAAGACGGTGTTAAATCGTGTTACGCATACGAAAAAACAAACATGGCGCGCTTCGTCCAACTCCTACATAAAATATAGCTGTTTTGGTCAGAAGAAAGATTACAGAACTCTTCTGTGTAAGACCTGGTGAAAGAGGGAGAATTTCTCATTCTACAAGTGTTCCATGTATCATTTTCCGTTTAGTATGACGAAAGACAGACGAAAATTAAGATCGTGAAATCTAACTTGTTTTCTAGTAAGTGCAAAGGTCACCGGATGTGATGTCACAGACGGGGATTGCTTGATGAAATTCATTCGCTATTGAATATGAACAGAAAAGTTGGAGATATTTCGCCTGAATTTAGCACAAATAACTGTTTAAAGTGATTAATCAGAGCTCATAGAATTTTCTTGGTGTATTTTTGACTATATAATTTGCACATAGCCGAACCAGTTTGACCTTGTATGCTCCCGTGACCCGGAAACAGTAGTCGATCAACACTGCAGATGCAAGTTTTTCAGTATCTTTTATTTGAATTTTTATTCATATTAGGCACATTACTTTATTGTCCACTGAATATAAAGATAGCAAAGATATAATTGTGATGCATGTTGATCCCAGCTTATTGTTTTTTTCACATGGTCCAACACAGAAACGTGTACAAATATCATTCTCAACAACAGGTGCGCGGATATGGGCGTGGCATTTGTGTTTCAAAATAACATTCATGCTTTTCTTTTTATGACGATGTAGTGTAGTAAGAACTGCAGTATACATGTTTTATAAACAAAAATATATTTTCAGTTCTAGTTTCACATGAAATCGGAGATGATTTGATAAAAATTGCGTTCATATTACATGATTGGGAAAATTATATGTCTCACTTTAGAACAAGTTGAATTACATTCATAATTTTATGCAATGAATTAACGTTCTTGATGAATAATTACGATAGATTTGTCAATGCTTTATGTTTCATAACTGGTTACAACTTTAAATCTTTTCATATACTTTAATATGTTAAATGATAATAATATGACAATTATTTTTCTCTCTCAAATAGACAAAGGCAAAGACACTTAAAATCTGTCAATGCATTTGCAACGTGTAAATAACCAAATTTTAATTAATGTCTTTCAGTAATGTGGAAAGCTGACAGTTTTGCACAATTTTTTATTACAACTACATGTATGCCATAAAATATATGGATAGAAGTTACAAATTATTTTGTGTATTTTATTTCTTCATAATATCGTGCCAAAATGTACATCAAATACAAATGGGTGATGAGTTATTTTTGTTTTCAACAGTACCACTTTGTTTGCTGAATTATTTTGAATCGCACATGACAAATAATGTCATTTATGTTGTTGAAGTAACAGTACATGTAAATTTATCGGAAAATGTTATCATTTGATAAAAAAGAAACCATATACATATAAGAAGTTATATTGTCTCTGGTGAAAGTAAACAGGCTTCATATTCTGTAAATATATATTATTCTACCTTATTGTCTTTTCCTGGGTTTAGGAACAATGTCACAATATGAAATGGGTCTAATGAACTTTCAAGGATTGTTTCTGTTTGCTGAAGTGTCTGATGGTGATATACTCCAATTATTTAGTGTTCAATAGCCTAAACCATCATGAAACAAGAAACATGAAGAACAGTCCTCCTTGAATAACAAAATGCCAAGGACTGAGCAGTCTTCCGTTAAAGATCTGGAAGCATTTGATTTATATGTCTTTGCCATATACACACGGCAATGAAAAAAAATCCAAATTGAAATCTTAAAGAATAGCTCCAAACTGGACAACAAAAACCACTCACTGCAGAGCTCAGTATTAGGAAAAAAGAAATTTACTTGCCACCACATGATTACCTTGATGCCAAAGACTAACATAGGTTGCACCTCCTACTCAACACTTAATTATATTCCATATTCAAAACATCACTACGACAAAATTATTCTAGGTCTGGTATGATAATTTCATATTACTTCATGAAATTTCATCACAAGAAAAAAATGAGTCTGTCTTTCGATCACTGTCAGTGTAATCACTGCTCCAAGAGTTTGGATCATCAGTCTGTTTCCCAGATGAAGTCTGTTTTAACAGTAAAATATGAACATAGACAGTGTGCAAGTAGGTAAAAAGTATGGCCATAAACATGAGGTACATTTTGCAGTTCAGATTGCACTAGTGCAATATCTAAAAGCTGTATGGAACCACGGACTGAGCCACATGACATGATTTTTTTTATACAAATATGCACACACGTCAAACAATTTGATCTGAAACATTACCTGCATTATACTGGGCAGAATTAACTCCGAAAGCTCTGCTGTTTGGAGTAACAAAATAATTTCAATTTTGCTCCAAATTCGTGAACAAAAGATGTGATGTTTAGCTGTTTTAATGTCTAAAATAAATACTGATTCACAAAGACGATGACAGTTGTTTTCTAAGCAGTAATTAATTTTTATGAAATACATTTACTGTACGTTACATTCTCACACTAGCTCTGGTTTCGTTCGTTTCTGCAAAAGGAAAAATGATTTTTTTTTCATGACATCTTCAATCATCAAAATTGTACTTCTTGTGACGATATACACAGAATATTCTGTTATTGTTACGACACACTGACCATTTATATGCCTCCCCGTGTCAGAACATTCTTTGAAAAAAATAGACCGCGAAAATCATCGACTTCGGATTTGCTAAACTAAAGATCAACACATCGACGGCTAACTTCAGGAGAAATACTACAACACAAGCAACAAATGACAACTGCTATTGAACACAACTAACAGTAAATGACCGAGAATGACTGAAAGGTAATTCTGGTGTATAGTATGGATCTTACGGGAATTTGAATCAGTTTAGAAAATGTATCAATGGTCGTTTTCCAACTCGTTCACATTTTACTTCCACGAGTGCCATCCCGTGTACGTGCTTCCGGTTTCATCAAGGGTGGGTACAATTACAAATATTGTGATACCGTTTCATGATCTGCATTATATAGGTATTGAGTCGTTTTCTTTCAATGTTTATGTGTTCAGATTCTGCGTATGAACGCATATTTTCCAACATCCTTCGTATCTTGACACTTAGAAAGACCGCGAGTTTGGCCACGCCCTTTCGGGTCACCTACGGCTGTCAACTTTGTGGATGTTGGAAGGTTTATCAAACCAAATCAAAATAAAATCGCTAAATCTGGTAATTTCTGTGCAGAGGCAATAACATTTACCTATTCACACCGTGTAATTAATTCCAGATAAAATAATTGGATATGTCAAAAGGATGGCACATTTTCTTCGGCATCACGATACATGTGGAGTTGTTTGTTTACCGCCGTTGCCATGATCGTTTCTATTCGTCCAATCGATGATATAACATTGAGATTGGTTTTGTTTATATTTATTTGAGCCGAAAGTTACTAATTTTTAGAAAATGGGAAACTTATGAGCTTTCTCTTCGTCAAGGAACAAAAAAATATCGACTAAACTATCAAAAAATATTTCATTATGAAGAAAATATTAGACTGGGTACCACACGGCGTGGTGCGCTGGAAGTCAACAATGGCCGTTATTTTCGACTGCGTGCCGAGAAATTCGGCGATCTCATTTTTAATTCGCGGGCGTTTCGTTTTAAGGTATATAAACGTATTGAACATTACATATTTAAAAAAGTGAGAATTAGCACATTCCATACATAATTCATATGACACGTAAATCCGACTCGTTGAATAATTATTGCAAGTTTTATTTGGAGATGTCATTATCCTGCACTCCTGTCGAATGGGTTCGACGGTAGATCTAGCATTGAGAGGATTAACCTTTAGCCTGCTGAATTAATTTCAGCATAAGGCGCTGAGAAGAGGGTGGGTGATTTCAAACAGTCGGTGTGTCACTAAATAAGGAACAACTGAAAAAATATTCAGCCCATTAATACTAGATAGAAAAATAAACATTATTATCAAAAAATATCCAGACAATTTCAAACGTACAGATATTAATTGCAAGACAAACATAAATAAAGTAAATTTTATTGAATTTAACTGAACTGCTCGATTGACAGCCGGATGCATTTTATATTAGGAGCCGTATAAATTGTTCAATTATCGCAAACCGATTTCAATATTCTTACTACTGATATTTCATAAGTATCTGACTTTAATTTCGTATATTTGTATCGGCAAATATCCGCGCGACGACAAATTAAAAATTAATTCTGAAAAAAATAATCGAAAACGTTCGTCGTAAACAAATCATATTTTCGATGCCATGACAGGTCTCACTGAAATGGCACGATTACGTTTATTTAAACGTGTCATGTCATGAAAATAGCAGAATAAAATACATGATTTATAAACATTCATGAGTGCAAATTTCAAGTGTTATGGTTCAATAAGTTTTGCACAAACCCGCAAAAAGACGGTGTTAGATCGTGTTACACGTACGAAAAACAAACATGGCGCGCTTCGTCCAACTCCTTTATAAAATATAGCTTTTTTAGTCAGAAGAAATATTACAGAACTCTTCTGTGTAAGACCTGGCGAAAGAGGGAGCATTTCTCATTCTACAAGTGTTCCATGTATCATTTTCCGTTTAGTATGACGAGAGACATATGAAAATTAAGATCGTGAAATCTAACTTGTTTTCTAGTAAATGCAAAGGTCACCGGATGTGATGTCACAGACAGGGATTGTCTGAGGAAATTCATTCGTTATTGAATATTAACAGAAAAGTTGGAGATATTTCGTCTAACAAACCCAACTTTAGCACAAATAACTGTCTAAAATGATTAATCAGAGCTCATAGATTTTTCTTGGTGTATTTTTTACTATATAATTCGCAAATAGCCGAACCAGTTTGACCTTGTATGCTCCCGTGACCCGGAAACAGTAGTCGATCAACACTGCCGATGCAAGTTTTTCAGCATCTTTATTTGAATGTTTGTTCATATTAGGCACATTACTCTATTGTCCACTGAATATAATGACAGCAAAGATATAATTGTGATGCATGTTGATCCTAGCTCATTCTGTTTTTTGACATGGTCCGACACAAAAACGTTTACAAACATCATTCTCAACAACAGGTGCGCGGATATGGGCGTGGCATTTGTGTTTCAAAATAACATTCATGCTTTTCTTTTTGTGACGATTTAGTGTAGTAGCAACTGCAGTATACATGTTTTATTAACTAAAATATATTTTCAGTTATAGTTTCACATAACATCGGAGATGATTTGATAAATATTGCGTTCAAATTACATGATTGGAAAAATTATATGTCTCACTTCAGAACAAGTTGAATTACATTCATAATTTTATGCAATAAATTAACGTTCTTGTTGAATAATTATGATAGATTTGTCAATGTTTTATGTTTCATAACTGGTTACAACTTTAAATCTTTTCATATATTTTCATATGTTGATTGATATTAATAATATGACAATTATTTTTCTCTCCAAAATAGACAAGGGCAAAGACACTTAAAGTCTGTCAATGCATTAGCAACGTGTAAATAACCAAATTATAATTAATGTCTTTCAGTAATGTTGAAAACTGACAATTTTACACAATTCTTAAATACAACTACATGTATGCCATAAAATATATGGATAGATGTTACATATTATTTTGTGTATTTTATTTCTTTATAATATCATGCCAAAATGTACATCAAATACAAATGGGTGATGAGCTATTTTTGTTTTCAACAGTACCACTTTGTTTACTGAATTATTTTGAATCGCACATGACTAATGTCATTTATGTTGTTGCAGTAACAGTATATTTATCAGAAAATGTTATCATTTGATAAAAAAAGAAACCATATACATATAATAAGTTATATTGTCTCTGGTGAAAGTAAACAGGCTTCATGTTCTGTAAATATATATTACTCTACCTTATTGTCTTTTCCTGGGTTTAGGAGCAATGTCACAATATCAAATGAGTCTATTGAACTTTCAAGGATTGTTTCTGTTTGCTGAAGTGTCTGATGGTGATACTCCAATTATTTAGTGTTCAATAGCCTAAACCATCATAAAACAAGAAACATCAAGAACAGTCTTCTTTGAATAACAAAATGCCAAGGTCTTTGGTTTAAGATCTGGAAGCATTTGATATATATGTCTTTGTCATATAAGTATTGCAATGAAAAAAATCTAAATTGAAATCATAATGAATAGTTCCAAACTGGACAACAAAAACCACTCACTGCAGAGCTCAGTATTAGGAAAAAAGAAATCTACTTGTCCCTGGTGCCACCACATGATTACCTTGATGCCACAGACTAACACAGGTTGCACCTCCTGCTCAGCACTTAATTATCTGTCACTTGTAGTTTTGATGTTCCATATTCAAAACATCACTACAACAAAATTATTCTAGGTCTGGTATGATAATTTCATATTACGTCATAAAATTTCATCACAAGAAACAAATGAGTCTGTCTTTCAATCACTGTCAGTGTAATCACTGCTCCAAGAGTTTGGATCATCAGTCTGTTATAACAGTAAAATAAGAACATAGACACTTTAAAAAGTATGGCCATAAACATGAGGTACATTTTGCAGTTCAGATTGCACTAGTGCAATATCTAAAAGCTTTATGGAGCCACGGACTGAGCCACATGACATGATTTTTTTTTACACAAATATGCACACACGTCAAACAATTTGATCTGAAACATTACCTGCATTATACTAGGTAGAATTAACTCCGAAAGCTCTGCCGTTTGGAGTAACAAAATAATTTCAATTTTGCTCCAAATTCGTGAACAAAAGATGTGGTGTTTAGCTGTTTTAATGTCTAAAATAAATACTGATTCTCTAAGACGATGACAGTTGTTTTCTAAGCAGTAATTAATTTTTATGAAATACATTTACTGTACGTTACATTCTCACACTAGCTCTGGTTTCGTTCGTTTCTGCACAAGGAAAAATGATTTTTTTTCATGACATCTTCAATCATCAAAATTGTACTTCTTGTGACGATATACACAGAGCATTATAATGTTATTGTTACGACACACTGACAATTTATAAGTCTCCCCGTGTCAGAACATTCTTCGAAAAAAATAGACCGCGAAAATCATCGACTTCGGATTTGCTAAACTAAAGATCAACACATCGACGGCTAACTTGAGGAGAAATACTACAACACAAGCAACAAATGACAACTGCTATTGAACACAACTAACAGTAAATAACTGAGGATGACTGAAAGGTAATTCTGGTGTATAGTATGGATCTTACGGGAATTTGAATCCGTTTAGAAAATGTATCAATGGTCGTTTTCAAACTCGTTCATATTTTACTTCCACGAGTGCCATGCCGTGTACGTGCTTCCGGTTTCATCAAGGGTGGGTACAATTACAAATATTGTGATATTGTTTCATGATCTGCATTATATAGGTATTGAGTCGTTTTCTTTCAATGTATATGTGTTCAGATTCTGCGTATGAACGCGTTTTTTCAAACAACCTTCGTATCTTGTAACTTAGAAAGACCGCGAGTTTGGCCACGCCCTTTCGGGTCACCTACGGCTGTCAACTTTGTGAATGTTGGAAGGTTTATCAAACAAAATCAAAATAAAATCGCTAAATATGGTAATTTCTGTGCAGAGACAATAACATTTACCTATTAACACCGTGTAATTAATTCCAGATAAAATAGTTGGATATGTCAAAAGGATGGCACATTCCCTTCGGCATCACGATGCATGTGGAGTTGTTTGTTTACCGCCGTTGCCATGATCGTTCCTGTTCGTCCAATCGATGATGTAACATTGAGATTGGTTTTGTTTATAATTATTTGAGCCGAAAGTTAGTAATTTTTAGAAAATGGGAAACTTATGGGCTTTCTCTTCGTCAAGGAACAAAAAATATGGATTAAACTATCAAAAAATATTTCATTATGAAGAAAATATTAGACTGGGTACCACACGATGGTGGTGCGCTGGAAGTCAACAATGGCCGTTATTTTCGACTGCGTGCCGAGAAATTCGGCGATCTCATTTTTAATTCGCGGGCGTTTCGTTTTAAGGTATACAAACGTATTGAACATTATGTATTTAAAAAGGTGAGAATTAGTACATTCCATACATAATTCATATGACACGTAAATCCGACTCGTTGAATAATTATTGCAAGTTTTATTTGGAGATGTCACTATCCTGCACTCCTGTCGAATGGGTTCGACGGCAGCATTGAGAGGATTAATGACAGTGTGTACCTGTCCTCTGCCCCACCGGGGGTCTCTGAAGACGTCGACGTTGGGGCTGAAGCAGCTGATGCCTCTGTGGATGTTGATACGTTCATGGTGCGCCACGAAGTAGTTGTGATAGGCCCGCACTTCAATACTCGTGGCTTCCGCGATCCGGTATACTAGGTCCGCACTGAAGACAAAGTCACGTGATCTCGGCAACACCACAAGTGGTGTAATTTATCATTTAAATGTTAAATAACATGAGATAAAACGATAAAACGATCACATGCATTTATTGTTTGTTTTATCGTGTAACTACTCCACACTCAGCTCACTGCACATTCAATCATCGAACATCTGCGGATACACTTCTGCTTATCTGAAGGACGACATTACCGCAAACTGATGACAAATATGGTATATGCGGGAACCAAGTTGATACTTTAATACTAGATTTCCACACATCAAACTCCGACACAACAGAGAGAGTTTATTTGGTTCGCCGCCTTTACCAGTATTCTAGCTAGCACCGGAAATGGGCTTCACACATTGTCCCCACAAGGGGGAATAGATTTGGGGCCTTCGCCGTGACGAGCTAACGCTTTCACCACATGACTACCTCACCACCCCTTTTTGACTGGACCTGATTAGGAACAGGGCAGTCCAGTGATTGGTGTCATGAGCAATAGGGATGCCGAGGCATGCATCAACCCCTTGACAGAGTCTGGTACCCCGATCACAATCACTTGCTGGTATTATGGTATCAAATTTGATCCTATGTCAAACCAATTGAACCATTGAAGGCATTGCATGCACTGAAGGGTGTATTGGGTGTGTAAGTGAGTCGGGGTTTGCGCCGCTTTTAGCAGTATCCCAACCATATCACGGCATGGAACGCTTGACAGCGGATCCACGCGTTGTACCCATGTAAGGATCGGGGTCTTCGGCGACAAAGGTTTTAGTTGGGTATTTTTGGTTTGTTTGGGTTTTTTCTTGGATTGTTTGTTAGCTGCTGTCTTCTTAAAAATATCACCTACAGTTGCGAAAATATGTAAAAAAAACTCGTGATTGCTTGCATAAGCAACTTCGTGTAGACCATTCTATGTGTACACTTCAAAGAGGTTAAATAACACAAGGGTTATCACTCATATCACTAAAGTTTAACAAAGAGACTCACTCAAAGGATGCCCCAAGTCCTATAAACTGTGGAAAGCCGGTAGCGTTCCTAGCAACATCTCCACGACCGCAGTTGGTCCACCAGGAGTAGTTATCGATTCCCAGGTGTTTGATTGCTGGAGACTCGCCTGACGTGTACAGTACCAACATCATCAACATTAACAACACATGAAACATCATCAACATTAACATCATGAAACATCATGAACACAGAGTGAGCACAGTGTTCTCCTTCTTCAACCTGTTCAATCCGGAGTCTTCAATATGCCTGCATAACACACGACCGTCCCCGTACAGGCAGAGCTCGTGTTACCACTGCAGCCCAAGATCTGTACATCCGGGTACTACAGTTGCGTGATCGTACTGCCGCGGCATTCGTAACTACTCGTCTCGGGTACTGCCACGCGTGAGAGCACAGCAACCAGAGAACCTGGTCTTCGGAGGATATCCGGTCAAACTGTACGGAACAGGTTGAAAGAGATTGGTTTGAGAGCCAGGAAACTCGTCGTCTGTTTTGTGCTACGTCGTCACCATCGCGCTCAGCGTCTCCGTTATTGAAAAGTAACCACTTGGTTGTATACTAGACTTTACCTTCTTCTGAACTGATAGTAAGATTTCATGCACTAAAGTCTATTTGTGGACGAGTTATACACGTTTGAAAATACATGTACAACATTTTCGCAACAGATTTCTCGTCTGTGCGTTTCTTTTTGTGGATACAATGCGATACAATACAATACAAATAATATGAAACAAAGAGTTGTAACTAAAATCTAGGATGCTGTGGGATGCTGTGTCACAATCAAAACGGTACGAAAATATTCCTGTGTCTTATATATACAAAGAATATTTATGCAATAATTCCAAAGGACCAAGTGTGTACTTTATTTTGTGCGTCAGTTTAGGTTACTCACCGTGACCACTGGCCAGTTGGACTTGAATCTCCTCCAAGGTCATTCGGCCGACGAGATCATCCACCCTGGCGCTCCAGTCCAGATGTGTGTTCTGGTACGGCAGAACGCCATGGGCAACGTGAACTGCTGCTGCACACAAGGCGACCACAAGAACGGCCCACATCATACTTAGCACTGACAACAGTTCTTGGTCTACGCAGATAACATGGGATCGGCCAAACCTATAGGTATGCGTAGAATTTTGGTGTCAACAGTTCAAGCATTTGTTTCTTCAACAAATTGACCATTACCGAGTTTAAACCCAATGGGTGAGTGAGTGGGTGAGTGGGTGGGTGGGTGGATGGATGGGTGAGTGAATGAGTGAGTGAGTGAGTGAGTGATAGAGTGATTGATAGAGTGAGTGAGTTACGTTTTACGCCGCACCCAGCAATATTCCAGCTGGATGTCGGCGGTCTGTTCCTAATACAGTCCGGACCCGACAATCCAGTGATCAAAGGTATGAGCATCAAGCATGGGCTACTGAAGACCAGTTCTAACCCGGACCTTCACAGGTCGAGTAAATACCTTGTATTGTCCGATACATGTATCTCTATTGTGATTTGACTTGTATTGTCTGATACATGTATCTCTATTGTGATTTGACTTGCCATATATTGGGACCTGAAGTGTCTGGCAGGGAATGAGACTTAAGGCACATGTAGAGTCTTTCTACTACATAGCAACGCTCAGAACTATATGTTGTGACTATGATACAAATTTTTTTAGAATAGAGTTTAGTTTTTTTAGTATGCTCTCGTAATATCACGGCGGGGAACACCAGAAATGGGTTACCCATGCCGGGAATCGAACATCGGTTCTTCGGCGTTACGAGCAAACGCTTAAACCACTAGACTACATCAAAACCCAGATTTTAAGTATGAAAGGATGTCAATTAAGTATGACGGGAAAACACCTGTTTCTATAGATTTTAGATTTTATTTCAAACCGTTGACTGACTGACGTGTGTCGCTTCAGTGAGTAAGCATGGATTTACGCCGCTGTTAGCAATATTCCAACAATATCACGACAGGGGACACCAAAAATGTACTTCACGCACTGTGCCCATGTGGGAAATAGAACCCAGGCTCAGAGCGTGATGAGCGAACGCTTTAACCACTTGGCTACTCCATCGCCTACATAAATGCATTACAGAAAAATAAATGATGGTTGAGTCTCCAATAACGCCGCTTTCAATGATAGGGTAGTAATACAGTGTTAATATGTATACCCTCGTTCCTCATTGTGGACAATTATGTCGTCTTGAAGGACTGTGCATGTGTGTGTAATGATTTGAGCGACCGCTCATCAAATCAAGGCCCAGGTTCGATTCTCCACACAGGTAAATTGCGTGGGGCCCATCCACGGCCGTGATACTCCGGGAATTGTCTACATGCAGAGTAGAACAACTCACTCGCCTAAATAGCCATAAATGAATGAATTCGAAGTGAACTACACAGCCATGCATACACCTGAATTACTTTGCCACAATCTGGTACATACGTTGGACATTAAACAGTAAAATTAGGAAAACATGAAAAATAATATCATATCTTTCATTAACAAGACATTACTTGTGATAGCAATGTAGAGGTCTACATTTTTTTTGCAAAGGTTCAGATCAGATATCACCTGACAAAACAATAATCTACTTTAAATTATCAGTTTACTGGCGAAATTTTTAGATGAAAATCATGAACGCATAACATTGCACATATTTACATAAACGATCGGCAGTAATATTTTCTTGAAAAAATCTTGAAATGTATGTGTAATTAGTTTATAATGAAAATTATGAAATTATGAATGTCTTAATTTTTGGATTGATTCCATATATTCGAATTTTCATGCTGGTTTGTAGCTGTGGTCGGGGAATCCTTTGTATAGTTTAAATTTTGTTCGTCAAGCTGAAGATCCGGGTTGTGCAACGTCAGATATTTCACATATACTGGATTATTGACACTATTGTTCGAAGCTGGACGGGCGTAAAACCCAAGTCACTTATCCCGGTCGTCAGTCAAATCAGCCAACTTGGAAACTGGTACACTGTCTGCGCAATGTTGCAAGAATCATTCGTAACTACTCGTCTCCTTCCGTGGCCTACAACAAGAAGACATCCGCCTTGCCGGAATGACACGAGCAGTTACGAATGGTGCAAGAATAAACGCTACGCTAGACACTGGGGAATACAGTTTAACTTTGCCAGTGCGCATTAATATGTCAAATATGTATCGCGAATAATTAACGTATGCCTCAAATGTAATGTTAGGAAACTGATGTATTGGTGGAATATTATCTGCAGAACTGTACTGTATTTCAAGTTTAAGCCTGTACAGAAAGAATATATTGCACTATGTTGTTATATGACCATCACTTCCGGTTTGTTGAGACGTGACAGGGCAGGATTGTTTACAGTGGTTTCAGGTGCGTGTGGTTTTTCGATTTCAGTGTATACTGATATAAAGCACGACTTTGTTTCAACGGTATTTCAGTGTCAGTCAGTACACCCCAGAGAGTTGTCACGCAACAAAAAAGCAAAGTACAAATGAATTTTACTCAGTGCCAATGCGTGTCATGGGCGCGGTGTGTTAGAAATAAGTGTTTTAGGTCATAGTTTATTTTAACGTCTTTAATTTGTTCTAAAACTGCTTTCTGTTTTCGTTCACTTTTCGTGGAATTTTGTCTTCCATACTCGATCATTGTTTAAATACCAGTATGTACGTATGTATGCACGTGTCTTTTTTTGCAGTAAACCTCGTATGTGAAACTGCAAATAGATTTGCTAAGTGGATTTTTCTTTACGACGTGTACAACAATAATTGTCATATTTCCTGGAAGGTAAAAGACCCTTCCGTACGCCTCACCCCAATCAAAAGCCAAAATTGTAAAGTGACATGCATACCCTACCCTAATTATGCAGTCAATAAACTAAAACCAGGTATAAAAACAGTTAACACATTTCGGTGTTGGAATTTTACACCGGGGAATGTGGAAATATTGATATTATTAAGAGGGGGTGTCCGGCGGAACTCTTTCCGATTGGAATGAGCTTGTCCTGTTTCATGTTGTTTCATGTTCATTATTTATAGTTCTTTATTCCCTTCTTACAGGTAACAAGCAAGCAGTGCTCGTTTAGTTAGGCATGGTTTAAAAATATATGTTCCACAAATAACTGGATTACTGACAAGAGTTTGAGAACTGACATTACACAGAAATGTGAAGGAAGGTATAGAATGGACACTTACAGATTACAAAATAAAGTGCATCACAACGTTTAAATCGTACCCAATTCATGACAACATACAGAATAGTAGTAAAACGGTCCTATGAATGAAGTTATTATCAAATAGTAAGGTGCAATAATGCTGATGACATGAAATTCAACAATACATGTCATCTGCAGTCATGATTGTCATAAATATTATTTCTTCAACACTAAAGTGAAATCACTCTATGAGCTAAAAGTATTGCCTGCATATAGAATTATGTATCGCTGGTAAGTATACAAGGCTTTAATGCTTTGTTATTATGTGTATGTTACTGGTACAACCTTGACCCGTGAAGGTCCCGGTAGAATAGGCATTCAGCAACCCATGCTTGCCATAAAAGGCGACTATGCTTTGTCATAAGAGGCGACTAACGGGATCGGGTTTTCAGGCATGCTGACTTGGTTGACACATGTCATCGATTCCCAATTGCGCAGATCAATGCTCATGTTGTTGGTCACTGGATTGTCTGGTCCAGACTCGATTATTCACAGACCGCTGCCATATGGCTGGAATATTGCTGAGTGCAGCGTAAAACTAGACTCATTCACTCACTCACTCACAGTACTCCAGCTACATGCCATTGGTCTGTAAACAAGTCTGGACCAGAAAATCCAGTGATCAACAGCTTTGACCTACACAACTGGGATCTGATGACATGTGTCAGCCAAGTCAGCAAGTCTGACCACCCGATCCCGTTAGTCGCCGCCTGTAAGTCTGGGAATATAGACGGAGAAAGAAGTCACAATATTGACCCATATAACTCACTCACTCACTCACTCACTCACTGGTACAACCCTAGTTATTTGTCAAATTTGCACCAGGTGCAAGTTATTTTTTTTAGAAAATAGTATGTGATAGTAATGCATTTCTCTCATTAATACTATCAGCCCACAGAGAAGCTATTTGGAAAGTATTTGCCTTGAAGTTTCAATTATTGACTTTTGGCCAGTTGGAAGGGATAATAAGTCTTTTATTAAATCAAAAGGAAGCTAAAGTGAGTACATGTTCCCCCAATATATAAAATATAGGCCAAAATATTGTTTAAAATGTGTGACGGTGTGTCTTTAAACCCAACTGAATTCTTCTTTCCTTAACAGATGAGACACCGTCCTAGGATGAAGAGAAGGAAAGGCTGACTGCTTCCTGGTAGGACCGGGCATGAACCAATCAGGTGACAAGACTGCAGGACTTCCCATAGACAGCACATCACCTGGCAATGACAATGATCGACAGATAAGTAGATCTTTACAGAATCTGACATCCAGCGCTAGCCATGATGGAAACGACAGGGTTCAGAAGCACAGGCGGACTCAGTCACAGTCAGTTGTTCCACCAGCCAGTGGAAATTTCCTGTCCGTGCCGGAACTACATACAGGAAATGGCAGTCGTCAGGCAGACAGCGGGGATGATGATACTTACATTGTTGTCCGTGACAATGCAGTTGACATTGATGATATCTATGGAGGAAAGGACAAGCTGCCACCTAGACTGCTGGTTGTCTCAAGTAAGATTAGGAACAGTTCCATCATCCGAAACGCCATCCACAGCAACATCACCTACGTTCAGTACAACTATGACACCATCACTCTCGATGAATTGCGCAGTAAGTCGAAATTAAAAATCCCTTTCTCTACACTCTTCCCTCATAACAAACAGTACATTGTGTCAATCAACACGTCGACTGATACAGAAAACTCACAGGCATTGTGTTTTTGACTTGGTCATTTCCGGTACTATGGTCTTTACAACAATTAATAAACATTGCCAAAGCATCTGTTGGATATAACAGCCAGTTTGTTATGTCGTTGGTCCAGTAGAAATTCATTTTGGACATTTACTGTTATTCCTTTCAGATCTGATCGGGCAGACACTCGGAGGGAAGAAGGTGCACAGTATGGCGTGGATCCTCAGCTGTTCCAACCATGCTAGCTCCGCCATATATCTCTGCTCTAAGGACGATCGGGTAGGAACTGATTCTTGACGGAGATCAACAGTTTGGTTTTTGGTTAGAACTGAATATCATTGTCTAACCTGGTTAATAAAAGCTGGTCAGATTTGGTTAGTTGATGTAATTAACTTAATGTGCCACAAGCGTTTGAATCTGGGTATCATTATTCTCTCATCATCATTGTCAATAGGTTTTAGTGTTGTTATTCACTACTACTGTTAGCCATTTCTCATGAATCAGACATTGGACTTCATTGATTTCAGTTTATTATCGGACACATTTTAGGCGGTGCTGGTAGGCCTGTTTGGTTTTCAGGGGAGCTGATAGTCGCACACACTATTGATGCACTGATAATTTTTCATTTGTATCATCGATTAATTGCTGTTGCTGTCCGCAATTGCAATCCATTGATAGTTCGATGCATTGTTACAGCCCTTGTTACTATTTGACTACTGCTAGCCAAACTTTGCTAGCTTCATGTCTGGGGATTGAATGTCACTGAACGATGACACCCTTTAACCCACAATCCACCTCATTTGTGTCTAGGTGCTGAGCAGGGAGAGCTTCAATGACCAGCCAGCCATTCAGGAATTCTTCACCACGATTGTGAAGCAACACATGGACTGTACACAGACTGGCACCAGACTGGACTTCCTGGCCTGCACAGTCTACCAGCATGGAGACATCAAGCTGTTGCTGGAGGACATGGCCGTGGTCCTGGGGGTGAGTGTACTGGATGATTTGATTGTGTCCTGGGGGTGAGACATGACCAGTCAATATATTCCTTTAATACTGCACTGGGGCAGTGAAAATTTTGAATTTATGTTTCTTTATTTTTAGACTGGTAGTGCATCTGGTATATTGGATTTAAATTTAGCAACATTTGTCACCTACTCAGGAATATTCTCCTATGTCAGTCAATATTTAAGTCATTTATAGTGTGAGTTTCTGTATTTGTTTTACAGGTGCCAGTGGCTGCCTACAAGGACTTTGCTGCAGTAGACTCCAGTATGAAGAAGAGTGAGGAAAACCTCCGAGTCAGCAGGTATAGTTAGTGATTCATATTAGTGTTGATGTGTTTGAACTTTCAGGGTTTTATTTAAGTGGTTGTGTTCTAATTTATTGAAGTAATAGAAGATAGCTCTCAATGACCACACGACCAAACAATTGATCACTTTTTCCCATAATCAAACACGAATAATTTTGGAACTGCAGTTTTAGTGTTTAAAACACTTGACAGTGGAACATATATTAAAAGTTCTTAAGTTGAAAACGTTTTTAATTCGTAGAAAACTTCACTTACTGCAAAGTCATGACTGAATATTTCTTGAAGATTCCAGGAAGTTTATGTTCATGATATATTAGTAATTACTTTGAAGTAACAAGCTGCATCCTGTTATACATATCTGCAATAGCAACCCGGAAAGGAGAATCTGAAAAATGACGCTGACCAAATTTGCTCGATGATTGTGTCATGTTATACATATCTGCAACCTGGATAAGAAAACTTGAAAAAAAATCTTCAAACAAAAGTTTTGATGATGGCTTGTTAGTAATAAAGCAATCATCAATTGTAAGATTTCAACCAATTTCCAACACTATGCAAAGGGCAAGTGTACATGAAAATTAACTTTTTCGTCTTCCACTTTTTCATCATAAGGAATGTTTATCAAGTAGTTCTGTAGCTGAAACAAAACAGATGTCAGAAGTAACTAATTTATTTTTTGCTTTTATATCAATTCCATGCTCCCACATTAGCCAAGAGTATTATGTCCACAGTGAACACACCATGGCTTAGGTCTCATGAGAATGAAGTCACTGGTGCCCAAATGATAAACGAATGACATTGGTACACCTTATTAGACCCATTTCAAGAGCTGCAGGTGTATTTGTGGTTCTTGTGCCTCGATGTACAGGCTTCTAGTTTAATTCAGCTGTTGCGTGGCCATCAGCTAGTAATGTGGTCGGTTCCACACCGTGACATTGTACAAAAAGTGTTACGATGCAACCAAACTGTATAACATTCAACCTGACTCGGTCGTCTTTCCAACCAACAGTAACTTCTTTCACCTAAACACACATGTATGCACTACATCTAGCTTGCCATTGGTGAATGTGAAAGTATTCTGCATTTGGGTCATTGCTACAAAAATTGTATATATGTCCCCCCTCTTCAGCCTTCACTTAGATGTTGAAACCATATGCAAATACATCCCAAAGATACTGGATTGGAGATAATTTAGTGAACACTACAAGCATCAATATAGTCATTTGCAGGCTGCTTCTGACAGTAACGGCGTACCTAAAGGGAGGTAACTCTAATCTTGTATCATGGGTAGTTGGTTGAGTAAAAAAAAATGACAAAGAAGGCGTGCATGTTTGTTCGTTCATGGAAGGTTGCAGGTATCGCACATGACACACAAATTGGAGATGGACATTTGTAGATACAATTCGCACTTTTGAATTCTGTTTGAAATTCGTTTTTCTATGATATCATGTCTGCTCATTGCAGGGCAGATTCACTGAGTCTTTCGTAATTTATAGTATGCCTGAATTAAAATGTCGAATTTCGCAGGGAGAATTGACTTTTTTAATGAAAGAAACCCCAGAAAACAAGAAAAATGTATCATCATGATCATCTGTATTTTTATCGTTTGTCCAAATCACCAGTGATTGTTCTGAAACATCGTCTATGAACCGAGAATCGCTGATATTGTTTAGGAAACAACACGAATGTCGATTTGCCCAAGACATCACAACTATAATTCAAAACCATCTTCCCTACATGAATCCTTGAATTCCTCATACAGTTCCAAATAAAATCACAAACGGTCTTTGTCACCAAAACCAAATATATCAGGTGTCGTGCTGTGAAAGGGCCATTTGTTTGAAATGTAAACAAAGTTCATCTCAGATTTTATGCTGTGCTTCATTTTCTCAGACTGTGAGTGATCTGTTCTCCTATTCGTTTCATACACTTGCTAAAATGTTTTAGAACATTCATCTGAACAGCATTGTAGCAGGAGATAGATAAAGATAAGTATATTCTAATTGTTTCCATGATTCAAAACAAGATTTATAGTTTCCTTAAGCACGAAACCACGACTGATGCAAACTTACATACAATGATGACGGCACTCCTCATTTCTGGGGCAGTGTGGTAGCCTAGTGGTTAAAGCGTTCGCTCGTCACTCCGAAGACCTGGGTTCGATTCACCACATGGGTACAATGTGTGAGGCCCATTTTCTGGTGTCCCCTGCCGTGATATTGCTGGAATATTGCTAAAAGCAGCGTAAAACCAAACTCACTCACAAACTCTCCTCATATTCTGACTATTGCCCTTGATCACAGTGGAAACAAAATGGATAATAACAACATGCTTGTCAGAATACGTCATATGAATATGACTCCTTACATGTCACATTTTTGCATATATACTCACATGCAAAAGTAACGCAAGTCAAGTATAAACTAGATACATATGTAATTTTCAATATTAAAGACAAGAAATGCAAACAAGGTCAGTTAGACAACAGGAAAATGAGGGACGACATTTCTTTGGCCACCAAGAATAATGACATCATTAAGTTTGGGAAAGGTAAAGGAGTTGACAAGAGCAGATCTTGTTGGTCTTGATGTGTAATGTTCCGATCTGGTAAACGGGTCGTGACTCTTGGACAACTGTTGCAAAGAAGGTAATCTGTGGTCTTTTTAGCATTGTATTGATGTGTAAGGTTCCGATCTTGTAGACGGGTCGTGACTCTTGGACGACTTTTGCGAAGAAGGTAATCTGTGGTCTTTTTAGCATTGTATTGATGTGTAAGGTTCCGATCTTGTAGACGGGTCATGACTCTTTGACGACTGTTGCAAAGAAGTTAATCTGTGGCCTTTTTAGCATTGTATTGATGCTCGAGTCAGTAAATTGTGGTTTTGTTTACGTCGAAATGATGGGCACCATTTTGGACAGACACTCAGTTTCTGAACGTCTGATAGCCTGATTTCTTTCAATTTGATGTAAGCGTGGCATTGTTGAACATGGAGTAAAGGACCAAATGATGGTGACAATTCATGCAAGTTGGATTTCAAGAGAAGCTTGTGCATGATACCCACTTGTTCATTGGTATGGTGCGTTTTGGTGATTCCTTCTATTGATATGTTTATGCTCAGTCCTTCCACACTGCAACAATAATTACTGGTGACACCATCAGGCATCACTATATGCCAAAAACCCATATCCATTTAGGTCTGAGTTTGTTTCTTATTGGATAAAAAACTTGCGTTTCTTGTGCGTGTTGAGTATACATTGCTGGAAACAACGAAAGTTTCCTCCCAAACATCCTGCATACTCATGTCAATGAACACGCCATTTTGAGAAAGTCACTTCCTGATAGTGATGTCACATGCACATCAACATTTTTGACATTTTCTTTGAGGTGAGACTATGAATGAAAATACACACAACTGTGTGTGATACGTTACCTTACTGCTTACACTGTCTTTCATATTTTTGCATCTGTGTTTTCATGTGATTAATGTCAGTATTTACACCTTCTGGCTTTGGGCCTAGACAGAAGATCAGTCGAAATGAGGTGGCACCAATTATGTCATAATCAAAGGGTGGTAACTGTGACCTGTTTAGCTCCACAAACAGAGGCCTCATAATGGCATAAACATTTCTCTGCACTTAAAGAAAAGTTATACATTCATTGTAATAAAAATGTGTGTATATTTTCAAACCTTAATATTGAGTAATTAAAAAAGTCCAAGTTGGTTCACATAGAAAAGAAGTGATTATTTTCGTGTACACTTCCCCATTAAGCATTGAGAAACTTGCACTGATGAAAAATTGAACGATTGTGAAAAATTAATGCTTGTTTTTTTTTGTAAATATATTCATTTTGTTATTAAGCAATCAGTGAATGAACTGTGATTCTGTTTTGATAATATTCTTCCAAATGATGTGTAAATGTTTCTGTACATCATACATGATTATTGAGTGGTCTTATATGGGTCAATATTGTGGCTTCTTTCTTCGTCTACATTCCCAGACTTCAGACTTACAGACGACTAACAGAATTGGGTGGTCAAGCTTGCTGACTTGGCTGACACATGTGATCGGATCCCAGTTGTGTAGATCAATGCTCATGCTGTTGATCACTGGATTTCCTGGTCCAGACTTGTTTACAGACCAATGGCATGTAGCTGGAGTACTGTGAGTGAGTGAGTTTAGTTTTACGCCCCACTCAGCAATATTCCAGCCATATGGCAGCGGTCTGTGAATAATCGAGTCTGGACCAGACAATCCAGTGACCAACAACATGAGCATCGATCTGCGCAATTGGGAACCGATGACATGTGCCAACCAAGTCAGCGAGTCTGACCACCCAATCCCATTAGTCGCCTCTAACGACAAGCATAGTCGCCTTTTATGGCAAGCATGGGTTGCTGAAGGCCTATTCTACCCCGGGACCTTCACTGGAGTACTGTGGTGTGAAGAAAAGTGAAAGTGCACAATGGAAGATGAAACAAGTATTGTCAAATTTCTGATTCTCTGTTACACAGTGTGGGAGAACTGTACTTTCGTCTAGAAAAGCTTAGAAACTGGAGTGGACGACATCAACAGACTCTCGCAGGATTTGAGAAGATCAGGACTGTTGGCAAAGGTATACCAGAAGCATGATATGATTTGCGTTTCTATATGTATATATTCTGTTTTTTACATTGTTTCTTGTGTGTAACACCATTCTCAACAAGACTCCAACTAACTGAGTCTCAGCAATCTAGTGGTTGACATCATGAGCATCAGTGTGTGATTATAAAGACATGCATAAACAAGGTCAGTGTAAATGATACAGTGTCAGCAGTCTGGTGACTGACATTGTCCTTGCAATCTAAATACGATGAGAGGCATTCATAAGGCAATGAGTCTGACCACCTTTGAAAACATTGCATTTTATTTTTATTTTATCCCTGGGATCTTGATAATCTAAAGATAGACATCATGAGCATCACTCTATGCATAAAATGACAAGTATTAGTAAAAGTTGGTGAGTCTGACTGTCTGGGGCACACTTCACAAAGTTATTGTACGTCTACAGCATTCATAAAGTCTGTGATATAGCATAGGAGTAATGATAGTTGTAGCACTACGGTTGCTTCGTTGACATGCGCCCTGATCTCATTATTCGTAAGTATAAATTAGAGTATGGGATTTAGATCTCGATCATTATAGTGAAAATCAAGGGCATCTGACAGGGGAATAAGTGCATACCACGAGATAGTTTAAGTTTTATTGCTTGTAAATTTTAACTATAAATTGTGTATTTATATACTTATCCTGCAAGATGCAATGGATTCCCAACCTCCCCACTACTCAGATATGATAGTGGCTCCAAGAACAAGGGTGATTGTTTAAAGTGGTCACATGTATGCTGTAACTGACAACTAGTTATAAGGGGAGCAGCACAGAGTGCTGCAGCAAACAGATGAAAAAAGGCCTAGTGAGGAAAGTTTACATCGTTCCACTCAGTGTTGCAGGGAGGAATGCATACTGGGAAATCTCAGTCGCGATACTACAATATTCAAAGTTAAACATCCATGTATTATGTCCCATTTTCAGTATTGTATCATGATATACAACAGTGTAATATGTTGTATCAATTCATTGTATCGGCAACCATGGATCGTGGTATCGATGCATATCAATAAATCCTCACACCAGTTCTGTGTATTGGTTCCAGGGGCGTACGGGGCAGCAGTGTTGTACAAGAAGAAAGATGACGATTACCTAGTGATCCTGAAGGAAATCAACATGCACGACCTGAACGCTGCTGAACGGCAGCTGGCTCTCAACGAGGTCAACGTCCTTGCAATGCTGGACCACCCAAACATCATCAGCTACTACGACAGCTTCGAGGAGGATGGTGTGCTCATGATCGAGATTGAGTATGCTGATGGCGGGTTGGTTGGATTGTGGTGGATTTTGTATTTTTGCTTGATCAGTATTAGATTAGCCAAGACCTGACAAATGACCTCAATTTGCATGTATGAGATTGCCCTCCAGAACATTCCATTTTAAACAAGCAACCCAGTATATTCATCTACACTCCCTGCCCAGCCTACTTGTCACAAATGAATTTACTGCGCCGGCTCATCTGATACGTGTCAAGCAGTAGAAAGGTTTGGTTTGCAGTTTGCAAGTTTGCTGTTAGATTAATCAAATTATTTTCAGCATGGAAATTTTATTCCAAAATCAGTCAGAGACATGGTTTCAAATGTCTGCAGTCATTGCACTCGTGATGATGGACTTAGGACTATGCATGTGTGGTGACATGTACATCAGCTGATATTTTGGAACAATTCATTTTGTTATCATTCTGAATCAAAGATGACGTTGGAAAAAAATTGTAAAATTTCCAACTTAATTCCTCACCAAACCATTGACCTAGGTTTGATTTCCCATCAGTTTTCTCAGTTTCACGTGGGAAACCATTCAAGGAATAAACATTGATTTCAAATGGATCTTGTTTGCTCAGGACCCTGGCCCAGTTCCTGTCATCCCAGGAGAAACCTCTGGATGAGAAAGATGTTCTGACAATGTTCCAGCAGATAGTTGCGGCAATCAGGCATATCCATGAGCACAATATTCTACACAGGTAGGTGTTCCTTATTCCTTCAAGCATGTCCATGAACTTAGTAACCTTTTCAAGAGGTGTTCCTCATTCAAATTGCTTCAAACATGTCCATGAACTTAATAACCTTTTCAAGAGGTGTTCCTCATTCAAATTCCTTCAAGCATGTCCATGAACTTAATAACCTTTACAAGAAGTGTTCCTCATTCAAATTGCTTCCAGCATGTCCATGAACTTAGTAACCTTTACAAGAAGTGTTCCTCATTCAAATTGCTTCCAGCATGTCCATGAACTTAGTAACCTTTACAAGAAGTGTTCCTCATTCAAATTGCTTCCAGCATGTCCATGAACTTAATAACCTTTTCAAGAAGTGTTCCTCATTCAAATTCCTTCAAGCATGTCCATGAACTTAGTAACCTTTTCAAGAAGTGTTCCTCATTCAAATTGCTTCAAACATGTCCATGAACTTAGTAACCTTTACAAGAAGTGTTCCTCATTCAAATTCCTTCAAGCATGTCCATGAACTTAATAACCTTTTCAAGAAGTGTTCCTCATTCAAATTGCTTCCAGCATGTCCATGAACTTAGTAACCTTTTCAAGAAGTGTTCCTCATTCAAATTGCTTCAAGCATGTCCATGAACTTAGTAACCTTTACAAGAAGTGTTCCTCATTCAAATTCCTTCCAGCATGTCCATGAACTTAATAACCTTTACAAGAAGTGTTCCTCATTCAAATTGCTTCAAACATGTCCATGAACTTAGTAACCTTTTCAAGAAGTGTTCCTCATTCAAATTGCTTCAAACATGTCCATAAACTTAATTACCTTTACAAGAAGTGTTCCTCATTCAAATTCCTTTCAGCATGCCCATGAAGTAAATAACTCTTCATAAGGAGGCGTTCCTCATTGAAATTCCTTCAAGCATGTCGAACTAAATAACCGTCAAAAGAGGCATTCCTCATTGAAATTCCTTCAAGCATGTCCATGAACTAAATAACCGTCAAAAGAGGCATTCCTCATTAAATTTCATTCCGGCATGTCATTGAACTAAATGACTTTCACAAGAGGCGTTCCTCATTTAAATTCCTTCAAGCATGTCATTGAACTAAATAACCTTCTTATGCAGGCATTCCTCATTCAAATTTGTTCCTGCATGTCCATGAACTTAATAACCTTATCAAGCAAGTGTTCCTCATAGAAATTCCTTCAAGTGTGTCCATGAACTAAATAACCTTCACAAGAGGCGTTCATCATTCAAATTCCTTCAAGCAATGGCCATGAAGTTAGTAACCTCCACACAAGGCGTTCATCATTCAAATTCCATCAAGCAATGTGACAACCATTGCAATGAAGAAGTTGACTCTCCATAGAACTTGGTTTTCCTTTATATTCTGACAAGCTTAAAGGGGCACTGATGCGGAGCGAATAATGTTTCTCACCAACGGCCTAATTACGAAACCAAGCAGAAAATTGGTCAACACCTGCTCCCCCGACCATGACGGACAAAGGGACTGGGCTCCTGTCCACATTAGCAGAATTTCTTCACCCAAAAAAGTGAGGAGGCCGGATGCCCATCACGTACCGTTATTTAAAAATATCCATGGTATTCCTTATCTGATTGTCACAAAATATCCCAGCAGTGTAGTTTCTCTCCAATGCCTAGATGGTATAGTGACTGATCCAATGTGATCCTTTTTCTGTGTTTTTTACCTCGATATATAATCATGTCATGTGAAAATATGATGTCTACATACATGTAGCAAGCCATTTGTTTCATATAAGTCTGAAAGATTGCAAAGCTTTATATTTAGATAGTTTTGGGGGTTGGCCCAGCTGTCATAGCTACGACCCTGGTTTATTATCTATGATAATAAAACACGCACAGTTGATATATCTGAATTCGTAAACTAATAATAAAGACTTTTCCATTTGTAAATCTGAAAACTTTCTTACATAAAAAACCTGATTATACCCATTTAGCCAAGTACACAGCAAATAAATATGTGCATTTCTTATGTAACAACGAAGTTCCGTTGGTATGGAATTTATAATGGATGTAAATAGTAGTAACACCACTATAACTACTCGATATAGGTTCCCATTTGGTATTTCTCCTGTCTCGAGTAAATACTCAACATTATAAATTAGGGTCTGTATTGGCAAATGTATTGCATGTTATGTAATATGTGCATGTAAGTGATGCAAGAGGGTTTAACAACTGAGTTACAAAAACAGACATCGATCAAAGGATTAACCGATAACACACTGATTAATTACTTCCACAGCAGATTTGTCAAAAAGGCAGTGTTTATGAGTGTAGATTTACATAATCTATACTGAATACACCCTGTCGTAAAGTACGAGTGTAAAAACAACATCCTTCCTACAAAGAATTAACCACCACTGCCTTGACGGATTGTTGCTCATTTTTGGCTAACTAATGGCAGACATCATACAGTTAGTAACCAGGTGTGCTGTCCTGGGTGACCAGTGAGATTATGTATACACCAGTGTGAAAACTTATCAAACGATGTGTCACTTTTTTGGATATTAGACTGTTGAAAGACACAAGACATAGAGCAGGATTATTCACCAGCTGCAGATGAATGGAATATCGTTATTTTGTGTGGATATTGATGGATACATTCCTGAACAAGGTAATAGCCTAACATTGTTGCTATAACTTTCATCTGTCTTAAATTTAATATTTGCATTTTGTTTTAATTTATTTCTTGTAGCATTCAGCAGAATCTGTATTACAGAAAACATGCACTAGGTCGCAAATAGGGTGTGTGTAAAATATGATTCACGTTGGCAATCTATACAATGTTTAGATATTAAAATCATGTTAGAAATTTACTGTAAGTATAAGCAGACCATGTGGCAAGGAACTGATTAGGTTTATAAGACAAAATATAAACAAGTACACTGACTTTGTTATTTTTCAGTCCTAACGTTTTTTTATATCACTGGCAGATGAGTAAACTTCAAGGTGTTTGATTTGTTTGCATAATAGCGAAGTAAAATGACTTCATCTTTGTTGATCAGTCTACACATAAACTATCATTTGCGCATATGGGAGGTGCAGCAGAGATCATGAACCAGTCATAAATTCTGGGATATCATCCGGGTACTCACGGAAGAAAAACAATAACAAAAGAAACCACCGGTCCACGGAAATTGCTCCTCAACAGTGCCCCTTTAAAACTGCTATAAAAATGGTTAGTTGTGTTCAAGTTGCATGTGCAAATGATTCAGTTTGTGAAGTAGTTTAAATCATGCAGTGAAAGTCAGAAAATTAAATGTGTACATAGTGAACTGAAAAAACAGCTGATCAAGTCGGTTAAATGGTTTTCGGAGACCATGCGACATACTATGACATCATACAGTGGTTAACAATACAGCTTCTCCGCGGAGAGTTTGGCAGTTACCATGGCAGCAGGTAATATTTTTTCAAGCGACAGGGAAACTTGTTAACGCATCAGTGACCAGTGAAATGAAAGTACTTAAAGGTAAGATAAGTGATTTTTGACTTGGTATGGCATTGGGTTACTTTTGTTCCAGAGACTTGAAGACAGACAACATCTTCCTGACAAAGGAAGGTATTGTAAAGGTTGGGGACTTTGGCATATCAAAGATGATGAGCTCGGCCCAGAAGGGAGCACTTACTGTACTGGGTACACCCTACTATATCAGCCCAGAGATGGTGAGAACATAAAGCTGCATAGAATTAATTGTTGCTAAGTCTGATCAGACATGACAATTTTCCACGGATCTATGGATTTCTGAGATTATGGTTCAATTTTGAACATTTTTTAGATCAATGTAAATCTGCCGTAAAATACCCCTAAAGACCCCCTTCTAAATTTTCAGTGTTTTTTTTTTTTGTGTTTTGCTGTCTGGCTGATGTTTAACAGCAATCACAACAATAGAGTATCAGAATGTTCATACTATAAATATCACGATATGGCAGCGATATTCCCGATGTGACGTTAAATATAAACTCACTCACTCATACTGTAAATGCGTAGATATTCTTCATGGATATTGCATGTTTAGTTTATTTTTTGTTTAACATTATATTCAGCAATACTCCAGTTATTTTGCAGCACTCTGTAAATGGTTCAGTCGGGACAAGACAATCCAGTGATTAACAGCATGAGTCTCAATCAATCCTGTTAAAAGACTAGTTCTTGTTGTTTAATGCTGCACTCAGCAATGTTTCTGTATATGGCGATGATCTGTAAACAATTCAATGATCAACATCATTTGCATCAGTATACACAATTGGGTTACAGTGACATGTCTGGGACAGACAGTCCAGTGATCAACAGCATGATTTCTGAATTGGGAACCGATGATGTGTCATAAAAAGTTAGCAAGCCTGACCAGCATGATATTTGCCTCTTCTCACAACATGATTCTTGAAAACCAGTTCTAACCTGAATTTTCACGTGTTGATACTGCTGAGTGGCGTGTTAAAAAACAAACAACAAATAACATTACTTACTGTATTTCTGTGTTTTTACACTCTCATTTGTTTTTGTTACAGTGTGAAGGTAAACAGTACAGCTTCAAGTCGGACATCTGGGCTCTGGGCTGTATTCTATATGAGATGGCCTGTCTACAGAAAACGTTTGAAGGCTCCAACCTACCAGCACTGGTCAACAAGATAATGAAGGTAACTCCTCTCAACTAAAGTAGAACCATGGCCTAGATTTTCAAAGCTGTCTTAATGCTGAGACAATCGTAAGTGCCATTCATTAACATTAACTTACGACTATCTTAGTACTAGGAGAGCTTTGGAAATCTACGTCCTGGTGATCACCTAGTGGTTAAATTTAGTTAAAGTAGTTCTGCTGCTTGCAGATTCTTCAGTGCTCTACAAGGGAACACTGTGTGAAACACATCTGAGATTCGGATTAGAATTGCAGTGACTGATAGGATCTGCTGGTCAGACTTGCTGACTTTTTTGAAACATTATCAGTTCCCAGACTCCATTATTTGCAGATTGCCACCATATACTGTAAACAGCCAAATTTTCATGACCGTTTAATTTTCGCGAACTTCGCGTCAGACTTCATGACGCAAGAATAAGTCAACAACACAAAAACAATACAGATGTCATTGCTCAATCACGTGTCACCGCTGGGCTAAACTGGATTAACACGGCTCAATCACGTTCTACATTCATTGCTCTAGCATCTAATTAAAAAGGAATAATTCTGAAATCAATTACATTAATTTGTTGTTAGATCACTTCGCAAATGTGTTTATTTTATAACAGCTCAACGGTCATGCACCTGCATGTCGTGTAAAAACATTCAGAGAGGCCCCTGTAACAAGATCACCTCGCAAAAATAAGAAGGTGTGAAAAGGTTTAGTGACCATCACTCGTGAAAATTTAAAGGCACGGAAATAAGACAGTTTACAGTTATTGGAATATTGCTTTGTATGGCTTCAACAAATGAACTCCCCATCCCCTGTACTGATATTGCTCTAATCTTGCTGAAAAAACATGCCACCTCAGCCTCCTCATTCAGGGGTTGAATAAATGTCTGAAACATCTAAACAAATCCGGTTTTGTGTTTAATTTGATGCATGGAAGAGCTGGAATTGCATGAACAGTCTTTCAAAAAGGAAAGAATTTTAATTACAATACATTCTCAAAATTGCAAAAGACTTTCAGTATGCAATATTTATTCCTAATGTATGCTGTTTTAGTATGTTGCATAAACCTGGTGCTCCATTTGAATTTACCGTTGAGGGTCACGTGCAACGTAAAACACAACTTTGCAGATTATGATACCTTTCGGTATGCACTTACCGAAACAAATCATCAAAACTGCCAATTCAACCTATAAAGTTAAAAAAATGCAATGAAAAAAAGCCTGCGAAATTGGAGTTCAAACAATTCACTGATTTTGCCCCAGGTCTGAGGGGAAAAGTGGTTTCATCAGCTATGCTGCTCTCATTACACATGGACAGTGAATAGGTTCGCAGTGCTTGAAACAGTATACCTGCCCGGAGTATGAGGTCATGAGCAGTAGACTAATCTTGGTTGTGTACAAAAACAAGTAAATAATCTACTCGTACACAAAAATTCTGTGTTGATTGTGATAAGCGGACTCTGTTACAAAGAAACTCAGTGTCTGGTTTATTGACACCTACATGTCTGCCTGCCTGTCTGCTAATGACAATATGCAATGCACAGCTTCAATTATTGACCACATGCAATTAGAAATTAACACATGTTGGGTTTATACACCGTAAACAAAGAGCCGGTAAATGATCTGGCCAATGGCAAGGCATCGTTACACTTGAGTGCACACCCATTGGCTCTGACTGGGTTCGGTATCATGGCTCTCGGTATCTCGTGTTTGATTGGATGGTCATTGGTCGCTCAAAGGTTACCTGATGGGACCTTCTACTAGGTTTTGTTAGACTCTCGGTGGAGTGTGACGAAATACACTGAGGCTAAGTTTACTTAGACTGGTAAACCCAAATACAAAATATTGCACTTTTGATTTGCAATTATATGCTTATAATTTTGTTTATTTGTTTTTTTCTTAATCAGCAGTGCATTTTATATGTCATGAATAAGTGATAACTGTGTTTTTATTATATTTGAATTTTTGGTTGCATGTAACCTTTAACTGAAATCCACTCAAGATAGTTTAAATTTTCACAAGACAAATGGTTTGGGGTCATTTAGTACAATTATTCACTGCAAACCTTCTCTTAACAAACTGCTTGGTTATTCCATTTAAATTGATGATCTATTCCAAGGTTTGAAATTCATGTTGCAGGGCCAGTTTGCTCCTGTGAAGGGTAATTATAGTCAAGGCTTCAAGGACCTGATCATGGATATGTTAAACAAGGACCCGGAGGAGAGACCATGTGCCAATGACATTATGTATCAGCATGTACCAGAGGTAAACGGGGCGATGGGGTAGCCATGTGGTTAAAGCATTTGCTGGTTACAGTGAAGACCTGACTTCTATTTCCCACATATGTACAATGTGTGAAGGCAAATTCTGGTATAAAACCGTCTTCAATCTCTTTGACTTAAACATAGGATTTCCAGCTCTGGCCATCTTCTTGCAACCTAATTATCTCCCTTAGTCTTGCTGATCCAGGGGAAAATAATACAAGGATTTGGTTGTCAGCTGATTGTCATTTTACAAACAGATGAGTGTTGTTTTTTTCTCTCACAGTTGATAGTTCTTTTGTCTCTCCCCACTGACTTGTTTTTTCTCTCTCCCAGTTAATTGTTCTTTTGTCTCTCACAGTTGATTGATGATTTGTCATTCACAGTTGTTTTGTCACGATTTTGATTGTTGTTTTGTCTCTCACAGTTGATGGTGGATTTGTCTTTCTGCATTGACTATTGTTTTGTCTCTCTCAGTTGATTGTTCTTTTGTCTCTCACAGTTGTTTTGTCTCGATTTTGATTGCTGTTTTGTCTCACCCAGTTGATTGTTGTTTTGTTTCTCTCCCAGTTGATTGTTGTTTTGTCTCTTCCCATTGCTGTTGTTTTGTCTCTTCCAGTTGATTGTTTTTTTGTCTCTCCCCATTGACTGTTACTTTGTCGCTCCCAATTAATTTTAGTTCTGTCTCTCCCAGTTGAGAGTTGTTTTGTCTCTCCCAGTTGAGAGTTGTTTTGTCTCTCCCTTTTGACTGTTGTTTTGTCTCCAATATGATTGTTTTGTCCCTTCCAGCTGATTGTCATTTTGTCTCTGTCCATTGATTGTTGTTTTGTCTCTTCCCATTGCTGTTGTTCTGTCTCTTCCAGTTGATTGTTCTTTTGTCTCTCCCCATTGACTGTTACTTTGTCGCTCCCAATTAATATTAGTTCTGTCTCTCCCAGTTGAGAGTTGTTTTGTCTCTCCCAGTTGAGAGTTGTTTTGTCTCTCCCTTTTGACTGTTGTTTTGTCTCCAATATGATTGTTTTGTCCCTTCCAGCTGATTGTCATTTTGTCTCTGTCCATTGATTGTTGTTTTGTCTCTTCCTCTCTTCTTCCCCCCACCATTGACTTTTGTTTACTGCCCCACATAGATCACTGTTTGTTGTTCCACATTAACTGTTGCTTTGTCTCTTGTAGTTGATTGTTATTCTACTGACCAGTGATGTATGTTGTATTTGTTTTAGTTGATGAACCAGTTTAAGGAAGAGACCTCTGACCCTGAAGAAGAACTCATGATGTCAACAGAGAATATCAGCAAAAAGATAAAAATCAGGTTTGTCAAAATACCTTTTCACTGTCTGACAAACTATGAAATCTTGTGGCTGCTCCCAAGGGAGACAACTACTACTCTTTTTGCCTTCCCTCGCTTCTTTAGACATGTTTATCTTTAAATGTTTCGATTAACATTTGCTAATTTATTTATTCAGTGTGAAGCTTCTACACATCTCAACATCACATGTATGCAAAACTATAAATGTCTTAATATTAAGAAAAGAAAGTTGTGTATAGATGAAAATATGTGTCAATCCTGTGCAGAATGCTGTCATTTCAGTGTCCCAGGTTCCTGTGAGCAATCATTTAAATCCAAAATTGCTATAATTTTGATTTTCTAATTGCCAGTCGTCTAAGACAAGAGTTGTGTCCCTTCAAAATCCTATGATGATGTTGAGACTGACATAATTCTAACTCTAAAGACTGGTTTTATCTGTGATTTGAACGATTTTATGCGGCCAAGAAATTTGGTTGATTGTCATTGTTCATCTTGTCCCATTAGATATTTATGATATCAGCCTGTATTGTATGAACCAGTCTATGTAAACTTTGGCTCAGTAATATTCGTTACACTGCTATACTGAGTCTAACAAACCCAAGTAGAAGGTCGCATCAGCTAACTTTTTCATTTGAACACATCTTACTAAATCGTGAGAGCTGACATTGACAGGTACCTTTTGAACTTTATCTTGAAAACATTTGTTCTCGAGCGATTTCGAAAGCTATTTTCCATAAGATCGATTCTGAGTGATGCACATGGAACACACCACAACAATGGGTCACTGAGAACAGGGTTTTCTCGATATTCTAGGATATCAACTTGCAGAAATATAAGTTAAATGAGAAAACGCTAAGCATATAAACTGCAGATCAAATATCTGTGTGTGATTCGAATTTTCATTTGTTGAGAGATCGATGTCAGTGATGGGAATTTCGAAAGTTCCACCAAACCCTAAACTGTAGCCTTTGTCTGATTGGTGAAATCTGTTCATCTGTCTCGCATTTGACGGGATGGTCATAGGTCGTTCAAAGGTTAGCTGGCGTGACCTTGAGATCCTAAGTTTTGTCACAATGGAGATGCTGATTATGAAGTAGTGTTGCAAAGACCCGGGTTCAATTCCCCACATGAGTACAATCTATGAAGCTCATTTCTGGTGTGCCCCCATATTGCCAAAAGAGGTGTATACCTCCGTCACTCACTGTACTGTAAATCCATCTCTTTTTTCAACAATAGGATGAGAATGCTTGTTATGTATGCTAACAGATCCAAGTCCATTATCTAAAACTATCAAAACTAAGATTCCTTGGTTGATTTGTTGGGAATTTCTTTTTAGTTTTGTTGCAAACTGGGATTTATTAGAGTACTTGTTGTTGCTAATTTGTACCGTTCAAAGTCATATCTTAATGTCACTGTTTTGACGTTCTTAGAATTATGCCTCTTCCTTTATGCTTGGACCTGTGAAGGTCCGGGGTAGAACAGGCCTTCAGCAACGCATGCTTGCCACGAAAGGCGACTATGCTTGTCGTAAGAGGTGACTAACAGGATCGGGTGGTCAGGTTCCCTGACTTGGTTGACACATGTCAACGGTTCCCAACTGCGCAGATCAATGTTCATGTTGTTGATTGCCTGGATTGTCTGGTCCAGACTTGAATATTTACAGACCGCCGCCATATAACAAGAATATTGCTGAGTGTGGCGTAAAACTCAACTCCCTCACTAATGTAATTTTTGGATTGAGGAGTGAAAAGAAAATCAACAAAGGCGAACTTGTCTAATTGCAGGTTATTGTATAATTATTTTTTGTAGGATCAACAATAAATATGAAAATACAAACATTAATAAATCCCACCTTTGAACAAAATGACATTTTTTTCCCAAATTGCCAGCAGGTGCACTTAGTTAGGAATCTGGATAAATCCCCAGCAGTCTTCTACAGATTGTTTCCTTGTGATTGCTAACCCTGTTTGGCTTTTGCTGTTGTCATTCATATTCAGCTTGTTTTATTCTTCCCTGTTTGCATCAGTCCAAAAAGAATGGAGAAAAGGTATTCAATGTTTTCTGTGTCCTTTCCTATCCATCCTCGATAATACAGGGCATAATATTTTTTCCCCTGTTATGTAGCCTGGACATATTCTGCTCCTTCCGTTATGTTGCTGTGTTCATTGTCCTCATTGCTTGTCTCGTGATAGATAGATACCCAATCAAATGTCAGTGGTAAAGTACAATCTAACCTGCCACAATACAACCTATCCTAGCTTTTACAAATATCTGACCAATGAAAATTTGTTGTCAGAATTGGTTTGCGGCAACCCATGTTTGTCATAAGAGACCACTAATGTCAGCGGGTTATCACGCTGTTGACTCGGTTGACACGTCTTTGTATCTAAAGTGCATTAACATATGAAGGTTTGGGCTAGAATTGGTCTTCAGCAACCCATCCTTGTCATAAAAGGCAACTAATGGGATCAGATGGTCAGGCTGGCAGCCTTGGTTGACACAGTAACATAGAACGACGCTCATGATGTCAATCACTGGATTGTCTTTTCCAGACTAGATTATTTACAGACCATATAGCTGGAATTTTGCCGAGTTCAACTAATCAATGAAGTTCATACCTTTAAGCATGGATATCATTGACCGGATTGTCTCATTGTAAACATAGTCTCAGTACTATATGGCTGGAGAAATGCATATGCAACATTGCATTTAAAGTCACTCACTCATTCATCTGCTCTTTGATGAGCGGGACAATGGGGTAACCAAGTGGTTTAGGCGTTTGCTCATCATGGTTCAATTCCCCACATGGTTACAATGTGTGAAGCCCATTTCTGGTGTCCCTGCCGTGATATTGCTGGAATATTGCTGGAATATTGCTAAAAGCAGCATATCTCCATATCCACTCAATGCCTGACCGCTCATCATCTACCATCATATAGCTTGAATATTCCAGCATCATATATTGCTGATTTATGGCATAAAAAAAAACCAAAATTAAAAGAAAAAAAATACTGAAAACCCATTCACCCTTCCGTTTCCCTCTGCACTCATCAGCTAAGACTTATAACCATCTTCTACTTTGATATTGATATTTGATACTCCCCAGGAAGTTGAGATTGATAATACAGTGTGATGTCCAATTTCCCGAACTTATTTTGTCCAGTATGTCTAGATAGTATTTAGGGCTTGCCCAGCCTTTCTAGCAGCAATCATATGTAACCCGGGGCTTTCTTCTAAGATGGTAGCTACGCCCCTGATTCTAGCATCAGGGTCATTCAGTCTGATTTTTTGCGATACCATACCTCTACACACAAAGATCTGAGGACGTGTCCATGAGAGGTTATGTCAAGTGAACCTCCTGATTAACCTGTCAGTGTTGGGGTTTCAATCTTCTTGATATGAGCTAGTGCAAACCTGCATATTCCTCAACTTCTTCATGAAAATGAAACTATACTCAAAGTCAAAGAACGATATTAAGCACACGTGCAGTTTTACAACGATAGGCTTTCAACACGTACATGAAATTTGTTGTGACCAGCAGGGAAAGACATGACTTTGGTTTTACCTGTATGATCTTTTGACTCTTAAGAATATCGACAAAATGTTTGGAATCTATGTTGTTTTCATACAAAAACATGTCTGTACAAGTATGGCCCTGGAGTATTTATTGTTGAATTTATTATACCCTTTGTCAGCCTCCTGATCCTCTGAGGGGTCAGTCTACGCCACTCCTTGTGTAAAGTAGCTTCCAGCTGGGTCAGGTTCTGTACAGGAGGATCCCTAGCACTCTCCTCCTCATACCCCCTGTAAGCCTCCTGATCCTCTGAAGGGTCAGTCTACGCCACTGCTTGTGTATAGCAGCTTCCAGCTGGGTCAGGTTCTGTACAGGAGGATCCCTAGCACTCTCCTCCTCATACCCCTGTAAGCCTCCTGATCCTCTGAAGGGTCAGTCTACGCCACTCTTCGTTGAAAGCAGCTTCCAGCTGGGTCAGGTTCTGTACAGAAGGATCCCTAGCACTCTCCTCCTCATACCCCCTGTAAGCCTCCTGATCCTCTGAAGGGGCAGTCTACGCTGCTGCTCGTGTAAAGCAGCTTCCAGTGAGGCCAGGTTCTGTACAGGAATATCCCATTGTTGTACATGACGACAAATCACATAACAACCAGTCATGGCACAGATATGCTCCAAAGGGTAAACATCTGGGCTCATTCAATCATGAGATATGTTAGGGGGTGCTTAACTAATTTCTTTGTGTATATCATGAAAGTGGAAGGAAAGTGTTGCCATGAGATTGGTATTTTTTTTTTATAGCAATCAAGTGAAGTGTGCCATATTCTTCCAGACTGGGAACATTTCTTCCTCTTGCAGACCCCAAAATGGATCACTACAAGATCCATTTATGTCAATCTTTGTGTAGAATCGAAGCTCATGCTTTTGATCACTAAATTGTGTAGTCTAGACTCAAGTATTTACAGATCACCGCCATATAGTTCTAACCTCACTCACTCGCATTGTTTAGAATAATTGTAACTTAGGAAAAACACATTTTATTTAATGCACGCATGTGAGATATTGTTGTTCATTTGTTTACAGCACAATGTGAAATACACACGTATTGCAAAAATAAATATACATGTGGTTGGTACACTATAGTGGTTACATTGTAGGATGTCACCGTATATCATTTGTCGTATATCGTGATATCAATTTCTTATAATGTTGATAATGTTTTGAAAGAAATTTCGGAGTTTACAGTCAAAGTTAATCATTCCTGGCAACAGTACAGTGGGGTTGGCTATTGGTTAAAGCATTAACTTATATCGCTGAAAACCTGGGTTCGATTCCCCACATGGGAAAAATGTGTGACATGTAAATTTCTTGTGTGCCTCGCTGTGACATAAAAACCTACTCACTCGCTCACTCAGTGGTTCCTTTGAATATGATGAAATGGATGCTGCAGAATCAATGTGGTCACTCAGTGGTTCCTTTGAATATGATGAAATGGGTGCAGCAGAATCAATGTGGTCACTCAGTGGTTCCTTTGAATATGATGAAATGGGTGCAGCAGAATCAATGAGCACACTCAGTGGTTCCGCACTTCAGCACTTCACCACTATGATGTATGTGAAGTAACTCACTCACTCACTCATTCATTCATTCCTATGCCTACAACAGATGTTGTACTTACAATGTTGTGTTCAATGTTCTTCAAATCATGTTAATTGTTAATTGGGAACAGACGAGCAGTACTTAGTCACAAGTTACTTGGTTGCTGCGCGTTTGATATATGCAACAATGATCTCACTTTTTCATAATTCATGGTGTTTTGATGTAATTTTGATCTATTTAAACTGGTGTTATTTGTAACATTTAATATAATTACATTGATAGTGCCAGGAATGTATGTTTATTTATGTGTACATTTTTCTTAATTTTCGTATGCAGAAAAAAATCTTTCTTATGTTTTTCTTCCATTATGCTTTTGAATTCTGATGGATTTATGAATCAAAGTCTGGCGTTATGGTGCCATGTCTTACACTGCTAAACTCTGTATATTCCAGGTCAGTGCTGTACTACATGGAATCGGCCACTGGGAACCTGACCTGTTTCACAGACTTGCCGCCAAGAATGAAAATCAGACAGGTAAAATTTATATTAGAAAAAGATGAAATGGCATAGTTGCAAGAGTAACTTACTAAAGTAACTCACTCTTTACCAATCAACTGATATGAAAAAGCAGGTGGAGAAGGAAAATGCTAGTGCAAAGAATCTGAAAGCTTAGTGTTTACAAAAGTGATAAACATGTCTGACACACATCATACTGGACTTTTATGATGTGATTTAAATTATGTGTAAATGATGTAAACTCACTGACTTTGACTGCATTGCAGATGGCTGTAGGACCAGACCATGTGATCGTCGTGACAACTGAACGTCAAGTTTTTACTTGGGGCGAGGGGTCAAAAGGTCAACTAGGACATGGGGACACGACAAGTCGATCACGACCAGAATTAGTCGAAGCTTTGAAAGGAAAGTCAATATCAATGTAAGCAGGGGTTAAAAAGTACTATCGCCTGATGGCCGGGACAAGTCAGTTTTCATTTCGGGCTACTAAATAATTTTTCGCTCACAGTTTTAAACTGGAAATAAACTTGGATTTCATTTCATTTCTGCTCAAAATGTAGCTATTAAATTTTACAATGATAATAAAGTACATGTATTTTTGTTGCTGTTTGTCACATCTCGATAAATAGTCCAGTAAACATTAACATCAAATACTATGTTGATTCATACTTTCATAATTACATCGTCATGACTTTCTATGTCACACACATCAGAGCAAGTGGGAAATCAGTCAAGTGGCAAGTGGCAAGTGGCTTTTAAAGCAAAATTTATACACCTTATGTAAGACAAAATATTACATACATGTATAACAATATCTTATGTCTTTTGCTATTTACAGTTTTGTGATTTCTTAGTTTCTCGATTTCCATGGAAGCATTTTGTACTTAGTCTCAAAAGTGAGAGGTGTGTTTGGTTTCCGGAGCAGAACTCAGAAACTTTTTAATATCTTTCAGTGTTACTTGGTAGATATGTGTGGCAGACCCTAAAGTGGTGCCCTTTTGCTATTTACATGTTTTTCTCATTCATTATTTTCTCCTTTTCTATGGAAACGTTTCGGACTTAGTCTCAAAATGGAGGGATGGGCTTTGTTTGCGGAGCAGAACTCAAAATCCGCTCTTTATTTTTCAGCAAAACTTGGTAGATATACCAGTCAGAAGTTAAAATGGTGCCTTATGCTATTTACATGTTTTTGTGATTTCTTAGTTTCTCGTTTTCCATAGAAACGATTCGGACTCAAAAGTGAGAGGGGTGTTTCATTTCCGGAGCACATCTCAAAAAGTTCCTAATATCTGTCAGCAAAACTTGGTAGATATATGTGGCAGACCCCATCGTGGTGCCTTTTGCTATTTGCAGATTTTTGTGATTTATAATTTTCTGGGTTTCCATGGAAAAGTTTCGGAATTAGTCTCAAAATGGAGAGATGGGCATTGTTTCCGAAGCACAACTCGAAAACTATTCAATACCTTACAGCAAAACTTGGCAGATATTTGAGACAGATCCACAGGGTTGTGCCTTTTGCTATTTACAGTGTTTTGGTATTTTTGTTTTTCCTGGTTTCCATGGAAACAGTTTTGAGGTAGCCTCAAAATTGAGTGATAGGCTTCGTTTCCATATCTTTCAACAGATTGTGGCAGATATATGAGACAGATCTTGAAGTGATGCCTTTTGCTGTTTACAGATATATGGCATTTATATTTTTCATGACTTCCATGGAAAAGATTCAAACTTACTCTAAGAAAACACCAAGTAACTGCCAGATGATTTGTCCTTTCAAATATGTGAGGGCCGGGGGGATAAGTCATCTTCTGATGGCGCTTGTTTCATTTTACAATGCTTGTTTGTTCATTCATTTTTATCCCCATGGCATGTAATGCATGGGGATATAGTCAACGACTCGTCTGTCCATCCGTCCCCCATCCGTCTGTCCGTAATCATTTTGTTTCCGGAGCAGAACTGAAAAACCGTGCAATATTTTCCTGCAAAACTTGGGTAGATATATCAGTCGGAACCTAAGGTGGTGCCTTTTGCTACTTACAGGTTTTTGTGATTTTTTAGTTTCTCAGTTTCCAAGGAAGCGTTTTGTACTTCGTCTCAAAAGTGAGAGGTGTGTTTGGTTTCCGGAGCAGAACTCAAAAACTTCTTAATGTCTGTCAGTGTTACTTGGTAGATATGTTGGGGCCGGGGGGATATGTCATCTTCTGATCACTCTTGTGTTCATTACGTTGGTCCACTGGTTGGTTAGTTGCTTGGTTGATCTGTTGGTTAGTTTATTGGTTGATTGGTTGCTTGATTGCTTCTCTCACTCACTCACTCACTCACCCCATCTGGGATGTGCTTTCAGGGCGTGCTGTGGAGATGGTTTCAGTCTGTTCACCAGTGACAACGGACTCGTGCTCACCTGCGGTGATGGGTCAAGAGGTTGTCTCGGACATGACGATTGGCTGTCCACCTCCAAACCTCGCCTCATAGAGACTCTACTCAGGTACACAGATTCTCTTACAGGATAGGAAGTTCCTTATTTGTTTTGATAGCGGTCTGGAAATAAGTCCGGACCTAGATTTTTGAAGCTCTGTTCATGCTAAGATAGTCGTAAGTGCCATACACTAGCATTAACTTACGACTATCTTAGCACTAGGAGAGCTTCTAAAATCTAGCCCCTGGAACAGACAATCCAGTGATTGGCATCAGGAGCATTGGCATACAATCACATACCATTCCAGTCAAGAAGACAATGAGTATTGATCCGTACACTTTGCATACAGTGACAACTAGGTCAGTGAGCCTGACAACCTGATCCTGTTCATCGCCTCAAAGGACAACCATGGGCTGCTGATTTTGGCTCATTCTTCACTTTTGAATGCAAATCACCAAGTTGGGATAATAATTGTTTCAAAAGTTTCGGTGCATTTTTATTTGCAAATATTTGAAACCTTCCGGACAAATCTCAGTTCACCCCATTATTCTACGTTCAAAGTCTGACTGTATTCACATTTCAGTGTTGACGTAGTTGCGTTAGCGTGTGGACCAAGTCACGTAGTTGCTGTCGGCAGCGAGGGAGAAGTCTATTCATGGGGTGACAACAGTTCTGGACAGTTGGGCCTCGGCAATGAAGTCAGCATGTGAGTGGTCTATTGCTGGAAGTGTTCATGGGTTCCCCATTTTCAGTCCTTCGCTTGAATGAAGTGTTTAGGCATGGCAGTTATGAGCCAGTGTTACACTTAGAGATGTATAATCCCCATGGAGTTGAGATTGATAATATGATATGACACTGAAACTGGTATCCAGTGATCGAGCAAAATAAATACCAGCGCCTTGAGCAAGCAATAGTTTCATGGATATGTGCGCTATATAGATATCCTATAATAATACTATATATAATACTATATAATAATAATATAATACTATGATATAATACTATGATAATTTTGCATACTTGCACCTGAGGTTGGGTTACTCGACCTGGGTATGTGTTACAGTTGTACTTGGAGTTAATTCTATGAATGACATGACAATCATAGTGAATGAAACTGGAAAATATGTTATCTAGGATCTAAAAGAAAATGAATGCAACTCGTGCAGTTTTGTTCTGAATTTAAAAGCGACTGGTTCTTAAAATGTATTTTTCAGTTCTGATGTGTAAAACCCCCAGCTCGCTCTCTTGCTCGCTTTCTCACTCACTCGCTCACTCACTCACACACTCACTCACTTATTGTACAGTTGTCAGCCAGGTGAAGTGTCCATCTCAGAGCCAGTGGTGTTCCGCGATGTCCGCTGCGGCAATGATGGAACTATGCTTTTGTCAGACGTCGGCAGCGTGTTTGCCTGTGGAAGTAATGAGAACAATAAGCTGGGGCTGAACAACAGGCAGGGGTTTCTCATGGCTATGAAGAACATCTTCACGAAGGTAAGTATACTCAAACAAGTTATCAGGCCTTCGCCCACAGTCATGTTCCCCAAGACACACAAACAGTCTTTGCATTCATGTAGATATATGGACAGCCAGGTGTTCAAGAAGCATGTGCACAAGTGCTGACAAAATTATTGATCCATTTTCCTGTGCTGTCTCCATCTTTTCTCACACACCAGGCTGTTCCTAGCTCTGCACTCCTCCCTCGTAACAAATAGTGAACTGTGTCAAAGAGTTGGTATGATGTTTTGATTATGATCAGCGTTTCATTAAGTATTTTATGATATGAGGAAAAGCAGAAATGTCAGGTTAGTTTCAAACTTTATTATGTTTCAAAATAAGATGTTACACTGACAAGCTCTGGTATCTAACTGACTCCCAGGGTCAGTCACATGTCCCCTCGTCGACGGTCTCCCCACGAGACATACGTGCTGTTTCATGAAGCAAGGTGTGTTTCCTCAACACGTCACACCAGGAAATGCAGGTGGTGCATTTTGGCCGCAAAACCTCCCGAACATTTTATATTTATTAGTGTTCGAGTTAGACTGCAATTCATCAATCCACTTTTGAGCCAAACGGACTATAGTGACTACCACTGAACAGCCTTAAACTACAACATGCTATATGCTCGGCAACTGTTTGGTCACAGACAGTCCTTGGATGGGTGACTCATAGTTTCTAGTCCAGTCCAACAGCAAAGAACACATGACACATTTGGGCTCACCAGCTGAAAATGGGTACCTGTTGGAATCAGTCATGACTGTTAACCTTCTAGCACCTCACATGGTTGAAAGGGTAATAATGCCATTTTGCTTTTAGCTTGCACATGTGTGTGATACAGGCACTTCATTATTACCAATGTCTTGAGACTCTTATAAAGAGGAATGTTATCCCCCCGGTATGTAAATTGTAATGTGGTAATGTTTCGGACTTAGTCTCAAAATGGATGAATGAGATTCGTTTCTGGAGCAGAACTCAAAAACAGTTCAATATTTTTCTGCAAAACTTGGTAGATATGTGTGGCACGCCCCAAAGTGGTGCCTTTTGCTATTTACAGGTTTTTGTGATTTCTTAGTTTCTCGGTTTCCATGGAAGCGTTTCGGACTTAGTCTTAAAAGTGAGAGGTGTGTTTGGTTTCCGGAGCAGAACTCAACAAAAACTTCTTAATATCTGTCAGTGTTACTCGGTAGATATGTGTGGCAGACCCTAAAGTGGTGCCCTTCTGCTATTTACATGTTTTTCTCATTTATTGTTTTCTCCTTTTCTATGGAAACGTTTCGGACTTAGTCTCAAAATGGAGGGATGGGCTTTGTTTGCGGAGCAGAACTCAAAAACTGTTCAATATTTTTCTGCAGAACTTGGTAGATATATCAATCGGAACCTAAAGTGGTGCTTTTTGCTATTTACAGGTTATTATGATGTGTTATTTTCTCGGTTCCATGAACACGTTGCTGACTTCATTTCTTGGAGCACAACTCAAAAACCATTTCATATCTTTCAAAAGATCTTGGCAGATATGCAAGACAAATCTTGAAATGATGACTTTTTCTGATTGCAGATATATGGCATTTATATTTTTCATCAATTCCATGGAAACAATTGAGACTTGGTCTAAAAACACAATAAGTAATTGTCGGATGATTTGTCCTTTCAAATATGTGAGGGGGGGGGGGGGGGGGGGGGGGGGAATATGTCATCTTCTGATGACTCTTGTCTTTACTTGTCATTGTCCTTGTACCAGTGAACTGATGGTCAGATCATCCCGGTCCAGCCAGCACCGTCCTTGATATCTCCTGGTTGTACATTCCAATAAATCTCCACTATACCCAAGATACATGTACGGCTGGGCTGGATGATTTTATTACCTCCCTTGGCTGGCTTTTGTCACCAGTCAGGTGTCTACACTGGAAAGTTGAACTACCAATCACAAACTCACCTTCACTTCTTAAATTATCTAACCAATTAAACTTGGCAACACAAATCATGCAGAGGTATTCTGGAAATAGTAGAAGGAGTTCTTCCATATACTTTTTAAAATCTTCAGACCTGTCAATCTGTGTGTATGATGTCCAACCAAATCTGAAACACACTGCAAACAAACCTTGGCAGCTGTGACCACTATCTTTGTTGACACTGGCAAGCTCGTTTGTAACAGCTGTTTATCTGATTGGCAAAAAGTCGCCAAATGGAGTTAATATAATTATCGGGCAGAGCCTTAGATGCATTCAGGGTATAGTGGAGATTTATCAGATGTATACCATGGAGATTATCTACAAACAGCAGTGGTGTTACATTGCTCTGGTGATGTATAGCAAAGGTGGTTCTGTGACAGGGATGACTTGAATTGGTACAAGAACGTTGTTTTCTTTTCATTTCAGACAGAGGTTGAAGGTCGCAATGTTCTGACCCCGGTGAGGGCGTTGGCACGACACCGCGTCCTTGACATCTCTATCGGCCCGCACCACACTGCCGTGCGTGTAGCGTCTGGTCATGTGTACACATTCGGGCGTAACACTGAGGGTCAGTTGGGCGTGGGCAACACCAAGGCATCAAACACCCCAGTAGAGGTCAAACCTCTTCAGGACAAGTGTGTCAATGTAAGGAAATGAGTACTAGATTCATCAATCCATTCAAATTGAAATATTTCTGTTTCTGAAATGATTTTATGTTTTGTCTGTTTATCAAAACTTTTCAGGATACAAGAATAGTAGGACTACACTTAACTTTCCAATTACAATTCACTATTGCACCACTAAAAATTCAGAGTAACGAAAATGATTTTGTTGGGGGAAGAGAGTCTTCTTTGAGCGGCATGCATACTGAACAGCAAAATAAAAGCAGCTCTGTAAAGTTTTTAAATAAAAGTCAAAAACATGAACGCTTACTTTTATGAGATTCTGTTTTGCAAAACATGCGTTTCTTCTGCTGTTCTGTATAGTTGTTGTGATGAACAAGGGAGATAACTCTCTTATTGCTTGCTTGGTAGATTTGTCTCCCTTGGGGGAAGCGTATTCAGCATCATGATGCCTATCATGCATTCTAATTAAAGTGGTCAGACAGTTTTGAATTTAGATGATGACTACAATAATGTTCATACCTCCCAAATATGCGCGGTGCACTGAGTTGTCTCCCTTGGAATGTTAAGCTTTTGTGGCTTTGTAGAGAGTGGTACACCCTCAGACCGTTTGGTCAACAGTGGTGGACCGTGGAGTCAGGTCTCCCAAGACTGGAGTTTGTTGGTGTTTTTGTTGTTAAACCACCACACTGAGCAATACTGCAGCTTTATGGCAGTGAATATTAAAGTTTGGACCAGACAATTCAGTGATCAGCATCATGAGAACCATTCTACACAGTCATGATGTCAGCCAAGGCAGTGAGTCTGATCACCCAATCCCTTTAGTCGCCACTTAGAAGCAAGGGTTTATGGTTTAAGAGACTCAACTATGTGAAGTATGACATATTAACAGGTTCTCGAGTCTAAAGGCTGTTAGGTTCTGTACACTGTGTGGAAAGTACACAGACCTGTAGTGTTGGGTGAGCCCAGTGGTTGTCACGTGAAAGACTCACTCACTCACTCACTCACTCACTCACTCACTCACTCACTCACTCACACACTCACTCACTCACTCACACTCACTCACACTCACTCACTCACACACTCACTCACACACTCACTCACTCACTCACTCACTCACTCACACACTCACTCACACACTCACTCACTCACTCACTCACTCACTCACTCATTACAGCGTATCCAGTGTGGAGAACACTTCACTGTGGCCAGTACACGTGACCACGAGCTGTACTACTGGGGGTTGAGGTTCAAGATGCCATCCCAGCATGCTGTAGAAGACAACACGAGTCGGTCAAGCACAAACGGCAGCATCACGAATGTGTCCTCCAGCGTCATCTCAAAGGATGATATCCGACTTGAGAGTATCACACCAAGAAAAGCCTCGGCCACCAACTCTCGCACACACAGCTCGGCAAGTGTCGCCAGCCTGAACAGCGGAAAGGAACAACAGACAATGGGCAGTCAAGATGGTGAGTTGTTTAGGCCAGTAACCTTTGTCATTATTTCAATTTAACTCTCCTCATATTGGAGATAAACTTATATATGGGGATTAAGATGGTATCCTCCCATCTGTCAGACATCTCAATAGTCAGACATGGAAAACAACAACAGACAATGGGCAGTCAAGATGGTGAGTTGTTTAGGCCAGTAACCTTTGTCATTATTTCAATTTAACTCTCCTCATATTGGAGATAAACTTATATATGGGGATTAAGATGGTATCCTCCCATCTGTCAGACATCTCAATAGTCAGACATGGAAAACAACAACAGACAATGGGCAGTCAAGATGGTGAGTTGTTTAGGCCAGTAACCTTTGTCATTATTTCAATTTAACTCTCCTCATATTGGAGATAAACTTATATATGGGGATTAAGATGGTATCCTCCCATCTGTCAGACATCTCAATAGTCAGACATGGAAAACAACAACAGACAATGGGCAGTCAAGATGGTGAGTTGTTTAGGCCAGTAACCTTTGTCATTATTTCAATTTAACTCTCCTCATATTGGAGATAAACTTATATATGGGGATTTAGATGGTATCCTCCCATCTGTCAGACATCTCAATAGTCAGACATGGAAAACCAGCAAACCATCTGGTTGAGTGCAAAACTAGTACCATGTCCGTTACCTATCAGTGAAATGGTATCCTCCTAGGAAAGCCACATTGGAAAAATACCTGTTTTTTATACAGAAATAGCTATCAGCTTTTCACACATTTACCCATGATCTATCAGTGATTAGTTAAAACCCACCCAAGGAACTATTTTGTGATACAGTGAGTGGAAAGAATAGTATCTCAAGCCACATGGTTTTTTTTACCTTGAGAAATATCATGTCATTTATATTTTTCAGCTTTTACGGGTAATATTTACTATCAAAACTATGATTGTTTGGCACAACTTTGGAGTATTATTCCTTTCCAAATGACATTTGTTTATCCATTTTTATCATATGCACTGTTACTTTTTCCCATTAGCATATCTATATTGGTTATGACAACATTAGGGACCATTCATTATTTACAGCTTGTGGGTGTGATGATGATTTTTATGGAGAGTGATGTACAATGTGAATGAACCCCCAAAAGGTTTATATAAATAATGAGTCAACCCTCTGCATGTCATGTACAAAATCAATTCACCCTCCCCCCTCCCTGTATGAAATTGCTGGCCACCAACACCCAAAGTATATGTTTGCAAAACTGATGAACCTCTACCTCCCAAGAACAAAATGGTTGACAACCTCCCAGCCATAAATTATGAGCGGTCCTATGATTCAGTATCATCTATTATCAGTAGATACATCAAAACTGCATTAAACTATCTAAGTATTAATTTACCTTGCACATAACCAACCATGAAATTCCATTGTAATCAGCTAAGTAGCTAAAGTTCAAACTTGAAATGAAGAAGCTGTTATCTTGTAAATATTCATTGTGAATGGATAATTCACTGCCTTATTTTAGCTTTTTTTCCCCTTGTTTTATATCTGTTACAAGAGAGCTATCAATTGATAACTTTTGCCATGGGTGTCAAAAATTCAACTTGCTAAAATTTCTGTTGATCATGCGCAGTTTACGTAGCATAGAATCTTGTGCAGCATGAATACATGTACTTTCCGTGAAACTGTTGTAGTTGTGCATAGGGAACATCAGGGAACTGTGTCAGGGAACATCAGGGAACATCAGGGAACTGTGTCAGGGAACATCAGGGAACTGTGTCAGGGAACATCAGTTCCTCCTGGACCCTCCAGAACATATGCAGCCTTGGTCATGTTACCTTCATGTTGCTCTCCTTCACTCCTGCAGCTGTTGCTGCAGGTTCTGACGCTGATGCTGTGAGGGTTGGAGAAGACGTTGCCCCCATGTCACCAAGTCGACAGACAAGTTGTGACAGCGTCATGTCTGCAGCTAACGACAGCGGAGTGCCCACAACACCACAGGAAGAGTTCAACCCAGGCTTCAGACCTCTGAGTAAGTTGATACCAGCGCTACAAGGCAACTTCAGCATATCTTGTTGTCAAAACTCAGGGACTCTACCTCAGACTTCTGTTACTTGCAGTGCTGCGATCACTTTACTGATTGAGTCCACTGATACATCTCGTTGATGGTTGGGTAGCCAAGTGGTTAAAGCGTTCACTCGCCACACCAAAGACCCAGGATCGATTTCCCCACATGGGTACAATGTGTTAAGCCCATTTCTGGTGTCCCCCACCGTAGTATTGCTGAAATATTGCTGACAGTGGCATAAAACCATACACACTCACTGACTGAGTACGCTGATGCCAGTGGCACAGCATGTTGCTGCTTGAGTGAAATAAACATCATTGAAGCTTCACATTTCCTAGGATTTTCATGATTTTGTAAACATAGGATATTTGTGTAGTGTACATATCCACACAGTTGTGCACAGGGTTGTTACTGTACAGTACAGGGTTGTTACTGTACACTACAGGGTTGTTACTGTACACTACAGGGTTGTTACTGTACACTACAGGGTTGTGATAACATGGAAAGAATCTGCACACAAAGTTGACTCCAAGGTTTTTACACCTGGTCACATCAGAGCTTTATCCCGGCAACCTCAAACTCATTGGCTCACAAGCCTTGTGCCTTTACCAGCTCGCCCACTATACAGGATTTTGTAAGAGTAATGACCTAGAGCCATAAAGAACCTAGAAGGGAAGTGAACGACCATCCTTTGAGAGGTGAGGTGTCTTCTCCTTCTCTACAGGTAGTGTACCCCGCCGATCAACTAGTGCCAGTAGCAGGGAGAACCTGAAAGAGAAAGACAAGGAAAAGGAGAGAGAGAAAGGAGAAAAGGAGATCATGAGAGATGATTGTGTTGTCCTCCTGGAGCCAGTGGAGATCATCAGGTGGGTTACAGGGATATGGGTGGGTGTGGTTACAGGGATATGGGTGGGTGTGGTTACAGGGATATGGGTGGGTGTGGTTACAGGGATATGGGTGGGTGTGGTACAGGGATATGGGTGGGTGTGGTTACAGGGATATGGGTGGGTGTGGTTACAGGGATATGGGTGGGTGTGGTACAGGGATATGGGTGGGTGTGGTTACATGGATATGGGTGGGTGTGGTTACAGGGATATGGGTGGGTGTGGTTACGGGGATATGGGTGGGTGTGGTTACGGGGGTATGGGTGGGTGTGGTTACGGGGGTATGGGTGGGTGTGGTTACGGGGGTATGGGTGGGTGTGGTTACATGGATATGGATGGGTGTGGTTCAGGGATATGGGTGGGTTTGATATATGTGGGTGTGGTTACAGAGATATTTGGTGGTGTGTGGTTACAGAAATGTGGGTTGGATTTGGTTACACTGATACAGATGGGTATGGTTATAGAGATACAGTTGGGTGTGGTTACAGGTATACAAGTGGGTGTGGTTACAGGTATACAAGTGGGTGTGGTTACAGGTATACAAGTGGGTGTGGTTACAGGTATACAAGTGGGTGTGGTTACAGGTATACAAGTGGATGTTGTTACAGGTATACAAGTGGATGTTGTTACAGGTATACAAGTGGGTGTGGTTAGAATGATACAGATGTGTTTGAGTATAGAGGTACAGATGGTTGTTGTTATGTTGTCTACAGGATAGAGCAGGTAAATGAGAAGGTGTTACTGGGAAACTTCTTCTGTCATGGGGAGAATCTCTTTGTCCAACTGGAGACGACAGCACCGCCACCCCGACGGAAGGCACTGAAGAAACGCAGCCTCAGGTGAGTGGGTACTACGACATGTGGACACTTATTTCTGCCCATGAATTCTTCAATGCTTTCTTCTGTGATCTTTAAGATGGATTTTAGATTGATTTCACAACTAGACATGCTTCGCTCTTCAAAAACTTCACAGATTAGTAACTGACATTTCATTCCACTAATGTCAACAGTTTCAATGTCGTGTTCACTCATAAAACAGGGTTTTCCCCGATCGAGAATTGCTGAACGTTCTCTGTGATACAGGTACTCCCAGACTAACAAATTGTTGATACAGCGTATTATTTCAAATGCTTCCTGATAATTCTGAAGTGACTGGTTATGCACCAACTCCCATGTTAACAGAGGCTCTAACGTTAAACAGGAAGCGCTCCAAGAACAAACCACAGAGTGAGTCGAGTGACTCCCAGCAACACACAGCCTCCAGCAGGGAGGGTGGGGATGACTACTCCTCAGAGGCATCTGACTCCAAGGGATCCGTGAGTTCGATGATCACATCTACACCCACATCAGTAGTCTACACCAGCATCAGCATCAACATTTACATATTATAACAAGAGACAAGACATCTTGTCTCTTATCACCCATTCTCCAATCTCTCCACTGGCTTCACGTTCCTGAACATATTGAATTCAAAACACTGATTCTCACTTATCAGGCAAATTACAACAAAGGACCTGTCTATATTCAAGAACTTATTATACTGTACACTCCCTCCAGGACTGTCCTCTCTCATGATGATGTCTACTTAAAAACTCAAATCGTTTGGTGCTTTCAGTATGCAGCTGCAGCCCTTGGAACTCTCTGCCTCTTGATCTAGAACTAGTAATTACTCTGACACGCTTCAAAAAGAGACCCAAAACACACCTTTTTCAACAATATCTTTCATAAATCCGTGTATTGTTTTGTGCATATGAACTGTGAATTGTCAGCGCTTTGAGCATTACCTTTGTGTGGTGGGAGTCAGTGCTATATAAATACTCTCATTAATATTATTTATCATTACATTCACATCTATGCTGCTGAGTGTGGTGTTGAACAAAGAAACCTCAACCTACATATCTCCATGTCCATCCCTGTCTAAGTTTGCATTTACATCTCACTCTCTCCCTCTATCTCTCTATGTCTGTCTCTCTCTCTGTCTCTCCCCCTCTCTCCCTCTCTCTCAGACTCCCTCTCTCTGTCTCTCTCACTTTCTCTCCCTCTCTGTCTCTCCTCTCCCTCTCCCTCACTCCCTCTCTCTGTCTTTCTCTTTGTCGCTCACTCCCCCTCTCTCCCTCTCTATCTCTCTTTCTCCCTCTGTCTCTCTCTCCTTTCTCTCTCTGTCTCTCACTCTCTCTGTGTCTCTCTATCTCTCCTTTCTGTCTCCCTCTGTGTCTGTCTCTCTCCCTCTGTCTCTCACTCTCTGTGTCTGTCACTCTCTCCCTCTCTCCCTCTCCCTCTTTCTCTCCCTCTCTCTGCCTCTTTCTCTCTCCCTCTGTCTTTCTCCCTCTCCCTCTCTCTGTCTCCCTCTTTCTGTCTCACACTCTCTCGCCCTCTCCCTCTCTGTGTCTCTCTCTCCCTCTATCTCTCTCTCTCTCCGACTCTCTCCCTGTCTCTGTCTCTCTCATCAGCTTCAGGGTCATCACCAGCATCTAACAGTGACATCTAAATCGTTGAGCACAGTGTTAAACAAACAGCAAATAAACCTCTTAGTGGACTTCTGCATCAGCTTCCTTGACTTAACCCAGCATCAACATTCTCCTCTGCATCCTCATCAGCTATGTCAATATCTACTGGCAAACAAGGATAATATGAGCAACAACCTGATAATTGATCCATATTAGCATGTATGAGTGCCGCCAACTTGTGCTTACCATTGGGAGTGAAGGTGCCCCAGGTTGTCCGCAGTCAAGTTACTGACTTGCTGCACCGACCATATGAGAGTCTTATGGGCAAGGCATGCACTGCTAAATGCCTCAATCAATTCATTGTCATGCACTGCAGTGCACTAGCTTCCTTCTGCTCTACCTGTCACAAACTAAATAGGGTTGCTCATAGCGGAGCACTGCTTCTAGTAAACACGCTCTCTGGTCCTTGTTGGCCAGTATGTCAAGATCTACACTAATATCTATATAGCTGAGTGAAGCAAACAAGCAAACTTCTGTACTGTGAGTACTTCTGCTAACATCAGTATCCTCAACTACACCTACTTACACATCTCCATGTTCATCCACATCCACATCCACATTCAAATTCACATATAAGCCTTTCCACGGAGCAGTGCTTCATGCTGACTGCAGTTTTCCCACTTTGTGATGGCGTTAGTGTTGTCTGCCATTAAGCAGCTGCAAATTGAAATTGACGTTTGACGTCTTGGAACTTGCTGGTTTCTTTGAAAATATACCTAAGGACAAAAGTAGACCTTATGAACGTGGATCAGGGACAATTTGTGCTGTGACAGACTGTAAAAACAGCCAAAGAAATCTGCAAATATGGAAGGAATCGCTCTTTACTGTCCATAAAAATGCCACGGAAGGACTGTCCCTGTCTGTTTCTCTATCATCCGCATAGGTTTTATGTGAATGAAGATCGTCGTCATATTTGGATGTCACGTGTTAATCGGATCGATTTTCACCCATCTGATAGCAGTGTGGTATCTATTTATCAAGATAATTAGTGGCACAATAGGTTATCCCATCTGATAATCAGATACATTGAAATATTTTGTTATTCATGCAGTACAGGGCTGTACAGTTGAGTAAAGCTGTGCCACAGAATTGCATATATCTTTACGTAATATTTATGTTATTTAATTAGCTTACACTAATTACATAGTTACTTTACCATTCATGTATCATTACCGTACACAGCAGTAAAGAATGACTTTATTGTCAGTATTTCTTTTTTTCACAAAAACATAAAGGCTCTAGTGTTTACCAGGAGTGAAAAAATATGTATTGAAAAAGTCATAACCCATTGTAGGTAGTCGAGTGACATTGGCCTAATTAGAATGTAATTGTTTTATTTTTATAACTTTTCTTCAGATATGTTCAGTTCCTTTTTTGATTGCCATCCCAAAAACAAAATCCTGATCCAGTCTTACATTTGGGATATAAAAGGAAGGTTAGTGTACATTTAGTTTAACATAATGTGCAATGCAGTCCTACTAGTGATGTATTACACTTGTAGGTTTTGTGACAATTATGTAGTATCTTTATGAGTCAAAGAGATTTCACCGTTCATTGTTGTAAATATAAAATAGACTGTTATGCTTTAACTTTCCTCTTTGATAGTGACACAAGGAAGGCACCATATGGAGAGGTAACAGAATCTGCATGTGTGTGTTTTGCCTTACGTGTGACCTTTAAGCTAAAGGGATGTAATGATTCTGCAATATGATATTTCACCAATAGAATGATTATAAATAAATATTCTCATAATGACATTGAATTGATATTTAAATCATTAAACTGAGTGTTCACCTCACCTTGACCTTTGTTTCATTGTTTTATGTTGAAAGACCAACCTATAGATGTTCAATAAATGCAAACGTGTAATTCACACTTTACAGTAATCCTTAGACTGATATATGTATAAGATTATATAAACAGTGATGTTCGGTGATACAAACTACCAGTGGCAAATGGCCAACAGTTTTGTCTTTGGGTCACTGATATTTGGGGAAAAAACATTGCAGGTAGTGGCCACAAAAAGTATTTTTACTGATAAATCACCACTTGGGCCACAAGGGAACTCTCACAAGTTTCTATCAATGTATGAATGGTTCCATGATATATGTGTGACAACAGCACTCTGGCTTCATCGGTTTAAACATTTCGTTATAAGTGTAGGTAATTCTAATATATTTATAGAGCACCTTATGTCCACCATCAAGATGCTTAGTGGTGCTTTGACAATATTGCAAAGTAAATAGTTCATATTAAATAGTCAGTATATGAAATATTAGTTCAATGTTTACAGAAAGGCAGCAGTGAACAGATGAGTCTTTAGCAGAGACATAAAAGTTTCTATTGAAGACGTGTTCCTGATTTCATTTGAAAGAGGGGGCCACAATATTGGGCTTGTAAAATAGAAAGCTCGCTCAGACAGTTACATGAACTGTAAATGCAGATCAATATAGTGATAATTTTCTTAAAAAGCAAAAACACATATACATTCCATACTGGTACATTGTGATTTATTATTAACTTTAAGAAGTAAGTAGTCATTTCTGAGCATTCAGTTAGATATTACTCATCTAAATCTTGACATAACCTTTATGAATAAATAATACTGGCGATGGTTCTTGAAACAACAAATCATAATAAAAACAGACAAGATTAGGGGAATATCTTTGAAAGTATTAAATGCCCTCGAAAGAAAGATTTGAAAATACATGCAAGTTCAAGTTCAGAACACATGCTTTATAAGATACGTGCGGACTAACAGTTTCACGTTAAATACATCGGCGTTAAAAGACCTTCGGTTTTCATGCAAAATTACAATCGCCGACTTACCACAAAGTGCACATGATACTGACATTACCTGATCATTTCTTTAAACTTTTGTACTTTATATATTTTTTTTTACCTTCAGCATTTGTTTTACACGATATCAGACATTCTTAAAACAAGATCGAATTGACCCAGTAAAGAGACGTTGCTTAACTGTCGCATAAGCGTTGACTGGGCTCCATCTAGACATGTTTGCAACGTCGTACTTCCTTGCATGGCGTTACAAACAGCACAGACCAGTTTATTGTTGCAGCAGCTTAATTGCAGCCACAAAATGGCTGCACCCATGAATAAGCCGTGGAAAGGTCTATACGACCAACTTCACTTACACATCCATATCCACATTCAAATTCACATATACATCTGCAACTTCTTTTACATCCTAATCCACATCTCCATCTACATCCAAATCCTAATCCACATCCACATCTCCACCTACATCCATGATCATCCCTATGACCAGTGACCACATATTTCACAGAACAATTCAACACTGAAGCAAATATATTCAAATGCATTTTTTGCCAAATCAAGATGTCTTCAGGGTCACTTTCAGGAGTAAAGTGTTTCTCTGTTCTCCATATAAGACTATTGTACAATATGACATTTTTTTCCTGTAATTATTTTCAGCTCAAAGATCAAATGACAGTCTTGTATGAACCTAGTGATTTAAGTAGGGTTCTACATTAATATCAACCTCGATATTCCTAGGGTATATGTGCAGATCAGTCTCCAGTATACCCTGGATGCTCTTACAGCTCAGGCCGATGAAATTATTGCCCGCCTTGGCTGGATTTTTATCCAATCAGGTGTTTACGCGGGAAGTTGAGCGAACCAATCACAACTCACTTTTGATTCTTAAATTAAACTTGGCAACACAAACCATGCATAGGTTTCCTGAAAGATGTAGAAGGAGCTCTTGCATATATTTTTTCAAAGCTTCAGACCCGTCAATTTGTCTCTATGATTCCCCAAAATCTGAATCGCTCTTCAAACAAACCTTTGCAGCTACGACCGCTCTTTGTTGATAGTGCCAAGCTTGTTTGTATTGGCCGCTTACCTGATTGGCAACTGTGAGAATGCGGAGCAAGCAAAGAGAGGTAACAAAATTATAGGACTGAGCCGTAGATGTATCCATGGTATAGAGAAGAGTCATCAGAAAGTGTATCCGGGAGATATCGAGCATGCATCAGTATCTACACATCCACATCAATATCTCCATCCATGATTTCATAATGAAACATGAAACATCCATGTTTCATGTCACTGAAACAAAAACAGTCTTGTATAAAACAAGCGATTTTAAGTAAACCTGTTGTTACGGCAACCAGATACCAACATGGCTGCGTGAAGAGCTGGTCAGTCTGGAGGTGGACGGCAATGATGGGAATGAGGCAGACGACACAAGTGACCAATCAGAGGATGAGATGAGACTGATTGACAGTTCAATGTCCAGCATACAGATCAACAGGGAACTAACCCCAGGTAATAATAATAGTAATAATTATAATAATGTCACTACTACTTTTACTACCTATAATAATAATAATAATAATAATAATGATGATGATTGGCAAGCTTCAGGAAAATCATGATAAATATGCGGACCTCGCCTTTGAAATGTCTCGCTTGCATCGCAAGTACACTTTCGTCAGGCTCCCCATTGTTCTCGGTGCCCTTGGTTTGGTACCTCCTGATCTCTTGGCGCAGATCACGAGAGTGCCCGGGTTCTCCATTGGGAACACAGCCCTTCTGACAGTCTGGGTAATGCAGAAGGCTGCAGTGTTGGGGAGCCTCCATATTCTCCGGAAGGTTCTTGGTGGGTTCGACTAGGCAGTGTTTCCTGGGAGAAGTCCCATTTGCTGTCTGGGCTGTGTGTAGAAGGGGCGAGGGCCCTGAGCTGATGATGAGCTTTACCAGCCTGACTGTGCCAAGCTCACCCGAACCCTCTCTGCTGCATTTCAATCTTAATCTGTAAAACATAATGCCTCTGATAATAATAATATGACTTACCTCTGTCAGTCGCCCAAATATGAGTCTTAGAGAAAATAATCGATTGCAAAATGCAAACAATGCATAAACATATTTAAACCGACACTTTCAAAACTAAATATTGGTGCAGGTTTGAATGCGTCAGTAATTATGTCATCTAAGAAAAAGTATGGATGTATCGTGGCATCACTGACAGGATGAAATAACCTTGATTTCTGTTGTCGCTTGTCAGTGAGGCAATGTTGATTTTGTTAATGGTGCGATACTGCTGAACGGTACTGAAATGAATATGAACCAAGAGACATCAGATCAAAGAAAGGCTTTCTGCACCATGTCAACACTGAGTTCATGTTGAGGAAAAGAGAAACCCTGTAGAGAGCTTTGCGTGAATGACGCCATATTGCTGAAACGTGAAACAGAAGGCTTTCTGTTTGTTGCACAGGACCAGTCACTTCCCAGTCCTTTGATCTGATTTTGATCCTGAATGTAAACATGAAATGTAGATTATGTAATAAATTTCACTACGCTATACGACACCTTGTCAGTAAAGGCAGTTGGGTGATCTTAAATAGTTTGCTCATCACGCCAAAGACCCATATTCAATTCCCCACATTTGCACAATGTGTGAAGTCTATTTCTGGTTTCCCCTATTGTGATATTGTTGAAATATTGCTAAAAGTGGTGTAAAACTGAACTCACTCTCTCACTGAATAGGTGATAGTTATTATGTGTTCAGTGGCAACATTATTTTAGCATCAAGCCTTTTAAGGTAGCTGTTAGAGTTGCCTCCCCTTTAGGTTGTCTTCTGTACATGAGTATGTGTCTTGACTGTTGTTAAACACGAGGCAGAACGAGAAAGTTCTAAGTTTATGGCAATGTGGTCACACTGTGCTCAAATGTTCAAGAATTTGTGACCATATATAAAGGTTGGTTATTGTGATGATGGGACACACACACTGTCTTATACTCAAAGTTACAGTGTTTATCATTTGGTCTACATACATCTGTCTGCCTGTTTGTCTGATTGTCAACGTCTGACCTACGTACAAGATTGACACTTTTGTTCCTGACTGCTCGCTATGTATTTAGTACAACTGTTTCTCAATGAAAACCAAGGCTTTGGTGAATTGATATCATATTTGTGACCCATTACTTTAGATTTGACTAAGTCACATTGTACTAGAAATCTCTGTTGCAAATCATTGTAACTTGCTCATGGTTTGCTCAGTATATTATTGAATTTTTTAGATTTGTCGGTGTTATATTTTGCTGGTTCTTAGAGGATTTGTTATGCTTTTTGTCACGGCAAATTACAAACTGTAACAACACTTGTCGGTGGTTTCCTGGTGCTGGTACAGACACAGTATCTAAGTGACAAGAATATGTGGTTTATTCCTTTTATTACCATCCTCTCCTTGCTTTTGTGTCAGTGATGGACCAGATGTATGGCAGACATGGCTTTTATTGAAGTTATTGTTTTTGTTTCAGTGAAGACAGTTGATAAGCTGAGTCCACGACTGGCCCTCAGCAACAAGAGGTCGGGGGATGAACAGGTAAGTTGCGATGACCTTGACCTTGAAACTAATTTGGGCATCAGAATGGTATGGGTCACTAGGCAGGTAAGTTGTGATGACCTTGACCTTGAAACTATTTCAGAGAGCAGAAGGTTATGGCTTCTTTAGGCCTCAGTGGCAAAAGGTCAGGGATGAAAAGGTGAGTAGAGATAACGTTGACCTTGAAACCATTTTGGAGAGGAGAAGACTACAGTTTGCTCCCTAGATGCATCGTGATCATTGTGCTTCTTGTTGCCTTGCCTGGCACTGGGCATTAAGGGATTTTACAAGGACTAGTTGGCACTTAGTTAGCGACAGTAACTTGATTGTACAGAGAGTTGCTTAGGCCTATATACTGTGTCTTAGATTCTGTCCCAAATCTGCAGAATTTCCAGATTTGAATGAGAAACCTTAGTTATATTCTTTTAGACTCATTAAGAATGAGAACCACCTTAGAATTGATCTTCAGCCACCAATGCTTGTGATCCGTGAAGGTCCCGGGGTAGAATAGGCATTCAGCAACCCATGCTTGCCATAAAAGGCAACTGTGCTTGTTGTAAGAGGCGACTAACGGGATCGGGTGGTCAGGCTCGCTGACTTTGTTGACATACCTCATCGGTCCCAAGTTGCGCAGATCGATGCTCATGTTGTTGGTCACTGGATTGTCTCTGGTCCAGACTCGATTATTTACAGACTGCTGCCATATAACTGGAATAGTGTTGAGCAAGGCGTAAAACTAAACTCACTCACTCTCTCACCCATGATCTTCAGCCACCCATGCTTGTTGTAAGGGGCAAGTATAGGGTTCAGGTGGTCAGACTTTGTAGCTTGGCTTTCACATGTCACCGTATCCCAATTGTACAGATTGATGCTCATACTGTTGATCACAGGATTGTTGATCACAGGATTGTTTGACCCAGACTTGAGTTTTTAGCTGTAATATTGCAAAGTGAAATGTTAAACAACAATCAATCCATCTATCAGTCAATCATGCAGTCAGTCATGCAAACAAGTAGTTCCTGTTTAGAAACGTCATTTAATAATTAAACCTGTGAAGGTCCAGGGTAAAATAGGCCTTCAGCAACCCATGCTTGCTATACAATGGGACTATGCTTATCGTAAGAGGCGGCTTAGAGGATCGGGTGGTCATGCTGTTGATCACTGGATTGTCTGGTCCAGACTCAATTATTTTCAGACCACCTCCATATAGCTGGAGAATATTGCTGAGGGAGGTGTAAAACTAAACTCACTCACTCACTCAGACTCATTTGATATTTATCATCAGATCTTCACAATACGTAAATCAGATTGGTTTGTCATAATGAAAAGGCTAGCCATTTTGTAATGAAACATGATTTGTCTGTCTGACCTCATATAAATTGAATGGGTCCGCTTTTTCAGATCAGGAGTAGAGATGATTGTGTGTTTTAACAAGAAAAGTGAATGTTTCTTTTATGATGTATTATTTTCTCACTGAATTTGGCCGTAAAATGTCTTCGTAACTGAGGCAGACTAAGAGTATTTCTGACATAGAGTTAATTTATTCACTGATCACTGGTAAGCTTTGGAATAAAAATCAACGAGGCAGAGCAAGAATGGGATGTGATTGTGTTTCAGACGCCACGGAACAGGACAGCATCCACTGTGAGTGTAGATCTGGCTCTTGATCACCTATCGGACAGCAGCTCAAGCGAAGCAACACTAGGAAAGGGGTCAGTCATTGTATAGTATTGAGGGATCAGTCATTGTAGGAGCTGTCATTGTGGGTTTTTTTGAAAGAAAAAGTCTTTGTGTCATATTCAAGGAAGCAGTCATTTTGTTGGATTGAAGTTAGTTGGCATTTTATTTTACTGAAGGAAAAGTCCTTGTGTTGTATTCAAGTCGGCAGTCATTTTGTTTTATTTGAACTAGAAAGTCTTTGTGTAGTATTCGGGGAGCAATCATTTTGTTTTATTGAAGGAAAAGTCATTATGTTGTATTCAAGGGAGCAGTCATTATGTCTTATGGAAGGAGAAAGTCTTTGTGTAGTATTCAAGGGAGGAGTCATTTTATTTTTATAAAGGGATACTCATTTAGTTTAGCCAAACAGACAGTCATTTTGTTGTATTGAAAACAGTCATTTGTTTTTATTGGAGGGACAGCCATTTAGTTTTATTGAAGGAATTCCTTGTGGCCAGCATTGTACCTCTGCCACAGACCATAGAGATGTACGCGACTGTTTCAGTTTTAGAAAAGTAAAACAATATGAAGAAAGCACCAATATAAGCAAGCAATTAGGCCAGACTCTTATAATTTGTGAGTATGTTTACAAACATAAAAAACAGTCTGATCACATGATAAAATTAGCTTGTGGCAATGATGTTATGTAAAGTCTGTGCTGGAGTGAACCTTTTCTTGTTGCATTGAAGGGGCCAGTCATTTTGGGTTTTTTAAGGAAACAGTCTTTGAAGGAGCAGTCATTTTGTTATTTTAAGGGAGCAGTCTTTGTGTTGCCTTGAAGGGAACAATAACTATACACTGTAAACAATAACCGATGTACTGTGATATTTGAAACTGGCTAGCTATTCTCTAAACGTTCGTAGCACTACAAACTTCTTAAGCCCATTCTTAACACATTGGCTACAATCAAAGTTGAGAATTTTTAAGGCTACGAACACTTCGAGATTAAGGGTCCTGTTTTCAAATTGCCCTTGCTGTCTGTCTTAGTCATTCATGGTTCTCATTTTCAGTGATGGACCGGTGTTGGAAGCCAAGAAAAATACTCAAGGAAAAATACTCATTACACCACGGAAGTGTTCCACACCACCTCTCAGTGTAAAGCCCAAACAGAGTGGTGGAGCTGTGGCTAAACCCCTCTCACGCATACGTGGGCAAGGCAAGGGTAGGGGAAAAGGGTAGGTATGAGGCAAGAGGAAAAGGGTACGTACAAGGGAAGGGTAGAAGGGTAGGTACAAGGTAGGGGAAAAAGGTTGGAAAAAGGGTAGGTACGAGGGTACAGGAAAAGGGTAGGTACAAGAGTACAGAAAAAGGACATGAGCAGGAATAAGTATGAGGGTAGGTGCAAGGATAAGGAAATAGGGTAGGTACAACTGTAGGAAAAAAAGGTGGGTATGAGGCTAAGGGAAAAGGGTAGATACAAGGGTAGGGGAAAAGGGTAGGTATGAGGTAGGGGAAAAGGGTATGTACAAGGTATAGGAAAAGGGTAGATATAAGGATAGATATGAGGGTAGGTACAGAGGGAATGTAGTAGGCATGAGCATGACAGAAAAGGGTACGGGAAAAGGGTAGGTGTAAGGATAGGTTAGGTACAAGGGTAAGGGAAAGAAGGGAAATGTTCCACACCTTCTCTTAGTGTGAAACCCAAACAGTGGCGGAACCGTTGCTAAAGAACTGTCATGGATATGTGGCCAGGGTAAGGGTTGAATAAAAGGGTTGGTACAAGGGTACAGGAAAAGGGTAGATAAAAGGGTATAGGAAAATCGTAGGTCTAAGACTAGGTATAAGGCTAGATGAAAGGGTAGGTACAAAGGTATAGGAATAGGGTAGGTACAAGGGTATAGGAATAGGGTAGGTACAAGGGTATAGGAATAGGGTAGGTGCAAGGATAAATATGAGGCTAGGGGAAAGTGTACATACAAGGATAGGTACTTGGGTATGGGAAGGGGTTAGGTACAAGGGAAGGGGGTAGTTACAAGGAAAGGCGGTAGTTATGAGGGAAGAGGGTAGTTATGAAGGAAGAGGAACACTCTAGGTATAAGGGAAGGAAAAAAGGTCTGTAAAACATTGTGACCAGGGGAGGAACTAAATGTTGTCACCAAAGTTGTTAATATTTTGTTCATCTCGTGGCAATGTCTTGCAAACATATATATGGCAATGTTTACCCCTTGATAATTTGTCTTCAGCCATGATCCGGCCCTGAAAGAGCAGCTGGCTGCACGGGGCTTCGTGTCAGACGTCACAGTTAAGAGGAGAGAGAAGGACTTAATGGTAAGTCAGGACAGTCAAGGGCTATGTGTCAGATGTTGCAGTTAAGAGGAGAGAGAAGGACTTGATGGTAAGTGAGGGCTGTCAGGGGCTTTGTGTCAGACATCACAGGTTAGAGGAGAGAGAAGGACTTAATGGTAAGTCAGGACTGTCATGGGCTTTGTGTTAGATATAGCAGTCACTTGTGGTCAAGTGAGAGCATGTTTAAGATCAGGAGAGAATGCTTGATGGTAGGCTGGGGCTGCATGTCAAATGAAGCAGAGAAAGAGAATTATGTCAGAGAACTAGATGGATGAGAACTGTGGCAGAGGACTTGATGAAAGAGAATTAGGTCATAGGATAAGAGGAAAGAAAATTGTGTCAGTACACTAAAGGAAAGAGAATTAGGCCACAGAACTTGATAACAGAGAATTTTGTAAGAGAACTAGATGAAAGAGAATCGTCTCAGTGGTAATGATAAAAGAGAATTGTGTCAGAGGATTGATAAAAGAGAATTGTGTCAGAGGATTGATGAAAGAGAATTGTGTCAGAACTGTCACTGGTTTCATATCATGACAAAAAAACAGTTTCATCATTTTGTCTCAGGCACAAAGTCAGATGACATCAAAACTGAATATTTCTTCTTACATTGCAGATTTATGAGTCAAGAAACTGAATCAGTGGTGTACGTGTTGATTTAACAAACATAACAACAAAATCCTGCTTCTAGTTTAATTTGATGTTTCCTTTTTATGAATATCAATTAGTCCCCTGAGCCCATCAGTAATCACTAATGCAAGTGAGACTTGTTCAAGCTTATATTTGCATGTTGTGAAAATTTTACTTCCTCGTGTTACAAATTTGAGAGTGAAAACAGATGAAGCTTTGGATCAGTTTTGCTTTGTCTAGCCTTGTCAAAATGTTGTCTTGTCAGAGCGAGCTGGAGCAACTGAAGGCTGAAAAATGTCAAGCGGAAGAGAGAATTCGTCAAATGGAGGCGGAACACCGACAGAAGCAGGAGGAGATGAAGCTGGAAGTGCAGAAACATGCCCAGGTGAGGTGGGACGGGCACCTGTTGCAGGATGGAAGTGTGCACGTGATAGGCAACATTAAGGTGATGGACTACCCTTAATGTTATAGAAGGGGCACCTTTTCAAGGGGTAGGAAGAGAACCTGTGGTGAGTGCCTTTACTGTTGAGTAAGAGATGCAGGTGATAGGCAACTGCAGGGTGGTGGACCACCCTTAGTATTATGGTAGGGGAACCTGCTGTCAGAGTGGAAATAGCACCTGTATTGGGAGTGGGATTTTCACCTGTATTATGGTGACATGTATCAGATGCGGGCGGGCCTCTTGCAGCACAAGTCAGAGTACATGTTAAGCATAAATAGAATGTTCCTCAAATACTGGATTGTATAGGCATTTTTAGTCTGGATGGAAGGAAGATTCATATATAGGAGGAAATGTATTGGCATTTGTAATTTGACAGGGGAAGAGAGGAGACCGACACCAATGAAGGCAATGAAACCACATTGGTCATGTTAAGAAGTGTCTGTGTGTTGTACCTTGTAGGAGAGAGAACAGGCTCTGCAGATGGAGATCTCCCGCTTGAAGACAGAACTGGAATCTCAGACATCAACACTACAGGACAATCAGAAGGCTGTGCGGAACCTTCAGGTCAGTGTGGAGAACCTTCAGGTCAGTGTGGAGAACCTTCAGGTCAGTGTTTAGAGGACCTTCAGGTCAGAGTGGAGGGAACCTTCAGGTCATGTGTGGAGAGGTATGTAACTGTGTAGAGAACCTTCAGATCAGTGTGGAGAGAACCTTCAGGCCAGTGCAGAGAGAACCTTAAGGCCAGTATGGATAGGTATATAATTTTGTAGAGAACCTTCAGGTCAGTGTGGAGAGAACCTTCAGGTCAGTATGGAGAGGTATATGATTGTGTAGAGAATCTTCAGGTCAAGTGTAGGGAGCCTTCAGGTCAGTGTGGAGAGGTATATGATTGTGTAGAGAATCTTCAGGTCAAGTGTAGGGAGCCTTCAGGTCAGTGTGGAGAGGTATATGATTGTGTAGAGTACCTTCATGTCAGTGTGGAGAGAACCTTTATGTGAGTGTGGAGAGGTATATGTATAGGAGAAAGCATGACCACAAGGGTTTATTGGAGATTCTGAACCCTGTGTGGAGGGATGTTCCCGACACTCAGGGTTCTTAATCCCTAGTATACCTGAGTAGGTTTCTCCAACTTATCAACCATTTTTGCGCAAAATATGTTTTAAAATGATATAAAACGATCGATATTAATACACCCTGAGCAGAAGAACGTTCACTAGACAGCTCGCAAATGAAGGAAAAGCTTGCATCAACTGAGATGCAACCAACAACCAACACTTCGTCTTGCATGCACAATGCACACGCTACCTGTGCTGCACTATCTGTCTTTTGAGGAACACACATTTCGTGCTGACAGTCTCATTGTTCACAGCAATCCTTTGTAGCTTAGTGGATAAAACCACTAAGGTAGATAGTGAAGGATTACATGGTTTAAACCAGTTTTTGCCACAATATATTCGATGTAGTCCTGGTAATGTCATAGTTTACGATCAGTGATAGCAAGAAAAGTTGTATCAATCAGGAATAATATCCTAGGTTTAGAAATGACCAGTGCAAAGTCACAGCAGAGGTCTGCTTGATTTTTAACCAACCAACTTTACATTTCTTATCCTTGGGATTACAGTTCACATACAGAGGATTTACAATTCACACCCCAGGGGTATACAAGACACATCTTTGATTATATAAGTATATAACACGATCTTAAAAAGATTGTCTGAGATGACCTCTTATACGCGAGTTAGGTTGCTATGATTGTATAGTGTTCTAGTCACTTCATCTTCATCTTCATTCAATCTTTACAGACCCAGCTCAATCAGCTACAGACAGAGCAGCAGCGAATGCAGGCAAATGGACGTACGCCACAGTTGCCGTCAGCTCCCCCCACCCCCAGGAACAGTAAAGTATGTGTCATAAACTGATGATGTGTTCACAGTCTGATGCTTTGACGACTCAGCTCAATGGACAATTCAGCTTGATGTATTTGCATTCCCAGTCTTGAGGCAAGAAAGACTCAGGGATGCAGTGATGTCCTGAAGACTGAACCTTTGGGAACGATCCAGTGTAAGGTGATTCTGCCTTGAGTGTTTCTACTCAGGCGGTCCATAGGATGGAATGGTGATTGATATTTTGGGCTTCAAGTGATCCAGTCCATGGAGATCTTGTGATCCTGCACACTGACATGTGGAATGGGTGACACTGTGCAGAAATATGCATCAGTCAGTGTTCAGTCCAAGGAGATCCTGTGATCCTGCTCAGGGACACCTTGTAAGGGTGGCAATGTGCAGAAAGAAATTTAGAAAGTGTTCAGTCCAAGGAGATGCTCTGATCTTGTACATGGACGACCCACAGCGGTGCCACTGTACAGAAGATCCTTCAGAGCATGTTCCAGTCCAAGGAGATCCTGTGTACATGGATGTCCTGTAGGGGTGACACTGTACAGAAGGTTCTTCAGAGCATGTTCCAGTCCAAGGAGATCCTGTGTACATGGATGTCCTGTAGGGGTGACACTGTACAGAAGATCCTTCAGAGCATGTTCCAGTCCAAGGAGATCCTGTGTACATGGATGTCCTGTAGGGGTGACACTGTACAGAAAGCTTCTACATGGAAGGAATAGGTCCAAGGACAGACACTTTGTAAGGATACTGCTGTGCAGAAAGATTCTTCAGCGAGTGAACAATCCAAACAAATACTATGGGAAGCACCTGTTGAGGGTTGACCCTGAAGAGAAATCCTGCAGGGAGCACCTGTTGTGGATTGATCCCGAACTGAGATCCTTTGTGCAGTACCTGTTCGGGGTTGACCCTGTGCAGAGAAAAACATGTTTTGAGAGATCTGTTAACCTATCTTTGGACATCTTGACGGTTGATCCTAAGTGGGAAGATCCTGTGCAGTGAAATCTTTTAGGATGATCTTTGGCGCAATTCTGCATTGGAAAATCTTGGTGCCATGATCCCACATTTTTCTGTTTCCTTTAACCTTAATCCATGTTACTCCATGTTATTCCATCTTAGTCAACCTTAATCCATGCCATTCCATGTTATTCCATCTTAGTCAACCTTAATCCATGACATTCCATGTTATTCCATCGTAGTCAACCTTAGTCCATGTCACTCCATGTTATTCTGTCTTGGTCAACCTTAATCCATGTCATACCATCTCATTCACCTTAATCAGTGTCATTTCATATTATTCCATGTCATTCAACCTTATTCAGTGTTATTCCATGTTATTCCATGTTACTTCATCTCATTCAACCTTAATCCATCTCTCTCCGTGTTACTCCATCTCATTCATTTTTACTCCATCCATGGTAATCCATCTCATTCAACCTTAATCCATCTCTCTCCATGTTACTTCATCTCATTCAACCTTAATCCATCTCTCTCCATGTTACTCCATCTCATTCATTTTTACTCTATCCATGTTATCCCATCTCATTCAACCTTAATCCATGTCTAACCATGTTATCCCATGTCATTCAACCTTGTTCCATCCTATTCCATGTCATTCCATATTATCTTATTCCGCCCAGTGTTTAACCTCCAACACCAGCTGCAACTGCTGAATTCAGTATGTTGCAAGGGGATATCAAAAAGCATTCTCTTCCCACACAGGTTACAAATGCAAGCAATGTGGAGAAACAAATATGACATGACTGAGTTCTGTCTAGAAGAAACATTTGAGTATCGCGCTCGGGAAGTGGTTCTATTTTTCACGATGCATCCGACAATTACCTAGATCTTGCAAACGATCACTTTTGAAACAAGGTCGCTGATTGCACTACTAAATCTGATTGCCTCCAATCACAAGTCTTGAACACTCGCACCATGAAAGGGTCGTATTAGAACAGAGGTTCGTAGGAGGATGTGACAAGTAACCTCTGTGGGAAGAGAATGATCAAAAAGTAGTGTGCCCAAGTATATTCTCAATGTCCAATGTTTGTAAAGTTTACATTTCATTTTAATGGATCATTAGCAGAGTCATATCCAAAGTTTCACATATGTGGGTAATATTGTTCATGAGATACAAGTCATCACAGCTTTGGGGTATAATATTTGTAAAATGATTGCAGAGAACGAAAACGATATGTCATTCTGTACGTCTTGAATAATGGTTTGTCCTCAGATAATATATAAAATATGTTCAGAATGGTATTGGATGAATTCCCGTCATAATCAACAGCCAAAGATTTGGATTGCTTAATTTACATTTAGATGGGCTGATTTTTAAGGACACCCTCTTTTTGATCTTTCACAAACATTGTGTTCAGACATTCAAGTTGGCACTGTTTTCAATATTTTGGGAGCTTACACTTGTGTGACCATTCATTTTTTAGTTTGGCATCATATATGAATAGTGAAAACATCAGAATCAGTTAAGTTTGTATGATTGTGTCTTCTGAAAGTGGGGGTGTAATGTCATCAAAACAAGCTCTTTCAGTAAACAAGAAGAGGGGAGAGTCACGTTATCAAGCAATTGTAGTTTAAAATTGCATTTTTATGTACTCAAATATATAAGTTTTATTCTAGTGGACTTCTGCCTATCTCACTCAAACAAAATGTTTCTTGCATAGTTTGTTTCTTGAAGTTTGTGATGCATTTATTACAGATTTTGCGTTTTTGGGGCATACCAAACAAAATGGGGAACGTGAGGCTGGAACATAGCAAACCAATTTGCTTGAGGTTGACAGATTATTATATAGTAAAATGAAACATAAAAACAGTTGCATTCATATCATTGCCTGGGTGATGATCGATACTTTTTGATATCCCCTCATACACCACCATTGACTTAATGGTGTTACATGAAAATATGACTCTCCATGACAGGGGACCACATGTTTTGGGGGTTTTTTTGGTTAAAAGAAAACCCTCTCTGGATTTTTGAAACAGGAAGTCATTGATCCTGGGTATTTTGATTTTCACTTTATGGCATTTTAAAATTTTACATACAATGACCAATCTGCTTTATTGAGAGAGTGCATGAAATGGAATGGACAAAAAATGTTTTGTTTCATATTGACTGGAGCTTTTCACCTAAATCTAAGCACTCCTTTCAATTTCTAAACGGTAGACAAAGCACAGGACATTGTTATGTATTGACTTTAGTGAATGAATACAGCTGCATTGTCGGAACTACTTTTGTTAGATGACATGTGAATGAATACAGCTGCATTGTCGGAACTACTTTTGTTAGATGACATGTGAATGAATACAGCTGCATTGTCGGAACTACTTTTGTTAGATGACATGTGAATGAATACAGCTGCATTGTCGGAACTACTTTTGTTAGATGACATGTGAATGAATACAGCTGCATTGTCGGAACTACTTTTGTTAGATGACATGTGAATGAATACAGCTGCATTGTCGGAACTACTTTTGTTAGATGACATGTGAATGAATACAGCTGCATTGTCGGAACTACTTTTGTTAGATGACATGAGCAAGAATACGAAACACATGCTGTGTGGCATGCATGAGTGTGTATGGTTTTATGCTGCTTATAGCAATATTGCAGAAACATCATGGCGAAGAACACCAGAATTCACACATTGTACCCAAGTGGGGAACCAAACCCGGTTCCCTGGCATGATAAGCAAACACTTTAACCACTAGGCTAGTGCCATAGTACTACCCAATCCCTGCTTACATAAACTGTCGATTGTGTACGAACAGTGGGGTAGCCTAGTAGTTAAAGTGCTCGCTCGTTGCGTCGAAGACCTGGGTTCGATTCCCCACGTGTTTGTTGCGCCAAACAACAGTGTATGAAATAGCATCTGCCCGGCAGCCCGTTGTTTGCTAGTTTGATGGTGTACTTACAACTTTATTTTATAACCAGCCCTGTGCGCCAATACATTTTCCAAGGGTATGTGTGGAAAAATTTCCACCCCTAATCCCTGTTCTGTTTTATCGTTCAATAATAAAGAACAAATGTTTATTTATCAAAAATCCTTAACACTAACCATTACCCTAACCCTAAACAAAATCCTTACTCTAACTCTAAGACCCTAAATCCTTGAAACAATCCTAATGAATAAAGGATACATTTCAAGCGGAGGTTACAGGCAAGACTCTGACCGTCTAGAGAATGTTTCCAGCCAGTGAATAATGTTCTTCATTTGTTCTGATTCTGATGGCAGTGACACTAAACGAATCAACAGTTACCACCAAGTTATGATATTATTTAATTTGATTTTACAGATGTTAAAGTTTACTTCACTACAAGTAATTCATTAATTCTTTTTCTAAACACCATATCTCAATTTCCTATTTTTAATACAGGGCTGGTTGGTTACATGTTAGCAGGGCTGGTTGGTTACATGTTAGCTGGGCTGGCAACATTTGTTAGTTACAAACCCTGTGGGCTTTCTGGCATTTTCAGGGAATTTCAAACACTGGTATGAAGACCCGGGTTCGATTCCCCACATGTGTTCAGTGTGTGAATGTTGCTAAAAATGGAGTAAAACTAAACTAACAAGTTTCTTCCTTTACTGTTTGATAACAGATGTCCCAAATAATTCATCGAATCATATTTTTACAGATGTTCAATGTATGTTGATAATCAAAATGTTAAACGCATGAGATAATCCATGTATATGAGCACATTGTAGAGCTAGATAAAACAAAGTGAAATTTTTCTCGGGCACCTGCATGTCACTTTTATTTGTGCACGTAACAATTTTTTATTGCCATTAAAAAATAGATATCTTTTACTTTGCCACATCCCGATCATCCGTTTGTCCACAATAAGAATGAGTGTCTGTAAGAACGAGTGTGACTGAATCTACAACTCATTAACACGCTCTAAACTTTCCAAGCTGTATTTCTGAGAGAGAAAATCAAAAGCATATGCCTCCCTGGTCACTTTTTTTTTCGTAAAAAAACATTTTTTAAAGTTCTATCACCCTTGTCACTTTTGAAAAAAAAATGTGCCCAAGAAACATTTATTTTTTTATGTAGCCTAATGTATATTGAATTTAAATTGCTGGACGATTTCAAATTCTGTATTATAGATGTATTTTTGTTGAATGTTTGAAATGTATTGCAATATGCTGTAAATTTTCAGAACATGTTCAGCAGAATATTTTGAAAAACGTTCTCAGTACTGCTTTTAATGTACAATTTACACATCTTAGCATCTGTGTTTTTTATAATGTATTTTTCCAAGGCCATTTTAACTGCAAAATGTGTTGTCCAGTTGTGAATATTGCAATTTCTTCGCTGTGGGGTTTGTCCCATGGATAGCCAAGTGGTTAAAGCGTTTGCTCATCTCACCTAAAACCTATGTTCAGTTCCCAGTACG